>NC_087271.1:33469961-34184961 GCF_015220805.1 Pogoniulus pusillus
GATCACAGGGTTAGCTAACCCACCTCAGAGATTCCAATTTTAACAGGCTGTACTGGGAACTACACATTCACTGGTAGAGTGTGGGGAAACCTCTGCTGAAATATATAAGAAAGTTTAGAGCTGCATAAATTGGTGACTTGGAATTTGCCACTCACCTTTTTCAAGATTGAAATTAGATTGCACCTGGGCAGGTAATGCTGCTGAGATGCCCAGAATGTGCCTTCCTGCCATTCTCTGAACACATGTTATCTCCTCACTTGTGCTGCTTCTTTCTGAGGGCATATAACAGGAAACTCCCAGCAGGACGTGGCAGGCATTGTGCAGTACTGATTCCACACTTCTGCAATTTTAACTGTGCTGCAAGATGGTCAATAGGTGCTGACTACCGGTACCAAATAGCACCTGGGGGTGGTCTTTTGGTCTTCTATCAGTATGACAGTTGCAAACATGTTGTATTCAACAGTTTGTACTAATACAACAGTTGCAAAGATGTTGTATTAAACAACAAAGTCTTAAAGGGTGTTTAATTGCACAAGACGGCAATAATAGCTGCCATTAAGGATATTCCTGATTAGAATGTGGCTGAGATGACAACAGAAGAATTTCTTGTTCTCTACAAGAAGCTAGGGTCATTTTACTGGATCTTGGTTTTCAGGAGAGCATGAAGCAGAATGCTCACCTGTTACTGCTTTTGGGATTCACGGCTGTTTAGTGACAGGACCAATAACTTTTTCCTTAGCTCTGCAGTATAAAACCGTAAGATGACTGAGCTCACACACTGCACTGACCATGCCTTCATCAAAGCTACCAGTAAGACAGGAGTAATCTTTCACCTTATTTGAACTGTCACTCTAATCTACAGCCAGTAAGTAACTATGTGGTAACCAAGGGCTGTAGCTTAGAAGTGAGTAAACAGTAAATGCTGCAACCTTGTTAAATCATGAAAAATTTATTTTCATTACATATATATGAAGGTAAAGGATGTCAGTAAATAGTGTTTTGAACAAGCATTTCTGACATGAGCCTGTTAGTGGAGCTAGGCTGAAACTTAAAGTTAGTGTTTTGCCTTTATTTAGTAATTAATTTCTAGTGTGTATATACAGAATTCATTCTCCTGTTAGAATACCCAACACAGTAATATTGCAACATTTACATTCTTCATATAAAATGGTGTCATGTACATTTTCTGTTTGATGTAGATACATAAATATGTACAAAATAAACATTATTGTAATTCATATATTCAGACCAGGTATTATTTTAGCGACATCAAAAGCAGATGCACACAGAATCTAAGTGAAAATGGTGGAAAATACCTTTATGACATTAGTGACCATTATTTGCATATATGAAGTAGTACAGATAAAGGCTCCCCTTTCAAGCCTTTTGTGGGCATCCAATAACTTCAGTAAAAACAAAAGTAACTGAGAAGCATAAGTATATATATATACACACATGTGTCATGATCAGATGGTTTACCAGGGTCCATCTTGATCACAAACAGGTAACAATGTAAAACACATTTGTTCAGAGCATAAAATATTGCACAAGAGCAATTTCTTTTGAGGAAAGTAATTCCTTTGTGAAAAGCAAGAATGCTTCTTATGCATTAAAGAAATGGTATGTTTGCAGTTTCTAAACCAAGGAACATTCAGTAATACTGTCAGAACTGTCATCCATCAACTTCTTCCCAGCCTGTTTTATGGCAATGCTATGGCATTAGCAAGATTTGGCAACGAGAGAAGGCAGATTGACGGCACATCTTAATTAGCACTGTCCAGACCAGATTCAGTAGCTACCTATACCAGCTGCTGGATAGTTACCATTATCTGACAACTTCACCCTTGAAGAAATATGTAAGTCTTCAAATCTAGTCACAGTGAAAATCACACAGTAGTAGAGTAAGATTCCGTTCTCCTCTGCTTGGAAACCATCTTGTCTGAATTTCCACTCTGAAGGGCACTTTCCTCAGTATCACTGTCACTGCTGTCCACGACTGTGCAATCCAAAGCCATCTGACCAGTCCTCCTGTGCAGATGAAAGTTCACCCCACTCTCCTGTATGGAGTTAGTTATAAAATCTTCATCAGAAGAATGAAATGATTCATCATCTCCTGTGAAATGGTTGACGATGTGAATCCCATCAAAAGTGGGTTGGTCTGAGAAGTCTCTCTGGCCTTTTAGACATTTGATCTGTTAGAAAAAGTGAAAGATAACAGTTAATCAGAGCTGAAGAGAACAGCAGCACAAGCCCCCATATATCCAAGAAGGGTCTCATTGAACTCCTACTGAATTAAATCAAATGCTAGACCTAGGAGAAGCACATTTGATGACCACTTTGAAATTCACCTGGAATCAGTGTAAAGTGATCTCTCACTTCTGGCTGCCCAAGCAGAGACCTTGAAAGAATACCTTAAGTAGCACTTGGAACATTTCAAAATTCTCCTTCTACCCCCAAAATATTTCCATCTTCAGGGTCAATAATCAAGGTGCCTTGAACTGCTAATGACCCATTTCTCCAGGCTACCTGCTACAGCTTTAATATCTCCACAAGGATGGTTTATAGTTGGTTTGCTTTTTTTTTTTTTTTTGGTCAGCATTTTTGCCTTCATTTCCTACTTCTGTAGCTCCATTTTTGCCTTTATCACCTAGCTTCTCACTTGAGAAAAGCTTGAGAATCCCAAAGAGCAGGGTCCCAGGTGAATACTGCCAGTTCAACACAGGCACAGAAAAACAAAAGAGAGAATATGCTTAGTTCTGTCCACACTTCAAGTGCGTGAGTGTCCTTCCATAGTTCAGACACAATGAGATTGCACATAAAATACAAACATCTCTTTGTATGGCATAAGTAGACTGCATTTTCAACTTCAAGAGAGTATCAAACAACTGCCAGATCATGGAGACATAAGAAAACAGGATAAATTAAACAGCAATGTAGAGCAATAAACTATTACAACTATTCATTCAAGCTACTCAAAAGTAAAACCTGAATCTCTGAAGTCTGACAAGCTCCCTGTTAAATTAGTGAAAATAACTGCAAATCATGGAAGACGTTTCTGAGTCTTTTTTTCCCCCCTACAATTTCCTAAAAGCTAGCAAAAGGAGAAACTAACTTAGGGTCAGTTTGGTAGTCTGAGAACATTAAGATGAAAAAAATCCTAAGGACAGAGGAAAGCATTAAAAATGCTTTAGAGAAACTCACTAATATCACTCTTAAAGTTTAAAAACAAAGGTGCACCAAAGGCTATTTTAAAAGGACTTTTCATAGTAACAGACACTCAGAAAAGTAGGAGAAAGAAAAAGGCTGAAGAACGTCTTAATCCAACTGTCTTTAATGTTTCAGAAATCTGAATAAATATTCACTTTGATGAAAAATAGTGCATGTAGGTCCTTGATATTGACACCAACAGAAGACAGTTACCAATCCATTTGAGGAAGAAGGAATCTATACACTTACGTCAGGCTTGTGCAAAAGGTAAGAATACAAAAGGGGTTTCAAAAAGATCACAAGAGTCAAATCATGCTAGCAGTCATCAAATCTGCTGTTAACAGCATGTAAAAGCTCCAGTGTTTAATGTGTATCAAAATATAGGATCATAGAATCAGTCAGGGTTGGAAGGGACCACAAGCATCATCTAGTTCCAATCCTCCTGCCATGCCCAGGGACACCCTACCCTACATCAGGCTGGACACAGCCTCACCCAGCCTGGCCTTAAACACCTCCAGCCATGGGGCCTCAACCACCTCCCTGGGCAACCCATTCCAGGCTCTCACCACTCTCATGGTGAAGAACTTCCTCCTTGAGTCCAGTCTGAACCTTCTCATCTTCAGCTTTGCTCCATTCCCCCCATGTCCTGTCACTCCCTGAAAGCCTAAAAAGTCCCTCCCCAGCTACTTTGTAGGCCCCCTTCAGATACTGGCAGGCCACAAGAAGGTCACCTGGGAGCCTCCTCTTCTCCAGCCTGCACAGCCCCAACTCTTTCACTCTGTCCTCATATCTGTCATGAATGTGAGTACATTCTGTGGGTCTCAACTTTAGTTGCAACTACACACTAATGTTAGTTTTTTGTATTTTCTTCCTATACATATAGGCTGCAAATGTTTTCTGCTTGTTTAAAGTCTCATGCTTGCAGAGTATATAACATCTGACATAAGCTAAACTGGCTTATGCCAAATGTTAAATACTGGACAGCAAAACATACCTGGAATAAATTTTCACTAGCTTATATAGCTAGACAAAGTCGGATACAGAGATCCTCGTGTTATTTACAATCATTATTCCTAAAACTATCCTGCAACATGACCAGATTAGCTGCCACATGAAGTTTTCAAAACAGTTATCAACTTTAGTCACAAGGAAAAACCAAAACAAGAAAAACCAAAACAAGAGAAAACAAACAAAACAAAACTCGTCAATGTCTCTCCACTCTCACAACAAAAAAAACCCCAAACACACAACCCCTTTGCTGTACAAGTCATTACAAATTTGGTATTAAAGTAACAAATTACCTGCATTAAGGTCTGAACAGTTAAGTCATCAGGTCAGCCTGAAATTATAAAGCTGATACTCTGTTGTTTTGAACTTTCAGAAAGCCAAGCTGATGACCTCAACTGTTTACCTGAAGACTTCAACACATGACACCTTAATACCTGGATGTATTCAGGTAAAATGACAACACCATGGTTTTGTGGTTTAAGACAGCAGCATTTTCAAACACCAAATTAGAGTCTGTGTTAAGATGCTATTAGTGAAAAAAATAATCATGAACAGATTTGCCCATTCCTAAACATAGTCTGGGAAAAGAGTGTGCTGTTATTCTAATAAAAGGATGCAAACCTGTGACCTTCCAGAAACTTCTGACCTGCAGCTTTACATTTGCCTCTCTATATTCTCAATTACTTCTCACATCCAAGGAGAACCGTATTTCTGGGACAGCACATGAACATAGGGTATAAAATGAGACAAGCCTATCAGAGGTCATATAGTTCCATGTCTCTGTCTGCTCGAAAAATGGCCATTCCAGCCAGAAGCAGAAACACATGGCAGCACAGGATTTCTCTGTAGTATAGGGATCCACAGGCTGGATAGCAACACTGCTGAAAAGGACATAGGAGTCCCTGAGACCTAGGAGGCTAAACATAAATCAACAGTGTCCCAAAGTAATGGCAAGGGCTAACACTATATACTGGGCTGTATTGACAAGATCATAGCCAGTATGGTTACACAGGAACTAGTTCCTACCTGGCACTCATTAAGCTGCATCTGGTCTATTCTACACTTTATACCTCACTCCTTCAGTGCAAATACTCATGAGTAGATTCAGCAGAGGGGCATCAGGACAGTTAAAGGAGCAGAAGCTTACGCTTACTCAGTGAGATGTGCTAAGAGCACAGGTAGTGGGATGCATATTACTGTTCTTATAGCAGCTGTTTTGAGTTTGGGAAACTGAAATGCTTTGCCCTGCCAAAATTACTGCACTTCTTGAAAATATCTTTTGAATGCAAATGCCTTCATGTTAAATGTCAGTACATTAATTCATCACAAGCATCAGTACATTAATTCATCACAAACCCTACTTTTCAGCAGAACGTTCCTTTTATTTCACAATTGGAAATATGTCACTTTTATCTTGTAAATACTTATTAATTTTCAATTGAAGGCAGAATCTGATTTGGATCTTGATCTTGTTGGGTTTTTTTTTTAAGCATAAAATCTGATGAAAGCAAATAATCTCCAAGAAATCAGAAGTATCCAACAGAATAAGTTGGGAACAGCTGCTCACTATTTTCAGTTTTGTGTAATTTCAGAGCTGAAAATATTTCAGGGGCACCTCAATCTAATATTTGTTCCTGAGCATTTTTGAAGGAGCCTGATTATCAGCCACTTCTGTTGTAGCTGAAAAAGGCTGTGTAACACCCTGCAGACAGCACACACATCACTGTAACTGCATACTAGGGGTTGATACCAGCTTAAGGCTCTAAACCAGGGGTTTCTTAAAGTGATGAGTTTGTACTCTCACAGAGAATCTATCAAGTGAGGCGCTGTGCTTCTGTGACTGCTTGAGCTAGAGTTCTAGCTCACACATAAGAAGTTTCTCTGTTCCAATCTTTTTTAAGTGGAAGTTCTGAGAGGAGAGGTGAATATTGTTGGGATATGCCATATAATGGCAACAATGGCTAAGTTAATATAACTTCATTGGAGCATCAAGAGCTTTATGTCTGGAAGCACAGCTTGGATCTTCCCCTTGCTGCTGTCTTATCCCGCCGCTGTCTTGGCTGCTGCTGCTTTTGCTGCTTCAGCACCGCTTGATCCCTTCCCTGTCTTCCTTAAGGTTATTCTATTTCTGAAGTAGTTTATTCTCCTTATATTGTTATAAACTATAAAAATTACAATTTCGTTTTTCCTGACTTTCCAAAAATCCCTGTAGTAGTGAGTCAACCGGGAGAGGGATCCACCCTAAGCCAGGACAGCTTCTAACAGAAGAAGCAGTAGCAGTGTCCTACTGGTTCTGGGCAATATCCATCAGCCTAACATTGTCTCCTACAGTGACAATAGGACTTCTGCGTTGTTTTGTTTTTAAAGCAAAGCATGTGAGTATGACCAGCCTCTGCAATCCATTCTCTTCAGATTCCCAAGCACCCACTGACTTGTCCATAAAATGCTGTAGCAGATAGAGTGCATCTCTTCCCAGCTGTTTCAGCATAAACTGACATTTTTCTTAGATCTGCTGTCCACTTCCACAGCTTCCTGTGGCAGTAAGCTCCAGAAATTACTTTGTTTTAAACTAAACTCCTACCTGCTTCAGGAATTGCCCCTGAAATCTGGTAACACAGGAGCAAGTGGTGAAAGGCAGTTCTGCAGTCATGATTCTAAAATGTGTAACACCTCTCTAAGCTTCCCAAAACAGAGGAGTCAAAAGATGTTTTAGCCTCCCAGTGCTCAAGACCACAAATTGTTTTAGCTGCTCTTTAACTTCCCCACAGACCTTTAAACTCTCTGCATCCATTGCCAGGCACAGAGACCAGTCATGCACCAAGGTTGTGTAGTGGCAGTAAAATAAAAACAACTTGATTTTGCTTTTGCCTATACTTCCTACTGATGCTCAACATAGTCTTGTTTGTTTTGGCTGTTGCTGCACACTAAGCCAATGACATCAGAGGACCCTGAGGCAACTCCAAGATCTCTTTCCTGATTTGTAGCTACCAATTCCGTGTTTGTCATTGCGTAGATAATGGCTTAGATTTTGCAGTTAATTGATTAACCTTCTTTACATTGAAGCTCATCTGTCACCTTTTTAAGGGACACATCTTGAGATTCCTGCTATCAGTGTTTGTATTTGAATGTTGAAAGGGAGCTTAAAGCAGGAGGGAAAGTTCTATGTCAAGAGCTTGTAATTTGTGTAGTCATATCAAGATAATGGAAAATCCAAGTGAGGAGGTCTAAAGGGATGACCATGTGGACCCAACTCAAAAACCTCCAACCCCCATCCCAAACCCGAGTTCTACTCTATCCTTACCATTCCACCTGGAGTAAAAAAGAACAGCCCTTTTTCTTGCAGCTGTGTTGAGCAGAGACTTGCATCCCAAAGTCTGTCACTTCTGTTCTCTTTTGTACAAAGAGCCAATAGTGGTTAAAGCCTTTCAGTTTCGGGTCTGTCCCTCCTTCATGTGAAGGGAACTAGACCTCTGTCACCCCGACAAGTGACATTCAAATGAACCTTGGCTGTTTCTTACTGCTTCAGCTTTGCAAGCATCTCAAATCTGATCACATCTGCAGAAAACCATGCCTGGTAAACCCACAGGTTTTGCTTTTAATTCTCAAATCCAGGTCATATTGCCTAGATGACTGCAGCTTCAACCCACTTAAGTACGTTCATGTGGTCTTCAGAACATTTCCAAATGTGAATAACATAATGTGACCAAAATGTATGCCATCATTATCCCCTCAAAGCCAGCTGAATCAAGATCATTATTATGTTTGCATTTATATCCCTTCTTATGCCTAAGGAGTTCAGCACTTTTCAAGACAGATTACCTGCTACTGGTCAACATATGAAATTCAATTGTACATACCCTTAAGAGGTAACAGTGTCTTGTCACAAATTTAGAAGAGCTGAAAAAAGGCTAACAATCAGATCCTTGAATCTTAGAATAAGTCTTCTTACCTGATGTTGACTGCCTCATCAAGTCAGGCATGAGGGAGAGATAGTAAAGAGAAATGTAGAAGTTTTAGTACAATTCAGAAGTTCTTCCATGTTAAATCATAGAATAGTTTGAAGCTTGCTGATAAATGTTTCATCTACTCGTGGCAGGATAAGCAAGCAATGCACAAGTGAGTAAAAATAGGATAAAAATACAACCATTGCCTTGGGTGAATAACAATAGTTTTGGTAAAAGACAGTATGTTAATTTTTACTTAAATAAAGACACTGAATTTATCTGTATTTTTACTTACAGCGAGAGGAATCTAGAACTCGGAGTTCCCTCTTTGTCTCCTTAGCAACAGTAGGAAGTCTTAGTAAGATTTCCTGCTTAAACCCCAAACATGATTCAAAAGAAAACTAGAATGTTGCTGAATGTATGATCTAACCACGCTTAGTTGAAGAGAAACAAGTCACAAGGTTTTTCAAATACCTGTCTATAATTCAGAAAGATATTGTCAATTTGGCAACATGAAGAAGTAAAAATCCAGTTTCTAGCCAATGAAAAATATCTGTCCTGACCTGTTAAACTGGAACCACCTTTAAGATGAATAAAAGCAATTTAATTGGAGTTCTTAATTCCAGACACTAACAGTCCACATGGCTTAGCACAGGCAACAAGCATGCTTCTTACTGCTGACCTTCCCATTGGGATGAGATCACTCCACTTTAGTACACTATCACGAATCTAAAATAACTCCTGCTAACCTCTTCTGGAAAAATGCTTGTATCAGAAAATGAAGCAGACACAGCAACTCAGATTAATGGAAAATACATTATTATTTGGGATACCAATATTAGTCCAGACATGTATTACACCTAGCAGAAGGCAGAAGCATTTCTTCTGCATGTGACGCAAAATGATCAAACAATTGTAAAGGTTTTGTCATGTCACTTTTTCATTTCTATGGACACAACCAACTCCTAAGATGTCTTAAGCTCTCTGAAGCCCATTTTTAAACAGACTATTGTACTTCCACAGTGAGCTACATTCATACTGAAACCGTTGCAGCATGAGCACTGCACAAATGGAGACACTATGAGCAAAATGAATAGTTGCAGAAACTAATATTAGCAATCCTTCACCTAGAACAATTCTTAGCAAGCTTAAGGGCTGAACAGAAACTATGTTTGTGTGGTAGCTAAATTTCTGCAACAGAATCGGCATCCTTACATGAAAGGGACTGCGAGGCATGCATGGATTGTGACACAACTAGGAGGACATTTTAATGAGAGCCACTCTTTATTAATCACCGCGTGTTAGGGGTTGGAAGGGACCCAAGGAGATCATCCAGTCCAACTCCCCTGCCAGAGCAAGACAATACTAACACAGATCACAGAGGAATACATCCAGACAGGCCTTGAAAGTCTCCAGAGAAGGAGACTCAACAACCTCTATGGGGAGCCTGTTCCAGGGCTCTGTGACCCTCACAGTAAAGAAGTTCCCCCTTGTGTTGAGGTGGAACCTCTTCTGCTGCAACTTACACCCATTGCTCCTTGTCCTATCACAGGGAGCAAGTGGGAAGAGCCTGTCCCCCTGCTCCTGGCCACCCCTTGATCTTCAAATGTGAAAAGTCTGAGATTAAAAGAAAAGCCTTAAGTATGGTTGAACATAGCCTGCAATAGTTTAATGCAAAACTAAACCAACTTTAAAGACATTCTTGACTTTCCTCAAGCACAAGATAGTTTTTACCCAAACATACGCAACAGAGAATAGTCTCTTAAGAGCCTCCTCAACTCTTACGGCTCTTACGTAAGGTTATGCCAACGATACACTGCATACAGGATGATCACATTCTTTGTTTAGAAACAGTGACACATTCTCCAAAGAATTTAACACTGAATTTGAAGGTGATGTGTTAAATGAGAAATGTCTGATGGCATTACAACAAAGCCCAAAACGGTGAGCGAATTTCCTGTTTCACTTCAGTTAACGGCAGGGCTTTTTTCTCTACAGCCTTAGCTACAAATGCAGCCATAAGGAGGATGATTAATTTGTAAATAACAGACATAATGTCACACAAGGATTCTTCTCAGAAATTAATGACTATTCAAGAAACCCAAACCAATCAGACCAAATGGATGCTGAATCCAAGAACTCCCATTTATTCTGTTTTTTCCCCATTACCCTGTCACTGTTAACCCTCCTGAGGAAGATGCCCTACCTAATACAAGAGCTCACTGCTTGAAAGGTAACAGCTGAGGGGGGGATTGTGTGGGCTTCTCCTCCCTGAAATCCAGATCTCATTCTGAAGCCATTTTGGATTCTCAAATGTTGTATTTACCTCTAGGGATTCTGAAACCAAATTAGATTAGAACACAGGAAATACATTATGCTGTCATTTATTGCTTTCACAAAGGTGTGTTTTTTCCTTTTAACTTTAAAATGTTAAGACTAAAACTCTTCTGGAAGACCTTTGAATCTTCTCATATTTCCTAAATATGCCCTGCTTCGGCCTAAAATCTGCCGATTTAGAAATGTATACAACAGGCAATTATATTCATAGAATCAACCAGGTTGGAAGAGACCTCCAAGATCATCCAGACCAACCTAGCACCCAGCCCTGTCCAATCAACTAGACCATGGCCCTAAGTGCCTCAGCCAGTTGTTTCTGCAGCACCTCCAGGGACAGCAACTCCACTACCTCCCTGGGCAGCCCATTCTAATGCCAGTCACGCCCTCTGGCAAGAACTTCCCTCTAACATCCAGCCTAGACCTCAAGAAATTCCTTCTAACATGCAGCCTAGACCTCCCCTGGCACAACTTCAGACTGTGTCCCCTTGTTCTGTTGCTGGTTGCCCAGGAGAAGAGACCAACCCCACCCGGCTACAGCCTCCCTCCAGGTAGTTGTAAACATCAATGAGGTCACCCCTGAGCCTCCTCTTCTCCAGGATAAACACCCCAAGCTCTCTCAGCCTCTCCTCACAGGGCTGTGTCCACCACTTTACAATGAGTTGTTGAAAAGTCAGGGACATAAGGAGAAAAGGAAGCACAATTTCAAATGCACTAAAATCTATGGAAAATTGTTTCAGAGAAGTTCTGCTACAATAACTCAGTATTTCACCTAAACTACAAATGTTGACACTTCCTGAAGTATTTGGGATGAGGGCTTGACATAAATGAAACAAAATTAGCTCAGTTAAGCAAAATCAAGCAGAGTGAAATTGCAGAGCATTAAGATATTGTCATTTAAGAAAGCAGGAAATGTCTAGGTCACGCTCACCAATAACATGAAGTGAAAGCACTTAGAAATACGCTTGCAAACTTGCTTCCTTTGCTTAGTGGTCAATAAAATCACTATGAAAATGTTCATTTCTCATGGAAGGTTTAAGGCATAATTTGATCTTCTACATCCTTTCAATGTGGAACATAATTTCCTCATCTCAAAGTTTTCACCAGTGGATGTTTCAGCCTGATAAAAATGCCAATTTTCAAGGAGCCTAGCAGTGACCTTTGACACTAAGTTGTAAGCCAGTTCTGTAGGATCCCTGTAGGAAAAGCCAAGCCACATTTAGCATGAACAGGACTGTCTGGGATCCACCTTAGCATATTAGAGCATTTATTTGGGACAGCAGAACAAAGGAAGCAGAAAAGAAATATTTTACTTTCATGGCAGAAAGGTTCAAAGGAGGCTGATTTGCAGTATCATTTAATGTTAGGAAGACAGTAGTACATACCTGAACAGACCTAGGCTGCTTTTAAAGGCTACCAGCCATACTGGTATGAAAAAGGAATAAACACAAATAGTCTCTGGACTGAGATTTTTTTTCCTGTTCATTTATAGTGAGATTAAAAGTAACAGTCATGAAATACTGAAATATTAGATGGAAGACTGGATGAGGCACTTAGTGCCATGGTCTAGTTGACTGGATAGGGCTGAGTGCTAGGTTGGACTGGATGATCTTGGAGGTCTCTTCCAACCTTGTTGATTCTATGGATCTATCTGCCGCGCTCATCATTAACTCTTCAGAATCCAAGCTCATGTATGTGATTAACTACTAAATTCTCTTGATAAAGGAAAGCTTTAGCCTGGGTTTTGAAGCCAGTACTTCTAAAAGGACAACCCAGAGTAATACACTGGTATGCAACCTGAAACATTTACCTTAACTGAACTTTACTGACTGTATAACTAGAGTTCAAACCACTGCAGCATGTCATAGGTGAAAAAGCAAGACAGCAGTATGAAATTTCCAAGAGTGAGTCACTTCAGGCTTCTGGGGTTTCTAAAAGCACTGAAATCTTTGGCCTCTGTTTTAAACTACCAGCTTCTCTAAGCTGTGTTCAGTCTCTGAGCAATACAAAATACTTTACAAAATCTCTATAAATGTCAGGAGGTTTAAATAAAAGTCTACTAAATAGCTTAATGCATTAAAATAAAGCTCACATCCTATTGCCCAGCTATTTATTTCCTATTTCTCTGAATGTACTCTTACATTTTCTGCCTTTTTATAAAAAGTTAGGTTTTTTGCAACACTCTGAGTTAAAGAGCACTTAAGCCAAAAAGAAATATGCTGTTAAATGTATGTTGTATATCAGTTTTACCACAGACAAGTCTGCTGTGTTGTAAACGTGACAAAGACTAAAAGTAGCAACAAGTGTTCAGACCAGAAGGTTTCCAGTGAATCAGAACAGGAAACCAATAAAGCGATCAATGGGAGGTCATGACTTTTTGATCACTGCACTATATGGTTTAAGAATCTGGTTTTGAACTAGGACTGTGTAGTCAAATCAAGCTTTGAAGTTCTATATGAAAATGTGTATTAGAAATAGCAACAGCACTAAGGAAGTAGTCAAAATTTAACACTCTTTTCAAGAGAAATCAGACACTGGTAGCGATAAGTCAGATTTTATCTACCAAGGGAATTTTTATAGACTCTGACAAGATTGCTGTAGTGAGTATATGCAATTCCAAAAAGGTCTGAAGCTGACTTAGCCCTGGGAAGTTTCATAAATAGGTAGTTGTTAGGTGGAAAGTTCCCAGAAACTCCTCCTACAAGAATTTCTAAAGAAAGTATTTATTTGGAGTGAGGACATAGCAACAAAAATATCTTACAACAGAGCATGATCACACTGAATGCACTGCAGTTACCACAGCCAAGGAACTACCTAAAACTCAATGCTCCTTCTCCATATAGCATACATTTATAAACAAGAAGAAGCTACTGAAATCTCAATCTTTAACTAGAAGGGTACTGGCTGATAGGGAGACTGAAAATGCAGCTATTACAGGCAGCAGTTACAGGAAATGATCTTTTTGCACTTTGTCCTTCTGAAGCAGGAATTAAACTCAGCATTTTAAAACAGACAAATCAACATTTATTTTTTGCCTCTGATTGCAGAAATTACTTCTGAGAGTAGTAAGAGAGAGTGATAAATTTCTGGGGGCGTTTCAACCACATATGCACTGTTTGCACTGCATATTAAGATAATTTTACAGAGGCATATTACAAGCCAGTTCACAGCATTCCTCTCCTCAGCTTGTTTCTCACACTCGTATCACCTATACATGGTTACAGCAGTTTACTTTTGCAAGGAACCTTTACTCAGATGAAAAGACAGGTCACACAACTGCAAAACTCAAGAGGAGAGAATTACTGCCATGAAAATGAAATAATTATCTATAATTAGTTTGCTTACTTCAGCAATTCAGATGAATAAGACTCAGTACAGTTAAGTGTAGCTAGCTATACTCATCTCTAAAGCTGCAATCAAGCACTAGCAAATGGCTCAGCAAGACAGATCTGGAGCTTTGACACAGAAAGATACAGTCATTAAAAAAGAGTTTGAAAAGAGGACAATCACCAATTTTCATTTATTTTACCACTGAACCTAGTCTGTTAGCAGCATCAGTGAGACAGTTAAGACCTCCACCTAAAACCAGCACCCTCATGGAAGTGAACAAAGTCATACCTATTTCCATTTAAGGACAGATTACATCACTGACCTGGTTATACTATTCACATTTAGGTGTTTCCTTCACCCTCATGAGAGATAGAAGACTACTTTGTTCCTGTGGGGAAGAGACAGGAATGGACTGATGCAAAGATGAACATGTAATTTGTGGCCAATGGAGTTCCATCATCATGGAATCAATTCTGACTTCTTGGGGATGTGTAACATGTCTGTGTTAAGTAGAGTATAAACACCCATTGAAAATTAATGGAATTAAACAAGAATCATAGAATCAACCATGTTGGAAGAGATCTCCATGATCATCCAGTCCAACCTATCCCCCAGCCCTATCCAGTCAACTAGACCACAGCACTAAGTGCCTCATCCAGGCTTTTCTTGAACACCTCCAGGGATGGTGACTCCACCACCTCCCTGGGCAGATGCTTATAACCTTATCTAGAGATTCTATTGTGCAACAACACTTCTGCCTTTTGACTGTTTGGTTAAGCCAGATAATAAACCCAATAGCTTTAGAAATTAAGGACAGGGTAGCTCTACTGGAGAAAGTTATTGGAGAATTAAGACCCAAATCTGTTCAGTCTCACACTTTTGCAACAACCTTGGTATCATCAAGCCAGTACAACAACATTTCTTAAGGACAAGCTTGAGCCAAAGGAATAAAGCAATTGACTTTTCTAAAGCATATGGTACATATTTAACTATCCTGTGCAGACAAAGCTGCTGCATTAGACTGGGTGCTTGCAAACCACATGACCTCACAAACGCTATCTTATCACATCACAGGTTCCTCAGACTGACCACAACCACTTAAATCAGACTCTGCCAGCACAGAGACTCTGTAACTTTGACACGTACTAGTAAAGCAACTACATTTTTAGCTGTCCAGAGGCCTTACAAGAACTTCACTTGTGGGGAGGGAAAAATCTGATGGTCTCTTGTCCTACTGTGCTTGCAAGATATGGTGAAAGAAAAGCACATGATTTATTGTGCTATAAACTTCCACCACAAGTTGAAGTGTTTACTTTGTAAATCTGAAGGCTAACATATTTCCTTTCAGGGACAATATTTCTTATCAAGTAAGAAAACATTTGTAGAGCACCACATATTTTGGAAGCATTTGTCTAGTACAACAAACTACTAGAAGGTTTTAATGTGATTGTGGTCAGTATTGAGAAACAAGTGCTCTGCAAGGGCGCACACGGTACTTGCAACAAGTATTACAGTTTCAGTGAATATGAAGTAAGAAAAATGTAAAAATTGACTGGAATCCCACCAAGATTAGCTGGTTTTATGAAAGTGAGTGAAATGACAATTGCCAAGAGGCTAGTATACATCTGGCTATACAACACTGAAAGCAAAGTACATGCTCCTAGAAAAGGGGGAAAACAAAGTTTGCAACAGACTGAGTGGAAAAGCATTATATCTCATTATCAATTTTACAGGAAGAATATTAGGCTTCTATGCACTTGCTGTCCTTTGCTCTGTTCTGATGAAAGAAATACTACCTATTTCTATTTCCAAGATACTTAAATGCTGACATATCTGACTTTTTCATCTCCCCGTGTGATCTGATCCACTGCTGGCCATCACCTTGGAACTATGTCGTCAGAAAAAAAACCCAAAACACCAATAAGAAAAAAAAAAAAACCAACAAAAAAGCATCTAGTAGGTTGAATTTTAATAAGAATTCACTTTCTGCAGTTAATCCTCTTATCCCCATCATGCAAAGCTAGGTACAACTCACAGCTTGAGAAGTCGCTTAAAGATGTGCCCACACTGCAGTCATGACCACAATGTGACATAGGCACATCCAAACCAAGCAGCTGGACACCAGCAGTCCAAACACAGCAGGATGAAGCTCAGTTATTTACCCTGCTTCTGAATGTAGTCAAGTGGTGCTTCAGATAAGAGAACATTTGATTTGATAAGCATTGAATTTGACTCAAAGGAAGCCTAGTAACAAAATTAACAGATGAAAGGAATAATGCTTCCTGCTGGTATTGCACCATTAAGCCCAGATGCTATTATTGTGAGCAAACAAGAGTTAGGAACGCTGCTAGAGGTAGCCAACCCATGTTGTGCTACTGCAGCAGACCACAAACAGCATCATAACTTTGTGCTCCTCTATGGCTGTTGGAAGAGTCATTCAGTTGTTTGTGAAGCTATTCCCTCACCTTCTTTGGGAGACTGACCTGTGCAGAAGACCAGAACCACTCACTGTACCATACTGATTTAGGATTATTAGCTAATAATAAAAATACCCCAAGCAACACAAAAAAAACCCAAACAATGAAAACCCCCACCCAAATAAAAACACACAGAGAAAGACTTTGGCAGCATTTAACTTTCCTCCCGTATGCTATAGTGCACTGAATTTTACTTAGCTGTGGTATTAAGTGACCTATCTAAGTGTTTCTTCTAATTCTTCACTCCAATGGCTACAGTTTACTTTCCCTTTTCCATTTTAGTTCCACCAGCAAAAGCCCAAAAGGCTAACCCAACTTGCAAAATATATCTCTAATTCAACTCCTTTAGTCATAACATGCATTATTTATCCTCAGAGTAATTACTTAAAGTGTCTTGGAATTTTATTTACCCAAGGAAAACTTTATCTCCAACTTTTATATCTCTTTTAATTTAGACGATCTTAAAATGTTAGCTCACCAGGAGCAAGATCAGATCAGAGATAACACCCATATCAAAATCTTACTGGCTACTTTAGGTTCCTAAAACATCATATTAGATCCATTCCCAGATGAACTATGTGTATGTGGGAAAGAAAAGTAGTAAGCTAGCAGTCACTGTGCCTTTGAATTGCCAGCAAGTTTACAGGTAGTGAAAATGGGAAATGCTTTTACAGAAAAGCTCTGTTTTCTCCACTATTCTTTTCACCTAATGTCCTCTGTGGTTTTTTTCCCCTCTATGGATTGATCATTTTCACTTTTGTTGCACTTAACAGATCAAAATCTAGACAGTTTCATTGTAGTTATAAGTGGGACCTGTGTAAGTCATCTGGCCACCTTCATCTCTTGCTAATAACAGTTTGTGAAGGGCTACTATTTCTAGTATTTTGCTGATATTTCTTCCCAATATTCCAGATTTTAGTGCCATGGTCTAGTTGACTGGATAGGGCTGGGGGATAGGTTGGGCTGGATGATCTTGGAGGTCTCTTCTAACCTGGTTGATTCTATGATTCTATTATGAAGCCTTTTAAAAACACCCAGAATTCTTTCAGTGCAATAGTGATTCTCCAGTCACCTGTCATCTCTTCCTTTTCCATTAGCCAATCTGAAATATTAACATGGGCAGACTTGTAGGTTCTCTAATTGCTGGAACAGTGCACCACACTATCACCAGGATTTTCTATTTCATTCAAATGCCAACAACTTGGGCATAATAATTTGTGCATTAGAAAACAATCTCACCCTTGCTTCCTCCCAAAATGCTTCAAGGAATTAATTGATAGAAGTAGATCACATGGCAAAGGAACAGGTAGGAGAAAACTGGCTCTGTATTCTGTGCCTGACAAGGCTGTCCCTTAATGTGGATGGCCAACAGATAGTAGAATGGAATAAATAGCTTCATGGAATAAAATGCTCTGCAATCCCCAAATGTAGAAGCTGCTGGCTGTGTGGACCTGAATATGTATTAGGTAGAATTTACTTTGTAGGATGGAAAAGGTCATAAAATGTAAAACAAACCTACGACAAAATAACTGTAGATAAATAAGGAGCTAAAATTTAACAGTAAACCAAACTCAAAGCACTCCCACAAAAATCAGCTAGCAGTATGACAAACAGAAACCTTACAAACACAACTTAAACTTAAGCACTTCAGCCCAAATCACAAAGGCTGTAAGACTGGAAACCACTTGCTTTTGTCTCCAAAGGTGTCTTGTGGTCTGCCAGTGTAGTTTGTGGGTAAGCACGACAATTCTAATCTTTTGTGCCACTCCTGTAATCTAGGTAACACACACAAGCCTTGCAACATCCAACAGGAAGCAGAGACAGCAGCTGTGTAATATATATACATTGACTGTAAGTGCAGAGGGATAATGCACAAAATGCAGAATTTCAGCAGTTTATAAATCATTTAATTTCATTCATTTTGAATGCGATTTATTTAGAAGTTAGTAACAATTAGTTCAAGATCTATTTTAGTCCTTAAACCTTCACTGAATGCAAACTCGTAACAGCCCAAACTTTCTGTGTATTCTTTTCCACATACTGCAACTGTTTTACTTCAGTGCTACCTACTAGAAGTCTACCACAGTAAAAATGAATAGTAAAGATGTTTCACAAAAGCTGCTTTCACTTAACATTTCACTAAACAAAGGCAACTTTTATATAGTATCAGCACTCTTTGTGCAGCCTGAAAGTGCATAACCCAAACCAAGCAGTGTTTGTATTCTCATGCCAGTTATGTTACATCAGATAAAACACAACTGTAAGGTCAAGTGACAGAGTGTAGTGCTCAACAGACCTTATTTTTCATGTCAAAGATGGGGCAACCAAGCTGGTATACTTACTGATAAGAGTAGCAAAGTTGCTTCACGGAAGCAGCAGCCTGTCAGGGCTGCACAACAAAAAAGCATTTCAGGTTAAAATCCTACTAAGCCAGAAGTTGTCAAGAAAGCTCTTGAAAATAGATGGAAAAAAATGAAGAAAATACAAGGTGGAAAGAATTATTTTAATGAAAACATCAAATGGCAATGTGACATGAACTTCTGAAAAGGCAGAGTGCCTAAGTCTAGTGCACACCAAAAGCTCTGGAAAAAGGTCTACCTCCTAACTTCCTTGTTGTGACCACCCTCAAAATTTCAGCTTTTTACACTAGTTACAGCCTTCAACATTTGCACCCAAAGAAGCAACTCAGTCAGCATGGACACCAAATATAGACAAGATTGACAGGACTAGCTATTGGGTAACAAGAAATACTGTAGTCTCCAAGTATCCTTCCATCATGCACCAGCTGCTCTTGGAATACTGATAGGGTGTGCAGAACTCAGCCTTTTAGATAGTAATAGAAATCATGTTCATTGTTTTGATTCCTAAGCATATCTGGTTACTCAAGTTACTGCAAAGATAGAGTTGCATGTGAGTAAGATCTAAGACAGTGTGCAAAGAGCAGAAGTCTACCACACAAGTCTTGTATCAGTGTTCTTAAAGCTCCAGATTTTGTCTGTTTGCTCTCAGGAAATGTTCATCAAACACAAATTTATGACCTACTGTGAAGAAAGAAGTCAATATACAATTCATCTTACCACACTACAGAAATCAACTGGTGAGGTATAAAAGGGATCACACAGATTATCTTGTTAGAACAAGCAAAAATATCCAATATTGTAATTTCATTTATAGTTATTTTACCTCATTTGAAAGGTAAGAAAAAAGGCATTATCTTTCACTATTTAATTTACCTTCTATATTTAAGAGTAATGTGCCTCATCTGTTCAGTTTTGGATGCCATAGTACCAATTTCCAATACAGGCAGCTTTACTGAGTAACAGAAACATAGAAACTTGAATTTACTACAAGTAAGTCTTCTTATAACATGAGCTGAAGACTGACTGTAGCATTACTATTCCTAGATGAGCAATAGAAGCAGCTGAAATGTATTCCTTAGGCTGCAAGCTGCATCACCTTTAAAATGCATGCAAAATTCTGAGCTCAGAAAAGGAAGATCAAAATTATTTCAACAGATATAGTCAGGTTACAACAAAGGGAACTGGTTGGAAGTTTTAAAAAGTATAAACACAAGGTTTAAAATTAAAAACCTGAAAATTGTACATAGATAATTCTGATACATTGCTGATTTAAAGTTACCACACTGGAATGGGTGAGAGAAACATCTCAAATCTGAGGGTCAAACTTTCCTCTGTTACAAACTCAAAAGGTGTCACTGCAGCAGTAGCCTGTTCCACCTGTGCTGTAGTAACACCACCTCACCACCCCACATCTTTTAGTGAAAAGGACTCAGCTTTAGATCCTAGGCAGTGACCCCCTGTTTGCTGTTTTCTGGTGCTCATATTGGTGTTCTAAGGTTTGCCTTGAACATGGCTACTAGCCTGGCTGCCAAACACTGATGGAACAGTAGACATTTGACTGGAACTCTGCAATTAGGGTGAATCATGCTGTTGCTGTATCTTGGTACCATCACAATCTGATGGATCATATCACAGAACTCAATTAATAGTATCTAGCTCCTCCAGGTTCCACTGATACAGGAACACACATTCAGATTCCTGGCCAAAGACACGAAACAGTGTTTTATCAGAAAGCCAGAACAGAGACTTGTCTTGCAGTTCCTTATATTCAATATAGAATTTGACCCTTATTTTGTTCTATCTCTCAGATGGAGGGCCTGCAATTCTTCTGATGCAAAATTCTGTTAAAATGCAGTACTGGGGAGAAAAACAAGTTCAGAAAGTGGAATCAACATTGATGGCCAGGGCATGACATTCAATCTTGTTTCACACACATCCATCCCACCCCTACCTTCAACTAGAACTTCTGCATTGATTTAGATCCATTTTAAAGTTACACAATTACAGTATATTAGATGGCAACCATATAGTCACCAAGAACTCTGTTCCTTTACCAGTGCTTTTTACATATTAACCAGTTGGGAGGTTGTGGTCAGCATGTCACACACACCATCATCCTATCTTCAGGAAGATGAATTTGCAAATCCGTAACGCTTTTCTCAGGTTTTGCAGAAGTAGAATCAAAAAGCAGCTAACCAAAAAGCAAAGAACATGGCCAGTAATGGATCTATACATGAAAACACTTCAGTGCAGATCTAAAACAGTTGGGCTATTTAATTGGTATTGACCAAATTACAGTAATCCTAACATTTAGCAGTTGAGGCCAAACAGTTTTGTCTCTCCTTACTGCCATTTTATTCAGATGTTGCAGTTTCAGGGATCATTGCTAGCAAAGTTCTTTCCTTAGCAGCTATGTTAGCACAAGACTTAGTTAGTACTTATTAGAACAAACTTACCCTTAAGTACTACATACATTTCAGACCTAACCTTGCATTACCTCAAAAATCAGCTCAGATTGTGGTGCCTGAAGTAGAAGTTTTCCTTCAATGATTTTATTTTAAAAGAACAAAAAACAGATATGCAACTATAAGGGGGAAGAAAAAAGAAGCTATTAGTAAACAAGGACTTCCAGGCTTTAAGAAGCTATATGTATGGGAGCATTCAGAAGTGCTGCCAAGGTATAACTTGTGTACTACATAGTGAGCTGCTTCCTACTCTTTCTGCTTGTCCTAAAATAAGATGTTTTCCTACACTGTTCACCTACTCTGGAAGTTAAAATTGAACTGTAACAAACCACAGGTGTAGAAGAGGAGTGCTCTTCTACATGGAATTACTCAAACTGCTAACGTTGAAATTCATGTTCTCCCTAGTTGACCTGTTCTTTCAATCCAACTGAAACATTCACATTTGACTAGGAGTAACGTTTAGGAATCACTAGCATTACTCACAAGTATCATTGTTCTGTGAGCTAATGAACCTCATCTTCATTCCAACCTGCACACACCAGCTTATACACATCAAACACATACACGATCGTACATCTTCATGAGAACTGAGCTGCTCAGCCAGGCATATGACAAATGCTGTTATAAATTATGCAACAGCTTTCTAATGCTACTTTTCCACCAAAGCAGTGGTTGGTTACCTTTTAAACCTACACTCAGCAGAGGAAAATGTTGATACAGAGCCTTATTCATTCATAATGCAAAATAAATATCTGGCTTTCTGGGAATTCTGCAAGCAACTTGCTTTCTTGCAAGCAAGCTAGTCATTGCCCTTTAATGGAAAAAGGCAGGTTATTGATTTTAAATTTGATTTCAAGTGAGCTTAATGATTGCTAAAGGTGCTGGACTAATGGCCACTAGAGACCATCCTCAATCTATAGCATAGAGAGCACTCCAAGATCCTCAACTACGTTATAACTCTCAAGGGATTGGTGCTAAAAGGTTGACTTGTCTAAGACTGTTATGAAAACACTATCTACACATAAAGAAAGGATGTGTTTAACAGAAGCAAAAAGGTAACAATTAAGTTGCATTGCTCTATGACACTATGGCTTTAAGCAACACTATCAGAGCTGAGTATTGGAAGATGCACGGAAAGAGTGGCAGAGTACAACGCAGCTTTTTGCACACAGTATTAGGTAAAAGACATTTCTTCACAATGCAGGATGAACTGAAATGAGCCAGCAAGCACAGGAGTTACATAAGCCACGTCAGGACCTTCTGATTTTTTTTAAGTAACGAAGTTACAAATATTAGGGCAAGGAAGTTTGAAGGCAAATTTCATAGGTTGAAGTTTTGGCAGTTTAAAGCTTAAAAATCTGTTAACTGATATTAAGCAAGCATCCTTTTTCTTTTTAAGCAATCTCAGTATACAACCACACAAAATTCATCCTCACAAGAGCAAGAACCAGAAAAAAAAATCACCAATATCTGCATGTGGGCTCTTACACTTGCACAAGTGCAGCTTATTTTCTGACTAAGTTAGCCTTAACATTTGTAGCAAAGGCATTAAAGGGCTTATTTTCATGCACACAGCTCTAAATGCAGTAAATGCTACACAGTGTAATATGTAATATGATTAACTCATGAAATAAAGGAAAACATCAAGGTGGGACATAAATGTTGACCTCATTTAATGTTTAGTCACATAACTAAACAATTTTTTTTGTTCTCTTACATGCAAAGATAAAGGAAAAGTATAGAAGATAGTTTTGGTGCATTCACTGGCAAAATAACATACTCTTAGATAAGCAGAACTTGCTACAATGTAAAAGATAGGGAAAAGAAGTGCAAGTGATTAGAGACAGTAGTATTTTATCACTTACCTCATGATGCAGCTCAGCTATCTGATCTTTCAGTTCTCTGATGTACTGGTTAGAATCAGATTTATTAAGCTGCCCTTGAATTTTCCCTTCTTCTTTCTGTTTTGATCAAAAAATGAATATTATTCAAATTATCCATGGATCTGTTACATGAAAAAAAAATCTTATTTAAACTGTCTGCATATTTTTGTCATGAACCAAAGCTATTCACAGACATCATCCAGCACTTTTCATCTGGTTGAAGTTATAGCAGCCATCTAAGGGCATGAGTGACCAAGCTGACTCACTCAATTCCAACCAAGGTACAGGCAGGATGCTAAGGTGGAGCAAGAAGAATTAGCAAAGCTTCACAGGTGTAACTTGCATCCAACGTACATGAGACAGCATGTGCAATTTAGTAAGGCATCCTACAGAACTCTCAATAGGAACATATCTTAGTGTACATTATTGTCACCAAAATAAAGATTTCATTCAGGAACAAGCAAGTAACCTTTGTTTCCAAATGACAAGTGAACTAAACACGTTTTTTCCTTGCAATGTAGGACATGAGTCAATACATGCTACATGTAACAAGCTTTTTCTCCCCTAAAAAATAAAAAACCATTTAAACACACAAAATATTGTGGTATTTATCATACAGGAGTTCCAGGGAGCATCAAGTGAAGCTACATCCCATACAAGCAATGCTGTGAGAGGTAAAAAGAACAATTGACAGGTGAAAAAAAAAAGCCAGGCATTAAAAGGAGCATAAGATTTCCATCATTTCTCAACCAAATGCAGCTTCTAAGTTTCAAGATGCACACAAAGGTGTCACTTGCACTTGATTAACTTTCAGCCTGTCTCTGAAAGGGAATCCTAGTATGACTGCAGTCAACTGAGGTATATCATCACCCCCAGTGGAGAAGGCAGCCCATGTTTTCAGCTTGCTACTACTAAGTTATGAATAGTTTGGTTCTATTTTCCTATCTGAGCAATTTCTGAAGCAGCCACAAGCTTTAAGGGACAGAAGTGATCCCATTGCTGTCTACAACTGCCCGAAGGGAGGCTCTAGCCAGATAGGGGTTGGTCTCTTTTCTCAGGCAACTAGCAATAGAACAAGGGGACACAGTCTCAAGTTGTGCTGGGGGAGGTCTAGGCTGGATGTTAGGAGGAAGTTGTTGCCAGAGAGAGTGATTGGCATTGGAATGGGCTGCCCAGGGAGGTGGTGGAGTTGCTGTCCCTGCAGGTGTTCAAGACTGGATGAGGCACTTAGTGCCATGGTCTAGTTGACTGGCTAGGGCTAGTTGATAGGTTGGACTGGATGATCTTGGAGGTCTCTTCCAACCTCGTTGACTCTGTGATCGTTAGACTGAGGGACAATACCTCACCTTCCAAACCCTTTTTCTGCATGAAGAGAATAATTCTGAACACAGTCAGTGTGGCAACCTCAAAGCAATTTCTCTAACTTCAGACTTCATTTTTCTTGCAGAATAGTCTGGATTGTGTTACTGAAAAAACAAATTTGTCATATTCACTATTAATTCACAGAATTTGCAACATGGAGGCAGATCCTTGCCTACATAATTCCATACTGAATCTACTTTCCAAGGCAATTTAGTGGCTTGACTTCATTAAAAAATATTCTTATTAACAACATCAGTAATTGTTCCTGTCCTAACTAGGATAACAGACACCCCAAACCCATTACTTCTGGCTATAAGGTTGACTTCTGGTATTGGAGAAACCAAACTAGAAGCAACATAACCTGCAGACTGTTTACATCTGTGTATAGGAAAGGCTTCACTGATATGAGAAACTAAATTCCAGCAAATGAAAATGACCTGATCTGTTGTGGAAGGGGGAATCTATGACAGAAATGCTTGCCTATATCCTTTCCCTCTGTTTGAAAACAAGGCTTTTCCATTTCAGCTTCCTGTTCTATAGACACCAAACTACTATGTAACCATACACTACAGTATCAAAAAACAAGAGTAAAGAAAGGTTGTACCATAAATGGATGCCACAGCATTTTTGAAATGAAAGTGTGATAAACAGCTGAGCAAACATTTAAAGTGAGTTCACAAGAGGACATGAAACAGGCATTCCCAAGACAGCAGAAACTAACAGAAGCAGCAATAACATTTACTAGCTTAAATTTGGCACTGCACAAATATCTGTATATTCCTGTGTATCATATTGAGAGTTATACACATGTGTTATATTTAAGCAGCTTTATTTTTACCCTTTGTTCCATAAACAGCCCTGTAAAATTAATGCAGATATCAGAGGAACTTGGCATGCACATTTGCTCATGGAAGAATGGACTTAGCTTTCACAGCCCTTTCAACAGCTTTGTTACTCTCCTCTGAACACATTCAAGGACCTTAAAGCTTAAATTGCGAGGCCCAGAACTGCACAAAGTACTTCAGGTGAGGCATAAGTTACTGAACAGCCTCAAGGAGATGAGAAAAATTAAATAGCTTTCATGTAGCTTGAGTTAATTTAATGCTTCTGTTAAAGCATTTATTTCAGTAGGAACCAGGTCTTTCATTCTGCGTTGGTTTTATATTGTGATCAAATGTTTTTAATACTACTGTGCTTGAGTAATTTTGTACTTCTGAAGAAAACACTCAGATCACTGATTCAGAAATGAATGCTCCACTTACAATTCAGAAGTCTTAAAAGTATGAACTTCACACATTTTAAAAGGAAATAGCATAAGCAATTAGTAATCTCTCACCTTTTCTTTTTTTAAATCTAAGATTATACACATAGGATGTGGGTTGTTGGCTTGGGCTTTTTTTCAAGGGGAGCACTACTACAGAAAATCTGTGTTATTTGGGGAGGTCATGACACAAGGAAGACTAGCTGGTCTCCATGCAAATAAAAGCTTTTTCAAGTCTAAAATTCATATACAGCAAAAAGAAAAAGCCAGATAAGCTATCAACAAGCAAAGTGTGAGTATTATCAGAGCAGCCAAATAATGCAAGTTAGCCAATTCTGAAATTGAGGCATTTTGTTTACAAACTCTCCACAGTCCTATGTCAATAAATCTCTACACCCATTTTCCTGGGGTCTTGCCTCTCCACCACTGCAGCATTTGCCTCCTCTTCCCAGAAGAGTTTTTGGAAAGCTAATGCCAGTTGGTATAACAATGCAATCAAAGGTCCATCATCTCAATGTCACTGCGCTTGAAGACTAAAAATTCTTCCCACCCTTATCTCTGCTAACAGATGAGCTGCATCAGCACTAAGAGGGCTAGAAAACCCTGCACCAGGGAAATATACACCCCCAAGATCTGGTATCACCTCTGCTTAAGCAAAAGGTACTTGTAACAAAGTAAGCAGGCAGTACACAATCCAACCTCCTGCTTCAGAGGCTCTGAAAGGGAGTAGCATGGGCAGTGAAGCAGGAAATGAGCCCTACAGATCAAAAAAAATCAGCTGCTAAAACAAGAACTCACTTACTCCCCTACAGTTTCAGAAGCTCTCACCTCTTTCATCCTGCTCTTAAGTACTAAGTTTGTTCTCACATGCATACCAAGAGCTACACCAATTGCTCCAGTTTCCAAAAATCTGCTTCTTAGAATTAGGAATTATGATCAGTTGAGATTCATAGTTGTAGCATCATGTTTAAAGCCTCCTTTCGTTCTGCTTTCCAAGAAAACCAACTTTACTGTACCTTCAAGAGAGGCAACTATTCTCAAGAAACACCTCTGATGCCTGTTGAGAACTACTGAGCATGTGGAGACCTCCTAAACATAATCAGCACAGAACTAGTATGCAGAGCTGGCAACACAAGGACACACTGCTTCAAAGAATGCTGATCTTAAACACCTGAAACCGTTACTGTGTGGTACACCCAAAAATCAAGTATAGTAGTTCCAACAGAACAAAGTTTAACACTAAATCAATCACTGAAAGCCACCTGGAACACACTGCAAACCTTAAGCCTGCTTTTGCTACCTGACCAGTGCCTAAATTTATGATGCAGAAGATCAAGGCATTCAGAATTCTGTTCCTGAAACAGAACAGAGTAGGAAAAGAAACACACATCACGAAGAAAAGAAGCCATTTTAAATGATAAGAAAGCATCTAGGGTGGCTTTCACTTTAGTAACTGCTAACTTAAACACACAGAAAGCCAACCCAGTGGTTTTATAGGTAGCCAAAACACAGGCACACACACTGTTACCTGAGAGACCACAACCATCTTTACAGAAGTATCTACAGGGTTGGACATTCTCCTAACACCCTTAGCTTGATCTCTTCTGACACAGAAATATCTACTTGCTAACAATCTGCCTCAGCCTCTTTTCATGGGAGGCTTTTAAATTCTTACTCTGGGGCAAAAGACACTGCATTAAAAATGTAAGTGAAGTTTATTCAGAAGGCTAAGTGTGGTAACTAGTGTCCTTTCAGTGACTTTACAGTGACTCATTCTACACTTTCAAAAAACACATCACTAACATCACACACCACTATTGATAAGACTGAAAAAGTTTCCTGTAATTTGAAAAGATGGAAACAATTTCTTCACCCAACAGTCAGTACTTGGAAAAGTTATTAAACAGAGGTCATAGAAAGGCTTCCTTCTAACAAAACAGTACTAGAAGTTTAAACTGGGGGGGGGAGAGAATTAGCATAATCATGGATTTCCTTTCCAGTTGTTGTCAAAGCAGTTTTGACATGCTTAGATAGGGTAAATGTAACAAAATTCTCCGAATCTGCCCGGAAACACATCAGGAGGAAGTGATGTTATCCACTGCTCCAGATCAACTTAGCAAAGAAGAATGAATTCTTATAGATAGCTTTAGCTTTAAGATGACTCAGACTTAAAACTAGATTTCTGTATTACAAGTGTGCTCTGCATCTCCTCAACCCAAACCAGCTATAGGATTAACAGAGGATGCTACAAGTAACCAACCCAAACAGAAACGGAGGGAGAGAGATTAAATTAAATGCAGAGTAGAGACCAAAGCTGTGGCAGCTCTGCTTCCTCAGTCTGCCTACACTTCCACTAGCCTGGGGCTTCTCACTCTATCCAGATGATTGACTCTAGTTTTTGTGATTTAATCTTGCCTGAATGTCTCTTATTTAGTCTGTGCTTCCCTCAGCTATTGCTAAGAAGGCAAAAGAAAAAAGAGCAACACACAAGAACCCAACAACACCACCAAAAAAGCCACCCAAGGGACCATCAGGATTGCCAATGCAATATGCAATCCGAAGGAACATTGCTATTAGGCTACAAGTGTAGCAAAGCTTGGTAGACCTTTTTTTTGCAGCTTTAGGAAAGCACATAACCAAAAAGCAATAGGGTTTTAAAGGCTGGTAGCAAGAAATTTCAAGTATTTGCTTATTGTAGTTTGAAGCTTTTAAGGCCAGTTCAGCTGAAAATAAGAAAGAATAATTCCTGAAGAAATAACCTTCAGGTTTTGCTGATTAACTACAGACATACAGGGTGACTGTATCCATTCCCTAGCCATGGCTGTCTACATCTCACAAAATGATGGGACAAAAGGGATCAGAGAGTGTATGCAGCTTGGCCAAAACAAGTCCATTTAGCTATGGCATCTGAACCTCTAACCTTTGCAAGAAAGCAGAACATATCCTGTTAAAGAGATGTTTTGTACCTCCCCTATGTGGAGGCACAAAAAAACAGCAGCCCACCCATCCAAAAAAGCATGTTTCACTTAATCATTTGCTCAAACATCCTGATCAAGGTCCAGAAAGCCTGCTAAATACTTCCAAGTCATGTCTGCTCCCCAAGGCTTTTATAAGTTGAACTGGCAAATGAAAGGCTGACAAAGTAAACCTTTGTTTATACGTAATTTCAGGGTTTTCCTTTATCATTTCTGCAGCTTAGGCATATGCAACATAAATTAAACTTGTGTTACACTTCAATCTCACATTATTTTGGCTGAGGAGCAGCTTCTGCATCTCTTTTGATTAAGTACATCCATTAGCATTAGTTACTGTGTAGCCAAAGTTTAGCATTAGGAATTGAAGGCCAGAAGAACACACCAAAAATAGCTTCCTAATATCATGACAAACTGACATCCTGCTGCCAAATTACATCTACTAGTAAAGTTCTGTCTCCTTCTCCCTCTAGCACTACTACTAACCAAAATGAAGAGTGACCCAGAAACTGTGATTTAAATCTAGCATTTGTGTAACGTCAGATCAGTTCTTATGTAGGAGTAGTGATACTCTAAAAAATTTAAGACCAGTGTCTTGCACCTACACCTACATGAGCACTGAAAAGAAAACTGCACAGTTTAGGTTAAGCATTACTATGGAACATGTGAACCTGGCAGTGAATCCCTAGAGCTTCTTAGAAAAGCACCATCCCCCCCAAAAAAGGGAAGGTCATGTGGCAAGTTAACTTCCTCCTTTCATCTTTATCAGCTTTGAAACCGTATGACAAGCAGACCTATTTGTGATGCTGGGTGTTAGAAGCACAATTCCTGTGAGACTAACACCTATGCTCCAGGAGTGGTTAAAAGTATTTCTAGTATTAAATATTGCATTTTAAAGTCATTAAACCCTTAAAAAGCCCTCTGCTCCTCACAAGGTCACAGCAGTTCCAGTGACAAGCTGAATGGAAGAGAATGGGAGGCAACTCTTTCTCCAATGATAAAGTTATCTACAGTTTCAATTTCCTGAAAAAGCAGGTTTTGCTTAAGGTCTACCACCAGCTGCATGTTTTATGTTTTAAAAGCTTTGTGATTGAAAGTTTTCCTACTCTATTACTACTTCATTTTAGTGCAGATGTTTCAAAGGCTTTCAAGCATTAATACCCAAAAAGGAAGTTTTGCTTTTAAGTCTCATATTTACTGGTAAAACACACTGGTTTAAAATACTTATTTGCTTATTGAATCTTACAAAAAAAACCAAGTCAGAGACAAATAAAAGCATCTGAAGTGCAACTAGAGTCTCAAAAAAATAAGGAAACTGGCATTAGAGGAACTTCTTCCCATTAAATCACTTTTGTTTTAAATCTCTTTATACAGCTCACACTCCAAATCTGTGTTTCACAACTAAAGCAGTTGTATTGCAGACTAGTGTAAATTTGAGATCAACAGTTTACCAAAAGTCTAAAAGGGCAAAGTCATTTAATTAGAAACATGAACCATGGCTGCAGGATGACTTCATACTCCAGACATTCTCATTTGTGCAGAAAAGCAAGAAGCTTATGAAGAGAATATAGCTCAAGAAATCATTACCAAGTAATCATCTAAGAACACCCAAAAACCAGGAATTTGCAATGCACTGCAGTAGAAAACAAAACCAAGGCCATGTAGAACACGAGAAAAACAGAAAAACAAACTAAAGATTGCATCATGCAAAGTAGTAATTGTGAAAAGGAAGGAGAGGTGAAGCGGATAAACAACTGAACATGAAGCAGTGCAATACCATGACAGAACAGGGACAGTGTAATCTTGAGATGCGGCAGCCAGAGACAAGAAATAGATTATGTTCCTGCACTTCACTTCTTTATCTGTCCCATGATGGGATATTATGAAAGTCTGCATGCAGTTCTGACACCCATAGCTTAAGCAGAATTAGGGCAAGTGAGTAGGAAACAGGTATAAAATGAAGAGGCACTGACGAGCTGAGGAGTCAAACGTCAGAAAACCAAGTCAGATGCATTTACATGGAAAAACGAACATAACTGTAATTGGGTGACAGCTATCAGGCAAAAATCAAATAGTTGATCATTATAGGATTCAGTGCTTCTTCATTTCACAAAATCCACACTGAAGTACTTTCTGGGAGAACTATATCAATCAACCAGTGGAAGCATGATGACTTGTAAAGTCTGCTCTAAAGTAGAAGCTCCTCACCTACAAAATCACAGTTTCAAGTACCCTTTAAACTTTATTATTTTTAAGTCAAACTTAAAAGTAGCTACTCAGCTACTCTTATCTTACTAGATGATAAATATATGCAATACTTACTGTACTTATCTATGTATTTCTAACATACTGATCATAGCATTATCTAGGCACTATGTGATTAAAAGAAATTATTTATCTTTCAGTAAATTTAGTGTCTGCTGTGCTAGAGAAAAAACAAAGTGAAAATTCTTTATGCAAGCTCCATTACATTTATTAGCACATTTTATAAATGAAGAGATTAAAAAGTTGCAAGTAGTTGAGAGGAAGGCTTAGACACAATACAGTAAAATCATCACTTTGAAGGAAAGATTTTGGAGGGGAGAAAGCAGTCATTCCAGGGTTAAAAAAAACAAACAACCACCCAAAAAAACCCTAGAGAGTAACTAGCTTCTAAATTACCATAGAATCAACCAGGTTGTAAGAGACCACCAAGATCATCCAGTCCAACCTACCAACCAGCCCTATCCAATCAACTAGACCATGGCACTAAGTGCCTCAGCCAGGTTTTTCTTGAACAATTATTATTCATAATAATACAATTACTATGAATAATAACCAAGAAAAATTTTGCTGATAGGCACAGCAGAATTCAGACAGGACAACAGTACAGGAGTATGGGAAGGACAGATTCCAGTAAGACATAATGATTTTTCAAAGTCAAGAAATGAACAGTCATTTCAGGTTCTCACACCAAGGGAGAAGTGACTTCATGGGACTATGAAAGCTCCAAAAGGAATTGAAAGTATAAGGAACAACACAGAGGACAAAGGATGCATCTTCAGATCCTACAGTGACATGGTAGGAGTAAGTAGCATTTCTGGTTTCAAGATTACATAAAGAGAGCAAGTTTTACAACAGATCACCCAATATTGGTCATAGCAGAAGAGTGAGACCCCACCTGAAGTGCTGCATGCAGTTCTGGAGCCCCTATTCCAAGAGGGATGTGGACAAGCTGGAGCGTGTCCAAAGAAGGGCCACAAGGATGCTCAGAGGGCCTCTCCTATGAGCACAGACTGAAAGAGCTGGGGCTGTTCAGTCTGGAGAAGAGGAGGCTCCCAGGTGACCTTCTTGTGGCCTTCCAGTATCTGAAGGAGGCCTACAAAAAAGCTGGGCAGGGACTTTCAGGATATCAGGGAGTGACAGGACCAGGGGGAATGGAGCAAAGCTGGAGATGGGTAGGTTCAGCCTGGATGTGAGGAGGAAATTGTTCAGCATGAGAGTGGTGAGAGCCTGGAATGGGTTTCCCAGGGAGGTGGTTGAGGCCTCATCCTGGAGGTGTTTAAGGCCAGGCTGGATGAGGCTCTGGCCAGCCTGATGTAGGGTAGTGTGTCCCTGGGCATGGCAGGGAGATTGGAACTAGATGATCCCTGTGGTCCCTTCCAACCCTGATTCTATGATTCTAAGTACAGAAAAGAATGGCTGCTGGCATCAAAATGCATGCATTTCTTTTTGGACAGAGAAAGATTTTCATTTAATCTCTTCATTGGTAAAAATAACCAAATACAAGACAAAAACCAAACACAGAAGTCAGAGTAACTTGTAGCATGATGCTTGTACAGAAGTAACAAGTAACAGCTCACATTTATGCCCAAAAGGTAAACTTAAGGCCTTTGTGCATAAAGGAGGCACATTCAGCAACGTGACACAGTGCAACTTTGCAAGGTGTCTTATATTCACAATAGGTTAATACGGAAGCAGAGTGCAAGGGAAACCCCACAACATACAAAAAGTAATCAGTATCAAGTTACACATTTAATGCACTGCTTGTTACCTGGATTTCTAATTCAGCAATATGCTGCTGGAGTTCAGCCACAGCTGCGATGCGGTCTGCCTCACGGAGTCGCACTGCCATCACCTCTTCTTTACTCTGAAAGAAGTCACAGATTGATGCTAACAAATAATATCAGTCTCAGCTGATAAAAGACTGTGCACTGCCAACACTCAAAATCATGTAGGTAAAGAACATTTGATACACCATGCTGCTGAATATCATATTAGAGGGTATGCTCTAAAGAACTGAATTTGTATTTTAACCCACGGAACTGTGGAATCTTCCAATACTGGTTGTAAACTATAATCATCTTTAAAGGAAATAATTGATGTAGATTTGAAAACATGTCAGTTTCCAGGTCCAGAAAATTGCTGTCTGACATTCAAAAAACAGTATACTGTAAATTAAGGAGGAGTATCAATGTAACAAAAAAACAAACAGTGTTCACTTCGACTTTTGACTTTATACATAAAGAGTACAGCTACACCAGAGTTACTTCATCATTCTCTGTCTTAAAAAAAAAAGAAGAAAACCCAAAAGGCATAAATATTCTTACCCTCACTTAACTCCAGTTAACTTAGTCACAGTACACAGCAAAGATTTGCATGACAGCTTAAAATTTCTAATATCTACAATCTGCAATCAGACCTCTGGTATATCATAGAATCAACCAGGTTGGAAGAGACCTCCAAGATCATCCAGTCCAACCTAGCACCCAGCCCTATCCAGTCAACTAGACCATGGCACCAAGTGCCATAGTTGTAACCTGCAAATTTGCCTATAAATGCCAATGAGTTTGTATAAGGCAGAAGGAAATTTCTTTACTTCTGTTTTATGAGGCAAGTCCTCAAGACTTCAGAGTACAAAACAATTAATATTATATTGTCAGCAGCTTGGTACCACCACACAGAGAAAACAATGATAGATACTGAGTGAGCAATCCTTTCAGATAGAATGCAAATAATTCTGGTGAAGACACAGACTAGGTTCAAGTACATCTACTGTTATGGCAGACTGGTGTAACTCCACAAACTGCAGCTACTGTAAAACAGTTGCAGTATTTCAGTTATTGTAACACGTGCTTCCAACTGACAGTTCTTCACTAGATGTCATTAGACAATACAGTTGTGATTGTACTCAACACACTATCCATAGTAGCTACGTGAAAGCATGCTGGTTTAAGACAGATTCCTGTAATAAAGGTACATCTACAGGATCCAACTGACAGCATTTATAATCAGTGGAGTCCATTTCAGAGGAATCTATCATGTGCCAACTGCTATTGCTAAATTCTGATGCATGATTGCTTGAACAAAGTCAAACCCACAAGTCCACAGGATTGCATGTATTTAACTGAAAGCTAAAGGACAGACAGGCTTAGTTTGACTTTGGTATCCAAGACAAGTCACTAACATTGCTCTAGATGGCACCGATGCTTTATCTCTGAAAGAGCTGATATGGCAGGGAAGACCAGGGTGGAAGCACAAATGTTACGCTGTAAATCCTTATGCAAAACTGATTAGAAAGATCAGTGCTGTGTTTCAAGAAACAATTTGAAACCTCTCCATTCTGTGTATATCTTAATATATAACACACAGACACTTTCATAAATAGAACCACACTTTGAAGTAGAAGTTTACCTTTGTGGGATGACAAAGCAGCAGCAGTGCCAAAATCTCAAATCATTTTCCCAAGATGGTAAATTCAAGATGATATTCTCTAACTAGTAAAATAAAATGTTGGGTTTCATGCATTTTACTGCTCACTCAGGACACAATTTTATCCAACAACAGCAGATGAGGCTAAAAAGTATATAAACAGTAGCACACAAGTAGTTTATCCATAATGTTGTTTACCTTGCATTCAATCTCTGCTTGTCTACGTTTTGCTTCATTCAACTGAGCAAGAAGTCCTTTATTCTGTGCAGACAGATACTGTACCTTCCCCTGTAAGTTGCTAACCTCTTGCTCTGCCCTTCGTAGATGGTTACTATTGATCTGACTCTGAAATATATGGGGAAAAAAAGGAGAGGAAATGCATGTTTAGGAAAAGATCTTTGATATTAAATTAACTTCCTGAAGCCTGACAAGAAACACTTACAGCTCATTTACTATACATAGTAAATGCTATATAGTTGGTACTGTATTACATATAGATACTATACTATATATAGTAAATGGTATATATCTGGTGGCTAACAAGTTAACGATGGGACAGCAATGTGCTCTTGCAGCCAAGAGGGACAATGGGATCTTGGGCTGTATTAACACAGGTGTGTCCAGCAGAACAAGGGGGGTTCTCCTTCCCCTCTACTCTGCCCTGGTGAGACCTCATCTTGAATACTGCATTCAGTTTTGGGCTCCCCCATTTAAGAGGGACAGAGATCTGCTGGAGAAGGTCCAACAGAGGGCTACGAGGATGATTAGGGGACTGGAGGGCATGGCTTATGAGGAGAGGCTGTGAGACCTGGGGCTTTTTAGTCTGGAGAAGAGAAGACTGAGAGGGGATTTAATAAATGTTTACAAACATCTGAGGGCTAGGCAGGAGTGGTGGGGGCAGGCTCTGCTCACTTGGTTCCTGGGCTAGGACAAGGAACAATGGGTGTAAGTTGCAGCACAAGAAGTTCCACCTCAACACAAAGGCAACTTCTTAAGTGTAAGGGTCCCAGAGCACTGAAAGAGGCTCCCCAGAGAGGTTGTGGAGTCTCCTTCCCTGGAGACTTTCAAGGCCTGGCTGGATGTGTTCCTCTGTGATCTGTGCTAGATTGTGTGGTCCTGCTCTGGCAGGGGGGTTGGACTCAATCTCCTTGGGTCCCTTCCAACCTCCAATACCCTGTGATTCTATAGCATATATAGCATATTTTTTTTCCCATTAAAAACAAAATTCTCATGAAAAAAAGCATCAGAACTTTCTAAATGTAATCAGAAAGGTTCACATAACATTTAATTTATAACCTGGATAGTCAAATTGTTTTTAAACAGATGATTAATTGTACAAATATAACTACACAGCTTTTGTGCATCTGTTTTTCCAATCTCTTGCTTAGGAAAGGCAGAATTATTTTGTGAACTTGTATCCTCAATACAGCAACAAGCTGATGTATCCAAGAAACATTAGGTTCATCAGAAATATGTGCAGATTTCTCTGTCCATTGAATTCCTGACAGTAACCTAGCACCCAAATCACTGCATTAGTAGAAGTCACACCATTTTTTATGGAAGCCATGCATAGACCAGCACATAGGATGAAAAGCAATGCATTTATATAAAAATGATAGCTGAACAGCACAAGCATGTACAAAAGCTTGACCCACACCACAGAAGTGGGAACTACCTAAAGATCTTGTGGCTGTAATATGCGATCCAAACAGCAGCATACCTATGCCCCCTACTGACTAAAACTCCACAGAGGTGGGGGGGAAGCAACAAACCAGAAGTTAACAGTAGTAAAACAGTACTGACTGACACTTCAGTTTTAAAAGTTAAGGCTTGAGGAAGCTTTTATTCATATGGTATAGAAAAAGTGATGCCTCTGTCAGAAATAAGCCACTATATGCCTTGCAGTTAATTCATCTCTCCAGCAGCACATCCTTATGTGCTCTCCTTGTTTCTGGAACTGCTAAAGCTTCTCAAGTTCAATTTTTGTTTGTTTAGCTTTTTGGACTTCAAGGAACTCTTGCACTTAGCAGATATTTAATGGAAAGATCTATCAACAGCTTGACAAAAATCCTCAATCAATAGTACTGTGCTTCCTGATTCAGTTGAAAGTTCACCAATATAACATGAACTGGATTTTCATGTCATTTAGTGCCAGATTTGTTTGATTAACAACAACTTATATCCTAGTTACACGAAAGAGATTGTGGCAAACAAGTTACTTTTGCCTTTTCTGCAAAACGTCTCATCAATATTTTTTCTTCTCTGGCATGTGAAAAGTAAAGCTTTTGATAATCAAAAAAAGAGTTAAATATCTGACAACATACAGCTGTTTTTGCTGAGAGTCCACAGCTTAGGAACCAGATTCACAACAGAAGTGGATAAGGCAATTTCATCAGAAAAAAGAAAACACTGCCACTTAGAGAATTAGAATTACTCTTGCCAGAGTAACCAATAAAGTTTGTAAAATTTAAAACATCAGTTACAACTTCATGAATTAAGACTAACACACATTCACAAGTAGTCCAAATGACAACATTCAAAAAGCCTGGAAAGGCTAAGGAAGACACAGTGAAGCAATTTGGACCATAGGCACTACACTCTCCCTTCTTGTCCAACAGCATTCTCAAAAAGTGCCTTTTGGAACTAAAGTCGTGCCTCTAGGCAAGAAAAACTATCATCACATAGCTACCATTTGGCACCAGTTTGCCAGCATTCAGCCCAGTTCAGATGTCCTGGTGTTCAGCAACATACCTGTGTTTCCATCTCCATCATTCTTTGTTTGGTCTCTTTCAGTTCAGCCTGAGTTTCTGCTTCTCTCAGTCGAACTGTCATGAGCTCATCCTGTAGCTCATTCACTGCATTTTTTCTGGGAGGATCTTTCCATCTTCCAGTGGTGCGAGCCAGATGACGCTGAAAAAGTCAAACCAGACCAAAACCCCATGCCACTGCTGATAAGGCCTGTTTTTTTCTGATGCTACCCTCTTTCATTTAATATCTCAGGATTATATTGCAGATATATAGTGCTTGTTTGTCCTGAAAACTAGGAAACTGTGGAAACTTACTTGTTTAATGTGCTAGTTTGAAGCAGGCTAGAATGTTTTGGTGAGAAGAACTAGATTATAGGTTGTGGGAAGAAAACAGTGGTGATGTCTACTTTGCTCACAGGCTTGTGAGATGTACAGGAACAAGAAATTAAAACATTAGATAATCACTCTTGCTTGGGCTGCTGGCTGAGCTGCATCTCTCTAACCTCACCCTCCATTTTGGACTAACCCACTTTGCTTCCTAACCCTCTGGCTGAACCTCTATTCTCCCTTGGGACTGAGGTAAGGTTGAGAGGGTTAGGGGGAAAGTGAAGAGGTGGTTGAGAGCCCCTCCTGGGGACTCAGGTTTCTGGGAGGGGAGTTGTGTTTCTGTATTGCCTTTTTACCTTGTATATTTCTGTATATAACTGTATATATATTGTAAATATCTGCTTGTATATTGTGCTAGCTGTAAATATAAGCTTCATTCATATAATCCAGAGCTGGCCTGAGTCTAGTCTGGGTGATTTCTAAAGTGTGGGGGGGTGGGAAACACCCAAACCATCACATTTAACAAATAAATGATTAAAACATTGAAGACAGTGAACTCCAATGAGAGCAAGTCAATGAATTGCTTTATTCCTAACCCTTACTAACATCTAGAGAAGTAACAGTACTTAACAGATACTTCCTTTCTACCAGAATGGTTAGCTAGCAGCAGACTCTTTGCCATCAACTAAAGACCAATTTCTAATGTACTTTTCAAGTAAAGTTTCCTGTGGCAGCTGCATTTAACAGTTTTCTCACTTCAGCAATTTGATCCACACTCACTCTCTAGTCTGATCCACACTCACCCATTTCTACTTGATCTCTATGTCATCTTCTTGTCTTTTGCTTTATCATCATTCATTGGGAAAAAACCAAAATAAACAAAAGACCCTCAACCAAAACCAAACCACCCTGAAAAAAACAATAAGAAACACGCCCCACAAAACCCAAACCCAGCTGTTGAAAGTGTACCTGCCAGTGTTCTTCCAAATCTTTGACTTGCTGCCTTAGTTCTTTCAGACCTGTCAGAGCTTCTGTTTCTCTTAATTTTACTGCAATCAGTTCTTCATGTAGCCTAGCAACATTTTCCTCATCAGGTAGAGTGCTGTTCCTCTGCAACAAGGACAGACATTTGAGTGAGATCGCACTTAGCAAGACCCACTCCAAGAACACAGACATGGAATGATAACTTACTACTAACCAAACTTTCTTAGCTACACATTCCAGGCAAAATAAAATGCCTCCTGGATAAGTGTGTAAGTATCTCCCAACTGTAATCTACAAGAAAAAACAAAACCCAACACACTGACAAGTTAGTTTTAGGTATTCTGAGTTCCAGGTTTCCCAGCCTGTATCCCTAACAAAGTATTATTTGCAGCATTTTGCACACATTAAAAACATGGAGAGAAATCTGACAGATTTTGTTCTAGTTGATATTTTATTTAAAGCATATGAGGAACTGAAATAATACCTTTAGTTCTAACTTTGATTTAGACTTACAGGAATTTTTTTTGGGGGGGATGTAACTCATCTACCTTTGAGAAGGAGAAAAGGTATGTTGACCAAAAAACATCTGTTAATAGTTATAAACAATATTCAAGAAGAGGTCTTAGAGATGAAAGTACAGGGATGTTTAAAAAAAAATACATGAGGAATAGGACAGACTAGAGATAGACAAACTGAAAAACACATAGCAGTCATGATTGAAGAAAGTAAAATAAAGGGAGTAGAGAGAAAAAAAGAGAGTAAGAAAAAGGACATAGTTTGCCTAATAACCCTACAGTGAGTTGCTGGTTGCCATGTATCAAAGCTGAACTGTGCTTCATCACTTTCTACTGTACTTTCAGCAAAATAAAGGATTTCTGTAGATATGTAATGCTGTGAAAGTTGCTAGGTTTTCTTGAGGGAATAAAATACATTAGTAGCATTAAGACAACACAGCACAATAGCCATTTATTAACATCTCCATGTTTCAAAATCATGGGATTAGAGTATGGACAAAGAAAGGGAGCGATAGGGTGTGTTTCTGAGTGTTTACATCACTGCCAGTATAGTCATTTAAGTCCTGGGTTATTGATCAGAAAACCCCCAGATTATATGGCACATCTGAGAGCTGTGAAGAGCTGCATCTGTAGGAATTTGAAGGAGTAAACTTCAGTCACTTCCTAATGTGCCTAATTTCATAACAACAGAAAGAAATGCCACCTTACACCTGAGTTTGTCTGGTATCCTGGAATTGGCTCCACTGCTCCAGTTTTGATTCACATTTGCGTTGTCACTGTATGCTAACTTCATGCTAATGAAGGTTAAGGAAAGCAGAGATCTCTTTTTGAACTCTGAAAAATACTTTAGGTCCTGACTTCTTAGTAATGCCAAGTACAATGAAAACTACCACACTATCAGCTTGTCAGACTTCCATCAAGCCCATCAGATGATTAAAAAGTAAAACACATAGTGCAGTGGGTTAATCTAAAATGGACTAGTAAATTCTGGTCCCATTTCTGAGTATATAGGTCTTTAAAATTTCCATAAGGAAACAACTTCAAAAGCTACAGAACAGCATCTGAAAAGCATGCTTTACGTTAGGTCAGTTCTCATCTTTCCTCTTTTCCTATTTTACTTTGCAGTTTGCCTTCAAAGGAAGGTGTTTGACAATAAGTTTGAGTATGGCTCAAACTCTGGCATTACTAAGGTACAAGCTGGGCTAGCACCCAAAAAATCAGCTTCTCTAGATTTTGATACTAATAGTATTCTTTCCCTGCCCACAGCAGACCAAATAGGAGACACTTCAGAACTTGAGACCTGGGAAAGGTAATGTTGGATTCCTTCCCCTTCACCTCCCAAACTATTTAGTTTCACATCACCTCAATGCTAACCCTAAGCCTCTTGGTGCAGGATGTAATCTTGAAACAATCCAGTTTTACTTAAAGACTCCACCAGAATCCACATTTTCCACTGCATTGAGCCTTCATGATTAGAAGAAAATTGGTTTTCACAAACCATTTCTAGTGCAAACAGATTCTTTTTTCTCCCCTGTGTGAGCTTCAAGTTTGAAAAGCATCTTGCAGTCATGGAAACAGTGAAGAAAAGATTCTAGAGCACAGTTATGCAAAGAATTACAGGGACCTGCATTATGTTCCTAGCGCTGTTTTACGCAGGGGTCCTGGTTTGATTTACCTTTTCCATCTCTAGAACTTTATCTTGCATCTCCTTCAGGGCACAATGGGATTCTGCTTCACTCAGCCTGGCTTGAACCAGCTCTTTTTCCAGCTGTAGCACAAAGTCTTCACTGTATCGTGAACTGCATTTATGCTACAAAGTTTGCAGAAATACATTTAGTATGAAGCATGGATGGCTTGAAAGGGGTTTTATATGCCAGATATTGACTGAAAAGTACATTCAAATTGTTAATATTAGAAATACTAGCTTAAGATCAACAGAAGTGCTTACCTTACACAAGTCTATTAACATGTCCACCCAACACCGCTAACAATAAGAATAGTAATGTTGTACCTCTTAAACTGCTGCACCTCCAAACAGTCAGATACAAGACCAAACTGAGATCTCCATTAGTACTGAGAAGCAACAACTTACACTTCCTCTGTCATTGTTACCCAAACTGAAAAGTGTTCAAGGACTCTGTGATTATTATACACAGAAAAGATGTTTAGGAAAGACTATCTAATTACAAGGTTAATACAGGTATTTCTCTTGACCCCTACTCAAACTCAGATTGAACAGAAAACTTCCATAATCTTGAATTTAGAATGAAGCCATGTATGCTAAAATGCTCAATCACTTTAGTTTGTCCTTTCTTCCACTGCAGCCTTTGTCTCTCATTTGTTCACACTAAGGGTATTTTTTCCTCAGATTCTTTTCTAGCCCTGTGGACTTATGAGAAAAAAAAAAAATCCAGGCACTAGTATGGTCCCTTCTAGACAGGCAGCAGAGGAGCAAGCTATAAAGAAATGTGGTTCTTCTCATATAGGACTTACTCCAAGAATATCCTCTGCCAGCTTTGCACATTCCCCTCAGTAATAAAACAGCAACTCAAAAATTGATGTCACACTTCCTAAGCTTCAGAGGGAAAGGCAAAACTCCTTTTTTTCCTCAAGAAAGTTAATTCATCATTAACTTATTCCTTGACTGTTGATTAGCTGGAATTAAAAGTAAGATCTATTCTTTCACCTGCTAAAGCATAACTTCATCAACTGCATTTTTCATCGGGTACATCCAACCAAAGTAATACTAAGCATTTGTGTTTCAAAGCCCTACTTAACCTTTTCCTCCAGTTGATAAGTCAGAAAACATATTTCTTTATTGGGCCACTTGAAAATTACTTGAGATTCACCACAGGTTGTCAGACTTGCCTGACAGGCTATGCTATCCTACATCACCAATTTCTGGGTTGGGGGAAGGGAGTTTAAACCCACAGAGCATAGTTGCCTACTTACTATGCACACAGAACTACCCTGAAAATTAAGGTTAAAAGAGAAATAATTGAATATATCTTTGTTACCATGAACTACATTGTAAAAAATATACAACTGGATTCATAGACGATGTTTTAGTCAATTAAAGCTGCAATTTTAAAATCCATGGAATGTTCATTATGGCAAAGATACAGTTATTTCTTACATGATGTTTGCATTACATTTTTCATCTAAAAATAGCTGACAAAACTAAAAGTATTCAGTTCCATGCACTTCTGTTAAGAATATGACATTTCTTGACCTTCAATGCACAAACTGAAGGCAAACTAGGATGAAGCAAGGATATACAACATGTAACCACATGGCAAAGAAAACAAGAAGGGGTTTCCATTGATTTTTATACTTTTGCATGCTAACTATGCCTTTCATCATTATTTATGGGATAATCCAAATTCAAAATGCACACTAACTAGCCCCAGTGTTGAAATCACATTTATTATATATGCCTGAAGGGTGCTGTAGTGGAGGGAATGTATGAAAGGCAATTAAAAAAGCAAATACAGCTAATGTAGGCAGGCTTTAGTGTCACTGAGACCAGCCATTTAACCTCCTACCCTACTTAAGTGTGCAGCTGAAGCATCAAGAATGCTTAATGTACAAAGATTGTAAGATATTTAATACTAATTTTCCTTACAAAACACTAATTTGTGACCTTATAAAACATCAATGTGGGCTTATAGTGGCCTTCCACTATCTGAAGAGGGGCTACAAAAGAGCTGGGGAGGGACTTTTTAGGATATCAAGGAGTGACAGGACTAGGGGGAATGGAGCAAAGCTGGAGGTGGAGAGATTCAGCCTGGACATGATGAGCAAGCCGTTCAGCATAAGAGTGGTGAGAGCCTGGAATGGGTTGCCCAGGGAGGTGGTTGAGGCCCCATTCCTGGGGGTGTTTAAGGCCAGGCTGGATGAAGGTCTGGACAGCCTGATCTAGGGTAGGATGTCCCTGCCCATGGCAGTGGGGCTGGAACTAGACGATCCTTGTGGTCCCATCCAACCCTGACTCATTCTAAGATAATTTAATCTGCACTATTTTGAACTCACATATTGTCTTTGTCTCAGCAAGCAGTGGAGGTTGCTCTATTTGAGCATAAAGAGTAGTCAGTGCTGATGCATACTACAACTGCTTCACATGATAAAGGAGCACAAGTATCGTATGTATCAACATACAGAGGCAGAGAGCAGGCAACAGCTCTTTCTCATTGCCTGGCTGTTTGTACATGTTCATCAGATGATACACACAGCAACTCAGAATCATAGAATCAGTCAGGGTTGGAAGAGACCATAAGGATCACCTAGTTCCAACCCACCCTGTCATAGGCAGGGACACCCTACCCTGGATCAGGCTGTCCAGAACATAAATGGACTCCACATTTCTTGTTCCAGTTTCTGCTTATGATATACAAATGAATGCAGTTAACTTTTCCTCAGGGAAGAAACCCTCTTGTACTTCCCAGGAAATTTAAAGAAAACAATAGATCTGAAGAGCTAAATACATCCTGATTCTGCAACAGTATGTAAGTCTACTCTAAACAGATTTTTACAGATCAAAACTAACTGACATTTGTCAAAAAAACAGGGCAAGTGTAAGAAAATTACTTATCCAGTCATGCCTTTTAAAAATCTGTCCTTAGTTTTCATCTACCTAAGGAATACATCAGGAGGACTTCTCTATTTGGCAACAACAAACTTGATAAATCAGTCCTGATCTGCCATGACTGGCCAAGGCCAAAACAAGATGTAAAAAGTAATATTCACAAGTTCAAAGCTGTGATTTTTTGCTCCTTAAAAAGACAACACATATAATACAGTATATAAAGGTAACACAAGTTACAAACAAAGGTACTTTAAAACTGACTTCTTCAGCAAAACCTCTGTTTTTATGTGTATGCCTTAAGCCCCAGGAATTGTAGCAAAACCCACAATGTGAATCCAGGTTTTCAGGCATCAGCCAAACGTTTTGACCAGAGTAACACTGTTGTTCTTAGCTGTGTTGAAAAGATGTCTGTAATATAAAACACTAAAAATTTAATTCTACAGCCATTTAGTTTTGACATAAATGCTCACCTGTTAGCTTCACTCAACTGGATTTATTTGCCCCCAGCTTTTCTTAAAAATCTCAAATAGTAACATCTCAGACTGATAAAACCATTGCTAATATTATTTTGGCCAATGACAGATTGCTACACATAATTGCAAAGTGCATTTCCAGTACTCTGTACTGAAGGACAACAGAAAGATTGAGTCCAGCGTCAGTAAGTTTGAAGATGACACCAAGCTAGGAGTAGGTGTTGATCTGTTGGAGGGTAGGAAAACCCTGCAGAGGGATCTTGACAGGCTGGATGGGTGGGCAGAGGCCAACGGGATGAGATTTAACAAGGCCAAGTGCAGGGTTCTACACTTGGACCACAACAACCCCAAGCAGCACTACAAGCTGGGGACAGAGTGGCTGAGAGCAGTCAGGAAGAAAGGGACCTGGGGGTACTGGTAGACAGTAGCTGAACATGAGCCAGCAGTGTGCCCAGATGGCCAAGAGAGCCAATGGCATCCTGGCCTGCATCAGGAACAGTGTGGCCAGTAGAACAAGAGAGGTTATTCTTCCCCTGTGCTCAGCACTGGTCAGGCCACACCTTCAGTACTGTGTCCAGTTCTGGGCTCCTCAAGAAAAGATTGGATGAGGCACTTGGTGCCATGGCTGATTGAATAGGGATGGGTGCTAGGTTGGACTGGATGATCTTGGAGATCTCTTCCAACCTGGTTGATTCTATGACTGTTGAGTAACTGGCTAGCTAATTTTATTTTAACAGCACTACCTGTAGTATTGGGTACTTCATTGAATACAGTATTTTTGTTCTCTAGTTTTCTAGTTTCAAATCAGAATGTAACATAAAAGAAGTCTGTTGTAAAATCAAGTGAAGCCTTCCATAAGGTTTCAACATTGATTTACAAGCATATATTCTCTAAATCAATTCTGTGCTTTGTTACTATTAATAATTTTAGCATGACTTCCTCAAACAATCCACATGTTATGAGAGTTCTAACTATAACCAAAGACATGCTATAAACTACCTTGCAAAATGCACACACTTCCATCTGAATGTTTAGCCCATTAAAATTTTGTCTTCGCAAAGCATGAAGAGCCTATGTAAAAACAAGATGTGAAGCATTTTTAGCTTGAACTGCCTCTCATTTCTTAGATTCCATTTCCAAGCATTTAGACTGATGAATTGGGTAACCACTGAATATTAGGATATTAAAAACTGAGATTTGTGTTTTCAAGGTGTAAATTATGGTATTCTTTGTTTTTATAGATCCAGTAGAAGCCACCTTTTTCATTTAGAAACAATGGAGGGGGAGAAATAACAGGGAAAAAAGAACCCAAACTTCAGCAAATAATTATTTGGACTAAATTAGAACAGGCTGATTATTCTCACTAACTTCTTGAACACCACTGTTCTTAGCATGCCTCAAACCTCCTGTAGTCTGTGGAAGTCTGGCACAACTTCCTCTACACAGTTCTTAATTTACTAGCAGTAAGAGGAAGAAACCACCTTCCTCTTATTTTTTTGCTTACCCACCACATTTGAGAAGCCATTACAGATTTCTTTATTTAAAGGTTAGACAAAGATGCCAAAGACAGATGAGTATCATTCTCTTCAAAACCATTCAGAAAAATGTTTAGGTAGTTGAGGCCCTGAACAAAAACTTCAGAAGATTCTTAGGCTTACAATTAATTTCTTTCTAGTTATCAATATAAAAAAAAAACCATGCACAACTTGTAGATATAAAAACCTTACAAGGAGAGTTGCTCTCTACTAAAATGGAAAAGTTTGCATCCAAAGTAAAATTAAGTGTGAAGTCTCCATTTCAAACCTTTCTGTTTCTGCTTTCTTTTCCCCTTCCTATGGGCCTTCAATATAGAACCACAGAAGCAACCAGGTTGGAAGAAACCTGCAATATCATCCAGTCCAACCTATCACCTAGCCCTGTCCAATCAACTAGACCAAGTTTCTTTCACTAAGAAACAACAGAGACTTTCACTACAAAACAGTGGAAAGAACCCAAGTAGATTCAACACTTTGTAATAAAGTGATTTTAGTTCATCCAAAAACTCAATTACAAATACTTCAGGATAAAGCTAAAAGTTGCACTTAAATTTGGACTTCTGGTGTTGGACTTCAGTGAAAAGAACACTCTACCCATCTCTGTATTCAGCCTTACAAAGAAGCAATGCAATGGAGAATTCTTCATACACACATATCCTGTAAGCTCTTCCAATACTTACCTTTGAGCCACCCAGCTTGTGCTGTCAAATCACACAGAACAGATAGAATAAACCCCAGATATTTAAATACAAATGCATCATCTTTTTTACCAATAAGGTAGGAAAAAAATGGTTTAGATAAATATTTTTTGCTACCAAAAGAACAGGAAACTCCACTATTATTTCTCCTGACTCATGACTTACAGGTAAAGCATTGAGTTGTGTTTTTTGGTTTTGTTTGGATTTTGAGGCTTTTTATTTTTAATCCCATAGTCTTGTCCAGAAGAGACAATCCTTTTCATGTATTCCTATTCAGATATTCATACCCAAATTTTATGGTTTCTATTATTCTGCAATAGACATGTGGAGAATGGAAAAAGATGGAGATTGTAAAATATGCTTGACAGAAGCTGTACCTTTTAATTAGTACATGGTACATGCAGCTATTTATGAATTCACTGCACAATCATTTTTGCTCATCATAAATAAATCTGAAATAATTGGAAAAAAAATAAGGAAAAAAAATTATCATCATATTGAAGAGCAAATTGCTAAGAGTCAAACACCAAAATTAAAATCAAACTAATGCATTTCCACCAGGTGGTGCCCTCAGCACACAAAGCTGTTTGCTTTTTGTCACTTCTATTTCCACGCTTGAAAACAAAGTTAAAAGCCTGTTCAGTTATATTACTAATGCAGCAGAATCCAAAGCATTACCAAATGAAACTACTTCAGCACACACTGGTAATTCATACCATCCTCAAAGCCATAATACTATTCCTTACACCCCAAAATTAGTCAGCTACTAGGCACAAACCCCTCATTAACCACATGGATTTACAGCCTCAGTTTCTCACGCAGTCAAACTAGTTATTCTAGTCGTGTTTACACTGAAGTGGAGGAAAACAAGGCTGCACACATTCAGAGTAGGAACTGTGGCTCTTATTTTAACTGCCTGTTCTGCATTTTACTTAATCTCCCTTCCTGCAGTACCTGTCCAATCTTCTGCCCTCGCAGCTCCATTCCAACTAGTTTTGCAATCTACAGCTACCTATAGTTTTGCTTAGGACCAGCTCCCATGCCTAAGCAGCCTGTCAGGCTTCCCTCATCATTGCTACTTAATAAGGCTCACAACATAATTAAGAGCATTAGCTTTTAAAGTTTCATTGGCCATCAATAATCAAATAGTTGAAAGTTAACAAAAGAGATGAAAATGCTACAGTTGAGTACAGGTAAGTAACACAGATTTCTCAAAAACCACATTCCAAAAGCATGTGCACCACTGTGATCAGACAGCAACATCTGGGTAGCCAAATCTATAAACATTTCCTAGCTTATTTCACTTGATTACAACATATCTGGCAGTTTGCAAAGCATTGCTACAGCATCTCAATCTTCCTAATCATAATATCTTCATATTTGTGTTTGAGTTCTTTCTCCCCCCCTAAAACATTGATAAAGTGCCATAAAAAGTAGGACTACACACTATAGAGTAACAGCTGATTCCAACTCCTTGCAACTATTCTAAGAGATGGAACTTTTTTTACACTGAAATGCATTAAATGGACATAATAAATGCAGTATTACAGAAATAGTTTAAGCTGTTATTTCTTTTCAGTCTAATCATAAATCCCAACTCTACCTTCCAAGACAAGATACAAGCATTTCTAGAGCTTCGGTGGAAGACATGTGAAAGAGATTGCTACATTGCATGTAAGGCATCTGGTAAGCAGATGCAGTATGCTGTAGTCCCAGAAATTTAATACACTTGAAATGCTCCAGGCTTCAGGCAAGTACTTCAACACCACTTCCTTAGAACAGTATGAGCACATTCACATCAACACTAGCACATGGTTATTCAGCAAGTGAAGATTGCTGAAACTGTTTCCTTTCCCCTTTCAAGAGAAGATGCTGAGCAATTTCTAAGTAGCTTAGAGAAAGTTAACTTTAGTTTCACAGTAAAGTTTGAAGTCTTGCACATTATACTACCAAAAACATACAGTATGTACAAGTATAGTACTATAAACAGCTGCTTAAAGTTATTTTCCTGCTCTATCTGCACATAAACCCTCAGGGGTGACCTCATTGCTGTCTACAACTACCTGAAGGGAGGTTGTAGCCAGGTGGGGGCTGCTCTCTTCTGCCAGGCAACCAGCAACAGAACAAGGGGACACAGTCTCAACTTGTGCCAGGGAAACTATAGGCTGGATGTTAGGAGGAAATTCTTGCCAGAGAGAGTGATTGGCATTGGAATGGGCTGCCCAGGGAGGTGGTGGAGTCACTGTTCCTGGAGGTATTGAAGAAAAGCCTGGATGAGGAACTTAGTGCCATGGTCTAGATGACTGGATAGGGCTGGGTGATGTTGGAGGTCTCCTCCAACCTGTTTGATTCTATGATTCTAGCTTGTAGTAATGTGCTTCAGTTCCAAACTTTTAATTTTGCAAGCAAGAAATTTAAGCACGCTAGTTCAAAAACACAGGTACAGAGAAGAAATGTTAACATGGAAGAGACTGGCTTCAGTGTGAAGCTATGTAAAAACATTATGAATAAACTCTCAGATTTGATTATTCAGAGTGACATCATCTACAATGGCTAGATTCTTACCACTAAGAGCTACCAACAGTTGTGTGTGAGTTTTTTTATTAGGATTTTTTGGTGGGGATTGTGTTTTGAGACATTTGGTTTTTTTGCTTGGTATGTTTTGTGGTGGTTTGAATCTTTAAGAAAAACTACCCATCTACAACTCGTGTCTATCTAGGGTTATGAATCTCCTCTATCAGTACAAACAGGCCAAAATATCATTTAGTCCAATTTGTCTAATTTTAGGAACGTGACTCACAACAAACAAGTATTTACAAGGACAGCACAGAGACCATGTCATGATGAGGAAAAAAAAAGAAACATGAATGAGTGAAAAAGATGAGATGATGTGCTGCCAGGCTCCTTACCCATTGCTGCTGCTGTTGGAGCTCCCTGATGGTATTCTCAGCTTGCTCCAGTTTAGTAATGGCCTCATCACTCTGCTGTTTGATGGTGGCCAGCTCCCGTTTTACGAGATAGTTTTCCTCAGCCTCCTGGGCCCTTGTCACTTGTCCCTTAGGACATAATTGGTTTTTTTAAGCATTTGAGGACAAATCCAAGAAAGACTGCCTTGGCAATGCTTAGCTGTTTATTTCATCAGGTGGGGTTTGCAAACAGCGTAGCGTACAATTGGTAGAAATTTCAGGACAATGTAGTACTTTATTATGAAGTTCAGCATCCATTTAGCAAATACATTTGTGTACTTGCATTCAATAAAATTCCTTTCATGCAATATTACTCCAGTTGTACATGCACAGAATTAGGTTCACAGGATTCCATTTCAGGGTTAATAGTGTCATCAAATCCATTTGCCATTGGAATTGGTACCAAAAAAAATTACAGTAGGTTAGGAAAAGTATTATAAACGTGCAGATATTGGGTTTATGTGTATTTTTAGTAAACAAAATTAAACAAGGTTCTAGCAAGAGATTAGCTCTACATTTATTTCAAATCAGCAAAGCAGGGATAGAGTACAGCATGCAAATATGCATGCATTAAAAGCATTTTGGGGTTTTTTTTGAGAGCAGGAAGGAGAGTTATACAGTAAAAGTCTAAGAGACTATACCTGTATCAATCTATCTGCCAAGGAAGCACTTTCCTACAAAGGAAAAATTCAGATAGGAATAAGGAAAAAAAAAAAAAAGGAAGAAAAAACCCCAACCACAGAAGGGTGATACTAGTGACAAAACAGACAAGAGCTGAGAGAAAAGAAAATGTCTAAATTGTACTGTACAAACTCTTTTTTGCAAAATCAACATATATATTCATATTTATTAACACAACTCAGCCTAAAACTCTCAGGAAGCAGTCTTTCCTGTGATAAGATTTGACACAGTCCATCTTTTATTTGACACAGTCCATCTTTTATACAAGAAGGTCTCAAAGCCAGATCTCTGTACCATTTAAAGTGCACCCACAGGAGACTGGGTATTTTTAGCCAAATGGCTTGTTTCCCTAATTAACAAAAGCCACTGATACATCAGCTGATATGATCCAGTAGTGAGACTCAAGACATGGTCTATGGTCTGTCCACAGCAATAAAGAAAGGCATAACTTGAGCACAAAGGGATCTCTACTAAGCATTGAGGCATTCATGCAGAACTAAAGCTTCCAAGAAGATGAAGCAGAAAATTTAAGTGGTGCAAACTGGCAGACACAAGTAGAAAATTTCAACTACAACAGCCAATATTTTGTTACACTAAACTCTTGCAGTAACTCAGTTGAGCAGTTTATAGTTTTTCTTTCCTTGCCAAAGTTCTGCAAGAAATATATTTTTATTTATGCCTAGTGACAAGCAATACATTTCCCCCTCTAGCTGCACAATTAACTTTTGACTCTATCCCACTTCAATATACACAGCTTTAACAGATTTTCTAACAGAGGACACATATATTTATTTGCAGGCCACTTTTGTCCTTGAAACGTACTAAACCTGAAGCTTGTTCTGGTTGATAGGAGCTATTACTTAGAAGTTAAGATACATTTGTCATTTAGGTACACTGAGGGAATCATGACTACATCATATAGGTCAGGATGGGGAAAAAATACTTTAAAATAAAAATTGATTTCCAACAGAAGAACTGATTGTGTTCATTCACACTTTAGGATCTGTTTTTCAGATGCTGTAATAACTATCTTCAGATTTTTTTAAGATCAGATAATATTATCCCATTTTGAAATATTCTAATTCCAGTCAGAAGGAGATATTCTGATGGTGAGCTCTGAAATTTTAAGTAGAGAATGTGGAAGAGCATTAGTATCTGGCATGTCATCATGGACTTCTTAATAAATGAAAGAAATAAACTGATTTCAAAGCAGAAACCAGATTTTTACTATTGTAAATCTGCCAAGAGCATTGAAGTGACTCACTACAGCTTCAATTTTCTTTATGAAAGAGTCTGCTCTTCTCACTTATTTTTATCAGCACTTCAGTACTGGATACAAAAGGTGTTTATAGTACTGCATGTTTGTTCATAACTTTTACAGTATGTTCCCACTATGCACATGCTTCCTAATTAGATGATTTCTGAATTTACTTAAGAGTTTGACACAAACTGCTTTTCCAAGAAACTGTAAGATATTATTGCTGTCTACAGCTACCAGAAAGGCCATTGAGGAGAGGTTGGTGCTGGTCTCTTCTCAGAGATAAATAGTGATAGGACAGGAGGCAATGGCCTCAAGTTGTGACTGGGTAGGATTAGATTGGACATTAGGAAATATTTTTGCACAGTAAGAGTGGTCAGGCATTGGAATGTGCTGCGTAGGGAGACAGTTGAGTCACCAACCCTGGAGGTGTTTAAAAATGGTCTGGATGTGGTGCTTGGGGATATGGTTTAGGGTGAACGTTATTGAGCAGGGTTATTGGTTGAGCTTGGCGATCCTGGGTGTCTTTTCCAACCTGACTGTTTCTGTGATTCAATTATGTTACTCTAAATTCAGTCTTTACCATTTTCTTTGCCTGAAACATTAACTACTGTTTGCAACTCACAAGATCTCAATTTGATTTGTGAAAAGGCAGGTTTTATTTCTGGTTGAATGGATGAGAATATTTTTGTTCTAAAGCAGACCAGCTCAGATGCAATCTGTCACTGGAAGCATGAAACTAGAATATAGGAGAGGTCACTGGAAAGCAAGGTCTGCTACACGTGGGCATGTTGACAACAGTTAGCATGCATGCTGTTGAAGTTGTATCCAATTACATAAAAAAGCCTAAACACAGTGCTATTCCAGAATAAATTTGTAAGAAATTGGTCTTAAAGATACTCTCCCTGCCAGGTATCCAGAACTACTATGAAAATTCAAAGCTATATGAAAATAAATGGCATCCTGTACTGAATGAATGCTGCAACAATGCCCCTCTGCTGTTGTGTTCACTAGTGATGACATGATCTGCCCTCAGCAACATCTCATCCTGGTCATTAGTAGGTCTGTCATTTTGCTCCTACATAAAACACCCAGTAACTTCAGATTCTGAAAACTGAGGACTCTCATAATAACCTCTCTTCCACCCAGGCAGTTCACCATTTCATGTAATCTGCTGGACAGATGCTTCTAATTCAGAACAGAAACAGTACAACAAAAGGTGGATATATCAAAACGTTTGATTTCTTATTTACTAAGAGCCAGACATAGCAACCTTAAATATTTACAAGCACTGACCTTAACTGCTTTGTTATTGCCATGCTATTTGGGTAAGCACTATTAGAAAACACCATCAAGTAGCAGGAAAACCAATCAGCTGCAGCTCTGAGATTCCCATTTCATATGATAAAATCAGCACATACTTACTTTTTCTAGTGTTTCAATGCGCTGTTTCAGGAGTCTGTTTTCAGTTCGTAACCTCTGGAAGGTAAACAGTTCAGAACATTATTTCTCAAGGAACTGAAAATCTGATAAAAGTCAATCAAGATAAAAATGTTTTTATCTCATCACATCCATGAAAATCAAAGTAATTAGTAACCTTTTTAATATCTTTTTATACAATGTCCTAAATCAAGATACAATTTTAAGCAGCTATGATTAGCAAATATAAGAAGTTGTGTGTTGTACCAAAGAGGTGTACTGCATCAGGTGAAAGCAGTATGTCTGCAGGTGAACCACAGGATTTAACCACACACTATGAAGAGGAGTCTATCAAGTTCAAACAGAGCCAGACATGCTCTTCATGCTTAAAGGGACATAAAGGTGCACTCCTTGCACTATAGCAGGCTAATAACATAGCTACAAGGTTTCTGTCATGTTCCTCCAAATAATTTATATTAAATTATATACAAATATTTAACCTGTAAAGTTATATTGGGAACTATTTACCTCAGATCTCAGCAGTGAGAATTGTACTACATTGCATATTTTACCAGTGCATTCAGGTATGAGATCTGTATCCCTAAGCCATGGGTATCAGTTTAGTAATGCTTTATTCTGCCAGGCTAAGAAGCAGATCCAATGCACTTGTTTTTCTCACCTCCCTAAAACAGCAGAGCTTCTTTAGCAGAAGAAAGCAAGTAAAAAACTGTTTTGTATTGAAGTCCTAAAACAGGGTCTAGAAATAACTTTGGGTTGTTGTGCTCAGTTGGCTGGGAGGGTTAATTTGGCTTTGTGGAGTTTTTGTTGGTTGATTTTTGTTTGCTTGGTTTTGTGCCCTCTTTTGTTGCTGTTGTGCGGGAAGAGCAAGGAAGGGCTTCAAATAAGTTAAAATACTAGAATCTAAAGTTACTGTTGTCCATCAAATGTACTTTATTCTATCCTACTCATCCGAGCATTGTCTTTTCAGTCCTGCAAATCTTCCAGTTTCAGATTATGGCAAACCTTGATGCTGCTAACTGCCCCATTGCCTGCCACAATAACAAACTGCTAGGAAAAGCCTGGAATATATTTGCTCTCCCAGGTGCATGTCACTCAATTTTTGTCAAGAACTGATGTCCCAGAAGCTGACACCAAAAGACAAAATGACTGGCAGTGGACAGGAAGAAGTAGAGCTATACCTTGCTTCCTCTACTAAGCTTTGTATGCTGCACTTATCCATCATATCTCTCGTTACCTTTTCTGACGGAACTGGCTAAAAACATGACACAAGGAAGCAAATTCAGATCAAACACCATGCTGTGAAAAATGAAAAGATTAAAAAAAGAGGCAGCAAAAGGCTATTTATGTCATGAAAGCAAAGAGATGCAATGAATAAATACATACAGTAAGTAGGTCAGTAGTAAAAAAGAAAATAAACTGCATTTGTAGGGCGGGGTTTTTTTTTCCACATTACAGAAGGTCTAAAAGAAAAAGTGATTGCAAACCTAAGACACTCAGTCTTGGTCCAAGGCACAAGAAAAATCAATGAAAAAAACAAAGTGCAATTTGATAAATTCTATCTTAATATGTGTCTTACAAACCTCATGAGTGGGAGGTCTACATATAAACCAGCACAGTCAGAATCTCTGATGAATGAAGCCAGCTGTAATCAACCTTTAATCAGCAGAGAACAATCTAAACTAATGTAAACTAAGTACAACTGGTCTTCATCAAAGACTCTGAAGTGTTCACTAGAAGATTCAACTTTTTCACTAGCAGTGTCCTTTATGAGCAGACATCCTAAATACAAACACTAAAAAGAAAAGAATTTGAGGACCACAATTACATATCCTGATACACATACAGATCAAATATGTAACCTCACATCTAGGGATAAAACTAACCAATAAACAAAATCTGTGGAAGCTCTCTTACTTTAATTTCAACTTGTTCCTCCATTTCTTTTGTCTTTATGGTAGTGTATTCCTTCTCTAACCTAAAAAAATAAGAGATAGTAAGTTACAGTTGGAAAAAAACCTGTGGGTGGCAACGTAATCGTTGGTGCAATATTTAAAACAAATCTCAGTAGAACAGATCTATAGATTATTGGTATTTCTTCTAAGTGGCCACTTTAAATATACTCCTGTAAATATTTAGACCAGACACAATATTTAAACACAAAAGACATGTGTAGGTAGGTACAGAGTACAAATGAGCACTCAGAAGTGCAGGTGCTTTCTTGAATACGTTTTACAGCATCAACGATTTGCAGCTACTGTGTAGTAACTACTTAATCTAATTCTAAAATATTCAATTCAGCATATTCAGCCAGAACAAAACACAGCTTGAAAGCCTGGAGAACAGAAAGATGCAGAGAGATCTGAGACAAATATCTTAAACAAAACCACAAATTGTCCCGAGAATGGCAGCAACAAAAAAAAGCAAGCTGAGATAAACAATGTCTCTACAGGAGCCAACCAAGGAAGGTTAGACTTGGAATAGCAAAATTTTAAACTACACAACTACACACACTTATATTTGCTTCAGACAAAATGTTTTTCTTGAAAGCCTTGTTACTTTTTCTGTTTTAGAGAAGGCTGATAACTATACAGCACTGATCATAGGTCACTGACAGAAGGATTGGCAAATTCAACTGTAAAGACTGTAGCACAGTTTGCCATGCAAGCATAACAAATGTACAACACATCACAATCAACCAGAGAATCACGAAACCTAACACTGGAAAAGCACAGCACATGCAGCTTGGCTTATCACGACAAATTGCCAAAGGCAGAAAAGAGATCATAGAATCAATCAGGTTGGAAGAGACCCAACCTATCACCCGGCCCTACCCAAGCAACAGACCATCAACACTAAAAACAAGAAGCAGTATTATTCTCAGGATTTCAGACCCCAAATGAGTTGTTTTACAGCTATCAATAGTGTTACAAAGTTTCATCAGTTCCTATATTTTAAACAGCACTAATCTTGACCACACATGCACTCTGTAGCACTGTGAATACTGTTCCAGTTCCTGAGAACTAGAGTCTAAAATGTTCAGGACAGATCATAAAGCTTGACCACCTTTCCATCCTTCACCCTGAAAAAACAAAACAAACCCTCCTCCCCAAAACAACCACACCCCTCCCTTCCTTTTTCTACTCAGATTTCTTTTTATCAAAAAAATAAGTGCTGTAATCCCTCTAGCTTGCAGCTTTCCTCAAAAGCTTTTTAAAGTTATTTTTATAAATCAGATATTTATAATATAATATATATAATAAAATATTTATAATATATTTATATTAATAAATAATTTATATTAATAAAATGATAAAAGCTTTATTATAATTAGGAAACCCAGCAAATATGGCTTGAAAAGGGAGAAAAGACAGAACTTCATTTTTGATTGTAGTGTAAAACAAAAAACCCCATGAAATTAAACATTGAATAATCAGCTTTAAACAAGCAGCAGCTCTCAGAAATAGTATAATCTATTTTCTCAAAATATGATACCTACTTTTTCATCTTTTTTGCATTGTATTTGACTTGGTAAGATGCTTGGATTAATTTGTCCGGACCGCTGTCAAACTGATGCGGAATGACCTTTTGAAAGTGCTAAAAGCAATCAGAGCACAAGATTACATATAATTAATATCTTCAAGGAAATACACATGTACACACTACACATTTCAGACATCTCCTACAATTATTATAACATTCATTTACCTGTAACATTCCTTCCATATCAAGTTGCAGTAATTCTGCTTGGTTCATCTGCAGTACTGCTAAACCTACTCGAAATACTATCTCTAAACCCTGAAAAACAGAAGAAATATCCAACAATTCTTCATGGCATTGTCAACAAAACAGAGTGAATCTATTATTTACTGATGTGGGAAATCTAGCTCAAGTTTCTCAAACAAGCAAAAGGCCTACTGAAAAATTTCTCAAACTGTTTCTGGGTGGTTTATTTTGCCCCAAGGACAAGTAGTCTTGCTATTTCTCCCAATGCCAGACTCCCCCTCAGAAAGGCTAGTGCTGAGATACATGCTCAAATGACAGGTATTTGCTATGTCAGCTTTATCAAACATTTTATGTAGTACAAAACCTTCCAAGTACTTCTCAAAAAAAAAACATTTTAACTTCAGACACAGTGCAGCACAATTAAAACTATCAAAAGAGACAAAAGGTACACTAGCTTAGACATTCTTGAGAGTAATCTGAAAGGAGCCAGCTTTGACTCACTATTTTCTAAAAGACAACTGCAGAGAAACAGAGCTAATAGATGGTAAAATTTTATCACCAGTTACAACCACACAGAGCTCTAATTCAAAACAAAACAAGTGATAGTGACACCAAATCATTCCATCAATTTCTTTATGATCTGGACAATAAAACATGCTGATATTCCCTCTTCTTGACCTACACATTCCCATGGGGCTTTAACTTGGGCTGAAAGCATCACTTTCTATTACCTCAAATTTCCTATAACACTGAGAAACTGATGTCCCTGTTTTATGCAATCCTAACACATGGCATCCAGAACTGCAGATTTGGAAACTCTTCAATAGGTTCAGAACACAAAGTTGCATACAGTATCTATGTTTACTTACTCTCTCTTCCTTGATCAACTACATACACAGACACTGTCTCCTACAAAATACTTGGTAAGCATATGGACTGAAAAGCAAGACTAGTTGAGATTTATCTATTGTAACAGGATATACCACTACCTTATTAACCACTTTTAACAGCTACTCTTAAAATAGAACATATAAATATTGAGTAGTTACCTCAGACATAAAGATATCAAATATTCTTGTTGCAATTGGTAGTGGAAAAGTGGTAAGAAATATAGTTAAAAACCATGACGACGCATACATAGAAGTGTGGAAGCTCTGAGACTGAAAGTGCACATAAAGCTCTGGAAGATGCTCCTGGAAAAGAGGAAGAAGAAAGCAAGAAAACAAAAAAACCAGAAGAAAAAAGTTAGGAGTTGTTCTTTTATTCAAAACGTGTCAAATACTAGAAAACAATTAATCCTTAGTATAGACAGTAGCTTTGTAACACAGGATTGGGAAAGGAATTACTCATCATTACCAGGAAGCATGAAATACAAGTCCCAATGTAGAATGCCCTGCAGCACTCCTACTCAGCAAAGCACAGATTGTAAAAACACCACCTGATCCTTACCGCAATCTTGTAAATGCCCAAGTCAAATCTAGAAAGTGGGCTACAGAGATGAAAATATCTAAGTTACAGCCAAAGACCTCTGTCTTATTTACTACACAATAAATCACCCCTGACCACTATATTGGCAACTGGATCAAAACTCACAAACTTGTGTCTCTATCAGCCTGACGAGGTCAAAAAGTACTCTGCGTCCCAAATACGGACATAATTTTAATTCTACATACAAGGCTATCTCTCAGCTTCTGCATTTTCAAACAGCTATAAACTGACTGTGCAGACATTGACTTTCAGAGGTGAGACATTCACATGCTTAAACTGTAGCAATACAAATCTTCATTGTTCTTTGTTTAAAGGCAGTCACTGTCACAGGTTAAAAAAACACAAGGCACAGCCACATACATTTACTTCTGATGGTCTGCAACTAGTTACTGCCCTGAGAACAGTCTACTAGCCAACAGGTGTGTCTGCTCTTGAACACTAACACCCCAGTTCCTTATTAATAGCTACTGATGGAAAAGTCAGATACACTTTGTACATACCTGTATCATGCATTCAAACTGGTACATACAGAGGCCCAGTTCAGCCATGCTTGGTTTGAAAAGCTCTCGTAGTCTGTAATCTTGCATTAGTTTAACAAACACACAGAACGCCTCTTCTTCTGGCATCTGTATGAAAAACAAAACAGCACAGTGAAAACTCTGGACAATTGTAAAGATATATCCAAGTAAGTGTCTGGGAGGATTTACTTCTGAGGGTTTTGTGTGTGTGCATGTGGTGAGGATGTTCTGGTTTTGCTTTAGGGTTTTTTGTTTGGTAGGTTTTGGGGATTTGGAAATTTGGAGGGTGCAGGATGTTTTTTTTGATTGGTTGGTTTGGGATTCTTTGTAATCATTGCTTTGGTTTTAGTAGTTGTTTTTTGGCTGGGTTTTGCTTTGGTTTTAAGGAATTTATAATCAACTACTGCAATGAACTTATACATATATATATATATATATATATATATATATATATATATATATATATATATCAGATTCTGTTAAGTGATTCCTAAACTGAAATGGAGCTCTGCAAATTTCTTATAATACACCCTAGCTTGTCATAAAAAAAATGCAGTAATATAAAGACAACTTTAAGATTAATCAGATCAACTGCCAAGCGCTCTTTGAACTCTGAGGATATTCAGTGTAATCGGACTGAAACACTAAGTTTGTTAACAGTTGAAACAATGTTCACCAAAATAGCTTGCAAAAGAAATACAGGTGTTCTCCCACTCAAAAATACTATCTTCTTGGCAAATAAAACCACAGAGAGTAAATATCTTTTGAATTGCAGAGCTAACAGCTGCCTTTAGCAATTCCATTGCCAACAACGTAATGAAAACTATTACAAGAACTCCCAACAAACCACTACAATCTAGCAGGGATTTTGAAGGTTCATACATTTTGAGTATCATTTTTACCTGCATAAGCAGTAATCCAACTATAAAAGCACTTCCTTGACAGTATCCAACTTCACGATCCACCAAAGAATAAGCCTGGAAAATAAAGTTTCAAGTCTCTTAACAATTAAAATCTCATTATCAGTAAAAAGTAAGGAAAATCAAGAGTACAAAGCACAATAACTTATTCTTCTTCTCCCAAATCCAGCAAGGGCAGGTATTTTATTCACACATTTTAGTCAAATATTCTACTTGGTACTTATATTACAAAAAGGGACATGGACTCTGCTGTCTGACAGTGCACAAAGCTAAAACTAAGGCATACCTTAAAAGAGACACCAAAGAAAACAAACAAACAAACAAACAAACAAAAACCCCACACAACCACACCACACATGCAGTTTTCAACTACAGAAATTTGCCAAGAGATGAGACAGTTGGCATACGAACTGCACAAGGTTATTACTTCAACAGGACACTGACTAGACAAAGCAACAACGGTTTTCAGAAAACTGTGCTACAGTTTTATTTACAAGTGGAGTAAATGGAGTGATCTCCAGGCATGTTTGTATCTTCATTCTAGAATTATGGGGGTTACTATGATTTGGAGTGTGCTGGAGCGGGTGCAGAGAAGGGCGATGAGGCTGGGGAGAGGTCTGGCAAACATGACCTATGAGGAGCAGCTAAGGGGACGGTGGTTGTTTAGTCTGGAGAAGAGGAGGATGAGAAGGGACCTTATTGCCCTCTACAACTGCCTAAAAGGAGGTTGTAGTGAGGCTGCAGCTGGTCTCTTTTCCCAAATTACTAATGATAGGACAAGAGGAAATGGCCTCACGGTGCATCAGGGGAGGTTTAGGTTGGATGTTCAAAGGAAGTTCATTACTGAGCAGGTGGTCAGGCACTGGAACAGGCTGCCCAGGGAGGTGGAGGCGTTTAAAAGGAGAGTGGATGTGGCGCTTGAGGCTATGGTCTAGTGATGAAGGATGCTGGGATGAAGGTTGGACTGGATGATCCTGGTGGTCCTTTCCAACCAGAGCGATTCATAGTGATTAGATGTTGTGCTGAGTGATTTAGTTTAGTCAAGGGCTTGTCAGTGACAAACTAATGACTGGACTCGATGAGCTTGAAGGTCTTTTCCAATCTAAGAAATTCTGTGATTCTGTGAAACCTGCCAAATTTTCTGATTAAACTACATTCTACAGAAAAGTCTACCTCTCTAAATGTAAGTACAATGAAGACAAAACAATGCAAATTCAATTTTATGATGGCACTCAAATTTTATGCTTGGGCATTGTAGCAGTTGTACACTTCCTTGTACCCACCATCTGCTACAACCACTTGCACACTGAGAAACATTTGAATGCCGAATGCTAGATCTGATTTGTACCATTTCATTTACTTCAAGGCACACTATTCCATTATGCTATCAACAGTTAGGACATGACTTGGTTTTAATGCAAAGTTTCTAAGATTTTTAATCTCTTACAAATGAAAATCATCAGACATAGGACTAATATATCTAAAAGCTGTCTTTGAAACTTAGATTTTTTGATGCCACTGGAATGGTTTAACAAATAAGAGTAGGTTTAAAAAACTGAAACACATAGAACTGGTACAAGTTCACTATACATACTATACATACACAAAGGCAAAGTACTTTGCAAACTGTTATGCACCTTCTTGCTAATGGATTTTTTCAAGGGCTGAAATACTGACTTACCTTCATTACATTGAACAAGACCTCTTGCCCAAGGCTGTCTTTTTCTTTAAAAAAATCATGCTCAGGGTATGTTCTAGCAATGTCCCTTCTTATTAATTTCTCACAAGGAGATGTCATTTTCAGAAGCTCTGAATACTGGTCCTTAATTGGCATGCTTTGAGCACTGCATAAAAGCTGCCAAACAATTGCTCTGAAATGATGAGGTATCCCTTTTCGAACAAGCTCCTAAAGCACAAAAAAGGACAAAAATAGATTTTTATTTCCTGAAAACATAATTATAAGACTAAAGAGCAAAATGCTTCAACAAATCAAGTTCCTCAGAACTTCAGAACATGTTTCCATCATGACACAAACCAGTCAATTTTAGTGTGATAGATTATTAGGTAACAGAAGTAAGGAGACTGAATACATTTTTCATGGCTGAAGTACAGAATACTATTCATAGTAAACTGTTTGAAAAAAATTAATATTCAATTAATTGTAAGCAAGAACTCAAATTAGCCATCATTTAATTGTTTTTTATATTTAAAGATTTTATAAACATGCTACCTTCAGCTATTTTTAATTATAGAATAGAATAATTGAATCAGTCAGGGTTGGAAGGAACCACAAGGATTACCTAGTTCCAACCTTCCTGCCATGTCCAGGGACACCCTACCCCAGATCAGGCTGGCCAGAGTCTCATCCAGCCTGGCTTTAAACACCTCCAGGCATGGGGCCTCAACCACCTCTCTGGGCAACCCCTTCCAGGTACTCACCACCCTCACAGTGAAGAACTTTTGCTTACATCCAGTCTGAATCTACCCATTTCTAGCTTTGTTCTATTCCCCCTAGTCCCATCACTACGAGACACCCTAAGAAGTCCCTCCCCAGCTTTCTTGTAGGCTCCCTTCACATACCGAAGTGAAAGGCAGCATTGATGGAACAATAAATCCCTGTGAGAACACTCTTTGCCAAACCAACTAAAAACCTGTAATGCTCAAGATAGAAAATGAACTATTAAAAATTATTTCCAAGGCAGATAAATAATAAAAGTGCAACTGTAGCCCAGCCAAATGCAATTGAAAATATAAAATGCTAATTGCACAGTACAACTAGCAGAAGTCATTTGACCAACTTGACAAATTGTGTCTAATTCCTCTGGTGTGTCAGTATTTCCAAGTTCTCTTTCAAAAAAAGCACTTTAACCTAGTTTCAGACACTTGACCAATTTTAATTTCTTCGGTAGATTTAAACAATATTTATTTTGAGGAAAAATCATTGGCTAAGCATTCCAACTTACAAATCAAATCTTCCAACATCAGTAGATCTAAGAACATGATACTTATCTTTTCAGAAAGCACAAGCAGAAAGTAGCCACGGTGTATGATTTGAAAACTGAATAATTTAGGAAGTTTGTAGACTGTCTTTGTGGTATTTTGTGCAACTGACCTAGCAGAACCCTCTTCGAATAAAAGGGGTCCTTTCATAATTTTGTGTACCTGAAGAAGTGCTATGTTATCCCTTCACTATTATTTTTTCCTGAAGCCAAACCAATCACCTGTTCTGCAAAACTTCTTTATTTCCCTGTTTATTCAAAATATTTCTTCTGCTTTTCCAAACACTAATTGACACGTCAGTAGCAATTTTTAAAGAGTCTCCTGCTTCCCAGTTCTGATTCAGTCAAGCTTGAATTCTACTGTGGGAGCTTTGCATAGCTGACTTCAATATTCTAGTATCTCCAAGATCTCCAGACTTCTCAAGAACCATCCTAGTAACACCACTCCCTATTTCTGTCATATACAACAACTAAGACACCCCAGTTATTCCCTGTAAGATTTCTGACTCCAAGACAACACCAACATATCAGTTTCCTACACGTGCCTTTCGCTATCGTTTGTCAACAGTGTGCTATCATATTGTAGATCAGACATCTAAAGCCTCAAGTGCTACTAATAACAAAGCATTAACAAGTGGTTTCTTGCCTTAAGTTACCAAGCACTTACTTGACAGAATAACAGGGTTAATCCCTCCAACATTCCTAAAGGAATAGCAGGAAATGCACCCACTAAGAGGAAACTACTGTACAGAGTATTACACACATTGGAAAGCCGGACTTAAATTATCCTCCAGAATACCTCCATAAATAGAAAATTAATTCTAATGTGGGTCAAGAAACATAGGGATGGAACACATCACCTACACAGGAAGGTTTGGATATATACACCTACTTCCAAAACCTTAAACAAAAACACACAGTAATCCCCTCCAACTTACCAAACATCTAATAACTTAAGAGCAGCTTCTAGAGCCAATACAGTAAGATACCTATGCTGCTAAAGGTCATACCTACTGGCACACTCAGGAATTAGGTATAGATATTCTGGTATCCATTGTAAATGCAGAATGACACAGTTCAGGCTGATTTTCCACAAACAAACAAAAACAAAAAAAACACTGAGAATTATTTAAACTAGCAAAGGAAAGGTCACTAGCAATATAATTATTTACTGAAAGGAGTCGTCAAATACTTGCCAGCTGTAAAAAAGTAGTATTTGTGACACTTTAAAATGTTCAAATGGAGGCAGTTCAAAATAGTTCTATCCAACCAGATCTACTTATTACCATCTCACTTCTCCTTTCTGTTGTCAGGTTCATGTGGCCTTCTTTTCATGGCCTTTTGGGAACACCTTTCCAGAAATTGCTTTCCCTATGCAAGCAGGAAGTCTTGAATTCATTTTCTTCCCTTGTTTTCTCTCTCAAGTTCATGTTCTCTCTTCACACCTGCCTTACATAAAAGATACTTAACATTAGCCCATTGTTCTGCCTTCCACAACCTATTCATAACACACACACACGTCAAACTGCTCAAAAGACTTTGAAATTTGTATTCTGCACATGAAACTTCAGACCAGAGCCAATAAATACAAAAGCAGAACAGACTTGCTACTAACAAAATTTCCCACACCACTCTACTTGTTGCCTCTGAAACACAGAATATGTTTGAATGTCCCAGATGCTCGTTCTTTAAATTTATAGTATAACTGAATCCCATTTCTATAGATGCCCACAACTACCCCAGTCTGGCCACACACTACTCAAAAGGTTGTTCAATCCACAGAGAATTTAGAAACTATGTGTTCTAGTTCCTGAAGTCAATACACTTGACATGCACACAAAGGTGAACTCAGAGTGCTTCACAATAGCATTACCACCTCTTCTAGTAAGAATCCCTTAAAAAGACAGCTGCTCAGTAGGAAAATAATCATAGTATCCAGCTATCAGATGCCCTTAAGTGGGTTTTCAGTAATTCCCATTTAGAAACATCAGAGGTAGACAAAAAACTTTAGTATCCAAAATACAGTAAATGCATCTAGTTTCTGATAAGAGATGCTTGCTGGGAAAAATTGTTACCAAAGTCTGGCTAGCAGTGACTTCAGAAGCACTACAGCTAAGAAACTGAAAAGATACAACTGGAATCATCTAATACATATTTATTTTTTAAATAAGACCAACAAAAAGATAAAACCATCACTTATGTCACATTACAAATACACTCTGAAAAACAGCATCCAATCACTACCTTAACTTGCTTTTCCTTCTTTTTCCGTACATCTTCCCATTCATTCACAATCCTCCCCCATAGGATCCATGAGTCTTCTTCAAGATGGCTGAGATTGCTAGAAGCTGATGAACTAGACACAAGAGAAGATCCACTATTTCTTCTTGACCCATTTACTGATCGCAAAGATTTGCTATCTGTTTCTAAGAGTCTGCAAAGAAAGCACACAAACCCCAAATTTAAGTTCTTCTAGTCGAAGGACCAAACTATTGTTTGTTTAGAAGTCCATTATTCCAAACTTTTCACTAGGAATGCACCCAAATGTTCAGTGGAACTATTTTTCTAACATCCACTTGTACTGAATTTGAAAAGATGAACTGACCAAAGTTTCTTCTTGAAATGTCAAGTAATTCTGCAGACAGAATAGCTCACATGGCAGCATTTGAGGAAATGGATAAGAATATATCACATCATGCATCAACACCACCAAGAGAAGCAAGATTAATTCAAGTGTTCTGTGATTTCACAAACTGGATCTTAATTCATAAAGATAACAAATTAAAGAAAGTACAGAAGCATTGCAAGCCCAACTCTGTTACACATTTGTTAACATTAACAGCCCTACAAAGAAGATGTGCAAGTTTTGTTTTGAGGAATACATACGAGCAAGAGGACTCTGATTTTACGAGTAACAAAATATCCACAGCTGTTGTGACAAGAACCTAAACAAAGTTAAGCATCCTCAATGATAGTGCTAAATGTCGAAATATGGCAAAACAGATAGTAATGCCAGACAAAAAATTCATCTCCTAGAAGTCTACATTACTCCTTTTTTTGGACAGTATAAACACAGACAGAATAATCAGAAGCAGGAGCAATTTTAAAACACTTGACATTTGCTGACAACTCTTCACAAAAATCAACATAATGTTTCATAAATGCATGAAAACAATCTCAAACCTAAAGAATGAGGACCAAGCAAAAAAAAAAGTGGTTAGTATAACCAATGAATGTGTAACTGAAGTGTGGATTTCAGACATGAGAACTTCTGGGGTTATGAGGCAGCAAGGTATACATAGATATGTCAAGTGCTGTACAAGTTGCTGAAGAGACTTCACTTTTAGTTGGGTTCTACAACCAATTTTGCAAGGATTTGAGGATACTGGGCAAAAAGTCCTGCTTTGTTTAGTCACAACTAATATTGAGCCTCATAAGCAAGAGGAGGATTTTCAGACAACTTAAAGAGCAAGAGTTTGGACTAATTTGAAGAAACGTTTTGCTGTATCAGGAATTTTATTTGTGCTTTAACTTCCATGAATTCCAACACATGTGAACCAGAGTGATCTGGTTGAATAATGCCTCAATGCAGCAACACAATGTCAGCATGTCAGCAATGTCAGGTTAGGTTTTAGATACTTAAATAATAACCCGAGTTATGCTGTACCTGAATCTCAGCACATCTACAATATTTAATCTCCCTGCTATGATAAGATATATATATACTAGCTTTCCCAGTTGACAGTATTTGCCTACTGTATTTAGGGAAGTTAAGGAAAAAAAGTAAATTCATCAAGACAAGTACAGTCTGTGCAGTAGTATTTTGTTTAGAAAGAGGTTAAACAGTAGCGTCTTTTGCGGGGGGAGGGGGTGGAATGTGGGTGGAAATCAAACTTTTTTGAGACAAATTTTCATTTAGTTCACATTAATGGAATGCAAAAAAATGTTCTGAGGAAAAATTTAAAACCCTAAAGAGTTTTAATGGTTAGAAACCTGGCCTACACTGATCCATAACGAAAATGCACAGGTCAGAACTCCTCCTTTCAATCTAAGGTAGTACTAAAGATCAAATTCAAAGCTATCAAAGGAAAAACATGCAGAGAATAAACATTACAATTAGAAAAATAAGGTTCTATGTAGTTGCTTTCAGTTTTCACAGCTTTCTACATCAGTTATGCTAAGTTTTTGTAATAGGACCTTACCTGGATACACTCATTTTCCTTAGATTTGAAAATGGGAAGTTCTTTTTACAGTAAGTAACAAGTTCTGTGGCATTTAGTCACTGTTTTCTTTCACTGAAAACTTTATAAATGATTTACTAATGCCCAACCGATCCATCAGGACTCTGGACTGTGCTACCTCATTATTCTGAGAGGCGTTTCAGTATAATTGCATTAGAGAATGTTACAAGACACAGTTTGATACAGAGTTCTTATTCCTACCTGATTAACTGACATAAAAGCCAGCAATGAAAAACAAAATGTAAAAAATACTCATCACCAGTAATTCTTCCAACAAGCAGAACAACAGATCATTAGTTTTCTAGTGCTCAGAGTACAACTCCTTGTCAACAACGTGCCACTGTGCAAAAAGGCAGATTCAAACTGCTCTGAAGCCACATGCACCCAGCATAAGAGCATAAAGCATCTGTATTAAAGGATAGTATCTCATGAGAAAAGGTAGGATTGAACTAGTAATAATTAAGTAAAAACAGACAGAATTGCTAGTTTATTTACTAAATGAACAAAGTTGAAAAGGAAAACTTATCAAGCTCAAGATCACATCCTGCTTTCAGTAAGTCAGAGTAACTGCAGGGCTTAATGAGATATGGATGTGATGCTCCAACACAGACAAGTTCTCCAAAGAGCAGGTGCTACTACTCTTTAGACATTAGTCACTTAGTCTAGAACAAACTAGAATCCCTCAGATAAATCCAAATTAACCTTTCTGAAAAAAAGCCTTCTATTCTCACTGAAGAGTTAGACATATACAATAAATTCCCTGAAGCTATGTAGCTATTAGGTTACAGTGCACAAATACGAGAAGGAAAAAAACAACAAACACGAAATGAGTACTTTAAGTCCCTCAGTGCAAAGTCCAGCACACCGGCAGAGAACCAGTTCGCGCTGAACTATCAAACCTGCACTTCACTACAGCACAGGGGGACAGCAAGCTTCAGTAGATATCAAGCCAAAATACAGTCAGACTTTCATATTTTCTAATAACCACTTTCTGATAAAGGCCAGACTTAACTCTGCCTCAGAAGAGCAAGTATGGGTTCTGGAAATTCAGAATTAAGACATCACACTGTCCAGCTTTATTTCTTAGACTGACAATGTGTAATCACTGCGCATGACAAAAGCAATTGATCCACGTGTAATGTTTCATCTTGAACTCTCAAGAGCACTGTTGCTTACTATACAATAGAAAAATGCAGGGATGAACAGAAACAACTTTTTAGGAATTTACTTTTCATGAAATTAAGACATTATAATCTGCCACCATTAATGTAGCAGCTGGAAGGGTGGGCTGAACCACGTTCTGCCTTTAAAAACGGTGGGCTACACAGTAGAAAGCAAGACCTGGGTAAAAAGGGGGGAAATCAAAGAAAAGGGAATTTAAAAAGAGCTAATTAGAAATCCCAATTTTGATCAAAGAAAGTGAGGAGGTCATGAAAGGTCTCATCCCTGAGATACTCTGCTTTAAATGGATACTGAAAAACACATAGCTCCAGTGCAATTCTTCAGACTTAAATGCATGCTGTAAACACACTTGCAAAGCCAGGAGAGGAAAAGACACCTTTTAGATTTCCACAACAGACTTGTAAAAACATAGCAATAAGGGCTTTGAAACTGAAATGTGCATTAAAGTTTAACCTAACTCCTCCTTTAAAAGCCTCTATGTTGAATTACAATAAAAACTATTTTAGTCTTATTACAAAACTTTAAAGACCAAAAGATTTTTCATTCACCTGTTCTGTTCCTCAAGTTTAGCAAGCAATTCTAAGTCATCTGGACTCAGCTGTGTTGGTGAGGATGGCGATAATGCGGGTGTAGATAGAGTGGTAGAAGATGATGTAGTGTGTAATGAGGCAGATGGACTTGCCACCTGACTGGCCATTTGACTGACGGTGTGCGATACAGTGTTCTTCACCCATGAGAGAGTAGAGCTCAGCTTCCCTGCAACCTTGTCTGTCGCCACCTGTGATGACAAAAAGAAAAGAATGCAACAGTTGTCTTCTTTAGTACCTTTTTTTTTTTTTTCAATAAGTCTGCTGAACTGAAGGAAAAATTTACAATATGCATGAAGTGACACTGAGATTAATTACTTCCCCAGAACACTCAAGGCTTTCAGAAGCAACAACAAGCATCAACAGCAACACATATAAAAGAAGTAACATGCAAGTACGCTGCTAATCTACAAAGGTATTTCAGAAGAATTCCTGATGCATACTCACAGAGCTCATTTCTGCAGTACAGAAATACCACAGGATCCAGGAACGGCTCAGACTTCCCATTACAAAAACAAATAGAAAAAAAGCTTATTTTAAAACATCTTAATAAACTAACAACGGCACAGAAACTGTAGTAAAAACACAGCAACAGTCAACTACTTTTACTGATGGAACTTGGAGCAGTACATCAGTGTAAATACTCCAGACCACCCACTGCTCACATTCACTAACCCCTATAGTGACATGGCAGAGGAGCAGGGGCATCACATTTCTAATCTACACCAAAGCAAAAGATCCTGTAGTCAGTGCACAGAAAAAGGTCATAAAGAATTTACATTCATGAATGTACAACAAGCTCTTCAATGTCTTCCATTAAAGTCTCATGCTGCCAGCTCTTCTCCTTCCTTTCTTTCTCTTCAGGTCACCCTTTTGCCAAATGTCCTTATGTAGAGCCCCCTGATCACACTGCCAACCTGGACAAGCCTGGGGTTGAGTGGAGCTCTGGAGGAAAAGCAAGAGTGCTAACAGAGTAGAAGTGACTATCTGCCAAGACAGTCGGGGAAACTGCAGATTCAGGAATGAGGAGGTTAACTGGGGCTGATCATGATCTTCTTCATCAGCATTATGGGTAATGCAGGTTAAGAGATTCACAGGTCACCGAAGAAAGAACAGCAGCTCCTGGCAGTATTTGCTAATGAAACCCCTTACTGGGACTTCCTTCAGAAACTTTGTTTAGGAGGCTTTGGCCTACAATGATTCACACAGTTCAGTTCTTCCCTGGCCCAAATTAGAAAAATATCTAGATGTATCTGAAAGGACAAGCTAGCTTCCTAGAAAAAGGTTAAAAATTGCCAAAACCAAAGTTGAAAATGAACTTTCTTTGAAGCGCTGTTGCTGCCGACTACTTATTTTGACCTTTGCTGACTTCCTCAAAACTCTTAATTGCTCAATAGTCACAATTATGTAGTATCCTCTCTATAATACTTTTTATGATACCAAAGACATTGACCTACAGGGGGAAAAACCCTGTATTTTCCTAAGATAATCCAATAGAATCTATTTAAAGAAGGATTTAACCTGGGAAAAGTAACTCTATCTCGGCATACTGCGCACTTATCTGAAGTACAGTATACAGACTAAGTGGTTGCTGAAGTAGAAACCTTTATTTAAATAGAATGCTACAACAAACTTTCCCCCCACCCTAACCAAGTCTATCAGAATGTTATTTTCACACGCCACTGAAAAGAAGACACATGCCTGCAGAAAACCAGAGGAACACTGCACGCCAGGATCAGCGGTACTTTGTCCCCACCAGCAATTTAAGAGCTCTTCTACAGGACTGCAAAGAAGTTTCCATATGTTTACAATTTGTTCTGGAAACAGTAACAGATTTTGCTAGAAATCTTCAAATGCAGGGATACAAACCACAGGTGAGAGGAGCAAGGTCAAGGAATTGTTGGCCAGGAAAGCTCAGGCAGATCAGACCAGGATTTAAAAAAAAACCCAACCCAACACACTACACACACAAATACAACCAAACCAACCACCCCCCGCAAAGAGAAAAAAGCCACACACCAAAAACCACACACCACAACAACAAACAAACCAAGCCCAAAAAGCAACACATGATCTTCTGAAGATAATCATTGGATTACTGCCAATGTTTAGCATTTGATGCTATCTTTTATATAAAAGAGAAGAGTAAAAATTGCTGGATGTTTCAAAATCTCAGGTTGAATACAGGCATTAATACTTCACTCAGTCAATATCCTTCATTCCATATTATAATGAAATAAAATATTGCATCTTCATTTTGAACAAAACAGTGTTGTGACAAATGTAACTCATGCATCTCACAACTGTTTTCTCAAAGGCTTTAGGCTGCTTTAAATATGACAAGTAATGCAATCTTTCCAAATATAAATGCTGGCAGAACCAGGGTCAGTGTTAACACATGGCTGCCATACACAGCAAGTGTTAGAAGTTGTCCATTCTAGGGCTCTTATGCATAAATATTAGAGAAGCAGTGATTTTGAGCAGTACCCTATGCAACAAAAGCAGGAAGAGAAAGCATACAATCAATTTTTACCTCTATTGAAGGTAAAATAACTGACAAGACCTAAGGCAAAAAGTTGACCCTGGCTTATACGTTATGAGGGCCATATACCACGTTGACAGCTGAAGAAAGGGGTGAGATGGGGAATGGAAGTCAAGAATTTTACTAACATTCATTCACCAACTTGTCACTAACCATGAAAAAAACTCATCCAAGGTTTGTAGAAGCCAATTATATAAAGAAGAGAAAAAGAAAAAAAAGGCAGGTAAATCTGTCTAAGAATACTATTCTTTCTAGAAGCAGATGTTCCCTCAGTATGTACTCAGAGAGTCAGTACACAAAAACTATTCCTAGTCAACTGCCTGAAAGCACAAACACATAGAACAAGCAAAATATATAGCTGCAAAAACCAAACATTTGAAGATAAAAAGGCTCACAGTAAAGATTATATCAAAAACACATAAAAAATTCATTTTGGGAAAGACAGCCATGGCAGTCACCCAGAGCCAAGCTACAGTAAGCAGGGCGGGGGGGGGGGGGTGTGTCAAACTTATCCAGTGGCTAACTATTCAAGGATTTATTACTTTCACCAGGCTATTCCAGGTTTTCCTGAAAATCTAAAGCCAGCTCTCTTGCATTGTCAGCACCAGTGAAGGTTCCTGGACTTAGCCATGAAGGCATTTAGCTATCAGTTCATTAACCATTTCCCTGAAAAGGACAAAGAAACAGAATATTCATATTTCAACATTTCAGCAATGTTAATTTCACCATTTATATCCAGCGATAAATTTCATAGAGTTCTTTGAGAAGTGACTAAAGGCCTCCCAGAAAATGGGCCTGAAAAGGAGAAAACCTTTCTAGGAGCAAGACATTGGTATTTGTATCAAGACATGCACAGATTTCACTCCAGTCTCTTCAGAGATACTGCAGCTCCCCCAGTTAAAAACCACAGAGCTATCGCAGAGTAGTACCAAGTAAGAATAAACTCAGTATGAATGAAGGCAGATGCTTTCACTGGGTATCGCCAACACTTGGAAACACAGGGAAATCTGTGTGAGCATTTGGTTTAACAACTCTCTGCTTTACAGATGTGACTTTGCTAACACAGCATTCTGGAAAGACTCAAGAAAACCAGCAACAAACTTTTCACCTCTTCTTTGTGTTTTTGAACAGTCTACTCAAGTCTTTCCTAAACTCATGTTTCTTTAAAACACTGGTCATTATTTAACTAGCAATATCACAGCCTGCAGCAGTGTCTCACCTTTGGCTGGAACAAAAATGCCCTGCACTTCAGCTATTAAAAGTCCTCCCCTTTGCTACTCTTAATTATTTTGGAAAAAGATAAGAGTCAAAGCTCAGCTGTTCGTAGCAGTAACGAGGACAGTCAGATAACCACAGTGCCTGTCCTAAAAATCTTAGGTTACAGTGATGATTGAAACTACACAAGACAGGCCTTTCATCATCCTCTCACTACAGATACATACATGCTTTGCACTGTTCTGCCTTATCGCTGAAGCTCTCACGCTTGAGAAGCTCTACCTGGCGCCCTCCTCTGCTGCACTATCGCTGGCAGCAGCTATGCAGACAGACCAAACCTAAGGCTCTGCTCCCAGTAAATATCAGACCTATTCAAGCTCTTCATCTCCTCAGTTCAGGCTGGAAGCCCTCAGTATTCTTGGCTAAGCTCACCTGTTTTTCAGCTACAAAGAGACGATTGTTTTCCCTTTTATTCCGAGCACTTCTCGGTTACATTTGAGTATAAAGTGCAACCTCCATGGCTTGAGAAGCATGCCAAATCAACAACAGTACTACCAGGATGATCAAGCCATTATTATTTTTTACTAATGATTGATCAAAACCAGAGTCAACCTATTTTTAAAATGTGGGGGTTTTTTTCGATTGTTTGTTTAGGTTTTTTTTTTAACCTCAGAGGGAACTCACTCAAGAACCTGTAAATTAATCAGACTTCAAACACAAATGTTCCTCCTGGCACCAACACCTTGCACTGAAGATGGCCAGGCCTGGCCACAAGCAGGCAGAGGTATGTCTTTTTTAACCCTTTGCAGAACGACACAGGAAACTGAGCAGACATTGACCAGATCTAAAGCAAGTATACCCAATTCAGGCTCCATGGCATATTAACAGCTATAATGGAACACAGGAAGAATTCATTTACTTCTGCTTGCCTAAGACCACCTAGATATATTCTAAGAAAGTGTGAGGCAGACAAGTCTTAACTACTAAAGACTTTCTCCTCTGCTGCAGTTTCCGGTGAGCAAAACACAACTACCAGCAATTTTCATCCACCCCATGAATCATCAGGCAAGGCACAGACCTATCTACTAAGCACTTTAAGCTACTGCAAAGATATGTTTATATATTATTGGTTTACCTATGCCAACTAAAATACATAAAATTCGGTATCTCAACTTTGTTTAGCAACTTAAAGTATCTGCCAATTACAGTACTTGATTACCAAGAAGTACAGCACTGCCTTGAGATTTCTGAGTCACTCTAAGTAGCAGTGAGGTGGAGCAGCATCTGAAATGAAGGCACACTGCAGCATCCCACATTATTTACAATCATATAAACCCCTTTCCCTGACAGTCCCAAGGTATTGTGCAGCACCTTGTGCATTTGCCAGACATCATTTGTTTTTCTAAGAAAGCCTATCTAAATTTCTCTCAAAAAAGGTTTCCTGCTGCACACACTGAATTAGATTAATACCTGTATTCTGTATTTCCCCAAGGAAAAACAAAATCTACATTCAAGTGACAGGTACCCTTAATATCCAAAATATTGTCTCATCTATTCTTATGACAAAGTGAAAGTAACTACATGTCTTACACAAACAGTACTTTATGTATACTCTCTACTCTTTCTTCTCTTCCCGTGTGCTAGTTTGAGGCTAATTGGAACACTTTAGTGAGAAAAAAAAAACACAACATATTATAGGCTGTGAAAAGAAAGCACAGGTGATGTCTACTTCACTCATAGGCTTGCCAAGATATATAAAAATAAGAAAACAAAACATAGATAAGACAGTGTCAGTGTGTGGGGGTCTCTGTCTCAGTTGGTGCCTGTGTTTTTCCCCCTGGACTACTGTGTAACTAATCTTTCTGCTTTCTAACCCCCCCTTGCTGATCCTCCAAACTCACCTTGCATGTAAGGTATACTCTGGGGTAAGGTAGAGGGGTGGAAAGGTGGTTGAGAGCCCCTCTTGGGGACTCTGCTTTCTGGGAGGGGCCTTGTGTTTCTGTATTGCTTTTAACTCGTATATTTCTGTATATAGCTGTAAATATCTGCTTGTATATTGTGCTAAGCTGTAAATATAAAGCTTCATTCCTTAACTTCCAGCTGGCTGAGTCTAGTCTGGGCAAGCAACTCCCAAACCATAACATCCTGAGAAGAGAAAGAAGTAGTAACTTCCAGGATACAAGAAATAATCCTTACGCTATTCTACATATAAAAGGAAGTCTCACATAACTGGGGCTGTGCATGCGGTTTTCAAGCCTGTCATATAGCATTCCATAGTCCCAGTCTCCTGCTCACTTAAAAAAAGTTAGTAACATTCTAATGTATGAAGAAAAAAATAAACTGACTCAGTCACTGACACAGGAGAGTTATCATGTTATGATTCCTGACAAGATAAAAATCCTGATTTAGGGCTCAGACATGGTTTCACTATAAGCTTCATCTTTTACTCTGCAAATTCATCTAACTAGATTTCTGCTGAAGGCTGGAGGAAAAGTCCCTAGTTACACATACTCCTGATTTTTCTTGTAATATCACCTTATAATAGTTGGAAATATCGTGACTAGCGTTCAGCAGCTTCTATTTAATTTCATACTCACTAACTAGCTCTACAAGTTTGATATAAAGATCGAAGTAGGCTTAATATAAAATATTGTTCATACCTTAAGCTATCAGAAAGTTTTCTGTAGTATCATTTAGTAAATACACATTTTTTAAAATGTCAGCCTCAGACTCTTGAAATGCTAGAGGTTTAATGGCTCCAAAATGCCTGAGAGAAGAAACCTGAAGCTGCAAGTTCAGCTATGTAACATAATCTAATACATGAGGTGTTTTAGGGAAGTGCTTGAATAGAATTGTTGTTCTGATCCACTAAGTGTTGAAATCATTGCTTCAAGTCATTAATGGCATATTAAATTAAGGACCAAATTCAACTGATTCTGCTAATTTCCAAGAACAATTTCAGGTTTTTAATTGTCTCTGAAGTCCAATGTGGTTTACAATCTGCCAAGCATTGTCCCAGCCTGCTAGTTGAGCAGATAAACTACACTGCTTTTGCAGACACTATCTCCTGTCCATCTGAAGATAGTCCTTTATCAAAGTTTCACATCTGACATAGCAATTTGACAATCTCCAGGAGACCATAGAGATGTTCTTTCAAGGGGAAAAGAATCAGGTACAGTGCTTTTGTACAAAAGATGGCTGAGAGCTCCTCAGAGCTGCAACGACTGAAAGACTACAGTAAAAAAAAAAAATCTTAAGAGGGATCTTTCTCTGTTTCTTTGTTCTCTTAGACTTCTGTCTGGAAAACATCTTTTTATCCAAGGAACAGCAACCCAAGCTACACATGTATGTACTTGAAAGTCCATCCTTTTGGTTAATAAGAGAGGGGGAAGAATCAGATTAATCAGCTAAAATCAAGAACAATTCCTGCAAAGTCAGCTTATGTTTTTATTATTTCATTTTCAATAAAATATACCTCACTTCACTACAGTTCAAGCATCATCAAACATTTGTAAAACAGCAACCAGCACTGAAGGCCACATATGTTTACCATTAAAGCTCTTTTCTATAAATTTTACTTTCCTATTCATTCCCTGAAGCCTAGATTCCTTAACATTGCTTTTAGCCAACTTCCTCCTGGAAAGGAGCCAGGACTAGCATCTAAGCTACATTATGACAAAAATACAGAAGCATAAGTATATAAATGCAATTAGATTTACTGAAAGCCTTTGGTTCCTATTTTGGAAGCGAGAAAGAACTAAGTCATATATTTAAATGTTCATTTAGTCTCAATTAAAACAAATTATTTTAAACAACTCTTTTATTTAAAGAGTATACAAAAATTGCAAGGAGTTAAACTGGTAGTTTAAAGGGATGTATGAAACAAGAGTTGATGGAGAAGCCAAAGAATATAAGCATGGCCTTATGAAATATGGTAAGAACTGAAACTTTAGTGTATGATTCTGATAAGTAACTATTGAAACCCTATCTTCAAGCATGTTACCCTTCTTTCCTCTAAATCAGCTAAGAGGTCATCATTCCATCAACTACACTCACACAAAAAATTACAAACCAGTTTCTAAATGGCTGAGTAGTAACCAAGATTACTTGTTACTAGTTGCAAATTTGTTGCAACCTGCAGCTGCTGACAGAGAACAAGAAATACAAAGCAGAAGTTTTCTAAGTGAGAAGCACAACCAATTTAGTAATTTCCCCATAGGAAATCTGTTTAAGCTCTTCAGTAAGCAGCAAATTTCAACACAGATGGATACATTGTCAATTGTTTTACTACAATCTGTGCTAACATCATTGCCTGAATCCTACTGCAGGTTCAACCCTTGCTAGGCCCTCCCAAAAACACCACTCCACAACTGGGTAAACTACCCAGAGTTGACAAGAAGTCAGACAACATTAAGAGTAATTAAGGAAAAGCTATGGCTCCGTAGATTGCTTCTGCTGCTACCTTGTGAGAGAATACAGTCCCTGTGTATGCAAATGTTCACAACTGTGATTGTGTATAAAACAGCCAAAGCAAAAGAAAAGCCCCTGCACTATTACTAACCCCACTACAAATTTATTTCAACCACTACCACTTGCAGAAGGAAGGAATATACCTCAACTACAGACACTTAGGCAGACAAGTCTACACTGAAAGCAAGACAATATTCACTATCTCTGAAAGGCTCAAAAGCTTATCAACAGATGGCATTGGTTGTTACAAATACGGAAGACACAAGGCTTTAATCATGATATTTACAAACTTCAGTGATAAACACAAGATCTCTAGAGAATGTACCTAAGAACATGAAGCTACTCACTTCTCTAATACTTACTATTTGCCATTTAAAAAATTATAACTAGTTTTACCCGTGCCCTGGGAAGTAATAAAAAAATGGATTAGGTGTATGTCATCAAGGCAAGTACAGGGTTGAAAATATAACACTGATCAAATTAGAATTTGTTTTCTGTATTGTTCTTTTCACACTACCAGCAAAAATTCTGTTTTGAACTACATATTTAACATTTTAAATTATACTTAGCTATTAAAAGCTACTTGGTTTCTTCATTAAGCATTGGAAATGAGAAAACAGTTCTTTCTTCTACAAGAAAGCACGCCAGGAAGAGTAAGAAAATATAAACATTAAGTATGCACAGACCAACAGCTGTTTCCCCCCTTCTGAATACTATTAAAACCTTGGACTATTCCATTTTTGTTCTCTCAAATTTGCTGGCAGAGGATTTCAACTCAAATTTTTGTTACTTCTTAATTTATCAATCCTACATAGAGAACAAACTGACAGTAACTGCTTAGGCATGTCTCTTCCCGCCCCCCATCTTCTCTTCGTGGAAACTTTTAAAGGCTTTTATCTCATCTCTTCCTTTCTGTGAACCCCATTTCAGCCATTCAGTTTTCAAACCACCTCCTCCTTACTTGTTCAAAAGCAATCAAACAACTCCACAGCAGACAAACATGGAGAGCAATGAAAAATTGTAAAAAACCCACACACACCAAAAGGGCACACAACACCAAAACCTACAGAAATCCAAACCACCAAGCTGTAGCTCGCTAACTCCCTAAGCCACAGCCTGCAGCAGGCAAGGAAGAGATAGTGGAAAGAAAGTAGGGCTGTTCTGTTGAATGTTTCTTCTCCAAACACGTTTCTCTTCGAGGTACTTTTGGGCTGAGTGGACAATCACTACAGCTGGTCTCATTCCAATTTATCAAATTCAGGCAATGCTGATTCATAATACTGACTGCTTTCCTCTGGATGACACCCCTCTTTTTCACTGTCCATCTCTGTTTCCTGTCCTAGTCTTTGCCTTGGAAAGAGTTTAGAGCTACACGTTTCAAAATAAACTTTACATCCCTGTAAGTGTAAATATAGAGCTGCACAAGCATGACCAAAGCAGAAACTGCACACCAAAAGAAGCAAAATAAACAGGCACATTTATACAAGCACTTTTTAATACTATTCATCAGAAAGACAAACAAGATCCAGTTACCTTCTTCTTCAGACATGTAAAATAAAGCAAATAAACAAACAAAAAAATTCTGTATTTTTAAACAAATACTTCTGGAGATATGCAAAACATACTGAATATTATCAGTTCTTCTCTGCCTCCTTCCTACATTTTATGGAATCACAGTGTGTTAGGAGTTGGAAGGGACCTCGCAAGATCATCTAGTCCAACCCCCTTGATCTTTAGGGAGGAAATAGAACTGTCCCCAGTTGACATGAAAGACTGTGTTTTGATACACAGTCAGTGCTAATCCTAGCTCTTGATGGAAATTCAAAATGGTATGCCAGCTCCACATTTGTGATAGAACTGCTCTGGTTAGCAAGGCTGCAAATTAGCATGAATTACACGTAACTACAGAAAAATTACAGTGGGAGTTAAGGCTGGAATACATAACAAGTACCCAGAACATTAGCATCGGTTTTCTACCCGTATTATATAATCGCGTTCATGAAGATGCAGCAGGCGGTGACAGCAAACGAAATCTCCGAAGCAGCATTTGAACGTTATCTGTCTCAGGAACGACAGGCCCGTAGGTTCCTGGTTCAACACCGCATCCATCAAACCAAGGACGAAATCGCCCTCTGCAGACTGACCCGCTGAATTCTTCCCCGGGCAGAGTGAGAGAGCCCCTCCCCACCACCATCCACGGCAGGGGCCACAGGGCACTTCCATCACGGAGCTGCCAACTACCCACTTGGGTTCCCGCGGCAGCCGAGCCGCCGCCACAGCCTGAGGCACGGAGAGGTTGAGAAACGCCGGCCTCACAGTCCCCGGGCTGGCGGCAGGGCCGCGCACCGTGGCCTCCCGTCAGCCCCATCCCGGATCGCCGGAGGGCAGATTTCCCTTGCCTGGCTGCGGCGCGGCACCACCCGCCCCACTGCCCTCCGCGGCAGGAAGGCTGGGAGCCACGGGGGCAGAGTGTGAGCTACCGGAGGTGCCCGCGGAGTGGCGACGCTCCGCCACTGCCCGGTCCAGCCCACGGCCCGACGGGAGGTGGACGGGACGGCGCGGCCGGGGTCGCTGCGCCCCGCCTAGGCCCTGCCGCGCACCACAGCCGGTCCCTCAGCAAGCAGGAGCGCGGGCCCGGCCGCGCCTCACCTTGGAAGCGTTGCCCGAGGCAGGGGGGTGCGAGCATCGGTGTCCCCGCGCTGGCCCGCCACCGTCCTCCGCGGAGCCGCCCCCTGCCCGCGGTGGCTCGCCGCGCTCCGCCGGCCCCGGCAGCCGGGCCACGTCCCTGCCCGCGCCTCGCGCAGGCGCACTCCGCGCGCAGCCGCCGCCGCGAGGGGCAGCCCCGCGCCTCGGCGCGCGGAGTGCCGCCAGCCCGGGCAGAGCGCGGAGGGCAGCGGCGTCCCGGGCAGCCGGGAGCAAGGCCTGTCGGCAGGAAACCACAACCGCCACCCTCGGGTGCTCCCAGGGCTCACCCGGCCTACGCTGGCTTCTGGGGTCGGTTCTGGTAAGCGGCCCTTAAAACCGCGCAAGTGGCTTACGTGCTCCCGGCCTGCAGGTCCTCCTTATCACGGCTCTGACGGCAAAAAAAGGCACAGCCATAATTCAAGTCCCCACTGTGCCCCGAGCCGCAGCGTCTCTGTGAGCCCTGTGTGTCTTCCCCACACTCCCACCATTGCGCTTAAGAGCGAGGGCAGAGCATCGCTTCGACACAAGCGAAGGTGCGCAGCATACACTCTATTAAGAGCAGGGTTTTTTGGGGGGGTGTATCTGCCTAGGGATTTCCATCGTGTTGAACATCCTTCTCCGGGAGCACCAAACAGCCTCAAGCTAGATGGGCCCTTTCTTACAAGCACCCGTTACACGCTTTCCGGCCCGATGCCGATTAGATGACACAAACAGTTGAGAGATGTTCTGCCTGGAGCAGCTCCCCATCAAATAATGAGCCCACTCGCTATTGTCCATCTACAATGAATAATAGAGACTCCTAAACGAAAGCATACTGAAGTTCTTGTTTGTAAGGATTCTAGTAAAAGCTTAATTCAACAACAACAAAAAAAAATCCAACACTACAGATTATACTCTACATACTACCCTATAGCCAAGTATGTGAAGAATACACTCTTAAAAACCTAGTAAGCAGCACTAGGTTGTAGATAGGTCTCCATCATTACTTTCTTTGCTACTGTAGCAAACAGCAGTAGAAAAAGCGCAAATGCTACTAGTGACCATATAAGTCAGTGCAGTCACAGACAACAGCCTTACCTCCTTGGATTGTCTGTAGGCAGACAGGGAGGGGCCGTGCTCACAGCAACTGCTGCCAAAGCACTGGTTTCCTTAGCCCAAGAGACTTCTTCCAACTTCAAGACACTGCTGTAAAAGATGTGCATGATATCTTGTTGTCCAGAACACACCTAAATAAAAACACTAAATACCAGAAACTGAGAAATAGCACTAGAACAGAAAATGCAAATACAGTTTTTTTACTAAGTGAAAAGTGTTTTATTGAAGCACTGAAAATACTACCTTTTGCCTCATTAAGTTCAGAACCTCTATGAATAGCAGTCACCCTTTCTACAAACTGATGATGAAAGCATACATTTGCCTTGAATTGTCAAGTGTTCCAGGTGTGGGGTTAATAAGTTGAGGTAGAGCCTTCTTGTTTCACAGAGTGACAGTAAACAAAAAAGCATGTTGGAAGCCTGTGGCCAGTGGAGTTCCCCAGGGATCCATATTAGCTGCAGTTCTGTTCAGTATCTTTGCCAATTACCTGAACGAGGGGATTGAATGTACCTTCAGCAAGAGCAATGCTGATGTGAAACTGTGGGAGTGGACTGACACACTGGAAGACTGTGCTGCCATCCAACAAGTTCTGGACAGGCTGCAGAGCTAGATGAAGGCAACTTCATGAGGTTCAATGAGAACAAATGCAGAATCCTGCATCTGGGAGCAGTAGCATCAGGCACCAATACAGACTAGGGATCACGCTGATGGAAAGCAGCTCCACGGAGAAAGACCTTGGAATCTTCCTGTATGGCAAATTCTCTGTGGGAGAGCAATGTGCCCTTGTGGCCAAGAGGGCCAAAGGAATCCTAAGGTGCATTAAGAGAAGTGTGTTCGGCAGTTCTAAGGAGGTTCTCCTCCCCATCTACTCTGCCCTGGTGAGACCATTTCTGGGATACTCTGTCGAGTTTTGGGCTCCCCCATTCAAGAGACACAAGAGATCTGCTGGACACTTCAACAGAGAGCTATGAGGATGATTTCAGGACTTGAACATCTCTCCTGTGAATAAAAACTGGGAGACCTGGGGCTACTTAATCTTGAGAAGAGAAGGCTGAGAGGGGATCTTATCAACATCTATGAATATCTGAGAAGTGGGTGTCAAGATGAAGGTCATAGTCTATTTCCAGTGATGGCCAATGGTAGGACAAGGAACAGTGGGTACAAGCTAGAACATAGGAGGTTCCACTTCAAAATGAAAAGACACTTCTTTACTGTGTGGGTGTTGGAGCATTGGAACAGGCTGCCCAGAGAGGTTGTGGAGTCTCTTTTTCAAAACCTGTCTGCATGCATTCCTGTGCAGCATGCCTTAAGTCATCCTGCTTTGGCAAGGGAGTTGGACTCAATGATCTCTGGGGTCTTTTCCAATGCCTAACATTCTGTGATTCTATGAAATGTGACAGATAAGAGGCTGTTGTTGTTATTCTGGGGGCAGTGAGCTATTTCAGGAACAAAGAGTCTTCTTACAGAGAAGAACAAGAAATTGATTTTGCTTTATTCTTGTTTAACAAGACTAATGGAGTCTTGCTGATAATACTGTTGACTGTGAGACATTTTTTATCAAAGTAACTGCCCAGCAGTTGCCATCAGAGACATTCAAGGAGCATGTTAGACAGTAGCTAAGACAGTGTGCTCCCCTAGAGTGACTTTATGCAAAAATGTGAAAAGCATGGAGAATTCTGAGCTTTGTAAAATTCATTTAGTTAAATGGTTTATGAAGCTAACAAGTGCTTACCTGGTAGGATCCATGCTGGTACTTGCTCAAGGTAAGAAATATTTGTTATTTCTTTCATTCCCTTGTCGTTATTTATGTCAAATTAGTAACTTTTAAAAACATTAGGCCGTGTATAACAATTGTCCTATGTCATTGGGCTCTTCTTCAGTAAAGTGAACGAGGATAACCAGACAAGCACATAAGAAACGAAAGTGTACACTCTTCTCCAATGATGGCAAGAATTCTGATGCCACTTGGCCTGTTTGCCCATCTGCATGTATATATATACACATGTCTGTGTGTGCATTCTTTTAATTAATTAGATATTAATTACCCCAAGCATCTATAATTTATTTAAGGAAGAACATTCAATTGGGATTTGGTTGGTTTAATATTTTAATTATTAACTATTCGATCAACCATGAGAATTTTCTCTAGAAAGTGAAGGGAATTAAAATGTTATGACATTTCCATAATTTGTGATTTTTAAGATCAAGTTTTCCTGTGCTAAGAATCCTTTCAACGTGATAGATCTCTTACTAATAACTGCTTGTGCAGCTATCGAAGGAAGACTTCGATACGGCTTTGTACAGCCATTAGAGGACAGGCATGCTATTTTTTCTCTAGAGTTGTTTCTCTGCTCTCTTCAACCAACCTGCTGCTGTAGCCCATCCCTATGTGACTGACACACTAAGGAGTCGCTCAGCCGTGCCCCGGGCCGCGGTCGGTGCGTGGTCTGCCAAGCCGACAGGGTGCAGCACAGCCGGCGCCCATCACAGGCGGGACGGCAGCGCCCCGCCTCGCCGGCCCGGCTAGGAGCTGCGGCTGCGCAGTAGACGCGGCCTTTTCCCCCCTGCTGCGGAGAGCAGTCGTTGTGCGGAGCGGGCCCCGGCCTAGGCCTAGACCGGACAGTACCTGGCACGATGGTCAGTACCGGGCCCTACGGAGTCTGCGAGACGGGGGGGAGCTCTGTCCGTCGTTCTGCGCCCGCTGCGCGACTCTGACCGCCCGGATGGAGCCCGATTGGCTCGGGCTCGGGGCCGGCTGCGGCTGCTGCAGCGTGGCAATGGCTGCCATTAACACCAGGGCTGGGCGGTAGGGCGGTTCGGCGGGACTCCAGCTGGACCCCACAGGCTGCTGTCTGGCCCATGCTACCTCTCTGGGCCTTCCCCTAGGGGTCCGGTGAGGCAGGGCCGCAGGCGTGTGGCGGTGGGGAAGGAGCGGGCGGTGGACAGTCGGCGCGGCATGGGAGCGGGCGGCGATGAAGTCCCCCGTGCGCTGCAGCGCCTGGCTCGAGGATCGGGGAGGACCGAGGGGCAGGCTTGCCGCGGGGCTGCGTGTTTGAACGTCGGCAGGTCCCGGGGAGCGTCTGTCCCGTCGCGATGTCAGCAAAGCGCGTTGTCCCGGGCGAGTGTCGGGGGGCTGCAGGTGACCCCGGGTTCGGGGCAGAACTCGCCGGAGAGAGAACCTGGCGGTGGGGGAGGAACAGGAAGCGATCATGCTTAGGGTCGCGGCCCGTGCAGACAGAAGTCATGTTCACCGAGTTCCTGGCTTTCTGGCTTCTAGAATTAGCTGAAGTTATGGGGAGGGGTGTGGGTTATTCAGATACTGTGGGGTTTGACGTGTCGGAAGTTTTTATTATGTTTGTTTTTTTGGTAATGTAGACATTTAAGTAAACTCTTATTTTAATCCGAATCTCGCTACATTTTTATTCACGGCGCATGTAGAGTGGTCTCAGCTTCCGTGGTTCCATGTCAGTAACATCTAGTTATGTTTCTTATTCAAAGGGGTTTGTGAAAGTTGTCAAGAATAAGGCGTACTTCAAGAGATACCAAGTGAAATTCAGGAGAAGGAGAGGTATTGTTAAATTCTCTAACGTGTAAATAAATGTCATTGGTAAATGTTACCACTTCATAGATTTTTCACACCGTAATTGTTGTTTTTCAGAGGGAAAAACTGATTACTATGCTCGCAAACGTTTGGTAATTCAAGACAAAAACAAGTACAACACTCCTAAATACAGGATGATTGTGCGTGTTACCAACAGAGACATCATTTGCCAGGTAAGGTCTGTGGTGCTTGCTACTTACTTACCAGCTTTGCCAGTGAAGTGAAGGGAAAGGGAGTGTTGGATGCAGCCAGTGTTTTTTAGGCTTGATCTGAGCAATTTGTATGTTGTAAAATAGCTGCTTTGAGGAGACTGGGTGTTGACACAACTTCAGTAATGAACTGTATTCATAACACAAAGTAAGTCACACAGGTGACAGCATTCTTTAGCAGCGTTGCTCATAAGATGAGGTTTTACTGTGTTAATGCTGCTGCAGTAGGTACAGGATTTTAGGAAGAGGGGAGACTTCTTTTTTGTCTTCTTTTTCCTCTCTATATACAGTGCTTCAAAAAGGGCCTTTTTGCTTGACCAAAGACAGCAAAGTTGATTGTGTGACTTTTCTTTCAAACCTGCACTGCACAGTATCTAAACATGCCTTTTTTTTTTTGGAGAGGTTTTTTTTCTATGAGGTCATGTGGATCATGTGACACAGCCATACCTTAACGGTGGCTGTCATGTGAGATGAAAGGAGACTGGTAAAAAAGTTGTAGGCATGATTCTTAAGTGTGCAGGTGTGTGTTGCATCATGTGCAGTTCTTCGGCGTGGTTCACTTGTTTCTGAATGTTTCAGTTTCAAAGTTTAAAAGCTTAGACGTGTTTTTCTATGATAAATGCATGTTGTTAAGCTCAAGAAAGGAAGCTATAAAAGTTTAACTGTCATTTCTTTTTTCGTAGAATAATTATCTGTTGAGAAAGTGGAAAATGCTGTCTTTACAGTTAATTCAGACAAAACTATATGACCTTGACACTTTTATCTTTGAAACTCAAAAGAAAAGTCGGTGGTGGTAGGTGCCTAGATCTGACTGATAGTGCTTTTCCAGTAGGAATCCTGCAAAGAGAGGACAACTTTAGAATGTAGGAAGGAGGTGTGGGAGTCAGAAGGAAGCGTAGAAATACTCACAGGAGACCCATGAGATGATGAAAGTCTCAGATCCATTAATAAAGTCATTCCTTGGGGTTAGTAACAGTGTTAACCACAAGTCGTGATGTTTTTTGCGTTTTTCTGAGGTATGCTATTTACTGTGTTAGGTGAGAATTACATGCAGAAAGTGAGACAGAATCCATCCACATCCATAATGATTCTTTGAAAGGTTGCTTCTGTAGACAGTTTCCTGGCTTCTTGATGTATGTGGAGAGGTAAATACGTTGCTGGCATACACTTTTTCTGGCTTAACACATACTTGAAATCTTTGCTTTAAAAAAAGAAAAGAAAGAAAAATGCAATGCCTTGAGCTCACATGCAGAGGTTGGCAGTTCATTGTACATGTCTATACAGAATTCCTATCAGCTTAATTAGATGTCAAAGAAACAATAATCAAGTCCAGAATTATATGAGAACACTAATATTTGTTTTGTTGTCAGATTGCCTATGCCAGAATTGAAGGTGATATGATTGTCTGTGCTGCTTATGCCCATGAGCTGCCAAAATACGGTGTGAAGGTTGGCCTGACCAATTACGCAGCGGCGTACTGTACAGGTCTCCTGCTGGCTCGCAGGGTAGGTATCTGTCAGACTGTCTGGAAGCTGCTGGGGTTTATTTTCTTGTTTTCTTACAAAACAGAAAGCCCATGTCCTTAAGTAGCCCATTAGGATAGATACCTGACTCTGGGCTTCTCTAAACAACTTTTGCTATTTACCATATAGCTTTGATGGCCTTTTGTGACGGTAGTATCACAGTGAAAAGTCTGACAGCATGCAGTTTCAGCTCAGGTAGCCCACTTTTAAGTCCTGGCACTTATATTTGGTGGAGGGAGGGAGCCAGGGTGAAAATGTGAGATATGTACCTTTAAGAGTCTGAAAAGATGTAAACAGCATCCATCTACTTAATATACAAGCTTATGAGTAAGTCTTAAGTTCACTGGTCTACCGTTGGAAAAAAAAGTTGAACGCTAACAGACAGGCAACCAGCAGTAGAACAAGGGGACACAGTCTCAAGTTGTACCAGGGAAAGTATAGGCTGGATGTTCGGAGGAAGTTGTTGCCAGAGAGAGTGATTGGCATTGGAATGGGCTGCCCAGAGAGGTGGTGGAGGCACCATCCCTGGAGGTCTTCAAGAAAAGACTGGATGAGGCACTTAATGCCATGGTCTAGTTGACTGGCTAGGGCTGGGGGCTAGGTTGGACTGGATGATCTTGGAGGTCTCTTCCAACCTGGTTGATTCTATGATTCTATGCTTACAGTGGTGGTTGTTGAAAGCTTTGTTGTTACTCTGGGGTGCGTTTTGTGTCATTTTTTTAAAACATGAAGCTCCTACTGGAAATTTGTGTTTTAAGGTGATGCTGAACCTTCATTTTCTCAATAAATGGTATTTCAAAAGTGCTTTTTTTCCCCCTTTCTCACAGCTTCTGAATAAATTTGGCCTTGATAAGATCTATGAAGGTCAAGTTGAAGTGACTGGTGATGAATACAATGTGGAAAGCGTGGATGGAAAGCCTGGTGCTTTCACATGCTACCTGGATGCAGGTCTTGCAAGAACTACCACTGGAAACAAAGTCTTTGGTGCTCTGAAGGGTGCAGTGGATGGTGGCCTGTCCATCCCTCACAGGTAATCTAGTCTGTTTGGAACAGTTCCTTTAGAATTAGCCTGACATTCTTCTGTATGTGACAGTCCACTTATACTGTCAGTTTATATTGGAATAATTTTGTTGTGACCTGTAATGATTATGTAGCTTAAGCTCTTGGGTGGGGTATTTTGGTTGGTTCACTGGTTGTTTTCGAATCTGCAAGTGTAATTCTGATAGTGCTGTTGGAAGTCTTGAAATACCAAGAGATGCTATTAAACTTGTAGAAACTACAAGAGCCATTTTGTTGCTTTTACATAAAATCACTGGGTAATTGATTGCAATTAAGTAAATATCCTTTAGTATTCTGTTGGTTTAAGTCTTAAGCAAATTGTGTGCTAATTTCGTTGTGAAAAATTTGCACACAGCAAGTCCAAAACCATTGGTGTGTGCTACAGTTGTCAGTAGAGTAAGTAGGTCTGAGCAGTCTACCTGCACTTAAGAGTTTTGACAGTTCCTGTCATAAGCTATAAATGGGCAAATCAAGGTCTTCTGCAGTGGTTGCTGATTAAATACAATTCACTGTTTTCTTTCTACCAGCAGTAGTGGGGAGAATCTTGGATCCATTGTATCTTTTTCTATCTTGTCCAATGCTATCCTATTCATTGTTGAGTAATTGTCCAGTGTTTCTGACTTGGCTGCTGTGTGATGATACTCCTGATGACCGAACATGCTGTAGTTGGTCCATAGCATGTATATGATGTTACAGCATTGTTTCAAGACGGGACTGATGGCAGCTGAGATGAACTTAGGACTTCTTGATCTTAATTTTTAATTAGAGTCCTATTCCTCATTTACCTGTATAGGAATCTAATGTATTGGTCATTTCTGTGTGGAACCTAGCCTCTGAAGTGGAGCATTTGGCAGTATGTCTCAATCTGACTGTAATTGCTGTTCCACAGTACCAAACGTTTCCCTGGCTATGACTCGGAAAGCAAAGAATTCAATGCAGAGGTTCACCGCAAGCATATCATGGGCCAAAACGTTGCAGATTATATGCGATACCTTATGGAGGAGGATGAAGATGCTTACAAAAAACAATTCTCTCAGTACATAAAGAATAACATAACACCTGATGGGGTAAGATTTATCTGGCAGGTTCCTGTGCATTAATATAGATGCTGACAAGTCTTGCATAGGGATTTCCTTAGAAACGTGAATAAGCTTGATGTATTAAATGATGTGACTGAGCTTGAATGTTACCCATGCAAGGAAAATACTTTAAGGACTCTGTAGTACATAGACCTTCTGAAAGTGAGATCTTTTTTTCCTGCTGTGAAGCTAAACATTCTGCTTGTAAATAAAATCATACAGGGCTGCACTGTAAGATGGACCTTTTTTCTTTCTTCCCTGCTATGGAATTCAACTTGAAATCTCTATCCATGCTGATCACTCATTTCTTATCATGCACCAGAGACTGCCATTTCTGCTGTTGGCATGGTTAGAACTGTGAGAATGTGCTCTCTGTCAAACCTGGTTTATGATTTGTATAACCATAGGTGGTTGTAGATTCCAGGTGATGACAGAACACCCTAAGTGATTTCTACTGTAGAAGCAGTAGCATATCATGAAAGTAGACTGTAATGTGTTACTTTCAGAATACTCTAAAACTGATTAAAGTAGCACTTTGGTAATCTTACTTACATTCTATACAAGTTTTAAACTCCTTTCAAATATATCATCTTGCTGCCTGTACTGTTTTTGCTTGGTTTTCCAGTTAACAGTCTTGAAGTTTTAAACATTCCCCTGTCTCTTTTTTAGGCTGTGGAAAATTTAATTCACCCCTTTATTGCTTTGGGGGTTTCAGTTGTCATTGTTAGTTTATTTTTTAAAACTAATAGGTAATTTTTATCAGCTTGGTCTTCATTAAAATAGAGGCAACAGTGTGGTGTAAATTGCAATTTCATCTGTTTTACTAAACAGTATCTGTACCTTACATTGTAGTGAAGAGAGTCCAGAACTTATGTTAATAGCTGGACACTTAGTCTTCATACATATAGAGAATCTTTCAGAGCTGAGACCTAGTGGTCTTAAATAGCCACAGAAAGTGTTCTTAAAACTGGTGCCATTATGGAGCCATATTTGTCTCTGGGACACAGCAGTCTTAATCCACCCTTGGGGCTGATGCAGGGACTTCAGTTGTTCTTGCCAAGTCTTGTTAATCTCTACCTGCTCTCACAACATCTACTACTTCTCTTACTAAGAGGCTCTGCAATGTGTGATACAAAGGGTTCTGAAAAGTGGTAACATTACCTGTTTAAACACAGTTTTTGTGGAATAATGAGAACATTTTTCTAGACTCCGATGAAACTTGTTTCTAGGGCACGTTCCAAGGGCAGGTTGGATTATGCAACTGAATTGCTATGGAGACTTCAACTTTTCTTTTTTAATTACTATTTTTAAGATGGAAGAAATGTATAAAAAAGCCCATGCTGCAATACGGGATAATCCAGTACATGAAAAGAAACCCAAGAGAGAAGTCAAGAAAAAGAGGTAAGATGGATGTTCTTTAACATGAACCGGACTTCCCTGAAAATAGTTTATGTCAAAACAAGTAATGTAAGTCAGAGTGCTGTTGTGTCAAACCTCACACGTTTTAGATTAGATTAAGATACAAACATGTCTGTGTAATTTTTGTCAGGAGTTAACCTTGGCAGTAGAAATCTAAAATAAAAGACCTTTCACCTGTATTAAAAAATAACAAAGTGGAGCATACTTGGGGCCTGAATAGTTGGAACTTGGTGTGTTTTTCTTCGGGTGAGGGCAGCCTGACTGATTTGTCAATAATAAGCTACTTTGAGTTATTTTAGTGGTCTGGGAGAAAATCAAGGCATAGCTATTTTATTGGTACAAAGGAGTACTGAGCTTACCTTTTGAGGAATGAAATAGTTGCAGTCTCAACCATGCCTTTTTGTAGCGCTTAATGCAGCCTTAAATCGTTGAGGAAATAAAGCATGTTACAGAAGTAGGAATATATTCTAACGTAGCACTTGTAAGCGTAGTTCTGGTGTACTGCAGCTTTCTTGACCATGTTTCTGCTTATTTCGGCCTCAGCTATATAATACACTGTGTATACCTTACAGATGGAACTGTCCCAAGATGTCCCTTGCCCAGAGGAAAGATCGTGTTGCTCAGAAGAAGGCAAGCTTTCTCAGGGCCCAGGAGCGCGCAGCCGATAGTTAAGACAACTTCCACAATTTTCTATGAAGCTTTGGAAAAAGCTGCAATAAATTTATTGAGTAAGCAACTGCGTAAGGCTGGCTTATTGAGCTCTATGAGAAAGATGCAAAACATGTGTTCATGATCAGATATTCTGTAGCTTTCAGGTCGTTTGGTTTTTTCTCCTCTGGTCTAAGTACTGCATGAATTGAATTTCACAAAGACAAGTGACAGACTTCAAAATGAATGGTGCCACATCCAGTTGGCAGCTGTCACTAATGGTGTTCCCCAAGGATCAGTGCTGGGCCCAGTCCTGTTCAGTATCTTTATTGATGATCTGGATGAGGAGATTGAGCCCTGCATCAGTAAGTTTGCAGATGACAGCAAGCTAGGAGCAGGTGTTGATCTGTTGGAAGGTAGGAGAGCCCTGCAGAGGGACCTGGACAGGCTGGATGGGTGGGCAGAGGCCAATGGGATGAGATTTACCAAGGCCAAGTGCAGGGTTCTACACGTTGGCCACAATAACCCCAAGCAGCACTACAGGCTGGGGACCGAGTGGCTGGAGAGCAGGCAGGAAGAAAGGGACCTAGAGGTACTGGTAGATAGTAGGTGAAAATGAGCCAGCAGTGTGCCCAGGTGGCCAAGAGAGCCAATGCCATCCTGGCCTGTGTCAGGAACAATGGGGCCAGTAGGACAAGGGAGTGCTGTGTCCAGTTCTGGGCTCCTCAATTCAAGAGAGATGTTGAGGTGCTGGATCGTGTCCAGAGAAGGGCAACAAAGCTGGTTAGAATCCTGGATAACAAACCCTATGAGGAGAGGCTAAGGGAGCTGGGGTTGTTTAGCCTGGAGAAGAGGAGGCTTAGGGGTGACCTCATTGCTGTCTACAACTACCTGAAGGGAGGTTGTAGCCAGGTGGGGGTTGGTCTCTTCTCCCAGGCAAGCAGCAACAGAAGGGGAAATAGTCTCAAGTTGTGCCAGGGGAGGTATAGACTGGATGTTAGGAGGAAGTTGTTGGCAGAGAGTGATTGGCATTGAGGTGGTGGCATCACCATCACTGGAGGTGTTGAAGAAAAGACTGAATGAGGCACTTAGTGCCATGGTGTAGTTGATTGGACAGGGCTGGGTGCCAGGTTGGTCTTGATGATCTTGGAGGTCTCTTCCAACCTGGTTGATTTTATGATTCTATTCCCATAATAAAAACACCATTTGATTTAACTTTTGATATGACTATCCTATCAAAGACCAGATGTATGAACTTGCTGTTTCAAACTACAAAAATATCTCATTTTTAAAAGTTCTCTACCTATTCACCATTTTTCTTTTAGCATCTTAAATGTTATGAAGGACTCTGTAGCTTAAAAAAATAGAGTAGTCACAGCAAGTTCTAAAGCCTTTGCCAAAAGGCAGCCTTACACTTTCAGGAACACAAATAGCAGTGGTTTATCTGCAGTGATAACTGATCCAGGAATAGGTGTCTAATGGAAGTATTTAAGCTTCCTCCTGTAACTGCAGTAAACACTGCGCTTGAACATGGCTCCAAGCTTTGCCTGCTACTGTGACATGTGCTGGCTTGAGCTAAGTTATGTCACTATTAGTGAATAGACAAGAATATTGACATTTGGTTTGTATAGCTGCCTTGACTTGTCCCTTATCCCTTTTCTCCTACATCTCAGTTCATATTACTTGTTTCTGATTAGACTTAATAAAGTCACTTACAGAGTTAAAACATGAGGGAAGAAGGCCACATAGAGGCATGTTGATGGGGAAGTACAGCTAATGGAAGAGAAAAAGAGGCCTCTGATTTATTGTAAACCAGTGTATTTTTCAATGAAAGTTCCAACGTGAGGCAACAGCAACTTGTACAGAACCTTTGTTTATCAAACTGCACTATTAAAGATGGGTTTTGCTTGTTTAAAATACCAAACATAAATTTGGATTCAATTTTCCCCACCCAAAACCTAGTAGCAATTAGTCAGATTTTTCCCACCAAGAACATGATCACACTTGAGTGTACTGCTGGCTACAATTACTGCTAGCTTGGGGTTGGAGAACATTATCAAATTACATACAGTAATTAGAATAGTAACTGTTAAAAGCGGATGTATACAAAACAGTACATTCTTAATTCAGACTGCATACTCTTACATATGGAATAATGAAAGTTGTTGGTCCTGGCCTTCAGTCTAACCCTTCATGGTATTCATTTAATGCAATATACCTACAGCAATTAAACTTTCAAATTTAAATAAAGGTGCTTCTTAGCTATGCTGAAAAAGAATGAAAGGGCTAGGATTTAGAGGGGTATGGATGACTGACTGCTGCTAAAGTCATTAAGGACTGAACTACTTCATACCTAGAGCATTTATGAGTTAAACAGCATAAACTGAGCACAGTATTAAGGTGCTTGATGTACATCCCATTCTGCATGATTGTGAACACAGATGTAAATCTGTGACAAGAGGGATGCAGATTAAATCTGGTACAGTGGTCATGGTATGTGGAGTGCCAGGATCAGATAGTGGTTATTTACTCATGATTTGAGACTTAACAGTGGAATAGATGCTACTAGAAAAAAAAGGAACACACTACAGCTCACTTAACATTCCACCTCATTCCTAGCTGGTACTGTTTCACAGCTTCCCCTTAAGCAATATTCCAAGATCCTGAGCACTCCAGCTTTTCTCATACAGTTCAAGTCTAGCTCTGTCTTACTTCTCGGAATAGTTAAGAGGGTAGATGTAAGTACCAAGTTTGTAGCTGAATTTGGAGGGACAGTAAAGAGGCAAGATTTTATCCAGAAGTATCTTTTTGCACATGTCATACAGCAGAGTCCTAAACTAAGCAAGATTTAACTGTTAGGACATCTCTGCTATGAGTATTTTTAATTCACCTCAGTTTTCATACAATGGCTTTTTTTTCCCCCTGGTATTTGCCTCAGCATAATTTGAGTTAAAGGTTTTAACCAAAGTAGAATAACCTACAATTTTTGAAATGGATGTTACCATTCCCACAGTATTTTAAGAAATAACATATTGTAAAATTCTTGGCTTCCACCATGGTTCACTGTATAAGGACCTAATTATAAAGAGCTGAACTACTGAAACATTCAAGATGCAAGCATGAGGTAACAAGGTGTAAACAGTAATTTGTCTCATAGTACAACCTTTAAGTTCTAGAATATAATTTTGATTTTCCACAGTTTAAAAAATATTAATGTGCAAATTCTGCCGTGCCAAGGTATTAGTAAACTGCAATCTCACAGTTGTTTATTCACAACAGCAGCTTGGACTCAGACACCTTATTTGCAAGAGTGGTGGTTCTTCATAAAACTCCTTAGGTAAAAATAATCTTTTGCAAGTATTTCACGTGAGCACTGATTTTCACAGAGTTCCGAAATGGTCCATCAGTTGATGTGGTGGCACAGTGAATACTTTCATCCTATTCAAGATCTGACACTGCACAGAAAGTCAAGCATGCAAGGTTCTTGCTTCCTTAACGCAGCACTGGAGCACCAGAAGTGCATCTGGCCTCTGCCTGATCATTCGTTGGTACACTTCGAGAAGCCCTACCATTATCTACTGACTGAAGGGCAAGTGTTAGAGCCATTCATGAAACAAGTAAAGAAACATACTTTAAAAATGCTGCAGATTTGATAAAAACAATGTTGTAGGCCACCTCTGGTGGCAGGCATCAATGTCTTCTGCTGGTGGAGAAACTAAGAATCATTTGTGTGAGAAATTTTCTTCCACAGTAATGTTTTTAAGTTATTAAGTATTAAAGAATGCTCCATTTCCATCTGATTTGCTGTGACTTTAAGGGCAATACACAAGTACAGTTGTTTTTCTAGTTCTTCATGGATATCAGAGGGAGCACCACGAAGCAGATAGTCCTTAAGTAGCTGACAGGCTTTTGCCAAGTTTGGCTGAATGACTTCTGTAGTACATCTCATTTTGCTTTGGTCACACAGAGTTCTACAATCTGTACCATAAATACAGTCCAGATCTGATTCACACTGACGATCTTTAATAATTTCCTTCAAATTCATTTCTGGAACAATTTTTCTCATGTCCATCATTTTCAAATCATATTTATCATTATATCCCAAGTTTTTGGCACTTGTATCACACATTAGAAAGTTCCCATAAGGTCCATGGAAAATATCTTCCACAAATTCTAAAAGCCCTATAGCTATTTTTGCCTTTCTTGGCCATGATGGAGTAAACCATTGGTCCATGCTTCTTCTAAAGCCAGAGGGAATGAAAAGTTCTATAATCCATGGAAGGCTGATTCCATAGAGAGAGGTATATTCAACTCTTTCAGTCACATAGAGATCCCCACAAAATCCTATCAATTTGGGTGTATGTTCTTTATCCTGCAAGATCACCATTAACAGAAACTCATCCAGCTGCAGAAGTGCCCACGCAGATTTTGCCTCTGGCAAAGAAACTCTACCGTCTTTGTTTCCATCAGCAAAAGACAGGATGAGATTAACCAGTTCTGAAAGATTTCCTTGTTCACCCAATTTTGCCTAAAAGCAACAAACAAAAAAGATTACTTCATTAGGTACCACCAATCCACCTGTAACTGTTACAACTTCCTTTACTCTCTTCCTAGGGATAGTATAGTATGTTATGTTCTACTTTCCATTGGTTATACATATTAAAGGACTTGCTCTCAGATGCCTGAAAAGATTCCTTTCTGTTCTATTTTTTATGGCATCAAGTATATGAACTTCTGGAAGTACTTGTATTCATTGCATTTCCAATGCAAATATTCAAATTCAAACACTGTTCTTGGTCAGATAATCTTACCAAGTAGTTTGTTGAATGTTCTCTTATAAAGTGTACCTAGAATTCAAATGTTTAGAACACGTTTAGTTTTCAGATGATTAAACCTTAGAAGTGTAGAGGAAATTACATTTTAAAATACATTTTAACCAAAAAATACCAAGACACATTTGGTACAAATCTGATACAGTAAGTGCAGAGAAACACAGAAAGCAATCATTCTTTATCATGAAAATTCTGAGGCAGCATTAAGGCAATAAAGTACCACATTAATATAACGCAGGAAGAACTGGGAGAAGTACAGCTGGTCGTTGTGGTTAGATTCCTGCTGTTCAGTTAACATAGTAACTCTTCCCAAGCATGAACAGTTTTCAAATCATACTTCAGTCTTTGTACTTGGTTACCATAGACACAAAAGCATTTAAAAAAACCCCCAAAACCCATTTTCTATACAAATGAAAACTATAGATATGCAAGATGCATACCAGCTTCCATCTGTTAAAAAGTAAGGAAAAATAATTACTTAAAACTTCAAGATAAGGACCTCTGGGAAAAACTATTTTTGTGCTGATTACTGTTTCAGCATATACTTGAACAAGGCTCATGTAATAGAGCCTTTTATTTCCGTCAAAATAGAATAAATGAGCATATACTTACTTTAAAAAGACCATATACCATTTCTTTGAATTTCTCAACAGTGGTTCCTCTTGTTGGTTTATCAAATAGGATTATTTCCTTCCTTGGTTCTGGGTCAGTACCAAAATCAAGTTGAGCAGCTTCTTCCATCTGGCATTTTATAACACCTTGCAGATTTCCCCAGATTCCTAAATATATCTGCACAGGAAAAGAGGGGAAAAAGGTAAAAAAACCACTGTAGAAGTCCAGCATCTAAAGACCACTTGTACTCCAACCACTGCTTTAAGTATCAAGTAGCAGCATTTATCAAAAGACTCCTTCATAACAGAGAATGCACACATTCAAACAATGGCAACCTCAAATACAATACACTACTGCTGGTACTGAAGGAGATGGTACACTGCCAAAATACAAAGACAGCTTGATGAACAGCATGCTGGCATTACTACCACCTTGGCAAAGGTTAAGAGGCTGCTGCTTCTATCTGGGAACCAGGATAGCAGAGTAACAGCATGCTCTACAAAAGTAGTCATTTTTTGGCAAAACCTGAAAGGATCCAGCATATGTTTCTAAAATACAGATATATTTATTATAAACTAATAATATGCCACTTTACATATAGGAATGTGTAATATTCAGGCATAAGTGCATGTTTTATATATTATTAATTATATATGTATTCTATATCTATAGGCTTATATATATATAAAGCCCATGCTTTACACATAATAGAAAATACATTTTGAAATCATCTGTATTAAACAGATAGGTCCTGCTGACACTAAAATCTGCTTGATGTTCCAGATAAGGACATTTCAGTGGGAAATACTAAAGCTATGTTGGAGGAGTAAAGCTTTACCTGGTTATTGGGTTTTGTTGACAAACATTTTCCAAAGTACAGTGTTTCCTTAGCACAAAGACTGCTACATGCTGACCCATCAATGACTCCAGTCTTGTATTTATCGCACTGAAACAAACAGGGAGAAAACTTTTCAACAAACTGCCCAAGAAAGGAAACAACTGTATCTCTCCCAGCACTTTACCCTTAAAAGAAAAATGAAAGAAAACAATTCTAGTAACCCTATATCAAAACAATGCCAATATACAAGTTTTATCTGTAACTGAAGATGTACTTCAACATGACAGAATATATGAATTTGATTACTTTATATGTAGCACTGTCTGAATTAGCTGTGGAATTAGCCAGAACAAACATTGAAGCTATGCTGAATATACTTACTATTATTTTCCTACAGTCATGTCCTCTGCATAGTTCTGTGTACGTGGAGTACTGAACATAGATAATCCAGCTGCCAACAAATACTACTAACCAAGAGATGAAGAGATACTTCATCCGCATATATGGCATATATGGGAAATGTACCTAGAGGACACAAAGAGGAAACATTCTTTGCAATTCATTCAGCAATATTCAGAATAATAAAACCAAACACAGGTCACTATTTCACCTTTAAGAATTTGTCTTTCACAGTGATAAAGTAAGCAAACTGCCTTACATGGAATATTCACATCTTCAGTAAGCAAAACTAACAGGGGAAGTTAGTTTGACTTGCACAAGTGGAAAGAAAATTAAGATATAAATAAATAGAAGAAAAAGTGATAGACCCTCATAGATCAAGTCAAGCTGCTTGCAAGAACCAATTGGATCAAAATCATAACCTGACAGAGTTCAACTACTTGCATTTTTCTCCAAGACCAGTTACTTATGGCCCACTCCTGGTAAATGAAATCCAACAGACTAGGTATTTAGGGGAAAAAAAGAAGGTAATCTGTTAATGTATAAATGTGCAAGACAGATACACAATGAGCAGGGTATCACAGACACATTCCATGTGCTGAAGTCTGCCACTCCTTGAAATGACTATTTAATTATGCAAGCAAAATTCCTTTGTACTAGCCTCATCTTCAGTTATCTTTTCCATAAATGCATGCAGAGTTTTCCTGTTGTTTCTGTGACTTCGTATTTTTCACAGGGGGACAGAGGAAAAAAGCATTTATAAATTAAGAATGGAGGGAGCGCTAAGTGCCTTCTAAGAGAGAAGGCACTGGTTTTTTTCCTTCTCCTGCATCTGATGTACTAACAGTTTCATTTTCATACTCACATCAGAATTAGAAAAGAATTATTAAGTCATGGTCGGCTTTAGCAACAGGATATAAGGAAAGCGTATGAGAGTAGCTATACTGAGTCAATATGAGATCCATTTCTGTTAGTATCCTGATCTTCAGAAACGGCTGTAAATAAATGCCACTGAAGAGTGAGATCATATAATATATCCCAAATATGGTCCTATTTTCCTCTTGAAGAACTTGCTAAGGCAAATGTGATTTTCTTTAAAGTTTACAAACTGTTTACATTTCATGAACTTATCCAGAATTCCTTAAAATCCACATAAGATTTTAGCATCCACAACACCCTTTAGCAATTAATTCCTCAAGCCCACTATCCATTGTACAGAGGTTAAGGACTGGACATTATTTTGATTAAATCTGGTTCACTTCATCTTTCTTTGAGATCACTCAGTTCATGTATTGAAGATATATCACTTTCTGACTACTCTCTCCACATCTATCACAATGATTTTGTTGCTGCAAGCACCTGATACTATACTTGCTCAATTTTTTTGTCTCCTCTCTGCTCCAAGCTGACCAAGATCCAAATGGAAGGGCAAAGTGGAGCAAGTGACTCTCAGTGCAAATCTTAGTGAACCAGGAGCTAGAAACGTCTCATATTCTTGTTGGTCCCTCCAAATAGGGACTGAGATTATCAAGGGGGCAGTGTTGAGCAGGTAAAACGTGGATAGAAAATTATTTATCGAGGACTTCTGTTTCCAGGACAGCTCAATTGATTGAAAATTTCAAACTGTTTTTCAAACTCAGCAAATTTATTGAGAATAATCAATAATTAAGCTGAGAAAAATAAAATGGGAAACCCATACTGCCTCAGAGTGAACTCTCAGCCACAAGCTGAAAGCTTGAAAAGCTTACAGAGGCAGACTTGGAAGGAGAGGGTTGAAGCAGGGTCTGGAAGCTAACAGAATAAGCAGTATTACCTAGCTTTAGAAAGAGGAGAAAGACAGAACTGCAATATATGTATATCAGCTTCAACTAGAAAAATTGCAACAATTTGTGAGTACTTATAAATGCATGACAAACAATCAACATGCATTACACCCTGTCCTCTTGAAAGAAATAATCCAGAACAGTCAGTTTTGAAAACCTCCAAAGGTGATTCCAACCATGAAGCTGTGGTCCTGCCACATGTTTAAGCTGTGCATCCCTATTCCTTCACACACACTCACTTGACATGATCTTAAAATTAGGTACTTAAAGGAGATAGATAAAACTAGCTACTTTTATTAGAGTGATAAATCTTGAACAGACAGTTCTTTCATCCAGGTCTTCATTTATTATATTTATGGAGTATTGGAAGACAGGAGTAATTTCTGCTCTTTTCCTCAGAGTCACAAAGACTTTAACTGGAGTAACATGTAATTTTCTCTGAGGCATGGTACCCACAATATGGATGCAACCTGGATGGACTACAAAAGGAGACCAACAATAATGCTTTATGGTTTATAGCACACTTAGAAATAGCTCAGAAAATGAGGAAGCTGTGAGTAGGGAGAACAGAACAGCCCAAAAAACCCTCCAACCCATAGCATTCAAAAGGCTTTCCCATTGACAGGACACTACTAAAATGACAGAACATCAAGACAGGACAATTTCCTAGCTTATAAAAAAGGGACATGATACCACATCTATGTGCTTACAATGTGAAGAATCACAAAACTCCTTGCAAATCACACTGCTTGATCAGAATGATGAAAAGCAGAAGTCATCCTACACGAGAACTAGAAACAAGTGAGAACTGATACTTAAACCAACAGATTTAGAAATATTTTCCCCACCTCACTTCCTACAGAAGAGAACTGATATGTCAGTTGAAGTTCAAGTAGACTCAGCCTTACCTCTTCTTTCTTGCAGACCATTTTATGTACTTAGTCATGTAAGAATTTCACTACTTTTTTCTTTCCAGAATCCATCTCAAAATGCTTAGCCAGCCTTAACTGTCCTCTTGCAACCACACATTGTCCACTATTCTTTTTCTTCCAGCTATTTCAAGTCTATTTCCACCTGAGTCTGCAAGACTGCCCTCAGTTCCCATCTTCCTCCACTGTGTCCCGTTCTAAAGGAAGCATCCAGCACTACTCAGTACCTCATCTTTCATTTCTGAAGCACAAATTTTCTACATTAGAATCTTTGTCTTCAACTACTGCCCACATGCAAAATGTGCTCATCATCCACAAGCATGTGTCTTTCACAGCTCTGGGAAACCAGCAGAGGTCTTACATATTAATTATTTACGTAATTTAGTTCTAACCTCCACACTACACAAAATAAATCAAAGCAAAATCAGAGAGATCTGTTCTTTCCCAGCAGATCTTTCCCGAGAAGACCAGATTACTAAACCTGAGGCAGTGTCTGCCAGCAGAGGTCTCTTGTAACACAGTTTTGAACTGAGAGGTGAACCAAAGCAGTAGATCAAAAACATTTAAGGCAGAGGAAAATTTAATCACTTTAAAACATCTAAACTCATGGCTTTCTTCTTTTAGCTAGAAAACGGCAAGCTGCAACACAAGGGCAGGACCAGCTATGTGTATCTTGGAGGGGAGCAATCAAGTTAACACAAAGTGCATTGAATTACAGCATTTCCTACTGTTTTCATCTTCAAGATTGCTATCTGTAAGCAAATCACAACCAGAAGATCTATTTTTGCAATATAAATGAAGCTAACAACACAGAAGAATCTCAATAACAACAAAATTCTGTGCCAAAGAAGCACACGCATGAGCATCAATACTTACAGTCATGCTGATATATGCTAGATTTACTTAGCTTCTTTGGAGCAAGGTATTGGGTCCAAGCCTCAGTTTATCCCATATTACATTTTAGATAGCATTTTAAGTATTTCCTTAGAGTTCTATTATGCATCTTAGGAGTCAAGAAATATAAGGGGAAATATTTTTTTGTTATATTGCCCCAAAACAATGTAATCAAACCAAGATAGAAGTTATAGCAGGCCACCTCCATTCTTATAGTAGACACCAAGCCTTCATGCAATTTTAAGTGCTTTCTCTTAAATACAATTTTTAGTTTTATTTTCCCAAATCAAAGTTTGATTTGTCGTAAACTATCACCACTTCAAGTACATTCCACATTTTGATACCGAACACAACACATAAAAACAATCCATGGCAAAAAGTGCATCAATACAGAGCTCCAGGGTGTTTACTCCAACATACCAGCGTCCTTTCTAGAGCTTTCTAGCTAAAACAAACCAAACCTGATTCTGCAATTCCATCACGCACATTCAGAGATTCAAAGTAACATAGGAACAACTTCTACTATGTAGAATTCTACCCACAAAAAACAAAAGATACCAAATATAACAGCAGGCAGTTCTCAGTAATTCAAGCAACATCTGTTCGAGGCAGAAGCTCATAAAACTTAAAAAAACCCAACAAACCAACACACAGCAGGGGCTGCAGAACATTATGAACACACGACCACAAGAAAGGCAAGAAGGGCACAAATGTCACTTACAGATTCTAAATGCAAATATATGAAGGATTATTGTTCCACAGCTGCAGACAGTCTGGAAAGTACACAGAGAACAGGATGCTCGGGGTAGAGTTTGAATAGGAGAGATAAAGTATCTGTGTCACCCCCACCCTTTTTTTTTCCCACTTTGATTTTTAGAAGTGAACCTTTTTTAACTAATTACCCCATTCTTAAAATATTGCAGAACACCCACAAGGAGGACTAATAATGAGTTTATCACATCCTCATTATTACAGACAATTCTGACAATGGTTTTCCTAAAGCCTGTCACAAGACTCTTCTCTATAAAGTGTCTTCTAATAATAGGACTAGTAAAAACTGTAATAAATTAACTTTCTCTAATACTTTCCTACATATACATAAGAAGAAGCTCCTATGAATCAAGAATTATAGCATACAAAGAGCTAATAATTATCTTGCACCTGTTTGAAAGATAAGATACAGTGATTCCTTTACAGACAAACCAATAAGGTATTTGGTTGGTTTGCTTTTTAGAAAATATTTCTAAAAACCCTAATGTTGTAGAACATACATAATATAGTACACAACACTACTGGTAAAACCTTGGAAGAATTAATAGAAATTAATCCAACAATTTTAGGCAAAGCTATTTCATGTCTAAAACCTGCTTGGGAATCAAAGCCTCTGGGGTAACAAACTCTTAATTCCTCAAAATTTCTTGCTGATTGCTTTCATGAATTTCTGTAATAGTAAACTTTAAACTAAAAGCTATTTCACAGAATTGACCAGGTTGGAAAAGAACTCTGAGATCTTCAAGTCCAACCTTATAATCTAACCTTTATAAGTAACTAAACCATGGCACTAAGCATCTCATCCAGCCTCCTTTTAAACACCTCCAGGGATGGCGACTCCACCACCTCACCAGGCAGCCCATTCCAATGCCAATCACTCTTTCTACGAAGAATTTCTTTCTAACATCCAGCCTAAACCTGCCCTGGCACAGCTTGAGGCTGTGTCCTCTTGTTCTGTCACTGCATACCTGGGAGAAGAGACCAACCCCTGCTTGGCTACAATATCCTTTCAGGTAGTTGTAGAGAGCAGTAAGGTCTCCCCTGAGCCTCCTCTTCTCCAGGCTGAACAACCCCAGATCCCTCAGCCTCTCCTCGTAGGGCTGTGCTCCAATCCCCTCATCAGCCTCGTTGTCCTTCTCTGGACATGTTCAAGCACCTCAACATCTTTCTTAAAGTGAGGGGCCCAGAAATGAGCACAGTACTCAAAGTGTGGCCTAATCAGTGCAGACTTCTCTGGTCCTGCTGGCCACACTATTCCTGATACAAGCCAGGATGCCGTTGGCCTTCTTGGGCACCTGGGCACACGGATAGCTCATGCTCAGTCATCTGTCAACCAGTACCCTCAGGTCATTCTCTGCCTGGCTGCTCTCCAGCCACTCTGTCCTCAGCCTGTAGCACTGCATGATGTTGTTGTGGCCAAAGAGCAGAATCCATCACTTGGACTTGTTAAAACTTGTGGCATTGGACTGTGCACACCTATACAGTCTGTCCAGGTCCCTCTGCAGGGCCCTCCTGCCCTCTAACAAATTGACACCCAACGTAGCATCATCTGCAAATTTACCGATGCCACCATCTCACCCAGATCATCAAGGATGATATTAAACAGGACTGGGCCCAGCACTGATCCCTGGAGCACACCACTAGTGATGGGCTGCCAACTAGATGTGGCTGCATTCACCATCACTCTCTGGGCCCAGACATCCTGCCAGTTTTTAACCCAGTACAGCAATTTTGTATTAAATGCATAGCATTTAGTACAATCATCAAGACCACGAGTGATCTGCAAGTCTCAGGACCACTGCAGCCTATTGACCATATTCACTGTATAGGACAGAATACTTATATCCGAATTTATCCAGATTTGTCCTCCATCTCAGCCTGCAAGTGAATGTGTTTGGGACAGAAAATCCTCCCCAAATGCCATCTGACTACATCATATACTTGGCAGGAAGTTCCTGAGAAGCTAGATTTATTTTGGGCTCAGCACAACGCCAATGCAGTTGCATAGCTTTTGACTTGCAAAAGACTTTAGTCCTGCCAGATCAGAACACAGACAAGAGCATATGTCTGCTTAGAGGAGACAACAAGGTTTAATTCCCTTCGATTCAAAAGGAATTACTTTTCTAATAAGGACTTAATGTTCAGCAAAAAGCCCAGTCACTATTTGGTCTCTTACCATACAGTCCCCTTATCAAATTTCCATTTCCTCCCCAAAATTGGTCTGTTGAGTGTAGACACACTCAGTCCACTTCACTGAGGAAGTGTTAGAACTGATATGCAGGCACTGTGCTAAAGCAGCAGGGACACCAATTTACTGAGCTTGGTTAGGTCACACATGCCCTCATACACCCTGAACACAGCAGACTTACTGCACATATGCTATGCAGATCATTTGAACACACGAGTGGGCAGCTCCCAAGATTAGGTAGCAATACATGGAGATAAGCTTCATTTGGACATGTGACAAACTGCTAGAAAACTTTCAAGAACAGTATATTCAGGGCAGCAGAAGGATGAGTTCTGAAACTATCAAAAAATGATGAAAGAATCATAGAATCAACCAGGTTGGAAGAGACCTCAAACATCATCCAGTCCAACCTAGCACCCAGCCCTAGCCAGTCAACTAGACCATGGCACTAAGTGCCTCATCCAGTCTTTTCTTGAAGACCTTCAGGGACGGTGCCTCCACAACCTCCCTGGGCAGCCCATTCCAACGGCAAATCACTCTCTGTGTGTTCTTCCTGCATTCAAAACTAGTAAAAACAATTTCACTTTTCCACTCCATTCTTCCATTAAGACTTAAACATGAGCTAGGGAATATAAGAATGAATGAAAGCAGTTGTAATGCTTAAAAGGATATCAGAGTTGACTTCTTCTGTCACTTGTATATTCTACTAAGCCACGTGCATTGAATAATAATCAGATATTTATTCCCTGGAATGGAACTGGAAAACCACTTCTGGCAAAACTCAAGCTTGGATGCACTCCAAAGCATATGGAGAGTAGAGGATCAAAATGTAACATAACATGCCAGGCTTTTGGAAAGTGCACTTGTTACTTAAAATACATCTTTATGGTGGAAGAGTATGAAAGCGTTTCTTTGTTTAATATTACAGAGAGCTTAATTCTACAAAGTATTCCATGTAATTATACTGTGCTGATCTCCACATCCGAGTTGTCCATTCCATTTCTTCTGCATACTGGCAATAGGAAAGAATAGATTTTTTAAAAAGTATAGGCTGACCATGCTAGAAATCCTATTTTGTTCTGTTCAGGTTGGTTTATGGATCACAGGATGCATTTCAAGCAGGCTTACATGAGGTCTGAGAACATTAGCCCACACCATCTTAGATACCATGTACTGGAAATGTTCACATATTTAGGAGCAGAGAGCACATGCTTAAGATTACATTAATACCTTGAATTATTTGTATCCTGAGCAATCAGAATAAGTAAAGAGTTCAAGATGTCTTTTGAAATAATGACCATGATGTTTGTCCTTTTAAGGAGAAATAACAACAGCAACAAATTAAATTCTTAGAAGAGATGATACAGTAAATTTCTGTTAAGTAGAGCTTTAGGACTTACTCATTTTTTGACACCAGTCTGTGGGACAGCTCTAAAGAGTTTGTAAACTTGATCTGGAACCACTGAAGGCCAAAAAGCTCCCAAGCACTCGGGTTCTTTACACAATTATTGTCACACAATTCTGCACTCTCACGCTCACCTAATGATAAAACTACAGCTATCGGGACAAATTTCAGACGCTAACCTCTCCTTGCAAAACAAAATCCCAACAATATTAATCACCCAACTGTAAGACTCCATGAATACAATTTGATTTGTGCACGTGGGATTTAGTAGGATTCCAAAGTTTGTCAGGTTTCGGGGATTTTATTTGCTTCACTATTACTACATGATTTGCAGTTAAATAACAGTAAAACTTCCTATTTCAGAGCTATCATTTTGTGACAAAAAAGGTTAATGTTTTCTCTGCAAGTCCTTAACTATTAGGGCTGAGGTAAAACACCTAAAAGCTTACCCTGCTGCTTTTACATGGACTAACACTAGCACATCTTTCCTAGCCAAAAAAGATCATTGGCTGGTAACCTACGGATCTAGCATTCTGCATAAAAGCTAAAGAACATGTCATACTTTAATAATAGAGCATTTGCTACAGAATACCAGTTGCAAACCAATTCATACCATCCTGCTCCTATTACAGCAGGAAAGCTAGAGCAAGATTACGTGTCTTGTAGAACCTGATGTTCTATCACCTCAGTTTTCAAAGCCTGAACTCCAGCCAGCATAATTTGGCAGTCATTCAACAAAATCTTCCACTGTACATCCAACTTCCCTTGTGTACTACTTGAAAGATTGCACAGCAGTGCCACACAAATCTTTCCATCTTGCTCGTAGTTACTTCTCATTGAGTTAAAAGTCTAGCATTGACTGCAAGAACATTGCCTTCTTTGCCGAGTGCTTCATTGAGATTTGTCTCCAATCAGTAATTTGCCATGGACTGATAATCATCATATGCAGTAATTACAAAAGCCAATATACTGATAGCTTGCTGCCTTCTATGGAAGTACACAGTATTGACACACATTCATGGTCTAACAAAACAGTGTTTATGTTCGCAAGGCCACTTTGTAAAATACTCATATGCATCATACAGCATAGGAAAGCACAATCAGCACCAAAAAATCCTATTTTAAATCTGCACTAGAAATAAATATTTAGTATATCTTTTCTTAAAAAAAACAAAAACAACAACAAAAAAAAAAAAAAAACCAAACAATCTTGAGACCTTCCTGCTTCTCAGCAGACTTTAAAATAATGTATTCTCCTTGAAAGGTCTTAAAAAAACACATGTTGAAAAGAATGGGAAAAAAAATCATCGTACCAGAGGGTGACTTTATAATAAATGCAAAGGCATCAAACAATGTAGAAAATCCTGATTTGATAGGAAGCACACTGATTATTAATTCATTTTTATTTGAATCAGAGCCTCTCACACGGGAATCCAAATGCTGCACAAGTAACTACATCAGTAAATTCACTGCAAGTAATTTTTTTCTTGTCTAAAAACCAAGTGATGCTAACTCAAATCTGCAGATACATACCATTATAAAAGCACTCAAAGAGGGTAAGATTATAACCACATCTGTGCACTTCTTAAGTATTACATCACATTTCAGGTACTTCCAAAAAGAGAATCAGCTTGCAAAAGTTCCATACCAGTAAGAATTAAAACATTCAAGGCTTCAAAATACATCAGAATGAGGTTTACATTTTCTAATCTAATGACCACAAAGCATTTCACAAAATATCAGCAGATGGTGAAAATGTTAAGTAGCATATATGAGAAAAACAAAATTATTCACTCCAGTTCAAAAAATGCTCATTTTCATTACAATTTTATAAAGGCAACAAATAAAAGTATTCCAGAGAGTAACCCTCATCGTATGGCAAGGTGATAATTGACTAAGATTTCACAGTATAACTTCCTACTACATGACAGCCACAGCACTTTCAACCAAAACACCCTTACAAGGATAGTGTAACACAGACGCTTACCTGTGCGTATAAACGCCGAAGTGTGCCTATGGACACATATACAAATGCACGGAGCGACTTAACTACTGGACAGCAAAAGTGCCCGACATTAATTCGTACAGGACACTTGAAAAAAATGCTCTGCTCACACAGGCTGTAGTCCATCCTCTCACTGGATGGATGTCCACAGCACCGGCGATAGGTGTAAAGGAGAAAAGCGCCAGAGTTCCTCAGGGCCCCGGCAACGCTGAGGACGTAGGAGCCGAAGCGAAAAACCTCTCGAGTACGAGGGGGTCGGGCAAACCGGCGGGCAGGCTGCCGCGTAACAGGTCTCGCCGGCGAGATCCGCGGGCCGCTCTAGGAGAGCACTCCGCGGAGCTCGCTGCGTTCCAGCGGCAGCAAGAAAGGCCCGGTCCGACCGGCTGGAGAGGCGGCAACAGGCACCGAGGACTCCGAGGCCTCTCGCCACCTGCTGCCGTGTCCCAAGACCCGTCACCAAGGAGCCCGCCGGCCACAGCAGGCGTCCCCGGCGCCGCTACCTCCCGTCAGTCGAATCGCCGAGCAGCAGCGCGACGCAGCCGAGCCCCCATTGCCGCCAAGGGCCGGCGAGAAGAAACGACGGCCGCGCCCGGGCTGGGGAAGGCGGCGAGCCCTACAGGGGGGCGCTCGCTCCTGAGGTAACTTTGCGGGGAGGGGAAAGCGGGGAAAGAATGGTGCTGGCACCGGCCTGCCTGGCCCGACCTGCCCGCCTCATAGGGACAGCCCGCTGCCGGCCTACCTGCGCGTAGTGGGGTTTCCTGAGCCAGGCCCCCGGGAAGAGCCGCCTCGCCATGGCAATCACACATCCCCGCAGCGGGCGGCGATCGGAGGCGGAGCGGCGAGGAGCGCTTCCCCCCCTGCTGCTGCAGCCGCGGCGGCGAAGGAATAGGGAAGGCAGCGGCCGCCCTCTCTCAAGCACCGACGGCCGCAGAGCGACAGCGAGCTGTCAGTGGGCAAAAAAAGGCGGGCAGCTGCCGCCCCTGCCGACACACAAACCTACGCGCGCCGCCACCCTGCGCTTAAAGGGGAGGACCGCAGCAGCTGCGAGGAAGGCAGGAGGAGCTGCGGAGCGAGGGGGCAGGCCGACGGGGGACCCCGCCTTACCGGGCCCGGGCCTCGCCTCGCCTCGCCTTCTCTCCCTGTCTCTGAGGAACGTCGAGGCAGTGGTGCTGTTTGCCCTTTTTTTCCCGCTCACAGGCCCCGAAGGGCAGGAGTGGGACTGGTCCAGCTGAGGGCTGCCCTCGAGCTTCCCTCGGTGCTCATGTGTGCCAGAAAGGGCTCGGGCTGTATCTGGGGACAACTATGAAGAAGTCCGTTAATAAATAACATGTCTCATTGATTGCAAACAGGCTGCCACCATTCTCTGGAGGCGGTATTAGAAACAGCCACCAGTGTGTTACAGCCTGAAAAAAAGGGTGTTCAAAAGTAGGGAGGGAGTGCTTGCCTAGGCCTGTGGTAGTGGTCAGGGACATCTCATAATGCGAGGAGAAAAATGAACCAATTTATCCTTCACCAGAGGATCTCTCTCTGTTTCACACTCCATGAGAAGTCCTAGTCCAATTGAAATTAGTGGGAAATTTGTTACCTTCAAGTGAAATCACCCTTTCTTACATAGTTTATGTTTTGTTCTGCCTTCTTGTGTCCAAGGTTTGACTCTGACTTCTTGTAACACAGTATGTTTAGCAGAGTCAAAGTCAGAAACTGGGAGTCTCCTGTCCAGATGCTTTTTGGCTGTGGGACTTTGGGCAAAAAGATGATGCCACAGTGAAGATAAAAATCAGGAGATGAACATAGCATGTTATGGCTTTTGCTGTTCAATACACTTAGCAAAAGCTGCTCTGATGAAAAAAAGACTCACAAGAATACTACAGTAAGAAGAAGTTACCTTTTTTTGCCAGGGCTTACTCTTTAGAAAGACGACTCTGGAAACCAAATGTTGGGAGATCACAAAGTAATAAAACTCTGCAGACTTTAAAGAGGCTTGTGCTTTGAGATTCAAGAACAGTCTGTGACCACTTTCTGGTTAAGATAATTGCTGCCAGAGTAACTCTGAAATATAAAGATGAAAATTAATTAGGAAGGTTTGGCATGCCTGTAAAAGCAGTTCTGGCTTTAGTAACAGACAGTGACTCTCACAGTGAGAGTGTTTTCTTCTCTTCTTATTCAAGCAGGCCCACATGGCTGTACTTTCTGCATCACCTCCCTCTACAGTTCAGTGGTTTGCATAAGTTTAGCTAGATCACGGGCCTGCAACACAAAGGCAACACAAGAGGAGACCACAGAGCGAGCATTTAAAAGTTTTGCTGAACAATCTGAAGCCATTACTTCATCCAGTGCTCTATGCCAACCCTCAGAATGATGGGCTGGCTGGGAGTAATTGTGAAATGTGTGTCTTCCATATGGCTGGCAGAGATCTAAACGTTTCGTTTTTGTTCCGTCTGGATCCAAACAGTTCCTGGCATATGTTCATTAGGGGGATATTATTTTTCACTTAGTACATGAAATTTTCATCATTTGTGAGAACAGGTGCTTTATTCCAGCATTCAAGTGTTTAGTTCTTCAAGTACTCTTTGTGCCCAGACTTTGCTAAATGCTAAAAAGTCAATTTCAGCCTTTTCCAGCTACCTGTTAAACACAGGATTCCCAGTAGCAGCAACTTCCATGAAAAGCCAGGTCATATAAACCAGACATGCACTGACTTGGCCTCCAGTGTGCGTGCAAAACCAAATAAATATTCTAACCACCAGAGAGCAGGTGCAGAAAACCAAAAGGTAGAGCATAAACCACACTGATGCGTTATTTACTCTACAACCCTTCCATTCACGCATACCTTTCCATTCTGCAGTTCGCACATTACCCATTTTTGTGTGCAATGCTTTGTCATATCATAATACCCAAGCAGTAAAATTTAAGACTAACGGTGATACCTGTTAATATTTAAGTTTCCTATCCAGCTGTATCAACATCAAGTGTTGTTAGTCTAGTGTTGCAGGGTTTGTGTATAAGATGGAAATCAGCTGGTGATTACACAACAGCAGTGTTTGTCACTCCGTGTCAAAAGGTAAATGTGATTTTATAATAACTTCTTACCTTCACCTTCAGCTCTATGACAACTTGAAACTTAATACATACTAAAAATAAGCCAGAAATAAGAGTGCTTACCCTCCCAGGAATTCTAGACATATAATAAATGAAAATATGAGACTAATGAGGAGAATAGAAAACTATAGAGAAGAACCTGAGTTCTTCAAGATACGCAGCATAATATGCACCTTTTAAAGTATAACAAAGAATTTTATTCAGTTTCTTTTGAATGAAAGTCCATGTTTCTTCTGCAAGTAATGCAGATTTTCACATTAAACAAAACCCAGACTTATTGCAGTGGTGCTGGATTTTCTTACATGATTATCTGAAGCAGCTGCATACCAGTTTAACACAAATGCTATCATAGAATCATGGAATGGTCTGGGTTGGAAGGGACCTCTGAAGGTCAGCTAGTCCAACCTCCCCCCTGCAGTCAGCAGGGACATCCTCAACTAGATAAGGGTGCCCAGAGCCCTGTCAAGCCTCATGTTGACTGTCTCTAGGGATGGGGTCCCTGCCAGCAACCTGGGCAACCTGTATCAGTGTTCATTCACCCTCATAGTACAGAACCTCTTCATAACATCCAATCTAAATCTGCTCTTCTCTAGTTTGAAGCTATTGCCCCTTGTCCAACCACCACAGGCCTTTGCAAAAAGTCTCTCTCCATCCTTCTTGTAGGCTTCTTTCAGGTACTGAACGGCTGCTACTAAGTCTCCCCAGAGCCTCCTCTTCTCCAGGCTGAACAACGCCAGCTCCCTCAGCCTGTCATTGCAGCAGGGGTGCTCCAACCCCCTAATCATTTTTTTAGCCCTCTTCGGGACCTGATTTATTAGGTCCATGTCCTTCCTATATTGAGAGCTCCAGATGTGGATGCAGTATTCCAGGTGAAGTCTCACCAGAGCAGAGTAAAGTGGAAGAATGCTTATTGTGATGCAGCCCAGGATGCATCTTCTTCATCAGCACCACCAAGTCTTTTTCCACAGGGCTTCTTTCTATCACCTCATCCCCCAGGCAGTGTTGATAGTGAGTATTGTTCTTAAGATGCTCCATGAGAAATCCTCAGGGTTAACACACTCTCCCCATCAACATATTGTAAGCAGGGAACCTCTGGCTAATAATCACAAGAGTTCTGATATTAATAATCATAAGACTTCTCTTTCTCACCTTAGGCTTTTACCAACTTGGAGTCTGCTTAGCATGGCTTCCTGGGCTAGTGTTCTTGTTCTTTGGATATGCCTAAGAAATACTCTATGATCCTGGGCAGTACCTGAGTTCTAAAGTATTATAGCAGAAGTAGGAATGGAATGCCTTAGTATTTGTCAGTTGCCTTGGTGCATAATTGCTTTTCATAAATGTACTGACATAATATATAACACAGTAATGATTAAAAAACCCCCCACACCTCCATTTCTTAAAGTAAAGCCTACAAACAATCTAGAGGTTTCCCCCCTTATAACCCAGCTGTCAAGGTGCTTGGTCTGTTTTTACATATGCCCTACTTCATGAGGCCTGTCTTTGCTGAACAGAATGAAGATCAGTGGATGGACGCATCCAATGTTTAGACATAAACTTTTCCTTGTGCTCCCCTAGCAGTGAGATTCTACTTCCTTCCCCTCCCGCAAATTTCTGTGAATTGTGATTTAATCAGTGTGTTAACTTTAATTTTACCCTAATAGATTACTTAAAATGCTAATGCTTCTAGTGCATGAATAGGCGGAGCTATCTCTTACCCAGAAAGCATACAGAGCCTGTTAGGGATTCCCTTAACCTCTAATTGCATGGACTGTAACTTTTTTAGGTCCAAATATTTTTAAAAAATTTTTTCTAATTAAAGTTGTTAATTCTGAGGTACTATAAGAACTTTCTTTAAAAGCTTATCATCCCTTACGAAGGAAGCTGCAGAGTATTGCTTAAATTCCAAGCTGTTCACTAACTATACGAGAAGTTAATCTACTTAAGTATTCACCTTTTTTTTTTCTAGAGAAAACTATTTTCACTTCCTTTTAAATAAACAACAAAGCAGCCAGTCTGTCATGTATATTCCTGCTACAGAGCAGATGCCTTTTTTGATCCCTACAGTAGGCAATCTATTGATTTTATATTAATTCCTGCAGCATGCTTTATAGAAAGCCTACTTTATATCACTGATAGAAAATATTCCTGTAGGCATAAGGTAGTAATTGAATTATTTTAAATTGGTCTACAACTAGCAGCAATTTGTACTGTAAACATGACTATGAGAATAAAGCAAAACTGCTCTATAGTTGGAATGGTATTTTTTAGAAGAAAAAAACTGTTCTTTCAAGCAAAGTATTGAACTGTGTTCACAGACATTTTTTCTTATATCATTAAAAACACCCAAGGAGAATAAACTCAATAGTCTAAAATGTATTCTTCAAGTTTTTTCTATGTAATAGGATCAATTTCTGAACAACACACATTATTGACAGATATCTATACAAAATAGTAAGTTAATAACAACATAACTACTAGGTTACAGCATTTATAGAGCTATTTTTCCCACTCAGTTGAATAAGAAAAGACACTGAGGAGCAGTAACAGTTTACAACTCTTCAAGTAAATGATCAAGCTTATGTTAATATAATATACAGTATTATATTTATCTGTATGCTTCATTTAACTTTGAGGAAGAAAGCATCACTGCAATTCTAGATTAACTAGGTCATACCAATATACCATAAAGGTATCTTTTCAAGTTAGCCTATGTCTGATTCCTGCAAGGGTCTGAAAGCTTAGCTGCAGCTCTCACTGACCAGTTATGCCACATACTTTTTCAGCAACAGTGAAGTTCACAAGAGAAGTGATTTTCCCCTGCCCCCTCACAGCTCATTTTATTTGTCACATCATGGTTGTACTTGCCCTGAGTTCCCAACTGTACATAGTCACAGAGCCTTCTTGCTAAGCAGAGCATTCAAAGGACAACAGCATCACAGCTGAACAGAATCCGTAGCAGATAAAGCATTTTGTTTTGACTGAGCTGGCCATCAGACACTTTTAAGGTCTTTTATATTACAGAGTAGCTGCTCAAAAAGAGATTTAATCTACAAACCCACATTGCCAACCCATAAAACCAATTTGGGTTTGGGATGAAGGACTATACCTGAAAAAAAAATTAGTAGTGGGTGAGGTAAACTGAGCAGTTCTCTGAAGACATAAAGAGTCTTTGTTAGACTGTTCTGCCTTTAAAAAGTGTTAACTGGTAGCTAGTCAATGCAGTTATTGTTTTTCACAATAGGTAGTGCAATTTCATAACCAAAATTTCAGATGACTACAGATATTTATGTTTAATTTTGTCTAGACATACTAAATAACTTGTCACAGTTTTGGGTAACTTTGATGTGAGATTTGCAGGGTCTTCAAGTAACTTATTTTGTGACTACCTCTAAACACAAACAGACTGTCTTACTGTGTGCTGATATCCAAGCTGACCTCCCTTTAGCTAGGTTTTATCCCAAATTCTTGTTCACATTCTGCAACTGTCCACATAAACCCCCTTTTGCCTAGTATTGAGTGATGCTGGACTCATTTACACAACTAAAGATATAGATTTATACCCAGTTTTAAGTCGAACTCAAAGTCCAATTATTGTTTCTCATTGGAAATTGATGGTTAAAGTTTGTTTTAATTTAAAATCATAACAAAGTGAAAGCTACACATTTCCATCTCTTTTTTCCCCCATTCCTCTTCCTAGCCCTCATTTATGATTCAAATTGCATTTTAAACACAAGAAAGTTACATATTCAAGCAAGAATTAATTTACTCTACATTTGCTGTTTCTAAGTGTTTTTAGATAAGACCTGGATTTACATGTCTAGCAGCTAAGAATGTCCTTTTCACCACAGGCTATTGATTGTTAATTAAATCACACCAGTAACCTGATACAGCATTATATCTTTACTAGTATGACAGCACTGTCACAGATGTTTTACATCCTAGGACCTGCAGTAAATTAAAAAGTCCTTGGAGGCCATCACCACTTGACCTCTTGGTCTGCTGAATTCCAGACAGGGCAAAAGAAAGTGTGTTCTACTTTTAACAGTCACCTGCATGCTAGCACAGTGTCTTGTTGATGCTTGTCTGCATTTCTTCCTACCCTTGGCAGCTCTAGAATTGTTCCTACTTGATGAATTTGAGACAGGACCTCAGAGGGTCAAAAGGACAACAAATGGTAATTTGAAGCAGAGTTAAACTATATCAAACTAACTTCTGAATTAGATAATTCTCACAGTACAGTGTTCTTAGTACACATTTCCTTTTGTACATTGTCTTCACAAGACTGTCTCAGTGGTTTAGATGATTTTCATATAGGCAAGCCCTATGAACATGGTCTTTCTCATTCTGAAGTTGTCTTCACATCTGGTTATGGTAGGTTTGAGTATCCCCCTTTTCATTCCTCATAGGTAGGAGGACAGACTTTGATTTACTGTAATGGAACACATCAGAACCATTGGGACCCTTGTATAGCCATCAGTGCTGCACAGGTTAGGAAACCATGTAGTCATCAATCCCAGTCAGGCTAAGGACATTGCCCAATGGCCATCTGAAACAGAGATGGCAGTCCATGGAGTCAAATGGAATGTCAGTTTATGTTTCCCTGTTGGCTTGTTGTAGATATTTCATACTATAACTGGAACACAGGAAGAAATAAGACTTCTTCCTACTTCCATTTTTAAAAATTAATATTCTTATTGCCTCTTCTGCTACCTTGGTTCTGTACTCCCTCTTCAGTACATATGTATATGAACTACCAGATTTTAGACTCATGAAGTTACTGCAAGCTGATCTGTCTGAAAACAAACCCATTTTTATACATATATGTATATTTTGTATATACATATGTACATAAGTAACGGTTTTCAGCTGGAGCAGTTTAATGACTTGCCACATCTGCATGGCTCTTGGCATAGAGGACAGTGGCTGGCATCAGCAACCCCCTGAGCTGAAGGAAGTGCAACCTGAGACGGCAACATCTGCCACATGTGTTTGGCTGAATCAGGAAACTGTACTCTCAGGTCTAACTGAAATGAAGAGCTTGATTAGAGTGTCCCTGCCCACGGCTGGGGGGTTGGAACTAGATGATCCTTGTGGTCCCTTCCAACCCTGACTGATTCTATGATTTATTTGGGTTTTACTTCCATCCTTTCCTTTGTTCCAGACATCCCCTGCTTCAGTCAGGAGTAGGCTCAGGGGACTGAACCAGCAGAAAATGACTTACTACTGCTGTGGGGTTAGTTTATAACGGTTAATGCTATGATGCAGGTCACTGTAATGCCAGACAAGAACCTAAATGGGCTCAGGAAGAGCCCTGACAGCATGCCTGGAGGGAAGCAGTGGAATTGTAAAATTCAAACTTCCACCTGGCCACAAGAGTCAGGGAACTGCTCAGCCATCTGTGTACATGTGTTGTGTCCCCACACTCCTCCCAAACCTATCTTTAAATTTAGCTCTCTAGTAACTACATCCATGCTACAACAACTTCAGATTGTACTATTTTAACTACACTAGCATAAATATAGCTCATCTGTGTTGATAAGAACAATTAAAACAAAAATTGATATATTGCAAGAATTTTGCCAGCTTACAGGGACACAATCTGGTTTACAGTATGCTTTTGCAGCTTAACGATGATGCAGCTCAATGTACTGGTGCTTTGCTTTTATATTGATGTTGAACTAATATTTAACTCATCACAAAAGCACACAGCAAGGGGACAGGAAAGAAAAAACACTGGCAGTCATAGATTTTAGAGATAGTCAGAACTGTATGAAATGGGGATGTCAGTGCCAGTGTGAAGGATGTCAAAATAGAAAAAGAATGAGTGATGTAATTGATTTTGATCCTGTATACTTTTTTTCTTTGCACTTTTTTAGCTGAATACTGATAAAGAATACTGAAGAGAATCTGGGCTTCCAGTCTGAGATAACATGGCATTAATGTGGAAAGATCAGAATATATGTTGGGTAATAGCTATTATATTTGGATTATCCAAAATGATGATACTTAGATCAGATAAAGGCAAAGTATTAGCAAACAACAACAAACCCCCAAAACTCAACAAAGAAAAAAAATCACAAAGCCCAAACCCCCAGACACCCAGAAACCAACCCCTAACAATTAGACAATTTCAGAAGTGAGTGACTTTCCATCTGAGTATGACTTGGCAGGTCTGCTGAAAGCTTGTGAGAAGGCCCATACTGCATTCCAGGTGGTGGGAGAACAGAAGGAGTGCTGTACTAATTATTCTTCTAGCCAGACTGATGTCCAGAGCAGATTTTTCATTGCTGATGGAACAGTAATATTCTGCCATGTAACTGTGTCCTGAGGGGCCATTAAACATTTTTTCGTCAGTTTAGATTTGAGGTAAGTCTGGTCTGTACTGCTACAAAACTTAACCACACAAGACCTGAAAATTCAGCTCTAACAGATGTTGTTACAGTCCACAAAGTAGCATAGATGCTGACAGACAAAACCTGGCCATAGAAGTGCATGATGCCACAATCTTCAAGAAGTGATGGTACACCCCACCATAATGTAAAATAACTGAGACTGCAATTACTTTTGCAAATCCACTAAAATCGAGTTAAAGTGAAGGAATAAAGTACTTGCTTAGACTTTAACTCTGAAATGCTGACTATGCATTTTAACTTTAGTCACTAGAGCTTCAGTAACTGCTTTCAGGTCTATGCTTAGAGAATAGAGGAAAGAACACATTACATTGGTGCATGACTGAATTCCCCCGTGACTCTAGGAACCAGAATCTCTTTCTGATCCAGGGAATTAACCAAAATTTCAAGAATCAGCAGCTGTTTGTTTTCTGAAAGAAGGTGAATATATGACCACAGCAGCAGAATGACAGTGCAGAGAGAGTATTAAACCTCTTAAATTCCAACTCTGAGTAATAAGCTCATATTCTTATGCATTGGTCTCTCAAAGAAAATACAGGAAGAAAGATTACTCAGGACTATGACTGCATACTTCCACAACATTCCCACTAACTAGACTAGTAATAAACTACAGTTCTCTCACAGTGATAGACTGGAGCTAAAATAATGCTGTATAAGATCCTAAGTTTTCAATACCAAAAAGACAGCATTACCATTAAAAGCACAGTAACTCATACATAAGCATGCTCAACAAGGCCAAACCTAGCCAAGCACATTTTTTCCCCTCCTATGATCCTCTCTCACTGTCTTTAGTGAAAAAAAAGTAGTAGTATAATCAAGATAGATGTGAGATACATACTATCTCACCAAAAAAGCCTTTCCCACTCTTTAGTTTAGCACACTCAAAGGTATGGTAGCTAATGTAGCAACTTTATGTCTCAAGCTCTTAATATTTCAATCCTTGAATATCTCAGTCTATACAAGTTGCTTTTTTTCCACCGTTACACCTATGTGAACTGAGAGATTGCTTTGTGTTCATTCACCTCCAGCAGCAATTTCAACCATGGCAAGGTATGAAGTGCAAATTATTAATAACTGAGATCTTATACTAGAATTACATGAATATCTAATAGCTTGAAAGTGCTCTGAGCTGTAAACTACAGAGCACCTATCAAAGACCACTCAGTCATAGAAAATCCTGACTTCTGTTTTACAAGTCATTTCAGGAAGGTTATACATCCAGAATAAAATCTGAAGTGAGTCAAGTATCAAGGACTTTTGAAGTTGCAGCTCATTTGACATTTTTTTCAAGCATCTGAAGTGTCTCTTACTAGATGCAGAGTTAACATCCATAGTTGTTTTTTTTTTTTTTTTTAAAGCTTATTTCTTGCATTGAGTAACAGTTCCAGATAAGGATTTAAAGAACAGTTAGACTGTTAAATGTTACTTTTCAGAAAGTAAACAACCTTATTTCTAATGCTTTTCAGGTTTAACTGTGGTTTAGTTCAAAGGCTGATAAAGATTGTCACACAGATCATAAACTAACCCACACAGCAATTGCTCTTTAACACATGTGTTGCAGAAGAGCTTTAGAGATTTAACAGTCAAAACGAGGACTGCAATAGTCTAATAATATTCTATCTTCAAAAGCTATGAGCAGTAGATTGTTAAATATTAAGGGAACAACTGCCTGGTATTAGTGAGGCAAATATGTTGTTTTTCTGTACATTCAATTTAACAGGAAAAGTAGTATTTGACTGGCTAAATTGAGTCAACAATTTGAAAGGGTATTTACAATTTTAGATTTGTCAAGCAAGACTCTGACATTAATGGAAAAATGATGGAATACAGGGTGGTTTTTTTTCAAGATTTCCTGATCTCTGAGAAGATGGGAATGGCAAAGTGCTTGTACTAGAAAAAAAAGTGTTCCTGTGTGAAAACCAGTAACTAGGTACCTTGCAGAGACAGCAGTATTATTTTTCTCTGTATCATTGCTGTATGACTATTAAAAAATATATTCTTGCCCATCTAGAAAAACATTCTAAGATATCTACTTTTAAATGATTCTTCTATATATTTACTACAAGAATAGAATTACTAGAATTTTATGTTTTGATTGTAAGACAATTAGTACAAAGTTCCTCATATCTTGTAATAACACTTGCCTTTTTTATTTTGAAATTGAAGATTTTCTTTTCAGTTGAGCCACAATACATACATCATATGTACATTGTCTCACTACTTATTATGTTTGTGTAAAAATAGATGTACCATTTTTATCTTGATTTAATATACAAAGATCCCAGGTAAGCTTCCTCACTGTTCCCAAGCTTAAACAATGCAGAGAAAATGGCCTGGGATCTAATTTTCCCTCCTTACTAAATTGTGAGAATGGCAGCCATCTGTACAGGGATAAGCTTTACAGTATTGTCTTGTTCAAGGGTATCATTTTAACATTATGTTGTGTGATACAGTAAATGGAAAATAATACTGTTCAGCAGTTGATGCTCTCATCTCCATATACAGCTTACTTACACTTTTGTTTTTCGTGTATTTTGGTTTGCTCTTTAAATATTAAGAGGTCATTGTGGCAAGGGAAGTATACAAATATAACATCAAGCTTTTAAAATGTATGCTAACATTTGAGAGAAGAGCCATTGGCTAAGGGAAATGTCATTCTTTCTCACTCTTCCAAATTTATCCATTTCTACTGAGTACCAGGGAACTTAAAATTTTAATATGAAATTTAGTTGTTCTCTGCTTAGCCATCAAAGCAACCTACAACTTTGAAATGCCAAGATTTTGCTTTTGCATGTTTTTATGTCAAGAGCTTGCCCAATGGACAAATAAAATCAGAAGTCAAGACAGTGCTTGGCTGTTATTCTTTAGCTTCTTTCTGAAAGAGATTTTTTTTTTCTTTTGTGCTAGTGGTGAAACAATTTACATTAAAGAGGAGTGACTCTAATTTGACAAGTTTTGATTCAAGTCATTTTCGAGATACAGGAGGACGAAGTTGTTAAGATCCTCCAAGCATGACACTAAAAAAGTCTTGAGGGAGCCAAGTATTATGTTCAGTCATGTTTATTCTGCTTAGAAAATTTGCTTTTTAACTTTGTTAAACACTGTTTCTGATACCACTGTTGTGATTGAAAAGCAAAATTTTGGATGCAGATGTAGCTCAAATTCAGTGCACTTTGTTTTCTCCTACTGGTTGTCCTTCGTCTTTAGCACAAGCATTACCTGATGGCTGTTTCCAGTACGTGAAAATCTACCAAGAGCAGCCAGGAGCCTTTGCAGTGTGGAAACCTGTTTTAAACAGCTGAACGTCACAATTACCAAACAACATCTAATTAGTATATTCAGGGCAGAACTAGCCCCTAAAATTTGTATTTAAAACAACTGTGACCAAGAGATTTCAGTAACAAAGCCTGCTTTGTTCTGATGTAACTAGAGAGTTGGCCAGACTAAACTGTACTCTGGTTTTCTGCCCAGGCTTCCTTCCCTGTGCCACTTTCTCGAATGACAAACTGGTCCTTTACCTTGAGTGGCTTATCCAGGGAGGGAAGAAGCCATTTGAGAACTCAGGCTGTGTGAGCAAGGCAGAGCAAGGAATTGTAAATTTACTCTCCAGTCGACCAAATTCAGCTGTTCCTCTAGTGTCTATTACACCACTTGGTGAGATCCAATCCCGTATTTGCATTTCACCCTGACGGAGAGGCCTGAGCAGCACCAAGTAACTGCCCTCACGGGGTCAGGGTATTATAACCCATCACGATTATACAATCGCTGCATTTAATCGTAGGGACCGTGGAGTCTAGTTCACAGTATCACAGTATCAGCAGGGTTGGAAGAGACCTCACAGATCATCAAGTCCAACCCTTTACCACAGAGAATGTTCAATGCTACGATCTAAGAAAGCAATTAACAAACCCACGATATTTCATGACAGTGAAAATCCTGTTTTGTTTAACCATTACGGCTACCGCTCAGGTCAGAAACTGAGTTCAGCTGGTCTAAAATGGCAGCATTCCACTGCCTGTTACTGCAGAGGAGCCCGGTTCAGCCCGCTGTCCTGTACCCTTCGTAACAACGAATGCCCACTGCAACCTCTGGCAGGGTGGGCGGCTGTGTACTAGGCCTTGCCTCGCCGGCCAACCGGGCGTGAAGCTGAACTCCCCTCTTGCTCTGCCCCGGATCGTTCCAGACGCCACGCTCTAACCCCCATCGCTGTTGGAAAGCTGTCTGCAGCCCCGAGCAAAGACAGGGGCCATCCGGAAAGGTGCGGTTGGGTGGACATTGATACCCGCCAGCCCGCAGGTGCAGTGGGGAACAATAGACAGCTGCTGGCAAAGAAGCCTGCACCTCTTAGCACTGCCGCAAAGAGTCCCGGCCGACAGACAGACATCCCTCCATCGGCAAGCACGCCTAAAGTAGTCCGCCTTTGTTCACCAGCGGCAAAGGTTCGAATCACCTGTGTCCTTCCGCCGCAGCGCTCTTCCTCACCGCCCCCTGGCCCAGGAGCTGCCTGTCGGTGCGGGCGGGGCTCGCCGGGGCGGGGCCGAGGCCTTTTGTGCTCCCAGAATGCACCAGCCTCTCCTCCGCGGGAAACAAAAATGGCGAGGGGCTGCGATGGAGCCGGGCTGCCTGTGAAGCGGCATTGACCCCTCCCCCGCCACCTTTCCTCTGCCGCGCCGCGGGGATCCGTGCTCGGAGGGGTCCCGCTGCACACCGAGGGCCCGGCTGCAACGGTGCGCCACGGAGAGGCTCCTGAGCTGGCCGATTTCCCTTGTATGAGGCGGTTGGCACCACTGGAGAGACCGAATGAGGTGAGGGGTGGGGGGGTGGGGGGAGGAGCGGAGGGGCCCTGCGCGCGGAGCCGGGGGCGCGCGCAGCAGCGCAAGTTGGGCCGCCGGTGCCACATCCCGCTCCCCGCGGCGGCCGCGCCAGCCCTCAGGGAAAGCGCTGCGAGGGGCCCCGCTCCGGCGCGGGGGCCCCGGAGGTCTTTGTGGGAGGGGGAGGAAGCTCCTTTCGAGGCGGACGCTGGCAAGCGACGAAGGGGTCACTGGTGCTCTTCAGTGACCAAAACAAAGGGAACGGAGGCAGTAGGCCGTCTGACGGGGTCCGTGGCGGAGGTGCTGCAGCGGTGAGGTTGTGATTAGTCTTGTGCCAGTGATATTTTTATCTCCTCGTTTAAGGACATTGTTCGAGTAGGCTGCATTTGCTCGAGTGCGAAGAGAACAGCACAAAAGAGATGGTGGTGTTCGCTGGGAACTTCTGGTTGTGTATTTTGTTTTTGTTTTCAACGCCTTGGCTATTAGTCTGTCAAGCTAGACAGTTTTAATGTGCTCAGAAGCTTATATTTGCAGTCCACTAAGATATGATAACAGTTGTTGCCTAAAAGGATGGGAAATAACGCTTTTTCTTTGGTTTTTGAATTCTGTTGGGTGAATGGGTTGATACTGTTATTAGTCAAAGAGAACAATATGGTACATGCCAGATGCTCTGGACACTGATAACGGTGTCGAAATACCGGAGGTTATCATCTATCCATGAAGTATCTGAGTATTATTTTAAGTAGAGGGCTTGCATAATTACATGGAAGTTAATGTTTGCCCACTATTTTGAAAGCTCAAATTACAACTACTTAGAAAGCATGAGGTCGAAAGAAAAAGATCTTAACTTCAGTAGTATTAATAGGCTCGTAATTCTTTATTGGAAGGAGGACAAGGGAAAACAAAGGTTGAAGCTATGAGAGAAGGTGTGTAATGAAGTAATGAAAGTGAGAAGACGTTTTGCAAAGAACTACAAGACAGTGAAATGTGAGTCTATATTGAGAACGTAACAGAGTAATGTTTTCCACAGTTTAAGAAATTCTTATTTTGTCAAGTATAGATGTGTGGCTTTTCAACAACCTGTCTTTTCTACTCTGGAGGAAAGTTTAACTTTGACGTAGATCAAAAGTTGCTTCATTATGGCTAGTTAATAGTTGCTGAGTTATATACATTTGAAAACAAAAAGTGGAAAGGTATGTACTGGTAGTGTCAAGAGCTGGCCTTTGGATACGGTTGTTTATCCTTCTTTGCGGTTGTTTATCCTTCTTTGCGTTAGAAGTTTGAGAGGAGCAGCTGTAACAACTCAGTTGCAGTTTATTTCCTAGTAGAGGGTGGGCTTCTGGAATCCATAAAGATAGATGTGAGTGACTACATACTAGAGACATCTAAAGTTGCTGTAAAACATATTTTGATCTCCTTAGGTTAGTTGTGGAGGAGAAAGCTTAGAGGGAAAAAATGTGTGACTAGAAGCCAGTATCTTAATTTTTGAGTTAACAGTACTTTGACTAACCTCTGAGCTTGTTGCAAGGTTGGTTTCACCTTCTTCACAGGCCTTCTTAGCAGGAAGTGGATGGGAAGTGTGTCTTGGAGTAAAACATCAAGAGAAGCATTATAAAACCATAGATATTGATGGAGGGTCCTTGGCAGGGTAATCACTGTTACTGAAAGCATTGGAACTAGCTGATCGTGTTGAACAATTGAGAATTGAAAATGATGGTGCCTTCCTAGAAAGTATAATCTCTATGGAATTGTGGAATCAAGGGACTTGATTTTCTCGGAGAGCACTAGTCATGAGAGCATTCCTGATGAGTCTTGACATATTCACCAAGATACCTAGTGAATGGAATAATACTTTTATGTTTTAGATTGATTTATTTTTTTATTTCTTTCTGTGGAGTGCATGTGGAGTTACTGTTCTTAGGCACTGGCCTTAAAGAAGGAAGTTTATCTTTACGGGGCTTTGATCGTCTCTGAAATCCTTTCTCTTCCACTCCCTTTCCTGCGGTGCTGGTCAGTGTATTGTCTGTTACCTCTTTCACTTACTGGGCTCATGATCATACTACAGTCCTTTAGATATAGAATCATAAAATAGTTTTGCTTTGAAAAGTCTTCTAAGATTTAGTCCAACCATTTGCCTAACACCACCAGGGCCGTTAAATGGTGTCCCAAAGTGCAAAGTCTATGTGTCTTTCGAACACCTCCAGGGAAGACGATTCTACCACCTCTTTCTCAAACCAATGTGCGACATACTTAGTGTGAATAGACAAGGTGATGTCTTTGATAGCCCTTAATAGCTCTCGTGGGGAGCTGCTGACCTGTCAGAATGGCCTAACAATGAAAAGAGGATTTCTGTGGAGGCAGTAATTCCCTCTTTATTTTAAAACCACTGTAACAGCGCTGTGGAAAGGCCAGTGGCAGACATAACACTGGAGTGCACACCTCCCTTAGTGACTTGGAGAGACACTGCCACCACCGCCGAAATGGTATAAAAGGACCACAGCTTCTGAGGTCCACATGTGTCTGCCACAGAAGGCCCTGCTGGGATGGGGGTGTACACCTGCCACTGAAGGACTTGGACTATGCCTGAGAAAAGGTCAATGGGTCCAAGGAGTGGTAATATTTTTCTCGCCTCTCTCTGGACCCTTCAACTTTTTCATTGCCATTCTCTGGACATGCTGCAGCAGTTTAATGTCAGCTTTTAGTGGGGTGACTAAAACAACACAGTATTGGAGGTGCGTACCAGTGCAGAGTACAGGAGCACAATTACTTCCCTAATCCTGCTGACCATGCTATTCCTGATAGAGGTCAGGATGCTGTAGGCCTTTTACTGCCTCAGGTTCAGCTGTCTGTCAGACAGCACCCCCAGATCCGTTCCTGCCATGCAGCTTTTCAGCCACTCTGCCCCAAGCCCGTATCAGTGCATAAGGTTGTTGTGACCCAAGTGCAGGACCTGGCACTTAACCTTGTTAAACCTCATGCAACTGGCCTCAGCCCATTATTCCTGTCTCTGCAGAGCCTTCCTACTTTTGAACAGGTCAAACATTGCTGTTACCTCATGCCATTGTTCTCTTCCTGATAATGCCTTCTGCCTTTTCTCTTTGTGTATCAACACCCGATCAATCCCAAACAAATGGCTTGTACAGTACAGGAGACTGGTTTACCTTATTTCCCTACATGTGAAATACGTAAGGGAAAATGTTAATTCAGTAATAATCTTAAAAAGACTAACACTTCCACTTTGCATATCTTATGGAATGAAAACATTAATTCTTCAGGGAGGAGGAAATCCAAAATCACAAATGGTTGTGATATTATGGACATGAGAATTCACTTATACTGCTGGCTACTTCTTTTTAGCAGTATGAATTAGCATTATTAAGGACAGTGGTGGACGGGTGGCTTGGGTTAGAAGGGGTCTCGGGAGGTGTCTGGTACTAATTCATGTATAATAATCCATGAGGCTGGACCAGATTGCTTTATCTAGTCAGTTATTGAAAACTTGCAGTAATGGGGGCTGTACGACTACCCTGGTCCCCTGTTGCATTGCTGAACTGTCTTCATACCCATGGGAATGTCTCTTATTTCACTCTTATTATGTCTTGTCCTTTTGCCACATGCTATAAAGAGACATATTCCATCTCACTAGTTTTCTAATAGGAGCCAGAAAGCTGTTGCTAGACCTTCCTGAAGCCTTTTATTCTCCAGGTTGGATAATCTTGGTTCCCTCAGCCTCCCTGCATAGTCTGTGACTGTCTTGGCCCTCCACCAGCTTTTCTAGTTGGATGTCTTTATTGCACTGGAAGAACCAAACCACAGTATCCTAGATGCCATCCTGAGTTCTCTGTAGAGGGAAATAGTCACCACTTCTCAATCTGTTGTTGCTGTTCATATAGCCAAGGATACCATTTGCCTGTGCTCACAGGACATGTTGCTGGCTCATTCTGCTTTCTGCCAGACTCCTAGCTGATCTTGCAAAAGTAACTTTAAACCAGTTTTAGCCAGGAGGCTTTGCAGAACTTAGCTTCTGTCTATATTCTTATGAAATTTCTGAGCCATCTCCTTCAACCTTGTGGAAGCTGAGATAATTAGCACCCATTCCTTTCCTCTCATCCACAAATCCTGCCTTTTTTTTAAAGTACAGAATATACTCAGTTTTGTCCTTGGTAAATGTATGTTGCCTGTCCCTAGTCACCAAGTTAGAGTGTCTAGAAATGTCTTCCAGAACAGTGTACTCTATGGCTTTTCTAGACACCAAAATGAGGGTAACCAGCCTGTGGTTCCTTGAGTTGTCTTGACTTTGGCTCTTTCTGGAGGTAGGTGTAACACTTGCTATTCTCTAATCATTAGAAATTATCCCTGTTCTCCATAACTTAGGATAGTAAAGAACAGTCCTAGCTCTTGAAAGCCACCTGTCTGGTGTTGTTTGTCTGGATGAGTCAAGTTCACATTTGTTTAAATGTGCAGGAAGCCAATTCACAGGTCACTCAAGCAAATAATACTTAACAAATCCATCATGGATAGAAGTTAATGTATTATTTAAAGCAAAAAAACCCTTTGTCCTATCAGCGATTTCAGAGCAACCAGTCTACATCAGCTACTCTTGTCAGCAGGGTGAGAAATTGTAACTTGTTTACTACTCAGGTCTAACCAGTCAACTATAGTGCTACCCATCACACCCACGTGTGATTCTTTCATGCAATTACTATCCCGATAGAGTGCATGGTTGTGTTCTTCTAATTCTTTGAATGACCCTTTTTGACTGTGATTTCTGCCTTGGACTTGTCTGTCTACTTAGACACTTCAAAGATCATTCTAATTACGCTCTTTTCACTAGCATGTAGGTTGGTTTGTGTGGGGTGCAGGTGGTTTTTTTAGGGGGTGTGGTTTTTTTTTTTATCTAGTAGCTATCTGCTTTCAAAAGTGTATGCATCACATTACCTGACAAATGCAGTAAGTCTTGCTTCAAAAATAAACAACTGGTAGTAAGAACTGAGTCCCTAAAGCCCGTTCAAAGTTAGGGCTGTGAATTTTTCAGAAAAAAGTTTAACCAGGAGACTAGGAGGGAGTGAGTTGTGTGACTGCCTCTGCTGGAGGTTTTCAGTGGCTGACTGGATAAAGCTACCTGGTCTGACCTCGTGGCTGATGCTACACTGAGCAGGACTAGAGACTTGCTGAGATCTCTTCTAACATTGAATTGCTTTACTATCCTAAACAACTATAGAAGTTGGAATTTTTTTTTGTGAATACATTTCTTAACTCTCAGATATGACTCTTTGTTTTTATAGATTGAGATGGCTGGGACTCTAGTCCCTTTATTCTCCTTCTGTGTAGCTGGTGGTGTGGCTTCGGCTTTTAGTTCGTAGAATAGTTGTACCAGAATATCAAATGGTGTTAAGAGTTTAAAGTATATTTTGTAGATACTCTATGATATAGCACATTGGAAGCTCAATATTCATTTGACTATATGAAGTAGCATAAAGGGGTGGTCTGTAATCTAGATTTGTAGTGAATCATTTGCTTGAAATTAATTCATTCCAATTTGCTAACATAAGTAGCCTGTTCACATACAGTTGGAATAGTCATTGGTGCAACAAAATTGTGATTAGGAAAAACAAAGTGAACTTTGTTTTTTTTATATCAGGCTGATCCTAAGTTTGGGTCTGGGCTAAGACAGAGGAAGTATCTTGTTAAATTTGTAGGTTGTGCTATATTAGTTGTCCCAGTGGATTAAAATTTTCTGTTGATATGCTTTGGGCACATACTTAGTAAAATTCAGGTTTTGTAAGCTTATTTGAAGATACTGTTTGTACTAATAGGGTAGCTATGCTCTGTTGCAACGTTTGTGGATTGGGCAGTCCTGAAAGAAACTTCATGAAATCACATGCACTGTCAGTGAAACTTACTGTAGTGCCAGCTGAGAGAGTTTGTGTCCCAATTTGCTTTTTTGCTTTTGCTTTCTGTGCTGACAAACCATTCTGTGAAAGAAATCAGTCAATTGAGATGGCTGAAAAAATAACTGTTCAAAGGGAGCTTTTCTTAATAGGTGCTGCTTGATAGCAGTTATGGAGTATGAATGACCTTAAATTCGTAGTGCTTCTGAGGAATAAGGGTCTCGGAAACAAACAAGACCAAGAGAATGCCCTTGACTTCGTGCTTACTAACTCAAGTCAACTTGTTAGAACAGTTGTTCTTGTGCTTAATTACCATCAAAAAACCTTGAGGGAGTGTTTTTCTGAAGAGTAACTTCTTAAATGTGTGGAAAAGCAACTGTTAAACTAGTGTCAGCCTATTGTGATAACTAACTTTCTTTTCAGTCTGTGTGTAGATAAACCATAAACTGGCACAGCAGGAGCTACTTATGAACTGTTTAGTCATCACTTCAGCAGCGCTATCTCCCACAAAGAGTTGTGTGGACAATAGAGAAGTGTCAGTTTTATTGGCTCAGACCTTTACTGTGTGTCAAGATCTTTGAGCGTCTGAAGTAGCTATTGTGAATTCAGACTGTTGTATGAGTCAATATATAAACTAATTTAAGAGCTTTGTGCCAGAAAATGATAAACGGCTAATTTTAATTTGAATAAAGTTATGGGGACAACCCCATACTTGAATGTAATATGATTTTGAATACTTTTTGTTCTAATACAAAACTGTCTTAAAACAGTTTATTTTTGAATGGAAATCTGAACTACATGATATATAAAAAAATGCATCTTTTAGTTTATTCTCTGCAATATCCTTCACATCTTTAAGTACTGGAAAAGAGCTAACATTCCTGCTTCTTAGCTACTTTATTCTCTTAAACCAGATAAAAAGGTGTAAAGAAAAATTCTTGAATCTCTAGAAGACAGTAATTTTGTCAAAAACCTTGATAAAAAATTCAGAGTGCATTTGCTTTAGGTACTTCAAACTACACATGGTAACCTGTTGACCTGTTACAGTATGGTAAATCAACTTCGTAGATGCTATTCAAAGTATCTGAATACTTCAGTACTTTCTAATGATGAGTTCTTTCCAGGAAAGAATTACTGCCTGGCAGCTAGTTATAGCTCTACAGCTATTTCTGTTCATGTTCTCATGCCTGAGACGTGAGGGGAAAATGACAGTTCACTTGTTTGATAAATTGATGAAGGCTGTAAGAGACCTAGAGAGTACTTGGGAGAGGGAGTGCACTTAAGTTGGTTTTGTGTTGGTCACTTGTTAGAATAGTTGGTATTTGGGATCAGGCAGGACTTAAACTATGTGAATCAGTTATGCATGAGCATGCCAGAATTATAAGGCTAGGGGAATACTTGCTGAGGCCATTATTGTTACTCTTGCTGTTATGTCATTGTTTAGATCACACTGATTACAAATATGCTTTAAATGGCTACTGTTTTTTATTTAAACTGTTCAGTACAGAATTCTTGACTTTTCTCTAGAATAATTGCATTCCTGTGTGTTTTTGATGTTTTAGGCTATTACAGTTCCAGTTTTATGTTTGTATTGAACATAAGTATCAAACTTTTAGGGAGAAGGGATTCCTTTCCTTACTTCAGCTATCTTGAAATGAAACTTTGCTTTTTACTGACCTTCCCATTTAACTCCCCAACCTGTCCTTATTTGTGTCACAGTTATACATGCATTTATTTTTTAAAGAGACAATGTTTGGACCTAGGAATAAGAACTTGGATCCAGTCTCACATTCAGCTTATTTTTGAAGAGAATCAGACAATGAGAACAACTTGCAATTTCTATATTCTGCTTTTTTACTCGGAATGCAATGTTTGATATCTAAACTGACATAAAAGCACATTCATAGTTACATATCAATGGGCCGTATATCCTGGAATTATGAGACAAAAAGATGATACAAGTAATACACAATTTAAAATTTCATGTTGTTTCCTTTCTTATTCTTTTATCCTATGATTCTATAACAGGGAAGAAAAATTCATGTTAGATACTTAACATGTAGAAATTCTTCCTGTGCTGGAATCCTGTGTGGCTATGCTTAGTGGTAAAGCATGGTGCTGTGGGGTTTTCTTTGTTTTGTTTGCAGTGGTGTTCTATTCATGTGTGTCAGTTGCTGTTTTTCATTTGTTTCTAGTTTATTCTGATTAACTGGTGAGTAATACATTATTGAGTATTACTGCTTCTGCAAAAACTATATAGGTATAATTAGCTTAGGATCTTTTTAATTTCTGTGGAACTTTAACAACTCCTATCACTGACAGTTTTCTAATGTTTTGAGTAAGTACTTCTGTACTGTATCTTTTTGATGCTTCTGACTTCACAAAGAGCCTTTTAACTGGAAAATTTGTCTCTCTATCCTTGTTGATTTTTATTGAAGATTTTTCATTATATAAAATTGAAATTTTATAAACTTTCAAATTTTGTAGACGCTGCTAAAGGTGTGTAATATCTGAAAATATGATCAGGTTTTCAATGACCTTTAGATTTTGGTGCTAGGTGAGTTCTAGCTGTGAATAATATGAATATTTAAAATTTATGGTTTCTTAATTTAGCGTAGTTCTGATTACCTTCCTACAGAGACTCTACAGCAGTGGGTAATTCACTGGTCCATAAGCGGTCTCCTTTACGCCGAAGCCATAAAACCTCAGCATCTCTGACCAAGCTGTCATTACGTGATGGACAGAAAACCCAAAAGCCACTGTGTAAATTTGAAGAAGGTCAGGATGTCCTAGCTAGATGGTCAGATGGCTTGTTTTATCTTGGAACTATCAAAAAGGTAAAAAAAATTTAACTTTGATAGAGTCTTGCCGTATCACGTGTTGGTTAAATATTACAATATTATTGTTTCACATATTAGATATAGTCTTATGTTTAGTCCTTTTACTCATGGCTGCCACTTTTTCTTTCCAGATAAACAAACTGAAACAGAACTGCTTCATTATATTTGAAGACAGCTCCAAATCCTGGGTTCTCTGGAAGGACATACAAACAGGCAAGAACCTCACTGAAGTCATTGTTTGGTATTTTATTTGCTCAGATCACTGTGTCTGATAAAACTATTGCATTATGTTTTGATATCCTAAACAGGGAATTACACAAATTAAAAAAATAGGGCAGACCAAAACCCAGACCCAAAGAAAGAACCATGCCAAAAATCCCAGTAAGAACAACAGGATTCTTTTCACTCAACTCTATTATTGCAGTTACTTTTTCTGTTTTGCTGTTTTGCTATGTTGAGTTATGGGGATAGAGTTTAATACTCTGTCTTAACAGAAAACTCCAGGCCCTACTTGGAGGTGAGTTTATGTCCTCCTGTTTTCAGTTGAAGCAACATAATGTGGAAAGAATCCAAAGACTGGAAAATCCTAGGTTTGAATGGAGCTTTCACACACAAAAGTAACACCATAACTGTTGTATGTAAGCATTAAAAAATTAGAAGTGTTCATGTGATAAAAATCCAGATGTGATTTGTTTATGTAACTTTTAGCCTGTATTCATAATCTTTATTCAGCTACTTAATTTTGATTATTAGTGGTAAGGAACTGCATAGTAAGCAGGCAACATATAACCTAGAAATATCTAATGTCCTGATGGTTTTACTTAGGCTCTGTAACTGTTTCTGCAGCGCATGATTCTGTGTCTAAAGTTACAAAAAAAGTTGTACATGTGGTAACTATGCCAGCTGCAGGTACAAGGTAAATAAAATTTAAAAGTTGCACTTTCATCTCTTGTCCAGGAGCCTCTGAAAGTGGGGAAATGGTCTGTACAATATGTCAGGAAGAGTATTCAGAAGCACCAAATGAAATGGTTATATGTGATAAATGTGGGCAAGGTAACTAGATTTCTTTTTTCTCCTGTTACTGCATATGAAAAGATGTTTTGATTTGTTTTATGAAGGAATATATTTGCCTGGCTATGACTGACTGCTCTACTCAAATTATGTACCAGTTAGTAGCTACTAAAACTCAGTGAATAGTGATAATCCATGTTAACACCTGTTCTGTAAGTAACACTAAATTTTTGCCACTAAGAAAATTTAAAAGACTACTTGGAATGTGTTACCATTTATTATTTTATCAAATATCTGTCACTGATGGGTAATGCTTTATAGCTGTTTTAAAATAATGTAGAGTTAATTCTGTGTAAGCTGCTTTCATTGATTTAATAATAGTTTGGTTGATAATTTTTGTGCAGGATATCATCAGTTGTGTCACACACCAAATATTGATTCCAGCGTGATTGATTCAGATGATAAATGGCTCTGTCGACAGTGTGTTTTTGCAACAACAACAAAGGTGTGTTTCTAGAAAAGTACTTCTTCATATGTCCCATTTTCTGTCTGTAGTTGACTTTTTTCAAACTGAAACAAACAAAATTTTAAAAAAAGCTATTTTCCCCATGTTTTATTCTTTAGCTTTGATCTGAATGTTGGGAATCAACAATTTTTTGGAAGCAGATGACATTTGGGCTTTCAGTTGAGTAGTACTTATGTTTAAAAATATAAAAATAAATTGAGTGGAAATATTTTACTTGATTTTAGACAAATTTTAGTGACTTGAAAATTAGAGAATTTGAAATTTTCAGAATTATTACTGTTTGTGTAAACTCATATATTTGTTTTGGCCCAGAGAGGTGGTGCGCTTAAGAAAGGACCAAATGCCAAAGCACTGCAAGTCATGAAACAAACATTACCATATAATGCAACAGACCTTGAGTGGGACGCGGGGCATAAAACCAATGTCCAGCAGTGTTACTGCTATTGTGGAGGACCTGGAGAGTGAGTAAATAGATAATATGCAAGAACTTTTCTCTGATGCAGCTGCAAATGTTAACCTTGGTCCTGCAGGCTTCTGAACTTGTTAGTTTCTATTTCTGTTGTGTACTCAACATAAAGCAGAATTTTACATCTTATATACACACACTATTTTAATGACTCATAGTAAAGCTGTTTTTTAGGACTTTTCCAAATTTTTCGTTTTAATTTTATCATGTGACCATGACACAACCTCACAGTGCATTCAGTGTATTGCTGCTGTTAATGTGTTGAGATTTGATAGAGCTGTTAGATCTTCTGGTTCTAGACAGCGTTTTTCTGGTACAGACTTATCTCTGTCACAAGTCACAGATAGAAATGTATGTGGAGTTTGCTTGTTTTTGTTGGACTAGACAGTTTTCTAGCTCTATCATAACATTATGCACAATATGCTGTGCAATTATTGGTGGGGAAAAGACACTTTTTCACTCTAATAACATGAAATTATTCTGCTGGTTCTTTCTTGCAAGAAAGGCAGGGAGAGGACTTCTTAAGCAGATGGAGATAAATACTCTAATATTTCTATGAATAAGTGAATGAACAAAATAGCATTGAAGTCAGGACAAGAGTCTCAGAAAACCATGAAGTTTTTGAATTTGTACTTAAAGGACAGAACTCTGGCTTGAGGGTTTTGCAGGCTTTGACAAATACCAGTTTCTATTTTGCATTATTCCTTCTCTGAAGTGAGACAATGAAAAATAAGTCTTAACTGTAAACAGGTTCATTTTGGGCATTCAGGTAGTTCAATTCTCAAAATAAATATGTGACAATAGAGCTGTGTGCTTCAGAAAACACAAGTTTATCTGGTACGTGAGAGCTTATATGTGGTAACAAAATTGTAATTGTGGAGAATTAGAAGATGGCTGTCAGAGGAAATAGAATTTTATTTTCTTGAATAATTAATAACTTCTGCTGGACTTTCTTTTTTTCTTAGTAATGCTTTTATGGTAATTTATTATTGAACTAAATGTTAGTGAAATAGGACTTCTGGTGATTGACTTGTTTTATAAGCTGAACACCAGCTTCTGTCAGAAGATCTCTTGGTATTTAATTTAAATATAATCAAGAACAATTTTCAGTAACCATTTTTAAAAACATTTCTTATTTTCCTTTCTTGTTGGTGAAGCTGGTACCTAAAGATGTTGCAGTGCTGCAAATGTAAGCAGTGGTTTCATGAGGCATGTGTGCAGTGCCTCCAAAAGCCAATGCTTTTTGGCGACAGGTAAGAAGCTTAAGCTTTGCTTTTTGTTTGTCTTTTAGTTGAAGTGTGGAGGGAATCTCACATATAGGCTTTTATTAAGACATCTATAATACAACAGCATTTTCCAAAAGCAGATTGAGTGTTGTGTAGACGATAATATGCAAGAAACATATGTTCAAGTGCCAGGAAATACATATTTTCATCTCAGTTTGGTGACAGAGGATGTAGTGGGGTGTGACGGAGAGGTAACCAGTAGATAATTGAATTCAAATTGTACTCACTTCATTGTGTCAAAAGTCTGTAATATTGTATGTACTGGCTACTGAGAGATTGGAAGCTTTTTTAAGTCCTTTATAGTGCTTGGACAGAGGCTTTTGAGTTGGCATTGTGTAGAGGAGTAATGTATTGTATGCAGACACCATGCTTCAAGGTAGTCTGTCAGTGCATGTGTACAGTACTAGTTCCCTGTACTAACAGTATGGGAATCAGGAGAAAACTGGAAAGACAGAGTGAGGGAAACTCTGTACATGCTGTGTTTGTCTGATGAGTTGACAGAGAAATGAAAAAGTGTATTAGTCTGTGCTATCATTTTGAGGAACCTCTGGAATTTCAGGTGAGAGAGAACTGGAGAAGGTAATTGGAGTATTTATTATAAGTTCTTTAAGCTATTGTGCTGGAATACTTGTAGGAAGGAGCTGAGCTAAGACCCATGAATGCATGGGTCCTTTGAATGCATGCTAATACAGGGGCACAGATTTCTACATTTGAAAGAATGGAGTAGGGAGATCACAGAGCATCTTCACTGAGGTAATCACAGGTTGAGGGACTTCTTTCAGGGAATATGTAACAGTGGTACCATGAGAAAACGGAGGCCATTGTATCTGTCCTCATAGGCACTAGTACGGGTTGTGTAAGTCCAATAAAGGAAGATGGAGCATTCATAAATATCTCCTGGCTGGGGTTCTAGCCTGCTTAACTTTCATTGTTTACATAACTAGGGTGTTAAAACATTAAGAGTGTGTGTGTGTGTATTACAGATACCCACCACCCAGAGACATGTACATATATGTATATGTTTTCAGGTTTTATACGTTCATTTGCTCAGTTTGCAGTTCTGGACCAGAATACCTCAAACGTTTACCCTTGAGATGGTAAGTATGATTTCCACTTTGTTGATATTTTTATTCTCCTTGCAAAAAAGGAAATCCACTTGCTTATCTTGAGTGGTGTTCTGAGTTGTTCTTACCTGTTTATGTGAACAGGTACTTAGAGGGAAAGCTTATTCTTAAGTGCAGAAATACATTGCAACTGTGTGGTCTTGGGGTTTATTCCTAAAATTGTTCAGTAAAGTAGCAATAGACCACTTGCTTGTTTGTGGAGATTGCAATATCTGAACAAAATCTTTTTTGCAGGTTAAGGATCCTGCTGTTAGATAGTAAACCAATTGTAGTGATTATTAGAGTACACAACTTGGTGTTTTGTAGTAGTTTTTGATGAGACCTCAACAGGTAACTGTGGTTTAAAATCTTAAAACTAATCCATGTTAGAAATTATATCTCAGTTTTGTGGATATATGTACTAACAAGTATATAGTAGAAATTACCTTCTTAAATGGTCACAATTGTGGGAGTTCAAAATTGATACATAGAAGTATGTGTTTGAACTTAAATATTACATGACTTGGACTAGTTTTAGAGTTTAAAAGAACATCATGACAATAAGCAGAGACAGAAAGGAAAGCAAGAGTCAAAGCAGAAAGAATCACTTGAGAAATAACAGGAGACTGCATAATATTGTTTCCTGGGCTGAGTGCTTTAAATTGTGCTTTATGTTTCTGTGCTATTGTTGACTAAATTATTTCAAAGACAATCAATTGGAAGGAAAAAACTAATATTTCTCTTTTTTTGAAATTTCTGAATTCTAGGGTAGATATAGCACATCTATGCCTTTACAACCTAAGTGTTATTCATAAGAAGAAATACTTTGATTCAGAGCTTGAACTCATGGCCTACATTAATGAAAACTGGGATAGATTGCATCCTGGTGAGGTAGGTAATTGGACTACTTGTTCTTTCTTGAGTCTGATTTGTTTTATTTTGGATGCATCTGCTAATATCAAACAATGAGATTGTATTTAATTTCCTTGCAGAAATAAAAATGCTTTTAAAATAGTATGTGTTTCTCTGAGCTGTAAAATTTCTCTGGAGATCCATGTAACTACAGTATTTGCATGGCAACTTATGTTAATTATACTTAGCTGTCTTTTGCATGTGTATTTTTCTTTCCTTTTCTTTCACTTTGTCATTGTCTCGTGCTTCTTGGGTATTTTCATGTGCACAGATGAGAAGAATCTAAATGTAGAGCTAAATGCACATTGTGTTGCATATGAAGCTATTTTCCACATCACTGAACCGGTATTCAGTGAATGTTTTCTTACATCCTTCCTCCAAGTACAGGGTTGATCAGTTAGTGTCTACATAAAATGATTGTTTTGATCCTTTTTCAGTCTGATTTCTGCTACTTGTCAAGACATCTTGCTTTTTGTTCATTACTATACTAGCTATTTGATTTACTGAGCATTAAAGGAAATCCATTTCACCAAGAAGAGCAGTTAGATACTTGTTTCTGAATGTGATATTGCAAACAGAATTCATGTGTAAATTCAGATTGGCATACTCCCAGTAATGCATGCACTTACTTGTGTGTCCAAGTGATTTAGCATTTTGTTAATACAGGTAGCATGATAATAGGTATGAAATTTCCTTATGACTGCATCTTACTTTTATACTTCCCTGTAAATTCGTACACTTGTAATCAGTTTTTACAAACAGATATAATTTGAAAATCAAATGTATTTTCTTAGTTCAAATGATTAATTATTTTTCATGTATTTAAAACTATTTCCCATTATCTGTATGTTTTTAGTTTGAGTGTCAATAGTTTGTTAGGAAGGCAAGCCAACACTTAAGCGCTACTTAAATGGCAATTAGTGTCATGAGTAGGTGGGTGATTTACTTTGGAAGTAGAGGGAGGATCCAAAACAAGGAAACTTGTCTCTTAAGCATTACTTTCAATTCCTTATTTGATATTTCTGCATCTTCCAGGAAACAACATTGAGGTTGAACATTAAATTTTTGAAGAGTTAGGTATTGAATAAATGCATAAAAGCTATACTGAGAAAATCTTCAAGACTTCTGAAAAGATTGTCAATGTCTCTTACTAAATCGGGAAAAATTATCTTAACTTGAGACATGTATTTCACTGCTATGGTTAATGTAATTTCTTTATTAAACACCTATGGAGTGTGTTGATTTGCATATGGTAAAGACACAACTGTTGTCATGGTTAAAATGAGGTGAATACTTCCCTTAACTTCCCTAGTTGGGTATATTGAATCTTGCCCGATATTGTTTATAAGGTTGTTATTTATGAATATATTGGCTTTTTTTTAGCTGTTTGTCCACTTAATCTTTTCAGCACTTACATCTGTCTTGTTTGGTCAGACTTGTGTTCCTTATGAAGCGTTCGAAGATTGGATTTCTTGAGCTGCAAATTCTATACAGTTTGCTTTGCAGTATTTATACTAGTAGTGAAACTTACACACTGTTTTTTAACTCTGTAAAGACAAAGTTATTGCCAAGCCCATTGGATATCAGTCTTGGAGCATTTTGACATGGCTATTGGAAACATGGTGGCTTCACTGGAATTATAAATAGTTGTCTAAATAAAAATAATATTTTCTGTTACGTGAATGTTGTATTAAATTTATGGTCACCACCATGTTTATCCTGCTTTATGTCTCTAATTTGCAAGTCTGACGTTTTTCAGAGGGAAGTTTATACATTTTGGCATCTCTGTAGAGTAGAGACTAGCTGTTTCAGGGTTTGGTGCAGGAGGGGAGGTTGGACACCTTAGCAAAAGGGGCATAATTTTTTTTTTGTTTAAAATATTTTTAACTTTTTTTGTTTAAAATATTTTTAACTTTTTTTGTTTAAAATATTTTTAACTTTTTTTGTTTAAAATATTTTTAACTTTTTTTGTTTAAAATATTTTTAACTTTTTTTGTTTAAAATATTTTTAACTTTTTTTGTTTAAAATATTTTTAACTTTTTTTGTTTAAAATATTTTTAACTTTTTTTGTTTAAAATATTTTTAACTTTTTTTGTTTAAAATATTTTTAACTTTTTTTGTTTAAAATATTTTTAACTTTTTTTGTTTAAAATATTTTTAACTTTTTTTGTTTAAAATATTTTTAACTTTTTTTGTTTAAAATATTTTTAACTTTTTTTGTTTAAAATATTTTTAACTTTTTTTGTTTAAAATATTTTTAACTTTTTTTGTTTAAAATATTTTTAACTTTTTTTGTTTAAAATATTTTTAACTTTTTTTGTTTAAAATATTTTTAACTTTTTTTGTTTAAAATATTTTTAACTTTTTTTGTTTAAAATATTTTTAACTTTTTTTGTTTAAAATATTTTTAACTTTTTTTGTTTAAAATATTTTTAACTTTTTTTGTTTAAAATATTTTTAACTTTTTTTGTTTAAAATATTTTTAACTTTTTTTGTTTAAAATATTTTTAACTTTTTTTGTTTAAAATATTTTTAACTTTTTTTGTTTAAAATATTTTAAACTTTTTTTGTTTAAAATATTTTAAACTTTTTTTGTTTAAAATATTTTTAACTTTTTTTGTTTAAAATATTTTTAACTTTTTTTGTTTAAAATATTTTTAACTTTTTTTGTTTAAAATATTTTTAACTTTTCTGGGCCCCTCTCGTATTTTGTGTCATGTTGAGTAATTGGCAAAATGGCAGTTGCATTCTGGGGCAGGATTTTGGTTAAAATGGTGACCAATAAAATAATGAAGACTTTGTCAGTGTAGTTGTCATCTGCCTGCAGTCTCAAGAAGAAGCCTCAGAAGAATTTTTGTAGCACTCCTAAGAGGCCAAGTTAGTACTATGTTCTTTGAGTAGCTTTGAAAAAGCTTTGATAGCTTTTCCTTGTACTTCCTGAAACTCAGATTCTTTGACCTTTGCTTGATCCTGATGTGAATTCTGTGGTCCCAAACCACAGAATGTGTGGGACAATGATTAATATCCTTTGGGTCTAGATGGTCTAATACTTCATAAATATACTTCAAATCTGTAGTTAACAGTAACTCTTAAGTAACTGAACTCTTTATTGCTAAAGGTTAAATGATTTCTTAATAATTCACAGCTGGCAGATACCCCAAAATCTGAAAGATATGAGCACGTACTGGAGGCATTAAATGATTACAAGACTATGTAAGTTTTTGATACTTATTGTTTTAAATGTTCAATCTGATGCAGATTAGTCCTCGGTCTCCTTTGCTCAGTCTGTTTGGTAATTGCCTTGGTTGCAGATAACATTTAATTTTTAAACACTTCTTCATTTTCCAACTATAGTATTGCAGAGCTATTTCAGTGAAACACAGATGATTAGAAAAAAATTGGTTTTAGCTTCTATCCTCATACCACTTGCCATTCTATAGATGAGTGCAGATTGTTGGGGAAAGTGGGGAATAAAAGAGCATTAGAATCAGTATATGAATCTGTCTAGTATTGCATGTACACTGTTATTTTAAAAGTCCCTTTCCATGGGAGAGGAATGTTTACAATTAATTTTAAATCATCTAGGTTTATGTCTGGAAAGGAAATAAAGAAAAAGAAGCATTTGTTTGGCTTGAGAATTCGTGTTCCTCCTGTGCCACCGAATGCTGCTTTAAAGGCTGAGAAAGAACCAGAAGGAACTTCTCATGAGTTCAAAATTAAAGGCAGAAAATCATCTAAGCCATCAATTCCTGATGTGAGGTAAAACATTCAAGTGATGTTGTGGCTACTAAGTGTGTAGTGACTAGTTGGAAAGGTGGACTATTTGTGAGATCAAGGCCTTTGAATGAATTTGTGGCCAGTAGGACAAGGGAGGTTATTCTTCCTCTGTACTCAGCACTGGTCAGGCCACACCTTGAGTGCTGTGTGCAGTTCTGGGCCCCTCAATTCAAGAGAGATGTTGAGGTGCTGGAACGTGTCCAGAGAAGGGCAACAAAGCTGGTGAGGGGCCTGGAACACAAACCCTGTGAGAAGAGACTGAGGTGTTTAGGCTGGAGAAGAGGAGGCTCAGGGGTGACCTCATTGCTGCCTACAACTACCTGAAGGGACATTGTAGCCAGGTGGGGGTTGGCCTCTTCTCCCAGGCAACCAGCAACAGAACAAGGGGACACAGTCTGAAGTTGTGCCAGGGAAAGTGTAGGCTGGATGTTAGGAGGAAGTTGTTCACAGAGAGAGTGATTGGCATTGGAATGGGCTGCCCAGGGAGGTGGTGGAGGCACTGTCCCTGGAGGTCTTCAAGCAAAGACTGGATGAGGCACTTAGTGCCATGGTCTATTTGACTGGCTAGGGCTGGGTGCTAGGTTGGACTGGATGATCTTGGAGGTCTCTTCCAACCTGGTTGATTCTATGAATTTGATTATCTTCCTAGCAGTATCTTTAAAGAAATCTTAAAAAAAAAATCCCAACAAAAAAACCCTGAGATGCAACTTGAAATTTATCAGAGCTCTAGAAAATAACTTTGCTGTTATTTGGGAAACAATCTCTTGACTTTCTGGAGCCTATTACACAATCTGACCAGAATTATGAATAGGAAGTATGATGTGAAATTGTAATTTGTATTAGTAAAAATGTCTTTTTTTACCAAGTATTATCACACAAATAAAAAACATTTAACAATTGTTTGTTCCTCTTACACACTAGGGAATCTATGTCATTAGATCTTGTATCTGCTTTTTTTTATTCTGGAGACCAAATACATAGTTTCATACTTGGCAGCTTTCATTTACCAGAGTAATCTGTGTGCAGTGTTATAGCAGTAGACATCTAATTGTGTATTGATTGCCAAAGGAAAACTTAATTTTCATTGAATATATCTTCAGTAATACAGAACAAAATATAAATTTTCTTCTAGGGAATTAAGTAATGGTATAGAAAGAAAGGGGAAAAAAAAATCAGTAGGTCGTCCACCCGGTCCCTACACAAGAAAAATGATTCACAAAACTCCAGAGTCGTCTCCTCTGGTAAGGTTTTGGATATTAAGATTTAGTTACATATATATATATTTTTTTTTAATGCACCTCCCCCCTCCCCCTACTCCCACCCATTTCTCTCCAACTGGATTATAATTTTTGAAGAAAAACATAACCAGTTAATCTGAATCATGATGTTCCCCCACTTACCTTCAAACAAAGTTGATACAGCAAGTAAAACTGAAGTACTCTTCTGTTTGTGTTGTGTTTTTTTTCTTTTAGGATAATGAACCACTTCCAGTAATGGAGAACTCAGCCTTGGAATTACCCTGCAGTGTTGGGTAAATTTAAAAAAAAAAGGCATTGCAGGGTTGTTGGTTTTTGTTGTAATACCATGTCATGTATTTGTTTGCTTCTAAAATGTCTGCTCAGTTTTTAATATAAGATTATTTTCATTACATGGCAATCCTGCTGTCTTGCACATCAGGAAATCTGATGGAACTGCACATTCATCCAATACCTCAGATGTGGAATCCACAGGTGCTGCCAGTATGAAAGAAACTACCTCATCTAGTATTTCCAGACATTATAGGTAATTATTCCATTACTTGAACTGTTATAGAAGTTAATATATTAATTCAATATATTTATTTTAATAAAGCTTTCTAAAAGGAGTTAAGAATCAGTTGGTTCAGCAGTAGTTTACCTGTAATAAAGAGAAATGGCATCCTACAAGAGATCTCTTGCCAAGGCATGACAAATACAGTTTACAATGTGAGGTTCTGCTGTACTTCCAGTCAGTTCTGAACATTTTGACTAACTTCTGTAGAATCTGGTCCAGGTAGTTCCAAAGAAATTAACAAGATTCTTGAAGACAGATACCTGCATGACAGGTAGACTCACACCAGCAACCCACACTTAGGAGGGGGCAGACTGTTTTCTGATCATCTGTAGTCTGGTCAGTCACAGACAGTGCTCTGGAGTTTTTTGTTTGAGTTTTTTGTTTGCATGTTTTTGTTCTGTTGGTTGGATTGTTCAGTTGTGTGGTGTTCTGTGTGGGTTGTGTGGTGGTGGTGTTTTTTGTGTGTTTTGTGATGTGGGTTTTTTCCCTTAAGTTGAACTCTTTGTAAAAAAAGATAGAAGATGGGGTAGGAGGTTAACTTAAGATATCAAGCAGGTGTAATAGAAGTGAAATGGAGGTAAGGGTAGTGCAGAACTAGTGGTAGCATAAGTAGAGAAGAATTGAGTATGTTAAAGAGAAATAACATAGAGAATGTGATAATTCACTGGGATTTGGAAAAATGAACAACTTATAGTAGAGCTATAAAACACTTGAGTAAATGTAAATACAGGACAGAAGAAAGCTAGTCTTTATCAGTTCTGCTTACAACACAGGATGTGTCTTTGTTCTACTCACTAAATCCTGTTCTTTGGTGTAAATTAATGTAGTTAAATTACTGAGAAGACTTTTAATGGTTCCTTAGTTTTCTAATAAAGGCCTTGAGAGAGCTAACACATACCTTGAGTTTTAGCAGCATTTATTCTTGTAGGTTTGCGTATTCATGTGGAAGAATAATTATGTTGTGAGTTTTAGGGGTGGTTTTCTGTATTTTACAGTCAATAGAACATCAAAAATATTTTGGTAGTGTTCATAAATTTTCACTTGAACTTTCCTCCATTCTTAGATACTGCAAACATGAATTGCTCTCCCACTGAGATACGTGGATCCTCAATCTACTATTCTCTTTCTTATTTGTGCTATCAAGTGTTTTGAGTCATTGTGTGTGTTACGGTGTCAGTCCATCTTTAAAAACTTCTCTTCAACTTAAACTTTTGAAATTGCTGCCTGAGGACTAGAGTCACTGTCAATTTCTGTCCTTTATTCCACTTTTTAATGTTAAAAAGTGCTTTTTTTCTCAGTATTTATTCATAAGTCTTGACCATCAAAATTTGTATATCATTTACTTTAATACTTGATTGATCATGTTTTACTGTAGCTTGAATTATGCGTGTAGGCTTTCACAGAAGGATTTGTATCTTGAACACTTAATATTTGGCTTGTGATTTATTCCTGATTGAAGCTCTTTTCATTATCAGTTCTAAATCTGTGTGTTTCACATGTACATGTTTTCCTGACTGTATCCAACAGACTTTTAGGAAGTGATGTGTACTGTAGTAAGTGCACAGAAAATCATGATGTACGATAGAATTGAAAGTGAAATTCAGCTTGAGAAACATGTGTATGCTTATATACAGACTTAATATTAGCTAAGTCTCAAACTCTTTATAGTAGAGATTTTGTACTTGAGGCCTCTCTGTGGGATTAAATCCATATTTTCAATTGGCAAATTTAAGCACATTTTCTGCATACTTCTGTGAAGACAGTATTTTAATTTAGGAATGGGTTTAAGGTGTAGCTAAATAGTACTTCAAACACATCTAGCCATAAGTTAATATTTTTTAGCTAACCTTTCTCACATTGTTAAATAGTACGATTTGCCTTAGGTAAATATTTAGCAAGTGCTGTCTTCATCGTCATCTGTCTGTAGGCTGTAAGTGCTTTCATCAGTGAGGAACAGAACAAAGATGTTATTATATGAGTTGTGTGGAAATAATGATGAAGAAACATTTTTAAATGTGTGCTTTGAGTTAATGCTAGTTGTTCTTCTTTTAATAGTTTATCTGATTCGAGAAAAAGGACTCGTACAGGAAGAACTTGGCCTGCTGCAATACCACACTTGAGGAGAAGAGGTCGCTTTCCACGAAAAGCACTCCAAACTCAAAATTCAGAAATTGTCAAAGATGATGAGAGCAAGGAAGATTACCAGTATGATGAACTCAATACAGAGATACTTAACAACTTAGCAGATCAGGAGTTACAGCTTAATCACCTGAAGAACTCGATTACTAGCTATTTTGGTGCAGCAGGTAGAATAGCTTGTGGGGAAAAATACCGTGTTTTGGCTCGTCGGGTGACACTTGATGGAAAGGTGCAGTATCTGGTGGAGTGGGAAGGAGCAACTGCATCCTGACTGTAGGACTGAACATTATGTTCACTGCACTGTCATCTGTAAGTACAGTTCATAATGCAGAGCCACAAGAGAAAGCTATCTTTAACTGTGTTTCTAAAAACAAAACCAGTTTAGCCTTAACGTGTAATTGTTACCATTACAACTCTTGTTATAAAGACTTATCTTTTTAAAATCTGATCTGAAACTTAAATTTTTAATCTGAACACTGTTAGATGGTTTTAGGTTGGGTTATTTGGGGTTACAATTGCTTAAAAATGTGCATGGTGTTTTTAAAGAAAAAAAACAAAAAACATTTTTCTAGAGAACATTCCATGGATACAGTTATTGTGATTTAGAGAAAATACTATGTAGATAGCACAAATCTTTGAAAACTTTGTTTTGTTTTCTTACCCAAATGTTTGCAGAAATGTATTTCTATTTCAATACTTTCTAGATTTCGTAAGTGCAGTGTATATAATGCCCACTGAAGACTGTAAAATACTGAAGTTTTCCTTCAAACAAAATGTAAAAGAAAAAAAAAAAGACAAAATATATTGAGTCTGTAAATTGCTCTGTGACCAGACTTCGTTGTCGTCTTAATATATTCTTTGTGTGTGTGCATGTGTGTGCATATATACATGTGGTGTATTTATGCACACACGTACTTGTGCGTGTATATATGTGTGTGATTGTGACCTATGCAATACAAATTATGGGATTGGGCAGTTTGAGAGTACATCCCATAATTCTTTATTTCAGGAATAGTTGCCAGTATTTACACAACAGCATTTCTTCTCAGGCTTATTGGATGCTGTTGCTTTCTACATATACTAAAGAGAAGTGTCAAATCAGTGCAGCATGTTCTGGCAATGGGTGCAGTCATTGACGTTCATAAGTTCTGGGTAATATATTCTGTTATTTTCCATGTGCATTAACTGTTACAAAACAATGAAGAATCCAAACATTTTGAAATTAACTCTACTAGAAAGAACAGTTTAAAAGTTACTGTGGCACTCTGTAAAGTTTGTCCAAGTTATAAACTAAGCTGAACAGGATACACACAAGATTCCTACGTCTCTGTTTAATGAATATAGTATGAACAAAGTGTGTTATTGCACAGGGTCAACAAACAGTTTGTTGCCATTTGAAGTAACTTTACTGATTTTATTGCAACATTACCTCTTTTGTTTTTATAAAATGTTTCTAAGTTTGTAAGTTTCTTTCGTTTAAAAAAAAGGTTAAAAAAAATCTCTTGCCAGTATTAGGTGTTTTTTTTTTGTCTGCTACTTTTGAGGGAGTTTTAGCCAAAGAGTAAACAGAAGAATATTTTTGCTTTGGTGGTTATTCGCTGTACTGCATAGAGTAATTTTCTTTACATGCTTACAGGTTACCACAGAATTGAAATTTATGTAACACTTGAAAATGACCAAGTGGTTTGAAGTGTACTGCCTGAGTTAGTACTTGATTCCATTATATGATTATTTGACTTTTTCTGTTCATCTTGAAAAGATGAATTTTTATTCTTTTAACTCCTGTCACCTTATAGCCAAAGGAAGCAGAGAGCTATTTATCCTTGCTTGGCTTATGGCTAGCTGGGTAATATTAGCTTTATAAAACTGCTAATTGTAACTGCCACTTCTGTTTACCTTCACTAAAATGTGTGAGATTTTTTCCCTCACACCCTCAGCTATTAATTTAATGTTGCCTTGCCTATAGCTGCAATATTTTGATAACACAGCAAATTCATGTTAATTTTTGAATGTTTATATCTTGGGATAATGCAAAATGTAAAAGCCTTTGTAACCTTACTCACACCATCTGTATCTGTCTTTATTGTTTCACTTTATCCAAATCCTTTAATTCTAACTGAACACCAGCAGTATTTTTCATATCAAATTTCATTTTAAGATAAATATTGGAATGTACTTGGGGACTTTAGTGTGGCACGGAAATATTTGTCAAATTTAATCTGTCCATAGACATAACTATTGTGAATGTTGTTTCATTTTATTATGGTGGTTGACTTGACTCTGATGTTCAGTTTGTATTTTTGGAATTGCTTTTTTCTTAGAATTAAAAGACCAACATTAAATGTGTGTATTTTTTGAGAGAGAAGAATGAGTTTTGATTCTATGTTCTTGTGAAGTATCTACTTGATAATTTTCTCCCATGCCTTGTTTCTCTGTAACTTGTCTGTTAACTGTCCTGGAGACACTTGCTCTGTGCATAAGACACCAACAAGTGTTCCAGCTGTGCTTGAGGGATGTTTTTGTTTCAAGATGTTGTGTACTGGTAAATAATGCAATAGGGCTGCTGAAGGTACAGCTGGAGTAGTAACTGAAGCACACCTAAAAATGCCTTTCTCTCACTTGTTTATGAATTGCATTGTATGTAGTAATGAAGCATCTAAAGGAAAAAATCAATTGTTGCTGTACCTAATTATTTAGTCTTGGTGTGGCTTGATCATTGTACGTATGCATGTGTGTGTAAATACATGTAATTCAACATTGTGGTCACTGATTTAGACCCATTTCTATATGTATCAGATTTAATATTTTTCCATTATATATTTGTATGACAGTAGTATTTGAGTAGATGAAGTCTCTCTTGAGATCACTCTAAAAATTAATGTTCACCACATCAACAAGACAGCAAAGAAATAATGGCATGTGTCTGATCAGAATTATGAAGTAATCTTCCTAGCAAACTACTTGTCAAATAAGTGTTTTCAACAGAAACTTAAAGAGGAATTATGAATAAAACCTGTGCTTTCTCATGCGTAACAAACAGTGAGGCATTTTGAGTGAGATTGCAAATGAGTTCTGCAAAAATTGCTCAGTGTGAGCTAAAGTGAAAGGCAATATTTTGATTTAACATTAAGACAAAAATAGATCAAAAAGGATTTGAAGGTGAAGATGTGCAGTCACTTTTCTAGGATTGGGGTGGGAGAATAAGTGGATGAAAAAAAAAGTTCATACATTTTGAACAGTTTACTAAAGCAATTTTTAGTGTTATGTTTTAAAAGGAAATTGGTGAATTGAGATGGAACATCCCAAAGCTGGAGACTGAGCAGTAGTCAGAACACAGTGATAAGGATGAACTGGACAGGAGCATCAGCTGTGAGCAGAGGGAAGAGGATTAATTCTGCAAATGAATGCAGGTAATACTTTCAGGCTTTAAATCATGTTAATTCTCCAGTTCCTTTGCATCTGCCTGAATGAAAAGTTATGCTGTAGGCAGGGTACAATGGCAGAAAAATGTTTTCTAGAATTGGGTAAGTTTAGAACAGTGAGTTGTTGCCTCAGTGCAGAACTGAAGCTGATGGCTAAACATCTGTGTCACATCCCGTTGAGATCCTAGTCTGGTCAGAATTTGAAGAAAATAATCTGAGTTGTCAAAGTTAGTAGATACATTTCTTACTGTAAGTTTGATCATCTACAGGTGAGGTATTGCAAAGACTGCTTTGGTAGCCCCCGAGGAAAGTTGAAAGGGGAACGACCATCTACAGACTATAGTAGAGGACAGAAGTGGGGGGCATAAGACCAATACACGTAGAAATTGTGCATAGTCTGAGAATTCCATGCTTTTGCTGATTTTTCACTTCTGTGGTTCAGCAACAATAAAACAATTTTGTTTCTAATGACATTTTATCTGTTTTGCATTTCTGAATCCCTTAATGTGTCACTTGCCTACCTCAGCATTAAGCTGTATGTACCATAATATCAACAGTTGTTCTGGCATTCATTGATAACAAAATGTTTTGTCTTGCACATAAGAGTTTTCCAGCTATAGCTCACGCAGTTCTTTTCATGCAGTTTTTCTCCTGATCTATTCACTTACTTCACCTGTGTGTAGTTTTTCATGTGTTCCATTTCCAGCTTCTGAATTCCACAGTGTTCTGTTCTCTGCCCAGTTTTGTTCTGTGTCTTACATTGACTTGCCTGTGGATTTGCTTTTCTAGTCTTCTGTTTGCTTACTCTCCAATGTGGTAATATTAACTTGTTATCTTGATGTCTGCAGTCTTACTCTTATTAAGCTCATTTGCTTGAAAACCTTCTTTATAGCAAGAAGTTAATTAATAGTCCCATTTCATTCTAATGTAAGCATCATTTCCAAATACTTGTGCTCTTCCATTCGTAAACATATACATACAAAACTGTTGCTATTACATAGTTCATTTGCATCATCACTCAATCTGGTAGTTACTGCTTGGACATGTACATTTTTCATTAATGAATGTTGCTGAGGTTGCTTGCTTACTGTTTTTCACATACATGCTCTGAGTATTCACAGATAGATAGCAGAGGTTAGAAAGTACTAACATGAAAATGATAGAGTAGTAGAGAATCCAACAGACATGAGAAATTCAGGGTAAGAAATGATACCTGAACAACTGGAAAGGTGTTCAGGCTGTAAAATGTTAAAATATATTTGTAGTGGTAGCAGGAAGAAAAGGTGAGCCTAAAAAGAATATAAAGTAGAACTAAGAAATGATCAGGATAATGTAGACTTTCTTGGTGATGCTCTTTCTATGAAATCCACACTTGGAACTGTGCTTTCTGACAAACCTGACTGATGAGGCAAATGGCTTGTTGCAGAAAATTAGTTATGTATGCATATATGTAGTATGTATACTGAAGTGCAGAAATACAAAAGTTTGAGAAATACAAGGAGAAACAAATTCATTGAATTACAGTGAGAATGTCTTATTTTTAAGAGAGTCTTTCAGCAGGATGTGAAAAGATTAAGACAGCCTTTGGGTATTTAAAAAAAAATAAAAACTGCTAACGTGGTCCTTGCTGCCTTTTTCTCCCATGCCTTTTCTTCTCTGCCTGTGGTAATGAGCTCTAGCGGTATGATGCTCAGCTACCCCACAGTTGGAGGGAAATAGTGATGCTTTAGAATAGGAACTCCAGTTTGGCATTTGGCATTTGAACCTGCTTCCTTCTTCCTAGTCTCATGGTGTTGCCCTGTGGGAGGGAACTGATGGGGAGGAGCTATTTCTGAAGAGACAGCGTAAGTGAATGACTGAAGCATGCTCAGGGCTTTGGAACTGGGATAGTGGGGTCTGGCTCTGCTCGTCTTCAGAGATGGTAATCAGTAATCTTTTTGTTAACTGTTTGGAACTAGGATTGATTAAATTGTCAGAAGCCTTTTGTATGGACAGCTATGGCTGTCTTTGACTTGACTGCCATTTCTACTACTCCCTGAAATCATCTAGCATAGTAAAAAAGACCTTAATTAGATGGTTAATGTCAGGTCCTTTAACAGAACATTAAAATAAGGATACACCACATAGATAAATGTTTTTAGGACTTACCTCTTGGCAGTGATCTTCCTTACATACCTGTGTACCAATCTGGCAGGTAGCAGATGGCAAGTGAAGAAGGCTATCTTATTTCCAGAAGGGTTGGTACATAGGGAAGAAATGGATAGACTTGTGAGCAGAATAGGTTTCTAGCCTCATTAACTGTCTTCAACTATACACCTTCTCTCTTGCTATCAGTTTTTAATTCAGATGCTTCTGGTGAAACTTAACAGTGTAGGTAGGTGTATTTGCTAATTTGTTAAAGAATTTTTGATTGCTGTTATTATTGTCTGTGGTGATGAAAACCAAGTTACTTTAAGTAAATTCTTGGTTCTGAAAACAAATTTGTACCATGAGGCATATAGGTTTTGATCCATTTTATAACAATCTGTCAATATGGTGCTTACTCTTCGCTGTACTAGCATTCCTCCTGTATGAATAGTGAATGCTGGAGCAGGGTAGAGAATGAAAAATGCTTAAGAGAAGCCATTTCTGAGTGATAACTGAGAGCTGTAGGTCTCTGGTCAGCAGCTAAAGTTTACAAATGTTAAAATGACAGTCTCAAAGAGAATTGTTATTTGAAACTGGAGAGGGCATGGGAACCATGAGTTTTTGTTTGGTGTTCTGTTGGGTCTTTTTTAAGATATCAGAAAAAGCTCACTCTGCTAAGTTTCAGGATGTCAATTAGCTGCTGGGGATGAGAGTCTTTAGGACAGACTGCCATGTAAATATTGAAAAAAAAAATCAGAAAATAATTAAAAAGAGTAATTTGTGGTTGAATAAGTCTTGCCAGTGTACCCCACATAGTCCTGGTCTCTGAGGGTAGTCCTGCAACCTGACAAATGAGCAGTTAGACAAGCAGGTGCTACACTGCCAAGTATTGGAGATGCAGTGGACTTGTGTCAGTCTGGAAGAAATTCAGACAGAAAGTATTTCTTGCAATGTACTTCAAGAGACCACTTAGGCTGTCTTTGTCTAATATGGCTTTTGATAGTTTTCACTGTGCATTTACCTTCTCAAGTCAAACCATTCTTCTACCATTAGTTGCCTAATGTTGTGCAACCTGATGTTGTACCTCTAGTATTCCATGCTGTTTGCTTTGTCAGTTCAGAACACAGTACAGAAAGGAAGTTCCTATGTCACTGTTTGAACAATGTGGTTAGCAGGCTTCCGGACAGGCCCAAGTTTCTCTTGAAGTAATAAACAAACTTCATTAAGCTGGAAAAAAAGTTTCAAAAGGGTGAGCTTTTAGTCTCAGGATCTTGCATATTCTGTTAAGAATGTGCAATTACTATATACTAGTAACTACTAGTAATTTATATTGAGGGGTAAATTGCCATGGTTTTATATTGTGATACTACTTGCCGATTTCCTATTTCTCCCTAGGTGTTTCTCTGTAATATGCTGATTATACCTAATTAGAAATTAAAAACTTTTTATCAGGTGTCAGTTATGTTTGCTTCTGAGGAACCCTTTTTTTTTAATCTTGAGTTTCATGTGATGTTAGAAATGCACAAACTGCACCCAAGTTACACCAGTGTACCTTCTGTAAAATCCATTCTGAAAAGCATTTGTGAGGACAGATGACCAACAAGTTAGTGCAGTGATTTTAGAGTACAGATGCCAGTTTGCTGCTCCTTTTTTTGTTTTGGGGGAAAATTGGGACTTGAGTTAGGTGCTAACAAGTAACACTCAAGTGAACAGTTTCCCAAAGTCACAGGTGCTGGTTTAATACCAAGAAATCTTGACTTAAACCAGCTTAAGATCTCACATTCTCTAGCTTTGAACAACACTTTTTACTCAGTGGTACTACTAACTTCTATAATTTTGCAGAAGACAATATTTCTCAGAATTGCTCCTAACCTTACTGCCTGCATAACTGGAAAATACGCTGTTCTATTTGTAATTAACAAGTACAATATGGAATATAAGTATTGAGGTGCAAATGCTGGGGGAAAAAAAGGTTTATATCTGACATGCATCTGCTTAAATGTATTCTCTTAAACATCAGAGGTTGGTGTCATTCTGATCTGATGACTATGTGTATTTTATTTACATTGGTAAAGCTGATTTTGGTTTACAGTGAATAACAACAGAACTTGAAAGCTGCATTAAAAGAAATTAAAAAGCTGTGTGACCAAAATCAAAGTTCTTTCTAGCCTAGTATCCTTGATACAAAATTTGTAACATTCATAGATAACATTCTTCCTTCACTATAAAATCAAGAACACAAACATAGGTTTAAACATCATTTATTGAAAATCTCAGTTATGCATAACTTCATTCAACATCTGCAAGTCTTAAAACATTTAGCTCTGAATAAAAAAGTCAATTAGGAAACTTGATTTATAATCTCATTGTAAATTGTACACAATCAAAAGTAATCTACTTTTCAAAAACCAACCAAGACTTTATTGAGCTGCAAGTTTAGATGCCAAATCCTTCACGTATGATAAATATATACTGCAGCTGCCAAGGTCAAAGCAGTTACCTTTATGAATGGGGAGAAATAGTCAGAGCTCCTAGTTAAAGTAATAATTTCTTAGACAAATTTTGCTGGCAATGTTTCTCTTTTACCAGGAACTGTTACTTGTACTATGAGAAACTTGCAGTTCAGTGTTGTGTGTTTGATCACAGGAGTCTGCATTCACTAGCAGCTTTTAGCTATTATACCATACTGTTCACCACTGGATATATAACCACTGTCAGTAAGGCAGAGCAGATGGGGAATGTCATCCCTTAAGGTGCCTTTGAAAAACTTTTCAGAGCTCATTTGGGGGTGGTCTAAGCTAAAATCTACAATCTAGTAGTTTTGATACAGGAGGTAGATGTCCTAGTCACAGCTTCATGGAGCTGGTTTAGCATTTTGCAGATGGGTTGTAGCATTACACTTGTGGTGATGTAAGCAATACAGGTCTTCTAATAAGAGGAATAGAGTCCTGTCCTGAAGGGACCAGTTCAAAACATTGGAAGCTGACTTCAGCAAGCTTTGGCTTATGCCCTGATGCAGATGCATGGCATGATTGGTACTAGAAAATGTACAGGGAAATGGCAGAAAAGTACTATTTGTTATGCTAGTGGAAGGAACTCTTTCTAGATTTTGTTCTATTCATAGAAATAAGCTTTATAATTCCAGCAGTTCAGAATAGAAAGTGTCATGTGGAAAAAAAGATAGACCTCTAAATGGAAGCAATCTTAATTTGGATATATTTGCACAGAAAGAAAATGCAGCTCAACAGCATTTGGAGCCCTTTATAGCAAGTTCTGTAAGGAATAACACTTTTGCTTATAAAAAACATTTAGAAATGTTATTGCTAGGTCCCATTTTCAGAAGTTGAAGTGCTCTTTCTGGTGTACTGTAGCCCTTCCTCTCATTGACTTCATTTGAACAAAGTTTCTTCATGTATCTATTGACCCTGTTTAATCTCCATTAAAATAATTTTTAATCAGTCCTGAAGTTGTCATTCTCCTGTTCAGATGACCCAGCAACAGGCAGAACAATTAATAGAGATGTTGTGTTTTTCAAATATATTTTAAAAGGTTTTTTTAGAAAGTGTTTCCTAAAAACACTTCTGGGATGAAATGCAGTTTAACACACTTGGGAAACTTCAGTGACTTGGCACATTGTAAAAATAACTAACTTCCAACCATCACAAAAAGTTCATTCTCACTCATTACGAGTTGTGGCAAACATTCTGCATGCCTTCACTGAACTGCTAAAAAGCCACTTCATTTAGAAATTACAGGTTATTGATTTGAGGATAGTTTTGCCTAAAGTGATATGTGTCTTCAGTTGATCCTAGCATTTGAAGCCTGTAATTTATGCTGTGCTCAAGTAGCCAGATACAGAAACACTGCTCATGTGCACTGAGTGTACTTAGCTAAAAGGCCTGTGGGAGTGAGAAAAACAGAAAGGTTAGGTGAACAGCTTTGGGTTTTTTTCATGCTTAGGTAAGTCCCTCTACTAAGTGCTACCATAGTCACAGCTTCAATAGGTAAACTAATAAAAAAGATTGGCAAATTGAAGTTACAAAATCCTTCTCTATCTTAAGGTAATTGTTTTCGCACAGTTACATACTCCTCTGTATTTAAGGGAAAGAGTAATATGATAAATTACTTCTGGGAAATCTATTACATAAGGTTCTGATAACTAAGAATTTATAAACCATACTTCAAGGTGTGTATGCATTTGGTTGTATATGTTAGCCATTTGTCTTTTGTCTGATGTAATAGACAAAAAATAAGTTCTACAACAGCAGGTCAGTTTTATAAACAGGAACTGTACATATTTTCTCCCATTAATTTTAACACTGACTGGTTCTCTGAAGTGCTGGTATTTGCTGCCTCTAAATAAGGAGTTCTCATGATGTTAACCCATACAGCAAAAGCTGAAGATTGTTAAACCCATGTAACATTAAAGACAAATGACAATAACTACAGACTACCCTTATGGCCCCTAATCTTGTAAACACTTAGGCACATATGTAAATTCACTGTTTAACAGCAAATAAAGGGATGCTTACATTACCACAAAGTTTTATGTGAACATGGGAAAAACCACAAGAGCATTAACATTACTTTGCATATGCATCAGGCATCCTCTGGGCACTATGCATGTCTGTCATGAGCAAATGCTACAAGCAAAAAGAAATAGTGTTAGTAGCACTTGGAAAAATGGAGGTGCTGAGGGCAAGGCCTTGTTTGTGTTAAAAACAAAAATCTAACCAAACAAAAGCTTAATCCCAAACAAAGCCACCCCCCAATAACAAACTATGCAAGAATACCTCCACTGCCACCACTGAACCAAAAAACCCTACGTGAATTGAAAATCTGATGTTCAAAAGAATCTGAAAGGTCATGTGTTGGGGGGTTTACTGTAATAGTTATTGCTTCCCCTCTCCCTGCATACCTGTTACATTCTTATGATCACACTGAATATTAAGTTCTACTTTTCCTCTTATCTTCAAAGAGACTTTTCAACATGTAAACTTGAACAGCTGATACCACCACCATAACTCCCAAGTTGACCATGGACCAGAAATTCACTCTGTCGAAGTTGCTTTCTTGTATATTTCGGTCACGGGCCTCAAATGCTCTGAGGAGTGTCTGAATTTGGACACTTTTGCTTAATCTTGCTTTGACACTGTTGATAGATTCCTGGAAAGTGACAAAAGAGTAGTTTTAGAAAAAAAAAAGTAAAACTTTCAACACATGCTAATATTAATACAGTCTTACCACCTGTAATTCAAATTTGTGCTTAGCCATATTTTCATTAATTTGTTTGCTTAATTAACAGTATTAATGTTTTACAGTAATTTGATTTTTCCCTTTTTACAGGCTCAGGAAGCAAGAAAGAAATCAACCCCCTAAAATCATGTGTTCTAATGTTCCATGTATTTTAGGGAAAACTGATTCCAGGTGTTCAGATAAAAAAAGAAGGTAGTGATCTCTGAAGAACTGGCCTCAATGAAATTAAGTAGTAGCAGACAAATGTAGGATTTATTTTTTCTGCTGGATAATCTAATTTAAGCACTGCTTAATGCAAACTACCATCAGGACTGTAGCTATAACAAAAGAGAAATATAGCAATGTTATTTCCAATTTCCATTTATGCTTTCAATGTAGCAGCTATCAACTACTGCTTCAGCTTTGATACTGTAGAAGTTCTGACAATAAACTTTGACTAGGACAACTAGAGGTCCTACAAAGGACACAGAGCATGTTTCAGAGTATCTAGGGAAGTAGGTAAACACATCCTACCTTTCTAACTTCTGCATTTACAAAGACCTGGTCCTACAATCTGTTACATTTTCATCCACAACACAATAGATAGTCACAACATAAAAACTGATCTCATCAAGTGCTGATTTTTGTTCCTAATACAATTATGTGACTGTTAGTAAAAAGAGTAATGTCTGCAATAACAGGAGGCCACAAATATTTTTAAAAAGGGTAAACCAAGCAGCAATAGTTTCTCCCTGGAAGTTTTCTATGTGGCATATCTAACAAATATTTTTAAAGAGCTATTTATGGAAGCTAAATAATGTAATGATTGTACTAAAGTTCACGTATTACACAATAACAAACACCAAGAAGATAAAGAACTTTAGAAATAAGATAGAATGTCCATTTTCCCCAGCAAACATGTTGTTTATGGAATGTTCATGTAATTATCACTTTCAAGTTCTATGAAGACTTAAGATGCGATGGCATAAAATAACTTATTGTTAACCTTACAAAAATTACCTACTTTAAGACCTGCAAGGCTCTGAAATTAAGACAAGTTTAACCTTTTTTTCTGTTTTTTTTTTTTTGGATGAGATACCAGTTCACACACAAGGAGCTGTCAAAGCCATTCTTTTACTGCTTGTGGTTAGTGCGAGAGGGATTTGCCACACAGTTTCCCTTAGACTTTCTCTAATTGTCTTGATTGTCAATTTTAAGTACCTGGTCAGCTTCTCAGATTTGGTTTTAGCTGTTTAAGTGTACTGTACACCTACAAAAGATCTTAAACATCGTTTGTTTTGTTGTTTCATAGACTGCATTTGACAGCAGTGTGCTCTTGTGACCAAGAGGGCAAACAGCATCCTGGGGTGCATTAAGTATCTCCTGCAGGTCTAGGGAAGTTCTTCTCTCCCTCTACTCTGCCCTGGCAAGACCTGGAATGCTGCATCGTTTTGGGCTTCCCAATTAAAGAGGCAGGGATATGCTGGAAAGAGTCCAACAGAGAGCTATGAGAATGACTAACTTGAACATCTCTTCTAGGAAGAGAGATTGACAGACCTGAAGCTGTTTGTTTTGAGAGGAAAAGGCTGAAAGGGAATCATATCAATGTCTAAAATATCTGAGGGATAGGTGTCAAGATGAAAGTGACAGTCTCGTTTTAGTGGTGCCCAGTGATAGGACAAGGAGCAATAGGTGCCAGCTAGCACACAGGAAGCTCCACCTCAACACAGTGAGACACTTCTTTACTGTGAGGATGCTGGAGCCCTGGAACAGGCTCCCTAGAGAGGTTGTGGAGTCTACTTCTCTGGAGACTAAAAAAATCTGCCTGGATGCATTCCTGTGCAGCTTGGCCTAGGTGGCCCTGCTTTGGCAGGGGGGTTGGACTCTTATCTGTGGAGGTCCCTTGCAACCTGTAACATTCTGTGGTGATTTTGTGAAATAGAACACAATGTCATTTTCTACATCAGTGCATCCCTAAGTCTTTGTGGATATTTGCTTTTAGGATTTTACCAAACTAAGGCAGAATGGCGAAAATGACATTGATTTGTTCCCCCCTCAGATACACTGAAAAGAATTAAACAAACTACTAACCAGAATGTCTTCCAATTTCATATCTAGGAGATCTGTGCCTGTAACATACTTCTTCCAGTCTTCCTGATCTTGTCCATCTTCTCCCATATTGTCCAGTATCAGTTCAAAGAAAATCACCTTTTCAGAAATGGTACTGAATGTGTTATCGAAGCAGAACATGTAATCTCCATCTTCTGTTTCAACCCTGTGTATATAAGCAAAAGGTCATTAAATCAACAACACTTTTAGTGCTGATTCTCAAAAGGTGTTTTTAAGTAAATTTTCCTCTTCAAGACTGACAGCCATGCACTTGGAAATAACTGACTATGCTTTTAATATAAAAATAACTCTAAAGACAATGACAGGCTCCATAATCACAGCAAAGCAATCCCACTGATTGAAGATTTAAAATGAAGGTGGTAACATAATTTTATTGTCTTTTGTTGGAATTTTGAACAATTTCTAATCATTACAAAACTGATATTAGAAGTGGAGTTCTTATATAGTAAGATTACAATAATTGCACTCTATCATAATAAGAGGACTGGAAAAATAATATAAAAAATCCCATATTATTATGACTGATAACCTTTTGATATCAGATGAGACCTTTTTCAACTCTAATTTTTGTTCACTCTTAACAGCCACCATCCTTCACTGTATGGTAAAATCCATATAAAAAAAGCATTCAAAAGATTTTATTCTCCAACTGTCCTGTTAGCCTTTTGTAATACTAAGGAGAAGTACTTGACCTTTGCTTCAGTTACATTTAATAAAGAAACCAGATAAGTACTTTTATATAACACTTCTAAGTTTGAGGATTTTAAACTTACGTATGAACTCCATCTGATTTTCTTTCATCAAAAACTAGAGTTTCACCTTTTGGAGACAGTAGATGAAAATCAACATCTAATCCTGCTCCATCAAGAACCTGTGAAACAAACAAACAAAAAAAGCTCCAACCAGTGGAATTCCTGTTTGGATTGCTGATGGCAACATTTTTAGGTAAGGGAAGAGATACAGAATCTAGAAGCTGAATCTGACTGCATGAGTTCACACCAAGTTAACTGGGAATAGATTAAGAACTGGTTCAACCCCCAAGCATTTTAGCCATTTCAAATCTTAATGTAAACATTATCTCATCATGTTAGCTTATATTGGACCGTGATATAGAAATAAAATCTCATTGCGATAGCTTATACTGAGCCATCTCCTGGTTTTAGAATGCACACACTTTTATCAGTGGGGAGGGTTAGACAACCTGTGAGACTAATGGCCAAATCCTAGTGCTAGTTCAGTGGCAGCAACTTTTTTCATTCTTTTCAAAGTCTTTCACTTTCACGTACTGTCATCTCTAATTTTGTAGGGCTAATTACCAGTGTAGAAGACAGAAGTAGACTTCTGGTGCTAATCAAAGTTGCACCCACAGATGATCTCACCTTCGAATGCACATTTGAGCTATGAATTTTCCCTGGGCGTTCTCATTTCCCAAAAGCAAAAGCAACTGAAGACATTTAGCTTCCTAAGCTCATAGTAAGTATACACGGTTGTACAACTGTGTAAATGGCTACAGTGCCGTTGCCACATCTGCTGTTACAGAAATTCTCTTCTGGGAAGGCAGTAACTGCAAGGGAGCAGAGAAGGATCATTTTTAGGGTATTACTTGAGTCCATGCTCAGGGGTCATTTTTGTTTGCCTTTTTTCCATTAAGCTAGTTGAGTAGAGCAGTCTGCCTCTGCTTAAATTGAGGGTAAAGTTTACACTGGCTTGGAAGTGACACTACTCTTACCCAAGAGAGCAGACAAGGAAAAGTAGTAGCTAACAGCTGATCAAATTACAAGCCATATGCAGAGCAATGCCTTCTACAACCTAGACCCTTGGAATAAAATTCATATCCGAATAGCCTTTATTGAATTATGTCTTTAGAGAATGACCTACATCCTGCATAGATTACTGCAATGCTTCAGCTAGGATAATTAAGTACAAAGTAAATCTATTTCAGTAACACATGGAATAGAGATCTTCCTCTTTCCCAGCAGTTTGACAACTCTTCCCAGACCTTAAAGGTAGTGTAGATAATAAGACTTTTCGAAAAACATACATTTGAGATAAGTGATTAATATCAATACACAGAAAAGGTATGTAAGGGGATGTGCATCAGCAGCAGTTTTGTTTAGAGCTACAACAGAAGATCACGGCTGTCGACTGTCTAAACTTTTGCCGTTTTAAAGGATGGCGACGTGATCTTGTACAATGAAGTGAATAATCGGTGAAAATAACTATGAAAAGTCTGTAGCAGTACTCTTTTATCTCCCAAACATACAGCTTTGAATAGCGTGCAATTTTAAGGCAGATCTGTGGTGCTACACGAGGCCTGCTGCAGGCAGGGTGCACATCCTGCCCAGAGCAGGATGTGTAGGCAGCAGGGCGAACTCCAGCTGCCGCACCTTATCGGGGAAGGCCGGCGGGACCACCCGGCCGTAGCCCCGTGAAGCACACGGAGATCCCTCTGCTTCCCCCAGCACAGGTCTCCCCAGGCGGACGGCCGCGAGGTGGCTCCAGCCGTGGATGCAGGCGAGGGGTGGGGAACCCCCGAGCAGACGGGAACGAGCACCCGGCTGCAGAGGCGCTCGGTACCGCTGCTACTGGCGGAGTCTGGCGAGAAGGGAACCGGTAGCTGAACCGCCCAGCACCGCCCACGGCCCAGGACCAGTAGCGACGCCGTCACGATAGAATGCGGGACCACTCGGCTCCCTTGAGGACTACCCTGCGGGCAGGCCCCTTGCGGCCCCGCAGCCCTGCCGTGCCCCGCCCGACCTGGTACTCGAGCTCCAGCGAGGCCTCTTTGCGCATGGGCTGATAGAAACACTCCTTGCGGCCGGCGGGAAGCGTGAAGGTGAAATCGCTGTCCAGCGAGGGGGTGAACTCGGCGGCGCCGGGTGGCAGCAGGAGCAGCGCGAAGCAGGCGAGCAGCCGCAGCCGGGGCCGCAGCGATCTCCCCATCCCGGCGGCGTGCTGCGGCGTCCGTGCGTGCGGCCCACCCACCTCCGCCAGCCCGGGAGGTGGGAGCCCGGCCCCGGGGGGGCGTGGCGGGGCGGGCCCTGCCCATCTCACGGGTCCTCCAATGGCAGCTGCTGCGGCACCGCTCTCCGCCCGCCCGCCCACAGTGCGCCGCCGGGGGAGCGGATTCACCTCTGCGCGGCGTGCGCTTCCCCGCCCAGGTACGGCACCGGCGGCGGCGCAGTGCGGAGGGGAGGGCGGCACCGCGCACGCGCTCTGCGGGGAGCAGGGAGCTGGCCCGCGCTGTTTGAAGCGGCGTGAGGGCCGGGCCCGGGGAGGTTCGGCGCGGCAGGAGGGCATGTTAGCAGTGGGTCCTTGTCACCGTGGTTTTTTTCACAGCTGAGGTGGGGGCAGCTCCTTTTCGACTTCTGTTTTCTTTTGAGGCTGACAGCCCTGGGCTGCTGGTCGGAGAACCCTAGGGCAGACGATGGCCTGATATCGCCGCCTTTCGGCTGGTTTGTGTCCTATTGCTCTGAACGTTCGGGCCGCAGCCTCTTTCCTACCGGGCGCCCCACAGGAGCAGCGACTGCCGTCGCTAAGTCGCGCTGTTGGCAGTACTCGGGCTGGGCACGCAGGCTGGTAGCTGAGGGCGGGCGGAGTGGCGCGAAAGCAGAGGAGGAATCGCAGCCGTTATGGGTACTGGCTGCCTCCGGCCTGCAGAGGTGGGCGGCGGAGGGGCTGCGGTTCTGATGGAAAAGGGCGGGAGGCGGCGGCAGCGCCTTTCCCGGCGGTGTTCGTCCTTCTAAATTGTTTGATTGTTCTCTCCTTCGGGTATCTCAGGCGATGTGCAAAGCTTTCTTAGCTGTGGTAAGAGCTGCGCTCCCGCAGGCTATTATCTCGTGTCTTCAGTGCACTCGACTTCTCGTCGCTCTGATTTGTTTAATTTCGCTGGTCACTGGACAGCAAGGCAAGTGCTGTTACACCAAGCTAGGAGCAGGTGTGGATCTGTTGGAGAGTAGGAGAGCCCTGCAGAGGGACCTTGACAGGCTGGATGGGTGGGCAGAGGCCAATGGGATGAGATTTAACAAGGCCAAGTGCAGGGTGCTGCACTCTGGCCACAACAACCCCAAGCAGCACTATAGGCTGGGAACAGAATGGCTGAGAGCAGCCAGGAGGAAAGGGACCTGGGGGTACTGATAGATAGTAGGCTGAAGAGGAGGCTCAGGGGTGACCTCATTGCTCTCGACAACTACCTGAAGGGAGGCTGTAGCCAGGTGGGGGTTGGTCTCTTCTTCCAGGCATCCAGCAATAGAACAAGGGGACACAGTCTCAAGTTGTGCCGGGGGAAGTAAAGGCTGGATGTTAGGGGAAGTTCTTGCCAGAGAGAGTGATTGGCATTGGAATGGGCTGCCCAGGGAGGTGGTGGAGGCAGCGTCCCTGGAGGTCTTCAAGAAAAGTGCCATGGTCTAGATGACTGAACAGGGCTGGGTGCTGGGTTGGACTTGATGATCTTGGAGGTCTCTTCCAACCTGATTGATTCTATGATTCTACTTTTCTAGGCACCTTGCTGCTTGCTTGGGCTTTCTGAAGTAACTGGGATGTTTTGTATAAACATTTTTGTTGATTTTTTTTTACTAATGTATAGATTTTTCCAGTTCTCTTAGTAGTTTCTTGTACTTCGTGAACATATACAGAGCTCTTTCTTATAAAAGATAATTAACATAGGTGTTTTTCTCTAGCTGACGTTGGAGGGGGTAGTGTGCAAAATGTATGTTTTAACATTTGAGAGTTTAGTTTGTGGAGTTTTTCCTCTTTCTTGTTTTTCTTTTTTTCCCTTTGCATCTTTGAAAGTACCTTTGCAAATAATACTTGCAAACGTTTAACAGTGTTTTAATGCTAAATATTATTTTAACTACATGTGTGTTTCCTATCAAATACAGTATGTGGACTTGCTCAGAAAGTGCTGCTGCTGAAGATCAGCTTGCAACTTTACAGTCGTTACGAAAACAGCTGAGGAGAACTGAGAAAAGCCTCCAAACTGTAGAGGAAGAGCTTTACAGGTAGAATTGTGTTTGGAAGTGAGAACAGTATGTCTCTCATTGTGTAAATCTGTCTCATTCAGTGTAATGGGTTGTTGCAAGTAGTTCATTGTGTGTTGCCCTTTTGAATACTCTGTATGAGCAATTTAACAAAGAAAAAAATATGTAGCAACTTTTTATTCTCTCTCCTAGCACTAGTACAAGTGAACGTTGTGGTCAGTGCTTCAACGAGGCTGTAGACTTCACTTTGGGGGACCTTGTTGAGCCCAATTGCAACTATCAAGTTTCCTCCAACTGTAAGAATGCTGGTAAAACATCTTGCCAGGATTTTCAAAGAAATCCCAAAGTAAATATTGTGCTTTGTTACCTCTTTGTATTAATTTGTTTTCTTTTTCTTTGCTGTGTTTTTGAGTTGTTTTTGCTTTTAGCATTTGAACTTGATGAACTGTAGCATTAGGCGGTTATATCAACAGAGCTCTTGTAATGTGTTTTAAATAGATTTGCTCTACAGACTTTCCATTGATGTATATATTGCTTACATATGCATGTGTGTTTATTTATGTATTTATGTTAAACATGTTTATTGTGTCTAGTCTTACTCAGTGGCTACAGTTTCTGATAGAACTGTGGAAGAAAACGAACGTCTTAAGGAGAAGCTGGATGCCCTTCATGAGCAAAATGCAGCTTTGACTTCTCAGAATCACTACCTAAAGACAAGAATGGAAAAAATGAACTTGGAATTGATGCAGTCAAATACAAGAGTAAGTATATTTAGTGTATTCATCTAAAAGAAAACTCCCTAGTGAACTGGAACACCCCAGTGACTGTGACTTTTGGGAATGTAATTCTAAATGTAGTAATGCTGAAGTTAATATTTGAAGATGAATAGTCTATTTTTCTTCATAACATGTAGCATTAATCTCAGAACATAATCGAATCTAAAGCCAGTAAGTCATGGAGTGAAAAATACATTATGTAAGGAAGTAATTAAAAGTATTTGGTGTTGTATGTTTATGTGTTTGAGCTGCATTAAGATCAACGAGAAGAATAATAACGATACAGTAGTCATTTATCTACAACATCAGAAATGTTAATCTCTCAGATTGGATTAATATTGCTTCCTTTAAAAAGTGAAGGTCAGCTAGAAAGCATTACTGTATTCAAGAAATCATTACTGATTTAATACGGAATTTTATGTAGAGTTTTCTTCCAGGACACTGTGTTTTTGTATTCTGTTTATGTGTAACACTTGCAAAACATAGCTATGTTTAATGCTTTTTATTCGAGGAATGTTATCTCCAAGACAGTACAAAAGTAAACAGACTGTTTGACTATCAGTCTGTTTGACAAGTAGCAAAATTCTGGGGGAAAAGCAGATGATGATCAATATATGAAGAAATTATTCTGCTAGACAACATACTACACTGGAACGATGCTAGGGAACTGGAAGGGTGTTAACTGAGCAAAAAATGGGAAAACAACCTGTATAGATGAGCAAGCATCTTCCTCAGTATGGTTAAGAGCACTAAGTCTTTCAGCAAGCAGATTGTGCTTACATGTTTTTCCTGAAAGCTATTTATGCAGGTCTTAATGAAACCTCAAATATGTTTATATTTCAGATTTCGTATCTCGAAGCAACCCTAGGTACACATTTAGAAAGCATTCCAAAGCTGAAAGAACAGATTGTGAACTTGGAAGCAGAGGTTTCAGCTCAAGACAAGATTTTGAGGTAATGTGTACTTTTACATCAACATTTTATATTACTCTGCTTTTTAGACCAATCTTTTTTGGGGTGATGTAATTGTGTGGTTAATGTGGTCTGGGGCTTGGAACTTTGATTTGGGAGCCATATATAGGAGGAGGGAGATGTTTTGTGTTGTACTGAATGTACAATGGCATCGTGGTCTGTATCAGGAACAGTCCGGCCAGTAGAACAAGGGAGGTTATTATTCCCCTGTACTCAGCACTGGTCAGGCCACACCTTGAGTACTGTGTCCTGTTCTGGGCCTCCCAGTTCAAGAGAGATGTTGAGATACTGGAATGTGTTCAGAGAAGGGTGATGAAGCTGGTGAGGGGCCCAGAATACAGTCCTGTGAGGAGAGGCTGAGGGAACTGGGGTTGTTTAGGCTGGAGAAGAGAAGGCTCAGGGATGACCTCATTGCTGTCTACAACTACCTGAAGGGAGGCTGTAGCCAGGTGGGGGTTGGTCTTTTCTCTCAGGTAAACAGCAGCAGAACAAGGGGACACAGTCTGAAGTTGTGCCGGGGGAGATCTAGGCTGGATGTTAGGAGGAAGTTCTTGCCAGAGAGAGAGTGATTTGCCATTGGAATGGGCTACCCAGGGAGGTGCTGGAATCACTGTCCCTGGAGGTGTTCAAGAAAAGCCTGGATGAGGCACTTAGTGCCATGGTCTAGTTGATTGGACAGGACTGGGTGATATGTTGGACTGGATGATCTCAGAGGTCTCTTCCAACCTGGTTGAATCTATTCTACTTCAAGAAATGGGAAAGAATAAGGCAGGTTTATAATGCTAAACATCTGTGCCCTTTTAACTAAGAGTGATTGTGTACTACCTGACTGCATATCTTCTGTAGACAGCAAGCATATGTATTTTCAAATGTTACTGCAGCATGTAGTGTAAAAGATTCTTCATCCTGAGTCAAGGTAAATAGCTATATAAAGCTAGTGTAAGCAATGTCTAGAGGCTGTCAGGAGACACACATGTCTGTCAATTTATCTTATAATCTCATGCTGTATAATAATTAATATCTCAGTCTGCCTTCACAAAATAAGTAAAACCCGTTCTATTTAATTTATATTGTAGTGTTATTTTCCATGTGTGTATCCTGACCAGTCATACGTATTGCAGAAGAATGGTTATTTCTGTGTAGATCTCATAACACAGCCCTCTGGGTTCTTGGCAGTTGTGGCATCTGACATCTACTGGTGTGATTTGGACACCACTCCAGACTAAACTGCTCTTGCAGCGTGTTTGACTAGTGCTTCTCTAACACTGCAGAAAAGAACAGCAAAGTTGTGGTTTTTTTTTTTAACAAAAAAGCTTCTTATGTTGTAATGATGCTTTGTTTATTTGCTAGAGATGCAGAAGATAAACTAGATCAAAGCCAGAAAACAGAAATGGAAAGAGAAAGCATGTTACAAAGATATAAAAAGGACTATAAGAATCTGAAAATTGAATTAATTGAACGAAGCAAGCAAGGAAAGAGGTAACTGAGTAATTTTAATAAATTGCAAGCAGAATAATAGTGCATAAGTGTTTATTTGTATTAACAGGTGTTTATGGAATCAAATGATGTCTTGGCTTCAAGGATATGTTGCTTTTTGAAGCGGGGAAATTTTGTGTGAATATAGTTATTAAATAGACACTTTAGTGCTTTAGACTAACAATATTTTGGTTTTTTATTATGAAATCACTTTATCCTCTTTTCTTAATGCTTTTTGCCATCTCCAAATGGGCAGTGATCCTCAGACTGAAACCCTCTAATCTGAGGGTACACTGTAGTTAAATCAGGTACCTGCCCCCTCCCCATGAATTCCCTTAGTAGAAGAGAAGCAAATGTTAATTAAGCAGTGGTAATTCTTGTGTGCCTGTATTGGGTGTCTGAAGAGACTGAATGCCCAAGGTTACTGTTCCAACTTCTTCCTTAAGTAACAGAAGGGAGCAGTAATAAAGGGGCAGAGGCCCAGGGTAATAGAGCAAAATAGCAGGGTCTTTGGGTTGCTCCCTTGAGCAGTAGCTCACCAGATATCACCCCAGTCTCAGAGTCCTCTACTATTACTGATGGAATCTCTACAGTACTCTCTAAGTAGTTTATACTGTCAGTCTCATTGTGATTCCAACACAAGAAATTCTTTCAGTAGTTCCCCTCAAGCAGTTTGAATTTTTAAGGAGTGCTGCTGTCTTTTATTTACCATCTGTGCTATCCCAGTGCCTAAAATGGGCTTCTACTGTGTGGGACACAAGGATGATATGAATCAAAGTTTTTTTTGAAGTGGAATCAAAAGTGTCATCAGGAAATTTTATGTTATTATACAAAAATTGTATTTGAAACTAATGCAAGCCACAAGGTGCAGTTTTTGTTACCTAGGACTTGGAAACCAGTAGGAAGATAAGAAGTTACCTGCAGCAATGAATGCAGTAGCTTAACTGGAGGAGATAGTTACATAATGAGTAGAATCTGTGATTTTTAAAGTTGGCATGCTGCTTTGCAGAGCAGAACAGCAAAGAAATGAAGCTTTGTTGAATGTGGAGGAGCTGACAAGAGCGTTCAAAAAGTATAAAGAGAAGATGTCTGAAAAACTGGATAAGGTAAGAAGATTTTTCTTTCTTTTGCATTGCTATTAGGGTTTTGCTGCTTTTGATAAGCTAGGAAACAAACAGCTGTGAGTTCACTTGGTTTCTGTTTGTTGGTGGAGAAGTCCTAAAAGAGGTGGGACAGGGTAAACAGCTGCTTGTGCTGGTAACTTCAGTTATTCTTTTTAAACTGCTGTCTTTGCACTGTGGACAGACTGCTTCTTGGAGGTATCCTAATATTGCTGCTGTTTCTTTTGTCTCCTGCTTGCCAGCTGCCAATTTTACATTTTAAAAGTATGTGATCCTTTTGAAAGGACTCTTCTGACCCAGTCTCTACATCTTGTTTAGTTAAACATTATCTAGAGAAGAGTTGAGATGAAAATGAAGTAATCTCCCAAAATTCCAGTGGTCAGAATTGTTGATGCTTCCCACCTCATGGAAGGAAAAGACACAGGTCTGAGACAGCTGTTACAGAGAATTTTTATTTGATTAGACTTCTTTCCTTGTGGAAGGACATTGCCAACAACAAATATGCCTTAAAATAGTAAAGCAAAATAACACTATTTTTTTCCCAAATGACAAAAAGGCAAGGTTTTTTGCCTCTCTTCCTTTATTCATAACAGAATTATTTACAGACTTACCAGAAAAAAAAGAAGTGTAATATTTATAGTATTCTTTTTAAAAAGCCTATTGGCCAAGGAAACTTAGATTATTGTTGTACAGTAATGAAAAAAAGAATTGTTTTTTAAGGTTAAAGCTGAAGAAGTAGCCTTGGGAAAACGTTTAATTAATTGTGAAAAAGAAAAAGAGGAGTTGAATGACACCTGTGCCAGCTACAGAAAGGATCTAGACATCCTAGAAGAGCAATTAAGGTAATGCAAAGGCTCTCAAAATTCTCAGTGCCATTACTTAAGAAGAAAATGCCTGTTACAAGTGTTACTGTAAACATGCTGCTCAATTTGCATAGTTCAAACTAAATCGGGACCAGCATCAGTGAATACTTGGGATCAATATCAGCAATATAACAGACCATAAATTTCTAAATTATTCTCTGTAACTAATGCTGCCACGTTGGTAGTAAAAAGCAACACCCCACTAAGCCTTCTGGGACTATGGGTTCGCTTGCTCCTGCGTTGCTTCTGTGGGAGGTGCAGATGCTCTGGCTTTATGCATACCTGTACTGCTGCCTGTGCATGTGCCCTTGAGAAAGCACCAATGAGTTCACTTACACTGCCAGGTGTGAGTCCCAACTTGTGGCATAGTCTTGTCAGTTCCTAGCTAGAATGAAGGATACTCCTGGCATCCAATGAGGAGGCTGCACTTGGGCCTGGACAAAGATTTTGATTCTGGCTGCATCTTCTGAAACGTCAAACCAGATTTTGACTGCCACTCTGTTCCCACACCAAGGTCCTTTCCCCCTGTTGAAGTTTTATTTTTCCTCCAAGCTGAACCTTGTTTTGTTTCAGAAGTCTTTTAGTAATTCCTTCATTAGTTTAATGAGGGAAGACAGTTATTGGTTGTCTTTGGATTATTAGGTTTGGACAAACACCACAGACGATTTTGTTTATGCCCTTTGTGCTGTCTGCATTCTCGTTTCTGCCTTAATTGTCTAGGCCATTTTGGTAGCGGTGGACAGGGTGTGAGCACTTCTATACTAGCTTTGAGCCTGCATTGATGGTTCTCTGCTACTTATGGGAGTTTTTCCTCTAGACTGCCTTTTTTCTCTGCAAACTTGCACTGGCTTTGGCACTCATCAGGACCTTTGCTGAGCTAATTAAGTTTGTTAAATCAGCAGGTACCTAATAAAAGAAATAATCTGCCTTGTGCTAAAAATACATTTTGCTCACTGTAGAGTCAGATAAAATGGGAGAAAATAGACAGGATTTCTACTCTTTTTAGTAGCAGAATGTTAGACTTAGCTCAGTCTTAGTATGATATCTTGGTCCTTAGGAACAGTGAAAGCCTAGTAAAACAGTGACAACTCTTATTTTTTTGTATAGAGTTAATCCTAGATTTTGGGAAGGAAGAAATGGGTAAAACAGTATAGTTATGGCATGTTCTTTTAATTAAAATCCTCTATACTGAGCTATAACTTCTAAATTGGTATACTTTTTTAGGCAATTAAAAGAAGAGAACCATAGCACAAAAGAAGAAATTAAGACTCTAGAGGCAAAAAACACCAAAATGGTAACCACGTTGACTCAGTCTGATCAGAAGATTGTTGAGCTTGAGAGCAAACTTAATGAAAAAGAAATAGTAGTGAAAGAGAAAAATGCTCTAGTAAGTGAAAATGCAGAGTTAAGAGCTCTTACCGCACAGCAACAGAACCACTTGAAATTATGCCATCAAGAAATTGAAGACTCAAGAGAAGAGCTCAGCGTACTAGAAACCATTATTTCCCAGTTGTGTCTAAGTACATCTGAAGAGGTACAGTAAGAGAGAGATCCTTACAAATTGTATTATGTATCTTAAGAAACTGACATTGCATGGAAATCATGTGATGCTCTAGAGAAACTGAGTAAAATACCTTTGGTTTTCAAGACACATGGATGACACATTCTTTTAAACTTCAATATTTGACTTTTGCTGCCTTCTTAAATGTGCTGGCTTCAGGCACATTAAAGAACAAGGAATATGCATGTTGGAATAGATGAATCACCAAGCATTTAAAATTACTCTTTCCATTCCTCTTGCTCTGTATATTGATTCCTCTGATGTATTTTTAATCTCTAAAACCTGACGATGTCCTGTTACACGATGCAGAATAGAACAGTGAGAAGTTTACTGTGTGGCAGACACCCTGTGTGACACAGCCAGAGTTGGTGTGTTTGCCTCAGCAATGAAGTAATTAAGGCAGGAGAGATTTTGAAACTAATTTTCAATTAATTTTTTGCTGGAAAAGAGAAGGCACACCATCTCTGGCTGGTGTGGTTACCTGTTTGAATTCTGTTGCATGAGTCTGAAGGTTGTCTTGGTGGAGTTTAGGGATAAACCGACTGTGATTGGGTGAGTCATGTAAAAACAGCCAAAGTTGTGAACTGCTTAGGAAGTCAGAAAGAGCTAGAGAGAATATATTAAGTCAGGAGTACAAATAGCATCAGATATCTTAATTTTTGCAGCATATATGTGAGTAGCAGTAATGAAACAGAAGAGTATGCTTTCTATATGGTTTTGGACTTGGAATGACCTCTGCTAAAGAATGTACAGTAATTTTGCATTTTTTTCTTTGGGAGGGTTGCAACTGTAGAAACTTACTTTGGAGAGCCTTAAAAATTGTTTCAGGACCCTTTTTGGAAAATGTTGTGGGTTTTTTTTTTTTTTGGTGAGACAAATACAGGATTATTCTGGTAATTTAAGGAAATAGTCATCTGTAATTTGAGAAAAACAGATAATAAATGCAGCCATCAAACTCTGAAAGGAAGCATGATGTGAGAAGCTCAAAGCATGGAACTACTGCTCATATCTCTGTTTTCAGAGCAAAAATATTCCTACTTCAATTCCCATCATATAAAAGGAATGGTCTCAGTTTCAGGTGACCTGGATTTCTATAATTTCTATCAGCATGAAACAAATTTGCAGTGCTTTGCATGCACCTACTTAGAATAATTTTAATGATCAGTTTATCCAGTTTTAACATCTTGGCTGATGTGTCTTAACATTTATATGCTAGTGTAACACACTGATTAATGTGCTAGTTGGAAGCTAGCTAGAATGTTTTGGTGAGAAGGATTAGATCACAGGCTGTGAAAGAGAAACAAATGGTGATGTCTACTTCACTCATAGGCTTGCTGAGATGTGTAAGAACAAGAGTATAAACATAGATAAGGTATTCGCACTTGGGGCGCTGCCTGAGCTCTGGGCATTTCTCTCTAACCTCAGCTGCTGTCTCTGATTAATCCACTTGCTTCCTAATCCCCCTGGCCGACCCTCCATTCTTCCTTTGGGCACAAGGCCATGTCTGGGGTAAGGTAGAGGGGTGGGAGAAGGTGGAAGGGCAGTTGGGAGCCCCTCCTGGGGACTGGGGTTTCTGGGAGGGCTGCTGTGTTTCTGTATTACCTTTTACCTTGTCTATTTCTGTCTATAACTGTATATACTGTAAATATCTGCTTGTATATCCTGCTAAGCTGTAAATATAAGCTTCATTCAAATTTCCAGAGCTGGCTGAGTTTAGTCTGGGTGATTTCCAAAGGTGGGGGGAGCAGCTAACACCCAAACCACCACAATTAGTCATACTGTAAGGCAGTAATATATTGATTTTTTTTTCTTTTTCCATTAACTTGTAGTTTAATTGGCATGACTTGAAACACCAGCTATCTCGTTCCTCAGCAAAAGAAGCTCTCTCTGAACCTTGTTGTGAATTGAATAAACATTTGATTGCAGATCTAAGGTATAACTTTCTGGTTAATGAAGTATGGTCAGGATAAGCTGGTATTAAGACAGGCATTGTAGAAAGAATGTTAAATAATTGTCTCCTCTTTTATAGTAGCATTAAACCAGCAATGAAAGAAACAGAAATTGTAAAGCTTTCTCCAAACTTATCTATCTGTACTGGAGCTGAACATCTTTCCAATGATAATGAAAGACAAGAAAATCACAGATTATGTGGCCTGGAAACAGAGCCTGTCAAATTGATCAGAAGTCAAGAAGGTAAGCTTACTGAAAATAGGTATGTGCTTCTGACTAATCCACAGAATAGGAATTTTGGAGAGGTTTTCAAATGTTTCTGTAATGTTTCTTAAATATACCTGTGTTAACAGATATGGTTTAATTGAACAAGAGTGTTTTGCTACTTGAAATTCTGGAACTTGTCATGATCTCCTGGCACAGTGTTCTTCCTTTTGCAAGTTAGTTACTTGGTCAGCAATAAGCTACATCTTGTATTGAAATAGAGCTAACTTTTTTTTTTTAATGCAAGTTACGTGAAGGTCTCCATATTATCTTTGATTTCTCCTTGTCCTGCTGCAGCAGAATTTCTGCAGTTTCGTTTTCAATAACTATTAAGACTGTTCCATGAAGTGGCTTCAAGGCATCTAGATAATGTTGCTTAATATTACTGTGTTAATATTTTCTTTTCTTTTCTTTTTTTTTTGAGAAGGTGGTAGATTTTGTTTGTGAGGGAAGTTTGTTTTCATGAGTCACAGCTTTCAGTTACATTATGGGGAAAAAAGACCCAGTCTTTTTTCTGAATACTGTGTGCTAGTTCAATATGCTGTCATTAAATCATACTTTTTCTCTTTGATTTGTGTGATTATTTGCTTGCTTAATGTTCTTTTGTTCATATGTTCTTTTATGAGTTTGTTTTTGTTTTTTTTTTTTCTTTGAGAGAGGAGAAAGTGTCTACAGTTGGAACTTGTCAGCAAAAAATTTGAAAAGGAGAGGCAAAGATTCCAGAAAGAGTTGAGAGAGTTACGTGCTAAGCTGACAAAAGCAGATGATGAGAAATTTTCTTTGAAGACAAGCATGGCTCAGAGAACCAGTCAGTTTCAAATCATACAGGAAGACCTACTGAAGAAAGCTTCTAAAACTGATAGCTTAGAGAAAGAAGTAAGTTTTTAGCAGCGCTGGAAAAATACATGAATTTTTGCCTAGTTCAGTAATCAAAGGTAATTAAGACAATAGTTATGAGGAAATTGCAATTGCCATATTAATATTAAATCTGACTTAAGAATTGGAAAATAAGTTTTTCCTTTGTGCTCCAAATTTTAAGATAGCAGCCTTATCTTGTTAGTTGCCCGAAATCTTATTTTAAAGCTGCTCTAGTATTGGGCTTTACTGCTTCTGTTCTGTATTGTCATGCAGAAAACATGCTCAGTCTCACTGTGTAGGATCATAAGAAATGTTGATGGAACAGTTTTATTTTTCTTCATTAAATGTTAGTACAATTGTCAGAGATGAACATCCTTATCCAATAGTCTCAAAAGAAAGAAATTAAGCTTCAGATGGCTCTTAACCTAGTTTGAAGACGTTAAAATGCTTACATTTACATTCTGGTGCTAGTGTGTTTATAGAATTCTGGCATAATGGAATTTGTAGTATTTCCTAATGGCCATGAATGTTATAAATGTGTATTAGCTAAATTCACTCTTCGTGCTGACAATTGTCTAAAATTGGATACATCTGAGGTAAATTGTCCTGAATTCTTCTGTGTAAAGCAGTAAAGTTGAATAGATGATAAAAAAAATTAAGAATACTGAAAAACAGTAATAGCTATAATGGAATTGGTAGTGAGAAAAGATGTACAAATACTTGAATAAACCTGAGATAGTTCTCTTTGTGCTGTTTTGTGACATGCTTGATTTCAGATAACAAAGAAATCTTCTCAAATTTCTGCACTTGAGAAACAGTTGGAAGAAAACACTGTTGCTTATTCTGCTGCAGCAGCAAGAAATTCTGAGTTGGAAGAGGAAGTCATGGTAAAATGTTTTCAGTGAGAAACTGTTTATGTAAAAACAGAAATGGAGATTAAAGTTCAAGTATTCCATATATTCAAAATGCAGATTGTCAAGTTTTAAACAGTGCAGTGAAACATTTTTTTTCCCATGCTTTTGACCATGATAAGTTATTAGTGGACATGTTACTTTTTCCTCTTGACAGTAAGTGCAGTGAAAATCTGGTCCTGTTGAGATCAGTGGTAGCATTGCCATTTTTTTCAGTGAAGTATGTAAAGACCTATATAAAAGTGTCTTCTAAATGGTAGTAAGTCAAGAAGGTTATTTTAACACTGGGAGCACTGTGAATTCCAGTCTGAATACCATTGTGTAGTTTTGGGAAGGAGTCTAAGGTTGCTAGAAAAGGAAACTATGTGGTCCCTATAAAATGGAAGTATGTATTTTAAAGATTCCATCTATCCATGTGAATATAGAATTTATTTTTGTCATTATCTGAAGTTCCTTGCTTCATTTGATCTAATCTGTGCTAGTAGACAACCTTAGCAGACAGCTTGTCTCTGCAGTGGCTGCATTAAATACATGTGTTATGGGAGTTACATTCCTTGAGATGAGCCATGTTATGTATAACTTCAGTATTTTCTGTGGTGGTGTTTTATGAAATCTAGGAACTTGATCATCAAATAAACCACTATTTAATACCACACCTAAATATTTTATTAAGTCTGTTTTGCTGTTGCTCTTTCTCAGGAAAGAAGCAGGCACATTCATGAGTTGGAAACAACTATCCGTGAAGAACGTGAGCAAATAACTTCTGCTCTTGAGAAAGCAAAATTGGTTCACCTTCAGCAGCACCAAGAGATGGAGAAACAGATGGAACTAGTAAGACCTTCCTTGTGTGTATGAGTGATATACTTGGTAACTTTTTTACTATGTCAATTTTATTCAGTACTTCTGAGGCAGATGTTCGGTTAAAAAGTTACTTTAAAAGTTGTATCTTCCTCCTGCATTTCCTGTTTGTTGTTCATTTTCATCTAACATTACAAATCTCATGATAAACTCTTTTCTGCTCAATTGAAGAAAAATGGGGACTTGGGAAGAGCACTCTTATTCTTTGCCTACTAGGGTTAAACCATGTTGGCTTCTAACAGTGTTTTCTTGTTTGCTGAACCTCTGCCAGCCTAAGCCTTCTAAGTGTGTGTGTTGAGGATGAGCTGCCAGTTGGTTTTTCAGTCTTTAGAGAAGAATTCTATTGCTTCATGTGATTAGAAATATAACAGTGCCTATTTTTAGCCACTTGGGGAGCTTGTTACCTTTTACTAAAGAACATATCTGTGCTGGGCCTAGTCCTGTTTAATATCTTCATGGGTGATCTGGATGGGGAGATTGAGTCCACCATCATTAAGTTCGCAGATGACACCAAGTTGGGAGCATATGTCTATCTGTTTGAGAGTATGAGGGCTCTGCACAGTCCAATGCCATGAGTTTTCCAAGGGCCAGGTTCTGCACTTTGGACACAACAACCCCAGCAGCACTACAGGTTGGGGACAGAGTGGCTGGAGAACAGAGAGAGACCTGGGGATGCTGGTTGACAGGCAACTGGGTATGAGCCAGCAGCGTGCCCAGGTGGCCAAGAAGACCAACAGCATCCTGGCCTGTATCAGGATAGTGTGGCCAGCAGGACTAGAGCAGTCATTCTGCCCTAGTACTCAGTGCTGGTTAGGCCACACCTTGAGTACTGTGTCTACTTCTGGACCCCTAAATTTAAGTAAGATGTTGAGGTGCTTGAATGTGTCCAGAGAAGGGCAGAAAGGCTGGTGAGGGGGCTGGAGCACAAGCCCAACGAGGAGAGGCTGAGAGAGCTGGGGTTGTTCAGCCTGGAGAAGAGGAGGTTCAGGGGAGACCTTATTGGTGTCTACAACTACCTTAAAGGAGGTCGTAGGTAGGTGGGGGTTGGTCTCTTCTCCCAGATATGCAGTGACAGAACAAGCAGACAGAGGCTCAAACTGCACCAGGGCAGGTTTAGGCTGGATGTTAGGAGGAAGTTCTTCACAGAGAGAGTGATTGGCCATTGGAATGGGCTGCCTGGTGAAGTGGTGGAGTCACCATCCCTGGAGGTGTTTAAAAGGAAGCTGGATGAGACACTTAATGCCATGGTTAGTTAATTGGAAGGTGTTGGTTGATAGAGTCCAACCTATGTCAGAGGTCTTTTCCAACCTGGATAATTCTGTGATTCTGTCTTACTGTCTTGGCTGATGACAGCAAAGATAGAGCTCTTAGGGTTTCTAAATATTTTTAAGGATGATAGCAATGCATTTATTTTTCATTCTTAAAATGACGGGTGGATAGAACTGCATATTTAGATGTACAAATTCTCTGAAAAAGCTTATTAAAACTAAACCATTAATTACTTACGAACAGCTTCAGACAGAGCTGGAGAAGAAACATCAACAATTCACTGAACAAGAGAAAATAATATCTGTTTTGCAACAAGACGTTATACGTAAACAGCATCATATTGACTCATTAGATAGACTGCTGATAGAGAGCAGAGAGGTAAGGTTGGCTTATTCTTTAAATGCAGATCAAACAAATGACTAATAATGATGGAAAACTTATGTATAAATACATGGGAAAAACAAAATTATACTTATGATTTTGGGTTTTGTTTCTTAATTCTTGTGTAACTGACTGAATCTAGTGTAGTCTCCAGCTACTGCTACTCTGTATTGTACAAACTTTGGTGACCGTTGTTTTCTCTCTCAGCACTCTTTATATGCCTCTGGTTTGCCCTTTATCAAAGGATGAAGAACAATTTCACCTGTTTGTCACTAGGTGAAAACCCGAGAATGTTCTGTTATGGCAACATTTTATTCCTTTTAATAATTCCTACCACTGCAGAATATGAAGGGACACTTAATGGGAGTGAAATCCAGTTCAGAGCAGGTTGTACCCAAATACAGTACACAAGCAGTTGTGATCTAAATGCATAGATAGATTCTCATTCCTGATTTGCAATGAGTTTTTATTATTCAGATTACTGTAACTATGTTTCCATTTTGTTCTCTTGAATAAAAATGTGTGCAAACAGGAAATGGAAAATCAGAATGTCAAGAAAGATCAAGGATTGAAGATGCTGAAAAGTCAGTTAACAGAAGAAACAATGAAAGTTAGTAAGATCTCTGTAATTTTCAATTAATAGTTAAAAAACTTGAAGTAATGGTGTATTTCCTTTTTCTCTTTAGAAAAACTATTAAGGCTGCTCTATAGAAATCTGTCCCCCAAATGTTTCACAAGTCATTAGCCTGGAGTCTTTCAACTATTTTTTTTAAGTTAAGAAAAGTATGATGAAACCTGCAGTAAGAGATTATGCAATGCACAATTGTGTTATTAAATTACTGTAGTTACAAGCAGGGCAGAATTGTGCTTGTTGTACTCTTCAAGTAAGACGTCTAACAGAGATAATGTTATGTAGGGCTTTGCTGTAGATAAGACATATTTTAAACAGTTGTGGTGCTGTAATATATTGGTCGTGCTTTTAGCCATCTGTACCACTCCCTATTGTTTGCCTGAGAAATATTTTCTGTGCAGCCCTTGCAAAACTACTTCAATAACCCATTGCCGTGTGGTCATTTACTGCCAATAGGTTCCAGACAGTATTAAACCTTCAGGTTATCACTTGGAGGGACACTGGAATCTTAACTAGCAGTACACTCGTTCTGAACTTGTATTGGATGAGTTTTCTAAGTGACTTCATAGTATTTGGGATGTTTTCCAAAATCAAGACCCATCATAAAGTCACTTAAAAAAAATGGTGGGGGAGAGGTATGTATGATCCAATGTAGTTCAGAAAGCTGGTAGCATTGAAACAGCCAATCTGCAGCTAAATTCAGCACAATTCCAGTTGATGATAAAAGTGTTCTTAAAATTGAAACCAAGCAGTTAAGGAAAATTTAACTTCCATGGCTTTAGACCTCTGAGAGTTTGCTCTTTACAATTATTATCCATTCGAGGTTGTATTTGTTAGAGATTACTCAAATCCAAGCTAACAGTAAAAAGGTAAAATAGCTAAACTGTGTTGACATAGCTAAAAGCTTTACCTTTTTACCTCTTTGGTAGAACCTTGGGTAATATATCTCAGTATAGAAAGGAAGAAAAAAACAAACAGCTGTTTATTAGCTTTCTGAGAGGAACTGAATAAGACTTGAATGTTGTTTTTGAAAAAGACTTGTCACAACCCAAGATGATCATTCCAAATTTCTTGATGCAGTTCCCCTGTGTAATGAAATGTGGTCTATTTAATTTTGGTATTGGTATTTCAGTTTTAAAGCTTATCATACTCTTCTATGCTTGTTTTTCAATACCCTTTGGATAAAAATGTAGTTTTTCAGACATTTTACACAAGGTGGAATTTTTTAACTTCTTTTTTTTATGACTGGCTAAAATAAAATGCCATGGATTTAACTGACTACTTAAAATTGTGTTACATTTAACTAGGTGAGACAACTTCAGTCAGCACTAAATGTGTGTAAGGAAGAAGTTGCACTCTATTTGAATCAGTCAGAAGAAAATAAGGAGATATTTGAAAATCAGCTCAAGAAAAAGTCTGAAGAGGTAACAGCTTGTTTTAACATTTCTTCTGCATGGGAGAGAACACTGTTTATGAATAACTTAATCTAAGTTTGTGAATGAAGAGACAAAACATTTGCAGCAGGAAGAGACAAAACATTTGCAGCAGGAGCTGTGAATAGAAAGTAAGCATTGAGAAGACTACCTTTTGTGAGGGTTAAGAAATTGTGGTGGAGGGGAAATGAACTGATGTGAGATATTTCTTCCAAAATTAATGTTGTTTATTAATTTTGACATTCAGAACTCTTGCCACTCTCGACCACTAATTTTAATAACATTTCAGTTCTTACATGATCATGGAAACATTCTATGGATAATAACTACCTCTAGCAATAACCAACAAAATATTCAGATATTAATTGAACTGGAAGAGAAAATTCCCACAGTCAAATGCCGCTTGCCCAGTAGCTGGGCTCAAGTTCTTTCTGCTCTATAGCAGAAGGCAATGGAGAATTGCAAAGAGGCATTCAAGCATTTACTCATAATTTATTTTTACTCACTCGTGGGGCTTAGCCACAGTCCAGACAGTGCCCAACTGCTTTCAGAGGACTCTGTCTTGTTGGATGTTGAGACTTGAATCTTCCTGACTTCTGGGGAAAGGACACAGACAATCTCTAACCTTGTTTTCCTGGCTTCTTTTGGACGATTTGTTAAGTCCAGGGCTGCTAAGCAGGACCTTCAGGTGCAGAGGCAGATGTGGTGCAGTCTCAGCACGATGTCACGCTGGCCACACAGGCTGATCACGTGCAGGTATCCAGGGTCTGCTCCTGGTAACTCGTGACAGTGGAGTTCACCAGGCAAGCAATAATGCAGTAGGCAAGTGCAGCACGGCTGAGCACAGCAGAGAGAGCACAGCACAGAGCAGGGAAGCAAAGCAGTGAAGCTGAAGCACATTGTTTCCCTGTGTTTCTCCTTTCTCTCAATGTGGCCCAAGATGAATTGCCCTTTGGACACAAGAATAGCCAATCAGGATGGCAGTTAGCCAAACCTTACCATATTAGGCAAAGCCATAGGCTTGATTTTACCCAAATTTGGGAAAAGCATAGGCCTTGCACAAGGCAGGCACAAGCTAAGTGTGTGTACCTTGTTTACCACAGGACCCTGGGCAGGCCAGATTCAGTGGCTACAGGTTCTTTTGTGCTTGTCATCTTTTCCCACACTTGCCTCTCAGGGAGCAGAAAAACATGCCTAGGCAAGGCAGGATATGTATCAGCCTATTTTGGGCCTGTCAGGCCTACCACAACAGAAATCTGGATAAGCGTAGGGAAAAGAAGTTGTGAGATAAATGAATTACTGAAAGAACTAACGAAATCAGAGGGAAGTGAAAAGGAAGAGTTCTCTTGGAGAAAAAAGTGAGAGCATGCTCTTGCAATATAAACTTAGATACATGTAACTGGTTTGTGACAAGTCAAGCACTCAGAGTTGCTGATTTTTATTGCCATAGAGGCAGGAGGAAATACAGGGGTTGGACTGAGAACAAAACCTGAAGGAGAAAACAGGGACTTTCTGAGAAATAGGGTAGTAAGAAGAAAGCCAGAAAGAGAAGTCATTCAGTAATTTGAAAGTGAAAAATCTTTGTGTTTTTAAAATATCAACCTGTTTAGGTCTATTTAGAAAGCAAGAAGCCAAAACCTCAGGGTAGTAAGTTACTGCTTTCTTCACTTTAAAATGCACAGCTCAGTGATGAGTCGAGATGTGGTTATGTAGTGTTGAAACTGCAATGCAGCTAAATGCAGAGGCGGAAGTTTTAGTGAATCTTAAGTGATTCTGTGCTCATTAAGGTTAAAGAGAATAGCTGGTGCAAGTGCAAATATGTTTTATTATAATGGAAAATGTGTTTTCAGGTTTGTTATTTACAGAAAGAAATACAGATAAAAGATCAGAATATTCAGCATACAAGTGAACAAAACATTCTCCTGCAACAGACTTTGCAACATCACCAGCAAATGTTGCAGCAAGAAACTATTAGAAATGAGGAGTTGGAAGATAATCAAATTAAACTTGAAAAACAGGTACAGTATGGTGAGAAGACAGGTGATTAAATGCTTTTATATATGTCTTTGTAGTATTTGTAAAAGCTGAACATTTCTTTCATAACTGAGTTGACAGTTACTAAGATCTATCTAAAATAAACAGTTTAGTGTCTTACTTTGTCTTTAAACCAGGTTTTGTGCTGTCAGAAACTCTGGATACCATTAGAGAGGCCAAATATTTGGAGAATCAAAGACATTTACCACAGAAAGAATGTTGAGTCTTGTTGTGTTTACTAGAAACTGTCTTTCAAATATAACTGCAAAGTCCTGGTCTTAAATTATAGGAAATCTGTGTTAAAATTCAGTACATGAATTGCAAGACCAAGATGTATATTTCTCTGGTATGTAATCTGAAAGTGTCAGCACATTTTAAATATCCATTTAATTAGGTATCCAGTTTGGAGCAGGAGCTTCAGAAGCAGAAAGCACACGCTGAAGATGAGTTGAGAAAAGTAGTGGTGAAATTTCGCCTAGCTGCTCAGGAAGCAGATTTAAACAGGGAGAAGGTGGATGAGCTCAATAGTACAATCAGGTAGGTTTAAAGTAACTGAGAGGTATGCTCTGTGGAGAGAAATATCAAGAAGAAAGATTGCTGTCTGAAATGGTATTCAGCTATGTGGTCAAAGAATTCAGAATCCACATGAGCCAAGACTGGAAGTGAAGTTTCTACCTAGCAGAGGCATGACTTCCTGAAACAGTCTTCTGACAGAATCAATGTGTTTCCTGGCAAGCTATTTAGCCTTATGAGATGGCTCTTCATAATGCACTGTGTCAAGTTGTTTGTAATTCTAGATAGTGGAGTCTAGGAAAGCAAGAAAACCCTACTTAGCATGACTTTTTTCATTCCTGCTCACAAATGCTTGTCTTGCATCATGTAAGCACATACATCACTTTTGTTAATTACAAGAATTGTTTTCTTTTTTCTGGTTGCTGCTTTCATTTAGACAAATTAAATTGGAGATGGAACAGTGCAAGAATGAACTTACTGGTATGGAAAAAGAAGTACTGCAGTTAAAACGGGATGGTGAAGACAAAGCAATGCAGATAAATCAGTTGGATATTACTTTGCAAGAAGCACAATCAAAGCTCAATGAAAAGACAAATGAGGGTAACTTTGCTATTTTATTTCTTAGGCTTCCTTTCATGTACTGTTTCTATGTGTACTTACATTTTTCCTTTTTCCTCTGCTCTTTCAAATCTGTAAAAAGATGATAACTTCCAGGGGGGCTTACACTTTTTTTTAGAGTATTGCTAACCTCACAACACAAAACAAACTCCACTCCACCAAAAACTCAAAAAAACCCCCCCAAACTTGTTTTAATGTGCCTTTGCGAGTTCTCACTTGTGTAGGATGTACCTTTTACCCCAGGTGAAATGAATGTTATTTTCCCTGTAAATTGGCATTGCAGATTCAAACAAGGCACACAGATTCAGAGAAGGCATGTGCTATTTACAAAAAAGTAACTCTCTAAAACAAGAAGAAAACCCCACAAGAGAGTCTATGAAAATTAGGACCCTTTCAACCCTTCCTCAGCCACTTAATTCTGCAATTCTCCTAGTTTTTTCCGTAGCACTATGTAGTCAGTTACTGTGTTGTCTCTGTACTTTTTCCTTGACCAAAGAGATAACCTTCTAATGCTTCAAGTCAATTGTGTACTATGAGCTGAATAAAACCAACAAAGACTTAGGTGCCATGCAAAGGTAGTTGTATGGCATCAGAAATCACTGTTCTTGTGGATTTTCTATAACTACTAAATATTGGTTACCACTATGAGTGCTAGTGGGTGGCAGTATTGCATAAAAATTCTTGACTTACTAATTAAACATCTTGTGTTTTGTGGTGCATGTAAAATAGCAAATTGTTTAGAAGATAAGCTGCTTCACAGTGAGACTTGCCACAAGGAAGCCATACAGAAAATAGAAGATCTAGAATCTGCATTACAGAATGCCCACAGAGAATTAAAAGTCACTTTAACACGGCTTCAGGAATTGCAAGGTGCATTACAGAACGCAGAGTCCTCTCTGGAGGAGAAGCGTGTTGCTATCATGGATCTAACAAGTGAGCTCAGGTAAGCTGTGTGTCTTTTCCATCACAAAAAATGTTATGTTAGTTTTTCCATAGGAATAGCGAGGAGTTTGAGAAGAGAAGACTTCAGGGATCAGTGTCTATGAATGTCTGAGGGGTGTGTGTCGAGTGGATGAGGCTGATCTCTTTTTGGTATTGCACAGTAATAAGACAAGGAATGATGGATAGAAACCTAGAAGTCTTTACTTCAATGTAAGGGTAAACTTTTTTTACACTGAAGGAGAGAGAGCACTGGAACAGGCTGTCTAGAGAGGTAGTGGAATCTCTTTCTCTAGACTCTTTCAAAACCCACCTGGATGTGTTCCTGTGCAGACTACACTAGGTGATTCTGCTTTTTGGCAGGAGGGTTTGACTTGATCTCTAGAGGTCCCTTCCAACCTCTAACATTCTGTGATTGTGTGACTCTGTCTTTTTTTCAACTTCTTAGCAGCTCTGTGTAATATGTGTAGGGTTTCTGCTGTAAGATGAATTGATACAGTATCTCCTCAGCTCACTTTTTGTTTCTAGAAATTATGCTGAATTTATTTTGCATTTCTGTCTTAAAATTTGCTAAAATTATTTTATGAATCCCAAAGTTGTGAAATAATTTTATCAGGAGTTGATTTAGAGCAAAACTCTCCAGTTTCCTTTCTGACCATAATTTAACATTACTTTCTTCATAGAATCATAGAATCAACTAGGTTGGAAGAGACCTCCAAGATCATCCAGTCCAACCTATCACCCAGCCCTATCCAGTCAACTAGACCATGGCACTAAGTGCCTCATCCAGTCTTTTCTTGAAGACCTCCAGGGGACGGTGCCTCCACCATCTCTCTGGGCTTCTGTACTATTCTTTTAAACATATTTTCCCAATAATCAATTAAACAACATGAATAATGAAGTTACTGATAAATCTCCACCTGAAATACAGTTAACGCAATGACTTCATGTGGGTTTGTTTCTTTGCATGCAATTAGCTGGTTTGCATTTTAAAGTAATTTATCTTTAAGTAATCTCATGATTTTCAAGCTGGGTACTTGAATGAATATGCATTAAGCAGTTAAACATATGAGAATTTCAGGTATTGCAAGGGAGAAATTGAAGGCAAAACCCAAGAACTCCTTGACCTGGACCAAGCATTGAAAGAACGGAATTGGGAATTGAAACAAAGAGCAGCTCAGGTCAGATAATTGTAATTATGTTACTAACAATTATTCTTGTTGTGCAGTAGATAACTTCTAAAAAGTCCATTAGGTTTAACTGCCTTCACACATTGTTCCAAACTGTACTGTTAATATAGCCAACAGTGTCAGCCTCAAAACTAGCTATGTACTACTGAAGTCCTAGGGTACCAGGAAAATCAGGTTGTGCATGGGTCCACAAACTACCATTCAGATACAACATAAGCCTTGTGCAAACTTGTCTCATAGTTCTTTCTTAACAATAAAGTTAGTGGACAACAGTTGTATTGATGGTTGATAAAGCAAATGTCTTCACTGGAGATTGCTTGGAGGTGATAGATTCCTTTCCAGGTTTGTGTTGGAGCACATCTGCATTCGAGACAACCTCTGAATATGAAGCAGTCAATTGGTTGTGAAAAATTTTTGTAGCTTACTTGAAGTGTTTTCAGTCTGTATCAGTTTCAGGAGGCTGCATCTTCTGATACATTATTGCTGCCATATCCTCCAAGCTGCTCTAAGCATTTATCAAAATAATAGGGGTTTATTGTGGCTTTACAGCACCTGAAGGGAACGTACAAAAAGGCTGGAGAGGGTCTTTTTTTACAAGGGCATGCAGTGATAGGACAAGTAGTAATGACTTCAAACTGAAAGAGGGTAGGTTTAGGATAGATGTAAGGATGAAGTTCTTCACTGTGCAAGTGGTGAGGTACTGGAACAGGCTGCTTAGAGAGGTTGTGGATGCCTCATCTGTGAGTAGTGTTCAAGGCCAGCTCAGATGGGCCTTTGAACAACCTGATCTAGTGGAAGGTGTCCCTGCCCTTGGCAGGGATGTTGGGACTAGATGATCCCTTTCAGCCCCAACTATTCTCTGTGACTTTTTTCGCTTTGATAAACTTCTAGCACTTTCTAACAAGATGTATTGGTGTAATAAGCTACTTGTTACATTCTGTTTAAAATGATGACTGGGTTTGTATTATGTATATCTGAGGACCAAACATAGGCAGTTATGGATGTTTTCCACATTTTCCACTTTGTCTATGGCCCCATTTTTTTTTAAAGATAGCAGGGGTGCATTTTTATATTGACTTCTTGAGATTACAAAGGATTAGTTTCATTATTTTTCTGTCATATTTTCTAATGCTCTTTCTTAAAGTGAGCATATTAGTTAATAATAACATATTTCTCTTTCTTCCTTCTTTAGATTACACAGTTGGATATGACAGTTCATAAACATAGGGGAGAAATGGAACAACAGATAATCCGCTTGGAGTGCAATTTAGAGAAGTCAGAGTTAGAAATTAAGGAATGCAATAAAAAGGTAATTATTACTTTATTTAAAAAACAGCTTTCCTTAAAAAAATGCAGGCAATTCTGTCAGAAAGTCTAGTCCTAGGACACAACAGCTGGCCAGATTTAATCAAGAAGAGTGAAACATGTCTTATTCTACACAGAGGGAATGGAGTACCGTAATGTGCCAGTAAAAATATTTTCTATGTCTACTAAACCCCAATAAAATTACAGGGACAGACAGTTTTTTTCACTTGATAATTTATAGCTCCCAAACTGCCTTTTCAATGAAGGAAATAATTGACAAAATAAAGTATTGACGAGGGAATCCAAAGTCAGAAGTAATACTGTCTGTATTCATGAGTTTTCTTTGGAGTGTTGTTTCTTCAGTTGTCCTGGTTTCACAAAAATCTTTGTCATGATTTAATAACTTTTTCTGCTTAGATTGAGAGCTTAGAGAAGAAACTCCAGAGTTCTAAAGATGAGCTTCGTCAAAAAGAGTTTGAATTGCTCCAGCGAGATCAAGAAATAAATCAGCTGAAGAAAAAGATTGAAAGAAAACTGATCCTAGAAGCTCTTGAAAAGGTAAAACGTTCCTCGGATAAACAACAAATCCTTGATGGATTTTTTTTTTGTTATTTTTTGGGTTTTTTTTATGCTGTTTCCATAGCTGACAAGAAGGAATGATTCTCTTTAGAATAAGTGCCATTACTTCTCCCCAGGTAACTGTGTTGTATATCCTGGTGTAGGCTGAATCTTGATGCCCTAAAGGTAAACCAGTTTAATGATTTAAGAATTAGAAATGTAATGGCACAGTCTTATTTGTCTGCTTAGTGGAGAAATGTGAATAGGTAATAACACATTGCAGACTGACTGACCTATGTTCTGCAGAAGCTTGTGTCCTGGTCCTAAAAACTTGGTTATCTAATCTGCCTGGGAAAGAAGGGGTGGTATTGTTTGTATGTGCTTGGTTTTAACTGGGACTATAGTGTCATTGTTTTTCCCCTTGATATACTAACTTCTTTGCTTGTTACAAGAAATACTTGTTAGCTAGAGTTAATTTCTGTCCTGGCCCATTCTGCTCTTTTGGGACTCTTGAAATAACTAGATCACAGGTTTTTTTCAGTGGAATTGTTCTTTGTTCCTATTCTATTTTAATCTGTAGTGAAGATCTTGTAACAGAGTGCACAAGTGTGTAACAATACAACCTTTAGAAGTTATAAGTATTCCAAATAAAGGAACTCAAAGCATCTTACTTTAAACATTTAGAATGGCTTTTTATTTTTTCTGGGAAACTGAAGTATTTCCCTTTTATTAAAAACAAGACAGATTTGACTTAACAGCAAATTTACCTTTTGTGGCCACGATTCCTTAATGAAATGAGAAATAAAATTCTGTTACAAGTACGAAGTGAAGTAAGAAGAAATTTGTGCTTAAATTAGTGCTGACACAGATTGATTAATAAAGGTATATGTAGTATAAAAGTAACTAGAAGCTACTGTAATAATCTTTATCTGTAAGATGCTTATATGCTCCTTACAGATATCTTTGTGCTCTATTTATAGCATTCCTCATAAAGAATAAGCATCTACCTAAGCATGACTAGATACAACATAATCACTTACATAATTAACAGGAACCATGTTATGGCCAATGGAAACATAGCTGTTGTGGATCATACACTAGAAAGACCATTTTGTTGATCATCTAATGCTCTTGCTTGATTTCTTTTTGTAACTGAACTGTCAGCATTTTAACCTTAAAGCAGGGAGAGGGAAGCTAAATCTGTAGAGATTAACCAAACATACCCAACCCCAAACATGGTTTGTTTGCCTTCATTTGTGTACTATAGAAAATCCAGGATACTTACATCAGGGTTGATAATATTTTCCTCACTTTGTATTGGTAGAAATCACAGCTGCCTTTCCTCTTGATACTCTGATATGGTTGTGTGACCGTTTGGGTGTTCCCTGCCCCCCCACACTTTAGAAAATCACCCAGACTATACTCAGCCAGCTCTGGGAATATAAATGAAGCTATTTATTTACAGCTAGCACAATATACAAGCAGATATTTACAGTATATACAGTTACATACAGAAATATGCAAGGTAAAAGGTAATACAGAAACACAACTCCTCTCCCAGAAACCGGAGTCCCCAGGAGGGGCTCTCAACCACCCCTGCACCTTCCCTCTACCCCTCTCAACCTTACCCCAGTCTTAAGGAAAAATAGAGGTTCAGCCAAGAGGTTAAGCAGCAAAGGTGGGTTAGGCCAAATGGAAGGTGAGGTTAGGGAGTAAGATGTTGCTCAGCCAGCAGCCCAAGCAAGAGTGAGAGAAAATGGTGAGAGTGTTATCTAATGTTTTCATTTCTTGTTCAGCAAGACTCTGAGGGAAGTAGACATCACCACTGTTTTCCTTTCACAGCCTGTAAGCTAGTTCTTCTCACCAAAACATTCTACCCTGCTTCAAACTAGCACAGGTTGGTAGGGCTTTTACAAACACTTCCTGAATTGCTAGAAACATAAGTTGTTGGAAAATTAAACACAATAATGCAGCTCAGCATGAAAACTTAGTGCTTAACAGGGTAGTATTTCAAGATAGTGGTGCTTTAAACTGTACAAAATTTTTACAAGGATTGGCATATGAAGGTTTTTTTTTTCAGTGTACTATGCATAATATTTTGTTTATCTGATAGAACTTGGCATGTGTTAAAAAGACAGGAAATAATGCTCATTTTGAAAGCAAAAGCACTTCAGTTACAAGGCCAATTAACAAATACATTCATAGCTTTGTTCTATGGGGCAGAATTTGAGAAATAAGCCATGGACTTGAGACCTGCAATTACTTTACTTGAATCTGTAAACATTAATAATGAAAAGTAACTCATAAACTGGGTGCAGAGGGTTAAAGGAAGCTTCTGATGGTAAATATTTTGTTTCAGGGACAAGAATTGTGAAGGAAGGAATGTTGCCTAGTGGACAAGCAGTGACACAGGAATGCTGTGGGATTGCTGTAGCTTGCAGTGTAATCATGCATTGAAAGAGGAACTTTTAACTCTACTTGTAAATAATGGATGTGGTTATTTGAATCGACATAAATAGTCTTTATTTTTCCAACTGTTTCTGACATTATTGCCTTGATATAACATCTTAATTTATTTTTGAGAAATAAATGTTTATCTTTTAAGTATCTTGAGTTGCAGAAATTAATTTTAGCTGTTAATTCCTCCAAGGATTTTACACCAGCTACTCATTTCACATCTAACTTCTTTTTAGGAGCACAATGGTACTGCCTTATGTGTTTTGGTGGTTTTTTTTTACACACAAAGTGTTACAGATTAAATAGGTTACTAAAATTAACCAGTTTGTAGGATGTTTTAGGACACTAATTGGTTCATATGTGCTGGTAAAGCCTTCTTGCTGTACTTCAAGCTATCTGTTAGATTCAAACCAGGATTTTGAAAGGACAGTATACCAAATCTGTACTTACCACTGATGTTGTGTGATGCAATTGTATTCCACTAGCGTAGTGTCGCATGAAGCCTTGCTTGCTCCTCCTGCATGCACTAAATATAAATGTGCACAAGCAGCAAAACCAATTTGCCTAATATCTGAATCAGCTAAACAGTGTTTGCACTGAAATTGTGTATCTATATACTGACTTCTTTGGTGAAACCTTGGGTCAAAACTGATAAATACTTAGAATCATAATTTCATTTTCACATTAACTTCAGATCGTGCTGTGCTGTTTTGTTGCTCTCCTGATAAGTTAATGATTGGAGTTATTATACTGTCCAAATGAAATTATTTGCATTGAAAAGGAGGGACTTTTTTTTCTTAATGCCATAATTTCAGTTACCTATTTCTGCAGAATCCTACTTCTCTTTAGTTACTAACCAGTTTAGTTAATCTCTGTGCAAATCCTCGAACGCTTGCATTCGTTCTTCCAGACAGCATTGCATTAACATGTGTTATTGAATCTTGGTAAATAGTGTTGTGTATATAATAGCATTGTAATTAGCTGAATGATACTCAGAAAACAAATTGCTTCTTAAGGTGATTCTTCTTCTGCCAGGATATGTTATATATTTCTCAGCAGATTTAATTCTGTAATATTCCTGTAGCTACTGTACTTTAAACGTGCACTGCACCAGATTACCAGACCAAATGTCCCTCTAATTCAGAGTTCATATGCAAAGTTTGTGGACTGTTTTCTCCAAAACCTAAAAATGAGTCAGACATCATGCTAGTTCTGATGTGTTTCTAAAAATATTGTTGTTTTGAAGTTGTCAGTTGGAGAATAGAAAGTGTTTAAAGAGATTTCAGTGTTAGTCAGAACGCAGTGAAGCTGCTGTTCAGCATCTTCCTGGCTGTTCTCCCCTGATCATGTGCATGCTTGCTTGCTTTATTCTCAGCTGGGAAAAGTTCCAGAAAGACATGTGAAGAATCTCTTGCTATTACAAAGAAATCATAGAATCAACCAGGTATCTGATTCTACAGGCAAAGCACATCTTGAGCAAGCAGATGAGAAATAAACCTCAATAGTTTACTACGAAGTCATCACACAGATTAAACTTGTGATTACAAATTAATTTGCTACTGTTAATTCCTTAATTTATTAGCTGTCCACTGTGAGTAGAACAGGTCTTCCTTAAAGGACAAACACTTCTCTCTTTACAAATCCACATCTCTTTTTTTCAATTGGCTTTTTCTGTAAAGCCAATTAAGACTCTTACAACAGTAAGGCATCTTGGAAGAAATCCATTTATCTTTCTGTTGTAAAAGAATGGGGAGGATGCTCTAAGTGGAGGAATAGTGAACACTTGTAGCAAAGGGATCCCATTTTGAGTGTGGTTAACTTTCTGCCGATGCGAGTGGAGGACTTCATACTACGAACTGATTGTACTCATGGCAGGGGTTTCCCTGCCAGGAGTATGCAAATTGGTTATTCCACTATTAAAAAAATCACACTGCTTACAAATGTCTCATTTTTAAAGAATAGTCAAATTTTGTATTAAATAGACTCCTTGTTGATGATGCAGATTGTAAGCTCATGCAGGAGCATCTGCTTCTGTTTTAGTCTATTTAGAGATTATCCCTTAATCATGCAGGGTGTCCAGGTGTGCATTTTCAGATTTGATGACTCAAGAAAGCTTGGTGATAGCCTTAAAGGCCAATGACATTATACTGTAGCTACATTTAGGTTGTTGCTCCTCTGAGCAAGAGCTCTTGCTTCATTCACCCAGTGGAAAGAATGGCAAGAAGAAATGTCCTCATTACAGGTTGCTCCTCAGGAATTGGACTGGCCTTAGCTTTAAAGATGGCAAAAGATGAACAGAAAAGATTTAAAGGTAACTGTATATCTGTTGTTGTATTTATAAAAATAGATTAATCAAAACAGTACTATTTTTAATCTGTGGTTTTACAGGTGCTTGTATTCAGTTTGACTTCTTGTTAGTTGCCCTTTTTCTACTGTCATGGAAATACAATGCAGTGACAATAAATTGCTTTCTGTAAATGTGCTGGTTTTGTATCTGCATTGGAGCTGAACAGCTACTCAAAGAGAATAGTTCACCAAAAAAAAAAAGATAGTGCTGTAAAAACAAACCTTTGAAAATTTCTGAGTGTACTGCTGTGGATATACATTCACAGTTGTAGTTAGCTCTGCTTTTGCCTACCAAAGTCTTTTGAATGAAACTTATATGCACTATGAGAACTGTTCTCCTCAATTAATTTCTTGAGTCCTAAAATCCGCAATTTTTTCCTTAAAGCATGCTTCATTGCTTGAACCCTGTGTAAGCACAAGGATGTGCATAAGGGGGCTGGGATTTGTATGCTACAAAGCAGGATATCTGCTATGATTGACAATAGATGGCAAGGTGAATACAGCAAGTGGCAATTGCATTTCTCACACCCTCGTATTATTTTCCTGCTGACTGGAGGCAGGTTTGTAGTTTCCTGGGTAATTACACCACAATAATGATAACACTAATTTCTATTTTGAGAACTACCTTGCTTATTGTTGCTGTCCTTAGGAGGCATCTGACTTCCAGTTTTGGATAAAATTATGGTGGTTCTGCTAGATGTGTTGACAGTGATGGAAAAAAAAATTAATATCCCAAATTAGGGTCTAGGTACCCAAAAATTGTTCAGTCTCAGGACTTGATACCATTTAAAAGTTTTTGGTAATAATATAGTCATTGTGCTCTTTTTGTTCATGTAGTGTTTTAGTTGTCCTTTTGAATTTCTTGATTTCAGAACCAGATTGGGAAATCTGTGGCACTGTATGTCGAAAATATATTCATTCTACTTCAAGTTTTTATCAGCATTCTGTCACTGATACTTCAGGATACAGGTGTAAAAGCAATATTCCTTAATATTTCTCACAGAGAAGTTTCACTTCTAGTAACAGTGGCTTCTGGTGTGTTGCAGTGTATGCCACAATGCGAAATCTGGCCAAGAAGGAGCCACTTGAGGAAGCTGCAGGTCGCAGGTTGGGCAAAACCCTGGAAATAAAACAACTGGATGTTTGTGATGAACAGTCTATTAAAACTTGTGTGAATAGCATCCCTGACAGAAGGATTGATGTCCTAGGCAAGTACAGGATATGTATGCTACAAATAGATAGCAGTTTTCTATTTAAGATCTTAACTATCTTGGAGAAGTTTAATTAGTGTATTTTTTATTTATCAGGGAAGTAATAAATATATAGTGTATTGTGTTCAAGATTCTTAAGGTCTCATGCAGATATGAGTGGATTAAGTCTCACTGTGCTTCTATGAAGTAGGAAGGTTTGATTTTCCTGATTACAAAGGGGAAACTTCACTACACAGAAGCATCTTGGTTATTCCCCCTCTTTCCTGTTGGCCCTCTTTAAATGCTGTGAGGTTTCAGTAAGGTGTCTCTGCAGTGCTCTTCTCCAGGCTGAACCCCAACTCTCAGCCTGTCCTCACAGGAGAGGTGCTTTACTGCTCTGATCATTTCCATGGTTCTCCTGGACTCATTCCAATATGTTTGGGGACCCCAGAGCTGAACACAGTACTCCAGGTGCAGTCTCATGTCAGACCATGCAAAACATCTTTTAATCCTTTCTTTAAGGATTATTTAATGATCACTTAATCCTTAATCCTCACTTTACTTTCAAATGCTTTCCAGTGAAGATTGCAACTTAATATTAGAGATGTTATTGCTCACTGTTGTCTTCCATTTTGTGCAGTTAGCAATGCTGGAATGGGGCTCATTGGACCTATTGAATGTCAGACCATAGATGAAATGAAAACTGTGATGGATACCAACTTCTTTGGACTGGTTCGACTCCTGAAGGAGATTTTGCCTGATATGAAGAGGAGAAAGAGCGGGCATATAGTTATAATAAGCAGTGTTATGGGAATACAAGGCAAAGTGTTCTTTGTTTATTTTTTTTAATGTGAACTCAGAGTTTAGTATTCAAAATCTAATACTTTTTGTTTATGTTGAAAAGTAGGATCTACCTTATCTATTTTGCTTTGTAGTGCTGAAGTTGAAGCTCTAAAAAGCACTGCACTTAGACCTGATGTATTTTGTGTATCTTGGTAGTATGTTACTAAACAGCTATTCTTTAGATGTTTTAACAACAAAATCTGCAGAGGGAATTACTTAATTATATTTAAAAGACAGTTTTAACTAACATGATTAAAAAAGAAATAAAAATGATATTATTTTTGTTATCTGGAAAACAGAGCTTAATAGCATTGAACACTGCCTGTTGGAAAACAGGAGTGTTGGAGACAGGCAAACATGCTTGCTACGCTCTGCACAGTAACAATAGAATAAATCCAGTCATGTCCTGGACAAATGTGCCATCTTTTTGTATAGTTTCTCCCCTCTTAAATCTACAGGGTCTAATTTCAGCCCCAGAGAATGATGATCCTACTCTTGTGTTCCATCTAGTTTAGCTGTATTTGTTTCAGTTGTTACTAAAGAAGCATTGGTCTTACCTGGATTATTCTGGTGAGCAAGAGTCTCATTTTAAACTGCAAGAACTGTTATTGTTTAATACATTTCCCACCCACCCAACTGCTTTTTCTGAATCACCCAGGTGCAAGCATCTCCTGCATTGCACTTAGCTTCTGCATTCATCTATATGTAGCCTGTTGCAGTCTTGCTGGTAAATAAAGCAGGTAATATTGCATGTCCAGACACACCTTCATACCTTAAAGTACTAAATATTTAATGTCATCTAAAGAGATCACAGCATCAGGTAAGGAGAAAGGAAAGCCTTAGTCAAGCTTCCTTAAGCAATTTGAGAATATAGGCAAAACCTTGTTACTTAGATTCAATATACACATGGATTTGTCTTATCTTTTCCCAGCAAGGCACTGGAGGTTTTTGGAAAATAGAGGAGTTTTTAAAAAACTAAACTATTAGTATGTTGAATACAGTCAGGATGTTTTGTTTGTACCAGCAGGTATCTTATTTAACGATGTCTATGCTGCATCTAAGTTTGCTGTGGAAGGATTCTGCGAAAGTTTAGCTATACAAGCACTCAAATTCAAACTGCAGTAAGTACTGATGAACTGGTGTGGATTGTCTTTTGGATAGTTTTAAATATACAGAGAGCTAGCAAACAGGGTTTTAAAAAGTTTTTTAGTATCTAAGAGAAACAGATTTGAGGAATCCAGGGAAACTTCATCACAAAAGGCATAGAAATGTCTACATTCTTCACACCTTGCAGCCAGATCTGTCCACTCACAGCGAAATCCTCTAGGTGGTATTTTATTGTAATATTGTGGATGGACCTTTAATTGTGTAACACAGCTTGACAAAGAAAATCTGTTTGGGCAATTCTGCCCTTTCTTTCAGCTGCTTATACTATTATCATGGGATGGCTAGAACAATTCTATGTAAAATTTTGTCCAGCAAGTAATTTTGCTACCATCATTTATTTTTCTTAATATTTGGTAAGCTTTTGTGGATAAATTATCCTTAGATTCCACAGCTGTGAGACAGCAGGTAACAATTGCACTTATGGGATTAAGTTGCAGCACTTTGCTGAACTGTGACTCATTTTAACTAGTACATGTGGATGAGTAGAAGCATGACAGCAGGAAGGAGTCGTTTCAGAATGTAATGTTGAGTATGTTTGCTAATGTGTAGTTGCAGTACAACTCTTCGATGTTCTGAAGACAGATCGGTGTATTTCCCACAGAGGATACTAAATATCTTTGCTTTTTGAGTAGGTTAAGTCTGATTGAACCAGGTCCAGTGGTTACAGAGTTTGAGAGAAAAGTATTTGAAGATGGCATGAAAATGGATCTTTCAGCTGCAGATGAGGAAACAGCTCAGATGTTTACTAATATTTACCTTAAAAATTACAAACAAATTTTCCAGAGCCTGGGACAAAGCGCTGAAGATGTTGCAGAGGTAACTCATCAACAGTTCATTTTATCTTTATTGTATTTTTTTCTTTAACTTACAAATACTGGTAGGTGTGGGGTTTTGATAGAAACATTAGACTTAATGGATTGTGTTTTGCATAATATTTTATTTATTAAAAAAAAATCAAGAGACTCTCGAGTTTTCAACAAATTCATTTAGAACATTCATAGAATGTTCATTTTGAAGTACTGAGGACAATTACAGAGTCATAGACCAGTGTGGGTTGGAAGGAACCTTAAAGATCATCTAGTTCCAACATCCATGACAGGGGCAGGGACACCTCACATTCAAGCAGGTTGCTCAAGGCATCTTCACAACCTACAGTTGTGAATTGTAATTTAATAGATGTATTAGATGCACTGGTGAAGTCTGGACATTCCACAGTGTTACTGTACATCTTACACACAGTTCCCACTGCTGGTTAAAGATGCTCTCCTCTCCATTTTACAAGTAATCCCTCTGCTAATGTGAAGTCGATTCAGCTACCTTAGACCAAGGCACAAGAGAAGATACATGGACATAGTTCCTAGTGCCCAGGGCTTCCTGGAGGAAGACAAGTTTAGACAAGTTGAGGAAAGGGTCAATGATTTTAGTTGCTTGCTACTAATAAACAGCTTCAGTGGCAACTGAAGGGTTCCAAGTTTGCATGAAGTGCCCTGTTCCGATAGTTTGCCAGTGAGATAAAGGATCTACCTGTTGTGGGCATATAAGCATAACTTTGGATGTGTAAAGTGCTAGCACCATGGTATAAACAGAAACAGGTCTAAGAATAATTAAGTACTTCTTATGGCCTTAAAAAAATATTTAAAGAAAAGTTTCAAATGAAATTCTAATAAAACTACCTACAGAGTTTTACATTATTCTAGCAGTTCATTCTTGTTTTCCTCTACTGAAAACTAGTTTTTTAAAGAATGTTTACCAGAATATTAACAATTTCATTTCTCATTCTTGACAGCATACAATAAAGATAATTCTTTCAGAAAATCCACCTTTTCGCCATCAGACCAACACCTTATATACTCCAATGACAACTCTAAAATATGCAGATCCAAATGGAGACCTACCCATTGATACATTCTACAAAATGGTTTTTCATCATGACAAAATCTTCAGTGCAAGTCTTAACTTTATCAAATTGCTGAGGTGGAGAAGTAGAAAGAGCTTTGACCTGGGAAAACCATCACAATAAGTAGGAGATCACATAGTGCAGGTTGGAAATACCTGTCACTACTGCTAACACAGTATGCTTTTAAATGCTTTTGCTCTGTAGTTGTGAAAAGGCATTCAGGATTGTTATTTTATCTCAAGCTAAGATATTAAGCCCAATGTGTTTATCTTGAAGTTTACAGTTTGCAGAACCTTGAGATTAAAATCCTTTAAGCAGAATAAACCTATAGTTAGTGTTTGCTTTTTACACAGATGTGTTTTCAGGGGAAGAACACTGACTGATATTTGTGTATTCAATACTAATGCAATCTCCTTCACTTATTAGAAGATAATGCATAGAGTGATGTGCCCTGTATCTAAATGATTTAGATTCTTAATCTAAAAGTATTTTATCTTTATACATACTAGAATTGGTGTAGTAATCCCTCAATCATGACAGCATTTTCATTTTCAGAAATCAGGTCTATTTACCAGTAATGTCAAAGGAAGTCTATGCAATCTTAGAATGTTGCAACTAGAACATTTCTTATTCATATGCATGTTAAAATCTGGATCTTCTGTTTATAGGCAGTGGCTACTGGCATATTACACAGTGGACAATAAAATGCTTTTTAAAAGCATTTCAAAATAAACTACTTTTGCTGCCAAAGTACTCCTTTTTTGCAAAAAAAAATTATCAGTAAAAAGAATTTAAATCCATTAAACACCATCAGTGGCTGAAGCTCAGCCACAAGCTCCCCTTTTCCAAGCCATCCTAATAACTGCTTCGCCAAAGTTCTAGCATGAAAATAAGGTCTTTTCCCTGTCTTTTCTTTCACCATAGTTGTACAAGTAAGCTGAGGCTAGGTCAAGGACCTGTGTTTAAGTGCTGTTCCTGCATAACATTCTTGTATTCTAAACTCCAGCCTTGCCTCAGTACTGCCCAGAGCCTCAGCCCTCCTGGCTCTACTGTCTTAGCAGGTGCCAACAGCAGGCTTGGTTTCATTTGCAGAGCCTAGCTCCAGCTCGCTGATGAATTTGCTTTCTCTTTCCCCAGCACTTTTCCACTAAGCCTAAATCTAACTCTTCAGTGGAACCCGTAGTGGTCCTACCCTACTCCCTCGGTCGTTGCAGAGAGTGAGGTCCTTTTCTTGGGACTAAACAAACCTATTTCCCTAAACCGTTTGTCATAAGACCTCTTCTACCGCCCCTTCACCAGCTTTATTTCCCTTCTCTACATCTGCTCCACTACCTCTCTGTCTTTCTTAAGAGTAAGAAAGACCTGAACACGATACTCAAGGTGTGGGCCTTTACCACTGCTACTACAGGGACACAATCACTCCCCTACGCCTCTTGCCCACACTGTTCTTGATGCAGTCCAGCGTCCTGTTGGCCTCCTTGACCACCTGGGCACAGGACTGGCTCACATTCAACTGCTGTCCACCAGCCCCCCTTGGCCCCTTTCTGCCCAGCTCCTTTCCAGCCGCTCTGCTCCAAGCCTATAGTATTGCACGGGGTTGTTAAGACCAAACTGCAGGACCCAGCACTCGCCTCTCGAAGGAGCGGCCGGGTGCAGTCGGGCCGCGGCCCCCGCGCAGAAACCCCGCGACGGCGCAGGGTGCTGAACCGCTGCTGCTCGCAGCAGGAACCACGTCCGCAGCCGCCACCGGCAGCCTCCCCAGGGCTCCCCGGGCGGGCGGTGCCGGACAGCGGAAGTGTGTGCCTGCTTCCGCCGGAACCGACGTCGCCCGCAGGTCGAGCCCGTAGTCAGGCCGTTTCCGCCTCGCGGCCGCCCTCACTGCCGAGCCAGGCGGTGCCGCCGCCGACGGAGGAGGAAGGTGTGGAGCCGTGCTGCGTGCGAGTGAGTTGGTGCTTCGCCTTCTCCCGAGCTGCTCATAAAGCAGCGGCGCCAGCTCCCAGAGGATGTGGTGGAGGCGGCAGTGGCAGGCGCCGCGGCCGAGGGAGCCCTGAACCCGAGAAGCGTTTCCCGGCCCCGCGTACCGGCAGTCCCCGGACCGACCCGCTCGTCCAGCGGCAGCAGCGGCGCCGCCGCCTCCCCGCAGCGTCGCTTCCCGCGGCACCGCCCGCCCCGCGCCGGCTCCCCGCGCGCTGGAGCCCCGCGGGGGAGCTGAGGGGAGCCCCTGAGCGCGGGAGCAGAGCGCCTCTCCGGCGGCGGCCAGGATGGCCTCGTCTTCGGGCAACGACGACGACCTCACCATCCCCAGGGCTGCCATCAACAAGATGATCAAAGAAACGCTCCCCAACGTCCGCGTCGCAAACGATGCTCGGGAGCTGGTGGTAAACTGCTGCACTGAATTCATCCATCTCATTTCCTCCGAGGCCAACGAGATCTGCAACAAATCGGAGAAGAAAACCATTTCCCCAGAGCATGTCATACAAGGTAAGCTTCCGGAGGCGGTGTGCTGCTGCCCGCAGCGCCACGGGTCACTCAAGCTTGGCCACTCCTGGCCCTCTGCGACTTTTTCCTCGGTGGCTTCTTGTAGCGATATAAAAGAGACAAGACAGGGAGCTTTTAAGAATGTGCAGTGAAGGTATGTGCTGTCCGGCTTGTCAGCCTGATTGCAAGGGAATGTTGTCTTTGTGTGGGTAGAGAGACTCTTGGTGGTGATCAGGACCAGCTCTTATTTCGTAGCTCAGCGATTTCTGGGATGCTTTGATTGGCGTCTCCGAAGCCATTCGTATTTTTTGTCTCTGTGAAACGAGGTCTGCTTTTTTGAATGGTTGTGCATATTTTTTTGTACAGCATGTATTAAGATCCTGTCTTTATTAAGCATCTTTCTTTTGGAAACTAGCAAAACGTGTATGGTTGAGTATTGTGGGGCCCAGGCTTTAATCCAGAGTCGTCCTGTCTGGTTCCCATAAAAAGTGAAATATTCCTCTAGGTCTGTCTTTGGAGGTTAATTGTTTAATGTCAAATATTTATGTGTGTTGTAGAAAACATAAACGAGACCTATGCTCTTGGCATATTTTTCTGCTGTTGACTGCCACTTCCTTTTGCTCAATAAAAGGAGAGTTCTCTCTCCGTGTTCCATGTGCTTTTCACCGAGATCTGCCACAAACAAGGAGTTTCCTTGCCTCATTCCCAAGTTTGCAGCTGGCATCCTTTGTCAGCAATAATTCATTTTGTTGCTTAAGCAGAGGCCATTGATACCAATATATGCTGCAAACAAATTTTGAGCGGTAACAGTGAAAGAGCTTTGCTGTTTGGTTAGAGATACGAATAGTAAGCATTTGCACTAGAGCTGTTTTCAGGATTCTGGTGGTATTAAGTTAAAAATGTTGTGGGTTTTTGCAAATAATTCCGTGTCTGAAACAACAACCAAAAAAAAAATCGGATTCCTTTAGATAATATCAGTTTGCTTACCAGAAGAGTTTCAAGTACTTGACTGGATTATTAGCAACAAAAGAAAATGCATGACATGTATGAACTTAAATAAATTGTGTGTAAAGTTGGAAGTAAAATACATGTAAACCTGGAGGTTTAGCAAAGGAACTCCATCACAGAAGCTCAGAATGTAAAGAGTAAAACTTGTGCCTGCACTAAAAGCATAATTTGAGTCTGATGCTTCTTAATATATGGATAGTTCCCTTAGTTGACTGCTGGAACATAAGAGCTCTGTTCTTCACACAAGAATAGACACGGTCTTTAAGTCTGAGGAAAGTAAAGAATTTAGGTCTGAAAGTATTTTTTGCTCAGTAGTAAGAATTCAGTAATGGTGGTCTTTAGAAAAAAAATCACCTGGGGTTTGAGTGTTTTCAGAAAACAAATTGAAACTAAAGTGCCTCTGTGTGTATGTGCACACACAGCTCTGTGGGTGTCTTCAGCAGGTGGTCCCAGAGCCAAGTATTTGTCTGATTTCTGTGTCGTTGTGTTACCAGATTTTAGAGTTGGGAAAAATAACTTTCAAATGATGTCTCGTCTCTACTTTGGCGATCTATCCATTTTTGTAATGCTCTGGAGACTGAAAGAGATGTTCTTGCATTTTCTGCTGCTCTCTTTAGAGAGTGGTGTATATGCTATTAGCTTCTTCGAGGTGCCGCTTGGTTGGCAGATGATCCACCCATCTGTCTGTGAGGCATGAGAGTTTAGATAGCTGATTTTGGAAACTGATTATGTGTATATAGGCATAGTATTAATTTTCATCCATCTTCATATATTCTAGATACTTGCTATTTTGACTGTCTTCTAACATAGCTCCGTGATAATTATGCTAGCAAATAATTGAAATACATTTGTTGTGGTCATCTAGATCTGTTTTTCCTTTTGAGTACTTAAGCCAGTTCATTTAGGGTAAAAAACGAAGCTAATGGCTGTTGCATCTGGTCCAGTCCAGTCTAAACACATGGTGCTGCCAAGAGGAATCTTTTTGTACCCTCCCTAAAGCTGGGTCTAACAGTTGCTGATGCAGCTGACCTTGTGGCTTTTTGAGAATCTATCAGGAAGCGCAGTTTCTGTCAGGTGAGTTGGCTGGTCTGAATGTGCCTGTAAACACGAAGTTACTAGATTGGAAGCAAGGAGCAGGAGGGTGATTTCATTGAGGAGGGAGAAAGGGACAGTTGGTGACATCCTGCTATTGGACTGTATTAGGAGTAATGTGCAACTGCATTTCATCACTACTCTTTGCTGCACTCTTGTGTGACCACGTGCTGAGCTAGAACTCATTTCTCCTACTGCTGGGTTATACTTCAGCTAGATGAAGTCACAGAGTCATAGAATCAACCAGGTTGGAAGAGACCTCCAAGATCAACCCTAGCCCATCAACTAGACCATGGCAAAAAGTGCCTCATCCAGTCTTTTTTTGATCATGTCCAGGGACAGCGACTCCACCACCTCCCTGGGCAGCCCTAGTCCTTCATTGTATAGTAGCACAGTTGGCTGGTGCAGTACTGTTAACAGCATAGAGAAAGAAAACCAGAGGCTTCTTGCATCCCATGAGAGGTCCAATTTCATTCACAGATTTATAGATTCCATTGGGTTGGAGGGAACCCTTAAAGGTCATCTTGTCCAATGCCACTGCAGTGAGAGGGACACCTTCAACTAGACCAGCTTGCCCAGGACCACATCAGGATGTGCCAAGCATTCACTACTGTCAACAGTAGCACTTTTCCTGGAGAGTACTCAAAGGTATCAAGGCTATGTAATAGTGAAGAGTCTGGTGTCCATGTTTCTTGTTGAATCCCACTGTTGGGAACCTAGTTCCAAGTCAGAGACTTCAGTAAACAAACAAGTATCCTTCCATCCTGAAAGAGAAAACAGCCTCATTTAATATGCAAATCATGCTGAAGCTTTTTTTTTTTGTAAAGAATTAAACTTTCACTGAATTCTGGAAATGATGGGATGGTAAATGACCAGTTTTATGAAGTTGATTGCATGGTCTACTCATATCTACTCAGATATGAGTGACCTGTTCATATAGGAAAAAAGGTAGAACTAATTGCACTTAACTGATTGATCAAAAACTGCATGAAGATGCATTTCTTTGAGAGTGGGAGGAATCTGGGGAAAGGATAGTTGTGATGTGGTGTTTTTAAATATGAGATGTTACCCATCTCCACCCTAGTTGTTTAAATTTGGTGTGATCATTCTTACCTTGGTAAGATACTGAATTTTCAGCAAGCTGCATAAACGTGTAGATTTTAGGCTCAAGATTGTGTTGGGATGAGGTCAGGAAGGCCAGGGCACAGTTGGACCCAAATCTGTCAAGAGATGCAAAGAATAACAAGGCAGCCTTCTATAGGTACATCAGTGAAAAGAGGAAGGTAAAAGAAAACATACCCAACCTGAAGAGTGAGAACAGTGAGTTAGTAACAACAGATGGCTGAGGTCCACAACAACTTTTTTCCCCTCAGTCTTCACTGGCAGTCTCTCTCCCAACACCTCTCTAATTAAAAAGTCACAAGATGGGGACTAGGGCAGTGAAGTCTCTCCCATTGTATGCAAAAATCAGGTTTGTGACCTCCTGAGGAGCCTGAATGTACGTAAGTCTGTGGAATCCAATGAGATGCGTCCGAGAGTCCTGAGAAAATTGGCTGATGGAATTACCATGCCACTCTCCATCATATTTGGAAAGTCCTGTCAGTCAGACTAAGGCCCTGGTGACTGGAAGAAGGGACACATTACACCCCTCTCTAAAAAGGGCGGAAAGGAGGACCCTGGGAACTGCCAGCCTGTCAGCTTCACCTCTCTGCCTGGGGACATCATGGAGCAGGTTCTCCTAGAAGGTCTGATAAGGCACATGGAGAACAGGGAGGTGACTGAAAACAGCCAGCATGGCTTCACTGAGAGCAAATCCTGTCTGACCACCCTAGTGGCTTTCTGTGACAGAGCAGCTGTGTCATGAGCAAGGGATGACCTGCAGATGTGATGTATCTGGACTTCTGCAAGGCCTTTGGTAGCATCTCCCACAACATGGTACTCCAAGATGGGGAGATATGAGTTTGAAGGATGGACTGTTCAGTGGATAAGGAATTGGCTGGGTGGTCACATCTATAGGGGTAGTGGTCAGTGGCTTGAAGTCCAGATGGAGATCGGTGACAAGTAGTGGCCCTCAGGGATCTATACTGGGACCAGTACTGTCTATTTTCATCAGTGTTATAGACAGTGGGATCGAGTGTACCATCAGCAGGTTTGCAGATGACACCAAGCTGAGTGGTGCTGTTGATAAGCCAGAGGAATGGGATGTCATTCAGAAGGACTGGATGGTCTGGAGAGGTGGGCCCATTTGAACCTCATGAGGTTCAATAAGACTAAATGCGGAGTCCTGTACCTGGATTGGAACAACCCTCACTATAAATACTGTCTGGGGGAGGGGGTGATAGAAGGCAGCCCTGAGTAGAAGGACTTGGGGGTGCTGATGGATGAGAAGCTGGACATGAGCCAACAATATGCAATTGCAGCCCAGAAGGCCAATGGCATCCCAGGCTGCATCAAAAGAAGTGCAGCCAGCAGATTCAGAGAGGTGATTCTGCCACTCTGCTCTTGTAAGACCTCACCTGGAGTACTGCATCCAGCTCTGGAGTCCTCAACACAGGAAGGACATGGACCTGATGGAGTGGGTCCAGAGGAGAGCCACGAAAATGATTAGGGGTTTGGAGCACCTCTTCTATGAGGACAGGGTGAGCGAGCTGGAGGTGTTCAGCCTGGAGAAGAGGTGACTCAAGGGAGACTTTGTCACCACCTTCTAGAAGGAGGCCTGCAAGAAGACTCAAGAGAGCCTATTTACAAAGGCTTGCAGTGATAGGATGTAGTTTGAAGTTGGAGCAGATTTAAATTGGATATTAGGAAAAAGTTATTTAATATAAGGGTGATGGAGTGCTAGAACAGGTTGCTCAGAGAGGTGGTTGAGGGCCCATTCTCGGACATATTCAAGGTGAGGCTTGACAAGGGTCTGGGCAACCTGATGTTGAGGATGTCCCTGCTCACTGTAGGGGAGTTGGACTAGATGGCCTTTGGAGGTCCCTTCCAACCTGAGTGATTCTGTGAAAGACTGAGTTTTGCTGGAACAGTACATCTGCTGAAGTGCTAATCACCTGCCACACGTTTTGGCATCATGCTGGTATAAAGGGATTCATATCCTTTCCATGTATGCATTCTATAAGGCCTTGGTGTCTTTCAGGGCAGTAAATTTCTGAGGTTGTTTCACAGCCAGCAGATTTTTAATACCCTAGATGTGTGGTTCTTCATAGCTTTATTATATTGAACAGTCATACAAATCTGTTTATATCACAGATTTTCTTTTGGATATATATTTGTGTGCTATATTCAGTAAATAACTGTCAGTTCTTCACATTATTTTCTTTGATGGTCTATTTAAAATTTCTGTAAAAAAACACATCTTGCTCTTGACTTCAGACTGGGGAGTTGTTTGTATTTGGATGGAATCAGTCAGCCAACCCAGATCACGATGAACGTTCTTTTGATGAGCACCTGTGTTTTTGCTGTGAAGGCTTGTCTAAGTGATGTTAGAGAGATGTTGGAGAGTTCTTAAAATTATTTACTTCAGTTAAAGAAATAAACCTTTGTGCTAGTTTGAGGCTAACTAGGGTATTTTAATGAGATAAATTAGATTATAGGCTGTGAAAAGGAAACAATGGTGATGTCTATTTCACTCATAGGCTTGCTGAGATGGATCAGAACAAGAACACAAATATAGATAACACAGTTGCTGTATGTCTCTGGCTGCCTGCACTTTTTTTCTCCCTAACCTGCTGTTTGTGTAACTAATCCTTCTGCATTCTAACCCCCCATGCCCATCCTCCAAACTCACCTTGAATGTAAGGCAAAGTCTGGGATGAGGTAGAGGGGTGGAAAGGAGGTGTAAGGGTGGTTAGGAGCCCCTCCTGGGGACTCTGGTTTCTGGTAGGGCTGTTGTGGTTCTGTATTACCTTTACCTTATGTATTTCTGTATGTAACTGTATATATTAGTGTATATCTGCTTGTATATTGTGCTAAGCTGTAAATATAGCTTCATTCTTAATTTCCAGCTCAGCTGAGTCTAGTCTGGGTGATTTCATAAGAGGGGGGAGCGGAAGGGTAACACCCAAACTGTCACATCCTTATATACAATAAGATATCTAAATTATTCCTCTTTCAAAATAGAATGGATTCTTAAATACATACTGAATGTTTAGATAACCAGTTCCAGATCAGGAGATATGTATTGGCCTCTTATCTGCTGAGATTGGATTAAACAAGTTTCTGAAATTGTTGGTTGTTGTTATTGGTTGATTTTGAGTTTTTTGTTGGTTTTGCTTTGTCTTTTTTTTTTTGAGGGGGGGAGAGGTGGGATGAGATTGGTATATTTCTCATAGAAACTGTGGGCTAACTGAACAAAGTGTTTCCAGTGTCTGTGTGCAGGCTGAGGCTGAACTGGCATCCTGTCTCTAAAGTAATTTGATTATCTCTAAGTCACTTTGGTTTTTAACTCGATTTTTTTTAATAGGTATTATGTAAATTCATTTATCAAATATCTGCTATAGGAATGATAGTCCTGCATGGCTAGATAAGGGCAATGTAGGTTAGACTACACTGTACTGCCCTATTGAAGACACCAAGCTGTGTGGCACAGTCAATTTGCTAGAGGGCAGGGATGCTATCCAGGGCAACATGGACAGGCTGGAGAGGTGGGCCCAGGCCAACCTCCTGACATTAAACAAGACCAAGTACAAGGTCCTGCACCTGGGTTGGTGAAATCCCAAGCACAAATACAGGCAGGTTGGCAAATGGCTGAGAGTAGTACTGAGGAAAAGGACTTGGGGGTCTGGGTTGATGAAGAGCTCAAAATGAGCTGGCAGTGTGCATGTGCAGCCCAGACAGCAACTGTGTGCTGGGCTGCAGCAAGAGCAGTGTGGGCAGCGGGGCAAGGGAGGGGATTCTCCCCTTTACTCCGCTCTCGTCAGACCCCATCTGGAGTACTGTGTGCAGTTCTGGAGCCCCCGACACAAGAAGGACATCAAACTGTAGAGTGAGTCCAGAGGAGGCTATGAAATGCTCAGAGGGCTGCAGCAGCTTTGTCATGAGGACAGGCTAGAAGAATTGGGGCTTTTCAGCCTGGAGAAGAGAAGGCTTGAGGATGCTTTATAGTGGCCTTCCAGTATCTGAAGGGGGCCTACAGGAAGGCTGGGGAGGGACTATTTACAAGGTCTTGTAATGACAGGACAAGGAGTAATGGGTTTAAACTGAAAGAGAGGAGATTGAGACTAAATATTAGGAAAGCGTTCCTTACAGTGAGGGTAGTGAGACACTGGAACAAGTTGCCCAGGGAGGTTGTGGATGCTCCCTCCCTGGAGGCGTTCAAGGCCAGGCTGGATGAGGCCTTGAATGACCTGTTCTAGTGGGAAGTGACCCTGCCTATGGCAGGGTGTTGGCACTGGATGATCTTTGGAGTCTCTTCCAACCTAAACCATTCTATGACTTGTCTCTGAGTACAGGTTGGAAGCTGAAACCTTACAAAAAGCCTTTGGGTTATTGTTTAGGTGCAGGATACAATGGCATGTTGATGTAATTATGGATAGGAAAGTGTTGCTTACAGAGTTAATGTTATAGTCTGAGGTAGCATAACTCAGAGCTTATAACAAGTTGTTGATGACTGTTGTGCAGTTTTAGTGCTATTTCTTGAAGAACTTGTGACATAAGGTTGAAGTAAAGTAAGGCAAGGGTTAAAACAACTGTCATTCCATAAAGAAGACTTTGCTTTGTGTAAGCATCAGAAGGGACCTGTATGTTCTATTAGACTGAGACCTTTTTAGTAAAATAGTTGCTTCTGTAATATTTCTGGTGTATTCCATACTAATTCCACTCATGAGGTGTGTTGTAGTAGATGGTGAATCAGGAAACAGAGTGTGTCTTTAGTGACATGTTCTACCTGGGTGTTTATCATCTTTCCCATGTTGTTGAAGGGCACAGCTGCCTTTTTAGATTTCTTTGGGCAAGATTTTAGTTTCCAAATATGTTTTCATGTGGAGATAAATCAAAGGGTTTCCGTGGTGAAATAAAACAATGAAGAGCTCATTCATCATTTTGTATAGCTTTAAATGTGTGAACTATGCATTTTTAGCTCCTTGCCCTTTGAAACGTGAATGTCTGTTAAAAGATGGAAGCTTAAATGCATAGAGCTAAGGTATTATTAGTTGTTACTGCCTTAATGAAGAATCTGTGATCATTTTACATGCTCTGTTAGAGGTGGCTAATTTGCCTTCTGCTGATGTCTTTTTGCAACAAAACTAGAAAGATAAAATCCCTGAAAGATGAGGTTAACAATTCAGATAGGAAAGACTTTTTACTTGTGTAAATTCTGCTTGATTCTGATGCATGGAAGATGAGAGAAAGAGGTGTTTTGAAGAAAAACAACTATCTCTAGCAAAATGTAATTGAAAAACCTGAATTCTCTGTATGTGTAGGGTTCTTTGGTTGTATATGACTAACCTTAATTTTGTTAGCCTGAAAAATTGCACTCTTAAATGACACAGGAGATGAGACTAGGAAAATAGATACTAAAAGTTACTACGTTGATAGGTTTTCACCAAGAGGTGAAAAGGTCTAAAAAATCTTTTAAACAAACAGTTATCTATTACCCAAAGCTTTGTTAAAGATAACATGCTTTCTTTCTTTCTAGCACTAGAAAGTTTGGGATTTGGCTCCTATATCAGTGAAGTAAAAGAAGTCTTACAAGAATGCAAAACAGTAGCACTAAAGAGAAGAAAGGCCAGTTCACGCTTGGAGAACCTTGGCATTCCAGAAGAAGAGCTTCTAAGACAGCAACAGGAATTATTTGCAAAAGTAAGTGAAGCAGTACTTATGAGGTTGGGATAATTAATGCTGCATATCAAGTGCTGCAAAAACTTGTGTGCATCTCAAGAGGTATGTCCTGCCTTGTGAATTGCTGTGGCATCTGAGATGCTGCTGACCTTGGCCTGTTTGAATTGGGGAAAGTCAACTAGCAAGATGCTGCTACTTGTTACTTCTGTGATTTGACCTGTAAGACTACTCAAGGTTTAAAAAGCATGGGGTTTGCTGCTACTTAGGTATTTCTCTTCTGCTGTAGAGAATACATCAGGAATTAGGTGTCTGAGAAAATAAATGAATGACAGCTGGTGTTCTAGGAAATTAGCAGTTTTGATGCATTAAGAAGTGAAAATCTGGCCATCAGTGCACAGATGTTATTTCTTAGGCCTTGAAAGAAACATTTAATTGTTAAAAATGTCTAATTTGCTCTTTCTTACCTTCATTTACTCTTGGCAAGACTCTAATAGAGTGAATTCACACATAAATTTTTAAAAAGGCAATTCAGGCATAGGAAAATCATTTGCCTGCAAGTCTTGCATGCACACACATTCTCCTCCATTCTCCTTTGAGAGAAAATTTTGAATTTCACTTTTCTCTTATTCATGGCATGACTCTTAACTTTTTCATTTTGATTACTTTCATTTCTTCCACTGAAAATGCTTATTCAGTTACGTGTTATCATGTCTGATTACCGCAACCTTCTCTCCCCTTTGCTGTACCTGTGTTTTGCAGAAACAATAACTGTTGTTTTTCATGTTACAGCATGCCAACTATTTTAATCTTGACTGCATGATGAATTTTAAGGCATTTAAAATTTCAGCATGCCATGTGGTTATTATCAGCATACAGTGAACTAGTTAAGATAAATCCATGCATGCCTGACTTGTTTGGCTGTACTAACATTAAAAAGACCAATATGGCTGCTTCTGGATTAAGAGTAAGATTTACAGATCAATTTGATACCTGCCTATTACTTACTGTTTTGTTAAATAAACTTAGCATGGTATACAAAATAATGCAGCAAAAATAAGATGTATTTAGGGAGCACTAGCTACTGAGTAACATTAAAAGGAAAAAAAAAGAACAAACTGCAGTCTGGCCACCTTGTGTAAACACACAGTATCTTAAGGAATGACTCTTGGAGGTGTGTTCTTTTTATATTCTGTGATACTATACCTTAATGTGTAGATTAAGCTTGAGAAGATTGTATGAGTGATTTTTTTTTTCTTCTAATCTTCTTTAGTAATATGGAAAATCATGCTTAGACTGATAGTCTAATTTTTCAATCATACTAGTTGTAGTATGCTGTTGGAAGTGCTGTAATTATTCTTAGTAATAAACAAATGTATGTTTGTTTATTTCTGCTGATCTTGTTAATAGAGCAATTTCTTGCTCTGGTTTTAAAATACTTGTCTGTTAATGTATGATTTTTTTTATGCCTATAGCTTTGATAAGTATTTGAATTCAGGGAAGTGGCTTATCCTGATGTCCATGCATGTCTGTAAGTGCAAGACATGCATGTCCATAAGTGCAAGTGCCTTTGATGTTTCCACACTGAAGTTCATAGGTGTAATAAATGAGTTAAATTTACCAGATGCTTATAAAGCTTCTTTATCAATACAGCTCAATGGAATTTTAATTTTTCTTTCCATTTTTGAAATGGCTGAAGGATATTGTTGTAAATGTGGCAGTGAGCTTGGACACTGACAAAATGAGCCTTCCAGAGTGATGTGCTGAGCTTGCGATTCGTGGTGCATGCACGTGTACCACCTCATTGAGCATACACTAATCTTAACTGTAGTGGGATTGGTGAGAAGCTCCATTGTTTTATTGTGTGATAAATATTTTTGCCTCTTCTATAAGAGCAGATCTCTTCCTTTGTTTAAAACTTTACGATGTCTTAAATTGTTTTCCAACCCCTATAACTTCAGTACCACTTGATATTTCAAGTACCGTAAAGTCTTCATTGAGGTTTCTATCTCTGAAAGTATTTTCTTTTAATGCTGGAGCAGACTGAGGAAATTTGATGCTTCTTACAACAAGGAAGACTTCTCTTTTTTTCACTTGGCTATGCAGTTAAAATTTTATTGCTTTCCAAGGTATCATGTTTTGGTGCCATCTTTTTTTGTTGATGCTTTGGACAGAGAGGAGAAAAAACAGAAAAAGGAAAATTCAATGAATCCAATGGGATTGGAAAAGAAATGGTAATTGTTACAGTCATAGTGATGACTGGTGAAAGTAAAAAAGTAAAGAAGACAAGATTTTTAATTTTAATAAGTTTTTTCTAATGTTCACTGAAAACAGAAATTAAAGTTTAACACAATTGATTAGTGTACTGTCGCAATTGACAGTAGCTGCTGAAGAAGAAGTGAAATCCCTGCTAGAAAAAAGAGAGGTCACCAGCTGAACTACTGACATGTTGTTATAATATCTTACACTTTTCAGTGAAGGACTAACTATACCTTTCTGTAGCAAAGACAGCCTCAATCTGCATGCCTGAATTTGAGAAGACTTTGCATTGCTCTTTTTCCCAAAGGTTGTCTAGCAAATTAAGATTATGGCTTTCTCTGTGGGTTTGTAATAGTATGTGACTTTGTGCTACAACTGGATGATTGCATAATTACAAGTTTTAAGATTTGTAATCAAGAATGTAGGGCTCTTTTCCTCTGTGAACTGTGATTAAAGGTTAAGATCTCTTGAATTTGAAGCCTAAAATCTCCATTGCTTTGCCTTTCCATTAGGAAGTGTTTTGGCACAATCCTTAAAATGGAAGATAAGTTCACTAGCTCCTGCCTCTTGTTTTTGTAACTGCAAATCCTCCAAATAGTGGCGTGTTCAGACAGAGAATATCACAAAACATTTTGGTACAAATAATTAAGGCACTTCTAGATATGTTTTATGTGCATAGTTAATAAAAATTATGCAAATGGCATCTGCAGGTGCAGATAAAACTGCTTCTAAAGATAAGGTGCTCTGGAGATTCTTCACAAGCTATCTTTGCCTTAACAATTAAATTCCTGTCTTTAGGCTAGACAACAGCAAGCAGAACTGGCACAGCAGGAATGGCTACAGATGCAACAAGCAGCTCAACAGGCACAGCTTGCTGCTGCCTCAGCCAGTGCATCCAATCAGGCAGGATCCTCTCAGGATGAAGATGATGAAGATGATATCTGATATTCACCAGCTGAGTTTGTCTTTATTAAGAAATACTTTTCCTGCACAATGAAAACAGTGAAATGAATGCTTACCTGTAAGTTTGTATGCATAATGGACTGGCAATTGGTATTCTAGGGGTGTCTGCTGTTGTGTGCTGTACATGTATAAACTGTCTTTTTTTGAATTCTTGAAGATTTAAGGTTCATTATCATATCAACTTTGGATTTTTAATGGTGTATATGGAAATTTTAGATAGCAGTGCGTCATTTATTTGATCAATAAACAACGAGTTTATAAAATAGAGTGAGCTTTATACAGAAGCCTCTAAATCCACATTTGCATTTCTTCCCTTTTAACTAAACTATAAAATCTTACTTAGAATTTTTAATTGGTTTTGGGGGGAGTGGTACAGTAGACATAATCTGTTAATGGGAAAAAGCGGAGTTCAGCATTGTAGAGTCTGAATTCTTAGTTCTTTTTAAAATGAGGATGTATATGGCAATAAATACTGTGTATGCTCAAATACCACACTTGTTAAAATTTGAAAGTCATACATTTTGCCAAGCTAGGAAAAGTATGTTTAATAGTTGTACAAAATCTGTCTCTTTTTTTTTTTTTGTATAGGGGTGAAAAAATAAACCCATGGTTTTATTATGACACCTTTGATAGTCCTAACTGAGTATTTCACTTCAGAGACTACCTGGTTTGAAGAACTAACTCTTCTATTTCACTCCAGTTTAATGTTAACTGTTGTTGATGGTATTTCGTAGTCCAGGTCTGTTCATATTGTTGAAACATAAAGCTGGAAATTGATGAAACAAAATTGTTTTAGTCCCACTGATGTAACTGGTAATGATTAAGTATTCAAGGCTGGGAAAGCAAAAGCTGAAGCTAAGAGCATGCTTACCATAAAAGAGGGAATTGATATAGTCATTGTTGTAAGCATAGTGATAACTATTCTCCAGACTAGATTGCCACTGGATTACTAAAATACCTTGTTGCAAGATAACATTTTGTTCATTCAAATTGTTTCATAGGCAAGTCCAGGTTTTTGATAAAACTGTTCCCTAAGAGTGATCAGCAATACGTGGAACAGAAGTGATGTTGTAGTCCTTTTGATAGTTGATTTGGAAATTCTGTTGATTAATGGATGAGCAGCTGTTCTTTGTGTTGAAATAAAGCACAGTAGTGACCATTGCTGAGTTTTAATGTGTTACTTGAAGTAATACTGGCATATCTTCTGGTACACTAATCTGAACAGACTAGAAAAGCCACTTGCATGCTGCTGTAGATGATCTTATAGCTCTCTGACAAGGTGGATTGTTTTATTGACTTATGTCCTCAGTAAGTTGCTCCAGTTAAAATGCTTGAGGAGGTCTGCAGCAGCCTGTTTATATAAGGATGGAAACAGAAAATGGTGTGCCCATTTTTACTTAAAGATCTAAACAAGGTACAATTGGCATATATTCATATTTCAGTCATATGGTGACTTTTGATTTAAATTTGAGGTAGATTAAGTTGGATATTGCATAAATGTGAATGTTTTTTTAAATGCATTAATGCAGTGAAAATTCAGAAACACATGGAAAAAAAAAGAAGAACACAACAGGCCCAAACCCCCAGACCAAAACAAACCCTTCTGTGGACACTATGAAATATATATTAGACAAGGTTTGAATGAGGAAGTGGTTTTCCATAAAGGTGTAAGTACCAAAGGTAGGAAATCTAGTCTAGTGATACAATATTAATGTGCAGTGTTGGCTTTTCTAATTTGTACTGTAACACCTTCACACTTTCTGTTTTAAATGAGTCTTTTCCTTTTAAATAATATTAGGTATATTTTCACAACTTTCCTTTCTGATGCAGAATTCAGGTTAACATTTTACTGCATCTGGTATGTATGGTGTAATATGTTTGGATCCCTGTGACCTTTCTTTTGAACATTCTTGTGCTTTTTCATATGCTGTATTCTTCAAGCAATAAAATTCTGATGTGTTTTTATAAAATTGCTTTTATATTTAATGATTAGTCTGTCTTCTTCATTGCATTTATATAGGAAAAAAAAAGTCAAGGCTACTAAAACTCTGCCGTTGTTGACACAACTGAACACTTCTTGTGACCAAAATCTTTACAACCTGCATGATGTTGGATGGCATTGCTGTTCACTGGAGTAGTTAATGCTTGCAAACAATCTTTCTGGGTTTGACCTGCACTCTTTTCCCTTGGGAGTTGCATTTTGTGTATATGCATTTTTCATAACCTGACCTTCTTATCTTACAAAGTTGGAGAAAACCCCCACAGATCAGGTATAATCTACTGCAAGACTTCCAGTTTAACAAAGTGAAAGACCACAGGCAGAGGACAGGGAAATGAAAATATATGTTACTTTCCCTGTTGAATTAATTTCATGTAGACAGTCTGGTTTAGAGACTGCTTCACTGTTTCAGCTATTCCACCTCAAGTACAAAAAGTAAACTCTGGCAGCCACAGGGAGAAAATCTTCACTGATCTTCAAACAAACTTGAGAATTTTGTCTTACTTTATTATTGTGCTCCCATATACTACCTGTTCAGCAAAGAAGAGGTTTCTGAATTTGTGATACCACTAATCTTTTGGTATATCAGATACATAGAGTGCAAAGTTTGGTTAGTAGACTGTATTGCTACTTTGTCTCAGAAGAAACCTGTATAATGATGTGTCTCTTAAGAGGTTATCTCTGGGTTTTCCATAATTATTCTAACAGTCACGTTGCACAGTGCTTTCTTAAGTGACTTTCTTGCAAAATCTTTCTTTTCTGTTATTTTAATAAAGTGTATGTCTGCATGATGTGGATAATGAATATAGTTGCATTTACCATACTGAATTACTTGCAAATGAATTATTTTAGGGATGATTCTAAACATAAAATACTTTAAATGCTATTTGGGTTTCAGTACTTAAAGTGCCTAGTTGCATTTGGCATTGAAACAGTGGAAAGGAATTTTTGGAATGGAAAAAGTCTCCAAAAACCCCAATTGTACATGGTACTCCTAAGTCCATTAAGGAGGTAAAAAGCTGGGGAGGGACTTTTTAGGATATCAGGCAGTGACAGGACTACGGGGAATGGAGCGAAGTTGGAGATGGGGAGATTCAGGCTGGACATGAGGAGGAAGTTATTCACCATGAGAGTGGTGAGACCCTGGAATGGGTTGCCCAGGGAGGTGGTTGAGGCCCCATGCCTGGAGGTGTTTAAAGCCAGGCTGCTCTAGGGTAGGGTGTCCCTGCCCATGGCAGGGGCATTGGAACTAGATGATCCTTGTGATCCCTTCCAATCCTGACTGATTCTATGATTCTGTGATTCTATTCTATGAGTACTTTATGGAATAATGTCTGTGTTGACCTTTTCATAATTTTCAAGCAGTGCCAAGTCAAGGACATGGACTGACTTCATGATCATTGTGAAACAGCTAAACCCTGACTCTGATATGTATACCTCATTTTAGTCTCCCAGTGTTCAGTTGTGATTTTGTGTAAGTCACGAGCAAACAGTGTGGAAGAAGGCATATAATATGAAAGGTTAAGAATGCTGTGGTTAAAATTACTTTCAGTGTTATGCTGTTCATCTGTGTAAGATGAAAGAGTTTTAATTTGCAACTTACAGCAGTGTTAAGATAGATTTTGCTTACAGGTAAACTAGACAGTCAAGATCTCTGACCCCTTGGACTCGATAAAGGCCAACTCAATGAATACATTGTCTGTGACTAGAGTTTATCTAGGGTATAACTCGCTGACGAAAAGTAGCATCAGTGAGACTTGATGTAGGCTAGATGAAGTTTGCTGGCAATTGGGAGTGATAGGTTCCCTTTCAAAAGATGTTTGTGGTTAGTTTGATTTTTTTTTTCTGATTTGAAATGAGTGCTTTTTGTTTCCATGCAAACATAGGTACAGATGTTAGCGATTTGGGGAATTTAATAATGGCATTGGAAGTAATTATCCCAGTTCTGGGATAAATGGGGCGACAAGTATGCTAAAGCTGTGCATTCTTGGAAGGAAGCAAATACTGTGAAAGCTTGAGTTGGAGGCTGTTCTTTCCTGTGGTACTCTGCTAGAATGCAGCTGAGGCAATAGTTGCAGAGTGGAGGTTTTGCAACAAAGTAATTTGACAGTGAATTCAATAGTTCTGTACATCAATCATTCACAAATCAAATAAGCATGGGGTTTTGCTGTGTGGATGAGTCTAGCATAAGCTTGAATAATCAAGGATAGCAATATGCAGCAGGTGATGCTCCTGCATATGTTAGGAAAGGGATCATATGACTTTGTCATGGCAATGATGTATTGTCACATCAACTACAGGAATACAGCGTATTTCTATTCCACAGCCTGAGCCAAATGCTCAACTAGGGCTTGACAGCCTGTTTCCCTTTTCTTAAGTTGTAAATGTGGAGAGCTACCTCTACATATCTGGAGGTGTTCAAGAAAAGGCTGGATGAGGCACTTGGTGCCATGGTCTAGTTGACTGGCTAGGGCTGGGTGCTAGGTTGGACTGGCTGATCTTGGAGGTCTCTTCCAACCTGGTTGATTCTATGATTCCATACTAATTCTTGTTCTTTCAAAGTGATGGATAGTGGAAGGGACAGAGAAAATTTTGGATGTATGAATTTTCATGAGTTTCCCTCCAGACTGTAATCTGTTCTCAGTTTTTTCATGTACCCATTACATGTGATATAGTGCAACATGGACATCAACCTTCTCGTGAGAAAAGGACAGATTTAAACTTACAAGGGAAGGATGCCTGAAATGAAAGCACTGACCACTGAAATGAGATCTTTTAAAGGAGGTAAGACCTGCAGTTGTGTGGAAGGTTGGACAATCAAGGGACCGTTGGCTTTCTCGGTTTCAGAGTAATGTAACTCGTACATTATTCAGTGCAATAGGATCTGATTGATTACAGCAGAAACAGGTTGGTATTATGTTATAGTGCTTGTTCTTTCACTTGCCAGCAGGCGGCTGCCAAGTTCTCTACATAGGTTTCAGCTGGACGTGTTGAACCTGTTGACTGAACCTTACAGTCTCTGTCGAGAATTCATTAACCAGTTTTAAATTAAAACTCCTTTAATGAGATTAGCTATTAACCCAGGATACTGATTATGTTCAAATGTTAGGGCAGATTTCACACAGCTACGTGTATATTTGTATTTCTGATCATGATTCAAAGTCAGATGATAATAAAATATTTAGCAAGTCTGAAAATGGATGTTGCTGACCCTTAGTTACACATGCATGCATTATTAATCTTTCTGCAGCTTGAACTAGTACCATAACAGACTCCATCTTTCAGTTTTGATACAGTATCTCAATCCATATGCTGGAAATGTATGCTAGCTAATTGATGCAGGGAACAGTTACTCTTCAGGTCTTTTGTTATTCTCTCAAATCTAATAATCTTTATGCCTGGAGATAATATAATAATGAAAAATGTTGACTGTTCGAGTTCACCATAGCTAAACTTAACTCTGAATACTAGATACAGCTTAATGTTCTTTTAATGTAAAGAAATGTGCATGGGTGGAGTTGGTGGGATAATGGAGATGACATCCTCATTGCTGTCTACAACTACCTGAAGGGACATTGTAGCCAGGTGGGGAGTGGCCTCTTCTCCCAGACAACCAGCAATAGAACAAGGGGACACAGTCTCAAGTTGTGCCTAGGGAAGTATAGGCTGGATGTTAGGAGGAAGCTCTTCACAGAGAGAGTTATTTCCCATTGAAATGGGCTGCCCAGGGAGGTGGTGGAGGCACTGTCCCTGGAGGTCTTCAAGAAAAGCCTGGATGAGGCACTTAGTGCCATGGTCTAGTTGACTGGATGGGGCTGGGTGCTAGGTTGGACTGGATGATCTTCTAGGTCTCTTCCAACCTGGTTGATTCTATGATTCTATGATTCTGTGACATGGGTTTGGTGATCTGGAGATTTCAGATATTAAAGTAGCAAAGCTACCATTTATAGTTATGTTCTGATACAATCCTGAAAGTATGTGCAATAAAAGTTAAGTGGTTTTATAGTGTTCAAGCAGATAATGCAAGCATTAAAGAATTGAAAATTGTATTTTGATATTTATGGATATTCCTTTATGTTTTGTTAATTGTCCAGCCTCCAGCTTGGGATGCAGTTGTGTACTATCAAAAGGAAATGCTGTATTACCATGGGATTGCTTCACTGGAAAAAAGGGCAAATTCCTCTAAATGAAACAGCTGTTTGTACTCAGAATATGGCAGTTGATGCACTTTGATACTGCATTTTATCTGCTATGTATGGCATGGAAAGATGTGCTCTTGGCTAGAAGGCAAAATGAGTGAGCACAGGATATTTCATAAAAGCAGATGGAAGCTCTTCTTTTCTCCTATTTTTAACTGGTGCAAGTAGTGTCCTTTCAGTTCTGTTATCCAGTTGCTGGTAGCATCTTTCTGTTTTGCTTGCTGAGACAAGGGCAAAAGAAGAAACTTATTTTTTCTCTGCTGTATAAAATGCACTTCAGTACAGATTGGGAAAGGGAGGGGAGTATAGTTCTTCCCACAAAACTCCAGAGAAAGGAGAAAAATTAGATCACCCTAAGCAGTGTCTGAGCCTGTAGTAATTGAGTGCAGTATTCCTTCTGCTGTGAAGCAGGGTTGGTATGGTCTAACTAATGTATTTTCATGCAAAGTTTCTGGTTTAGAGAAAAAAAACCCAAACCCCCCAAACAACAACAACAACAAAACCAAACAACAACAAAAAAAAAAAAAAAAACAAAAAAAAAACCCCAAACAACAACAAACCCCAAAAGTATCCAAACAAAAGTACCCAAACAAAAAACCCATCTCAATGTGAAACTCAGAGTGAAACTAAGCTTAATTATACTTAATAGCTGAAATAAAAGCCTAGTGAAAGTAAGTCATAGCTATGAATTCTGTCTATTGCTGGTTATTGTTAACCTCTGAGAGACAGAGGAAGTCTGTGAAGAACTCAGCACAAGTGGAAGTGCCTGTTCTTTTTTTTTGAAGTACTTGCTGAGCTGTGATGTAATTCTTACCCACTCATCACATGGTGGTGTTATGAACATCAATATTTTCAAAATTAGATCACTTAGTGTTGGCAAAAGGGGGAATACATCTGTAAAGAAGGAAGAGAGATGAATTATTTTGGTCTTGAAGCAAAAAGAGGTAATTCTTGATGGGTTTGCAACAGTTGATTTTCTTTGTGAAGTAAAAATCCAGTCTTAATATGACAAACTGCTGGCCAGCAGAGAAAAGGATTTATAGCACTTCACAATGAGAAACTGATATTTGGAAGCAATTTGTTTGGTCCTGCTGATTTTTGTGGCAATGGAAGGCGAAGCTGCTTCTTTCTTTAGAATGTGCACCCACAGGGAGTGCCAGGCAATTTTTTCTGCCACTCCAAATTAATCATGAGTGATTTGCCATTGGAATGGGCTGCCCAGGGAGGTGGTGGAGTCACCATCCCTGGAAGTACTGAAGAGAAAAGCCTGGATGAGGCACTTAGTGCCATGGTCTAGTTGATTGGACAGGGCTGGGTGCTAGGTTGGACTGGATGATCTTGGAGGTCTCTTCCAACCTGGTTGATTCTATGATTCTATGAACTGATACAACTAAATGACTCATTATGCTTCCATACAGAAACACTAGGTTGGGTCCCAGAAACAGTATACTAATTCTGTCCTAATCAGCCTTACTTCCCAAGTCTAATTGTTAAGTTCTGAACATGAATAACTAGCCAGACTGCAGTAGTGCTCTAATGCAACCATAGAATCATAGAATCAACCAGGTTGGAAGAGACTTCCAAGATCATCCAGTCCAACCTATCTCCCAGCCCTATCCAGTCAACTAGGAATAGCTTGTTAAAAGCCTGCTTAGTTTTGTATTTGGTGTGGTTTTGTTGTTTGGGTTTTTTTGTTATTTAATTGTTACAGCTCTTCTTTATAGTGTACATATGCTCTTAAAAGTTAGATATAGCCCAGAGGCTGCTGTGATAATACCTCTCATTTCACGTGGTATTTCAGAGGAGCTTCTCAACCTGTTCTGGAGGTTGTGAAGTTGCCCAAAATATCTGCAACATCATCCACTCCTCATACTTGCTTTTACCTTGAGGCTTGTAAAGGGTTTTTTGAGGAGAGCTGCCTGGAAGGAAGGAATCCTGTTTGTCCTAGGAGAATGTCTCAGTAGATAGAATTAGGCTTTTAAAGTATTATTGAGAAGCTAAATTAAGTATTGGTTTTGCATGTCTGTGATACAGGCTGGAGTTACCTTCTCCTAAAATAGCTAGAAATCATCATAAAACATTCAATTCTGTTGTATTGCTCTGAACTCAGAACAAATCTTTACATGCTGAGAATGTTGGCTTTGCACATTTTGCAAGAAGGGGAGCAATTAATGAATTTTAAAATGACAGTTAAGTAAAAGAACCTGAGGATTCAGGTTATCAATCAACCAACACAAGCCAAAAAATACATAGTGATAAAAAAAATGAATATAACATATTCAAACTCTTGATGTAGGTTTCATGCAGGCCTGTATTTCAAATCTGAGTGCCAAAAGCCTGATGCTCAAAGCTTCTGGATGCCAAAAGTTGGACTCTCAAAGATCTAGAATTTAGATTCTATTTTCTGGTAGATTAATTTCCAATACTCTAATGGGGCTTCTAAGGTTGAAATTTTTAACTTTAACCTTTAGGGTTAATTTTTACATTTCTAAGCTGAAACAATTGGAGAGGTGATTTTTCCTGGAGTGATGAGTAAGGGAAGAATCCTTGCTCTTCTCAAACTGGCAGCAGGTCCTAAATTTGTGTGGATGTGGTGCTGAAGGACATGGTTTAGTGGTGACCTTGCAGTGCTGAGTCAATAGTTGGACATAATGATTTTCCAGTTCTGGGCTCTTCAATTCAAGAGAGATGTTGAGGTGCTGCAATGTGTCCAGAGAAGGGCAACAAGGCTGGTGAAGGGCCCGGAACACAAATCCAATGAAGAGAGGCTGAGGGAATTGGGGTTGTGTAGCCTGGAGAAGAGGAGGCTCAGGGCTGACCTCATTGCTGTCTACAGCTCTGTGTGGAAAGGCTGAGGGAGCTGGGGGTGTTTAGGCTGGAGGAGGCTCAGGGCAAACCTCATTGCTGTCTACAACTACCTGAAGGGAGGTTGTAGCCAAGTGGGGTTGGTCTCTTCTGCCAGGCAACCAGCAATAGAACAAGGGGACACAGTCTCAAGTTGTGCCCGGGGAGGTCTAGGCTGGATGTTAGGAGGAAGTTGTTGGCAGAGAGAGTGATTGGCATTGGAATGGGCTGCCCAGGGAGGTGCTGGAGTCACTGTCCCTGGAGGTGTTCAAGAAAAGCCTGGATGAGGCACTTAGTGCCATGGTCTGGTTGATTGGGTGGGGCTGAGTGCTAGGTTGGACTGGCTGATCTCGGAGGTCTCTTCCAACCTGGTTGATTCTATGACTCTTTTATCATACATGTAAGCCATAAGACTATGTGGCACATCTTTTAATTCTGTGGATCCCCACAGAACCAAATAAATTTCTCATCTAAAATGACTAGCTTAAACATTTTACTCCAGAAATTACTGATTTGTCATCTAATTATTTTTGGTAGAGTAATATTAACATCAGAATTTAATACAATCACTTCATATCCATGTAGAAGGACTTGAGTTTCCATACTTTCCATCTTTGTGATGCAAAGAAACACTACCTGACTACCTAGAAATGACCATAAAAACCCTGGATTTAAGTAATTTTTGTTTCATGATGTAGAGACAGAACACAACAGTTATTTTTACTTTTTATTGCAGTCTACAAAAGTGATTCTATGCAGAAATTAGAAGAAACAGAAGAAATTGATGCCGTGACAGAATTTCATTCTGGTGGCTTTCAAAGCCTTTCGCTGTTAGTAGTTTCTTACCGGACCCTTTCAGTGGCAAAAAATAAACCCTTGTCAGAAATTTACACCTCTCCTTTTCAAGCTGCTGGCCAAAGTCCCTGTTGTCATCCTTCAACGATAGGCTTTACTCAACTACTCCCATCAAATCCAGGGTGGCTTTCCTCGGCAGGCAGCCTCGCCTTTCCTAGATTCTGCGATTTACCCGCGCACCTATGGACTCAACAAAGCAACAAAAACCCAAGGCTTTCCATGCGTATTTCCTTCTCTCACCACGGCACCAGGTGAGGAGGGCAGGAGCCCCGCCAGGTCGGGGGCAGGTAGGCGCCACTCTCCTCTCTTTCGGGCGTGAGTCAGCGTTTTCCCAGGAAAGGGAAGGAGGCCTCGGACCGGCATACAAAGACCCGCGGCTTCGTTGCCGCCTCCTGCCATGCGTCTTATTCCTCCCTCCTCTCCACCCCGCGTTAATGAGTAACGACGCACCCGAGAACGGCGGCCGCTGGGCACGGCGACACGCCGCCGCCCAACGGTCGTTACGGGCTGCCGGCGGCGCGGCGGGAGCGGCGGCCTCACCCCGTCCCGGCCCCCACCGCCTCAGCCGGGCACGCCCCTCTCCCAGTCTCCTTCGCGGCTGGCCCCCTCCCCGACTCAGGCGGAGCTGGAGCTGGCAGCGACGTTGTTTCTTGCTGCCGTCTCTCCCCAGTGACCGAGGGCACCGGCGCTGACCGGCGGGACTCCTTTTCCGGCCGCCGCCCGACGGCTGATCGCCGCCGTCGCTTCTTCTGGAGCCAGCCCTGCTCGCGAGGCAGCCATGAGCTGGGGCACAGAGCTTTGGGTGAGTCCTGGCTCGCCTCTCATTGTGTCTGGGATTCGCCGCCTTCCCTTGTCTGTCGAGGCGGTTTCATTGGGGGAGGCGCGGAGCGGCCGGCGCAGAGGCGGCCGCCGAGACGCTTTGTTCGACGCTGGCGCCGCGGGCACCGGACAGGGGTGGGCTGGGGCGGGAGCCGGAGGGACGGGGCGCTGGAAGCAGCGGAGGGAGGCAGGGGGAGCTGAGGGGGGCGGGCGCTCGATGGGGCGGTGGGTCGGGAGCGCCGCGTCCGGGGTGTGGGGGAGCGCGCGGCGCTGGGAGCAGCCATGGCGCTCGCCGCCCCGGGGGGGCCGCCCCGCCGCTTCGCCTCCGCCGTTTGCCCGGGGATGGGCGCACCAGGTCGGGTTTCTTTGTGTGCACCCCCTGCCTTCCACTGAAGCAACGGGAAGGGAGGGCTCTCGGTGCGAGGCGGCCGGGGCCGACGGCGTGCTGAGAGTGGCGTGGGGCGGGGTCCCGGCGCGGCTCGGGCAGCGGCCGCGGCCCACACCGGGCCCTCTGGGCTGTACCTCCCGAAAACCACCGGCCTGCTCTGACGAATAAAGCGATTCGAGCTGTCGCCCCTAATTGGAAGCAGCTATTATATAGCTTTGTCTCTGAAAGCATCCCAGAGCGTTGGCTAATGCTGTATTGTTTAATGTTTTTTTTTAAACGGGAAGATTTGGCAGCCAGGAGACGCACAGGGTCTGCGCCTGTCTGCGTTGCACTGCATCTTTCCTTAAGCCTCTGCTTCCTAAGGGCAGTAAAGAAGGGGCTTCTGGGGGGGATTTACCAAGGAGAAGCATGGTGATGTCTGCTCGAAGCCAGCTGCAGGATGTTTCCTTTTTTCCTGTTGTCAGATTTCCTACTGTTGTTGTAACTGGAGCTGACACTGATTGTTGGAAAGGTTAGGCAAAAAATATTGTATCAAGGAGGGGTTTTGTCCCCGTTTTAAATGTTACCTGCTCTTTACTTGCTTTTGAAGAGTGTAAAGGTCTCTCAAAGAGACCTTTGAGATCGGGAAAAAGAAATGCAGAAAGTTAGTCCTTGCAGTTTGAAATCAGTTTAGGATGTGTTAATTTGGACCTAGTATTACGCTTTCTTAAAAAAAATTTGAAGTTGAATTAAATTCTTTTATCAGTAATTTCAAATACAAGGCTATTAGTCTCTAGAGGAGCAAAGACCTGCTCAGCACCAAGACAACTAGTTGCCAGAGCGAGCTGGGAAGTCAAAGGCAGGCTGTGGCATTGCAGCCCGAGTGTGTGGGTGAGGTACAGGAGCTGGGCCAGTGAAGCTCCTGAAGCTACCTGAAGAAGTCGTTACGCTCTATGCAAAATGAACGTGAAATAGTACCCTGTCAGCCGCACTACGTGGAGAAGCCTGATTTAAAGGTACTTAGGGGTTACTTTAGTGTTTTGTACTTAACGGGGTATGAAGAGAGTTAAGATAAAATACGTTTAGTGACAGCAGCGCTGTAGCAAAACTGAAATAGGAAACCGTTGCAATATTAAGTTTAAGGAGTAAGTAAAAGCCATGATTTGTATGAGCAGTGCAAGTGTGTCTTGGTAGCTTATGCTAGTATATACTTCAGAGGAAAGGTTGTTGGTCAGTGTTTTGGAAGAGTGGGATTTTGCATTTTTGGAGAGCGCTGGCTTTATAAACACTTAAGAATTTATCACTTCAGAAAACAGTTTTAGGTTACTCCTCTTAGCAGCCTCTGTTTTCTTGGTTCAGCTTGTAAATGCAGGGGTTTATAGTTTTTGTCAGATCTTATATTCAGTAAAAAAAGTGTTCATCCTCTTTATGTGCTTAAGGAAAACACAGAAAAAAAAGCGGATTTTGACCTCAGGCTTCTTTTTAATGGCAGGAATTTAATTTGCAATGGAGCTTATTGTAATTTTATCTAGCCTTTTTTTTTCCTCTTCCTAAATCACTGCTTAACTGCTCATTTGAAGAACTAGTACCAGAATTTTAAACTTACTGTTTTATTGCAACAGTGTTATTTCTGCAAAATTTAATATATATTTTGCTTGTGTCAGGAGATACTTGCAGCTCTACACAAATGAAGGAACTTCATGCATAAAATATATATTTTTTTTAACTACACAGGACAGTTTATAACTAAACAGGACATTTTTTTACACTAAAGTGTACTAAATGGGTTAGTGTTTTTTCTGTTGACTCTAATACTTGTAAAAAATTTAGTTATAAAGCATGCTGTTTTATTAGGAAAAACATTCAGTACTTCTTACTGACTGAAAAGATTATGGAATATCTGCTTGTTTTAACAACTTGTGCTGGACAAAGTTTCTGCAAAATTAAATTAATTTAAAATTATCTTAAATCTGGGCTGAAAATCCAAGGAAAAACAGTATTTGTGGAGTGGCACCAGTGCAGCTTCAGAAGGCATCCAGGCTGTGCTAGATTTGCTAATGCTAGCAGAGCACTAGAAAGTCAGCGGTCTTAGGATCTCCAGCTGCAGAGAGCTGTTGTGCACTGATTTTCTGGAGACCTTGTTGAGCCTGAAGCTCTTCTGCATTAGCACTTGCATCTGTGGTCATAAAGAAGAACTTTTCAAAATTTAAACTAGATGACAGTTTTCTAGCTGACAACTTTTTGGAACATTTGCAAATTCTTATGAGGGCTTTGTTGATTCATTGAGGCAAACTTGATAGTATGACATCACCTGTTTTAGTACCTCCCTAACTTTGCTTTCTGAGATTATATCTCTTAAAGCAGATTGTTGTTATATGCTGGTTGACAGTTCTGAGTTATGTATTTTAACTTTTTTTTCTGAGATCTTAAGGTTTATGCTGTTTCTGATAAAGTAAAAGTGTGTGTGGATGAATTTAAGAGACAAATAAGGAGCCAGTAGCAAAATTACAGGGCCACTCATGCCTGATATTTATGTGATACTTGTTTGTTATGGTATTGAAGTTATGCATATGCTAATTAAATGGTTATGTCAGGGACATGATGAGGCAAAGATTTGCATCGCTGGGCCAATGTTTTCTAGTTCTTTACGTTCTGTAGCTGCTATTTCTGTTTGAACATTATGGTTTGCTTTCTTGTTTTCAAACAATTCTTTTTACAAGTTCGACACCATTTTCTGAAGTGAGTGTGCATTGACCAAAACTTACATGCCTTAAGTAGGCTGAAGTAGTGCTTTTCAGTATGTCGTGTATAAATGTCATAGTCCTTGTTGTCTCATTTGATAGCATTTTATGAAATACAGTTAAATAACTGCTAATTCACTTAATCCACCCTGACAAATATTTTTATTCTCATCAGTGCATTTATCTTTGTGGCTACTCTCCAGCATATTCCTTAAGGTATGCTTCAGTGAACTGCCTTCATGACAATATTAATGGTTAGAACAGAGTAGTGAGAACTGTGAAATCTAATCTGTAATCCCATTTCGAATACCCAGAAAATGTAATTTATAGTTGTGCACTGAATTTTCCTATCTGCAATACTTTTTTCCTAAGTAATCATTGTAAAGCAATAATCATCTGATGACAGTGGACATGTAGTCACAAAGTAGCATTGCTTCACATTCTTAGTGTGGAAAATTGTTGCAGTTTGTTTAGATATACTTTTCAAAGGCTTTTAAATATTTTTTTTTAACCTGCTTTTTTTCAAGTGTTCTTATATATGCTTTATGAGCAGCAAAAGGCTTGAAGTCTCGGGCAGACTTGCTTCATAAAGTCCCTGTATTTGACTTCTATCAAACTGCTGCAGTAGCCAAGGCAAGAGTATAGGTGGATGGAACTAAAATTACTTTTTTAGTAACTTTAAATATTTGGAAATAAAAATGATGGATTCTGGTATGTTAAAGAATCTACTCAGGATGAGCATCTATTCGGTGTGTATGTTTCTGTAGGTATGGAGTTCCTTCTGTGATGGCTATGAAGTGTATAAATGACATGAACAGTATTTAAGAAAATGTGTCTGGTTGTAGCCATCATGTGGTTTAGCATAGCTGAATTGAATATGTAATGCATTTGCTTTGATTCTAAAGGCTGACTGAGCTTTGGAGACTGGAGGATGGCTGATAATGAAGTTCTTGGCTTAATGAGTGTAGACAGTGAAGCTCTTTATGATTGACACTCTGAAGTGGCTTCCTTGAAAATTAATTAAAGAGTTTATACTGTCTCTTGTTTATAAAAAATCCTTCCTGTTTTTTTTTTTTATGTACATTCTGTCTTTTCAACCTCTGTGAACCCCTTAAAAGTAGTTGGCAGAAGAGTGGATACCGTGGCAGAGCATTTTCAGTCTGTAAAATTGGTCTACCCATCTATTTCTCACCTCTAGATAAATATTGAAAGCAGAATTTTTGCTGAGAGCTTTTATTCTAAGATTTCCCTATTTAAAAAACAAAAAACAAAAAAAGCTATAGAAGATTTAGTGCTAATACTGTTGTGAGCTCTTTGGGGCTAGAAGCAGACCATCTTTTCTAAACCATTGTCACTGTAGAACACTATTTTTATAATTGGCTATGTTGGACCAAAGAAAGATCAAAGTGTGTTTAGTTATGTGCTCTTTTTAATCTTTCTTTAAACAAAATTCTTATTCCATTCCTTAAACCAAGCTTTTTATTTACTAAAAAAAAATTCCATTGCACTGGTAGCTTTTCAAAAGCTGTTGAGAGTTTTCTTATGCTTTCAATGCCTATTTTAGACATTGTCTCCATCTTGATTTAAAATCATGCAGTGTCTTTCTGTGGAAGAAGATAAATTTTGTGGTGGTGTTGCATAATCCTAAAAATTTGTGAGTCTAATCATATGGAAGACATCCTTAGAATGTAAATATGAAAAAGATTACTTCAAAAAGTAGCTAAGTACTTTGTAGCATGTTTTTGTTTACTAGATGAGAAAATTGCAATTCTAGCTTCTTTTTAGCTAAGCTTTCAGAAGAGTTGGAAACTCAGAAACCAGAAACCTTTCTATATAGTCAGTGGCTGTGGTTGTGCAGTCACTAGCATTGTTAATGCTAGTGAATTGTGTGTGGGGGGTTAGAATGGTTGAAAAAACACTCTGAATATCAAACTGTATCTTATGTGGAAATTCTTCTGTGCTTTTGAAACGTAGTATTTTGTAAATCTTTTGCCTTTTGTGCTAACATATATTGTATTAAAGGGTATCTTTTATTTAATATATAAGGCTTTATTTGTTGAATCTTGAATGTTTTTTCCCCAGATTATTCCTTCAACTCAACCCAAAGATTGCAAGTAGTGTTGTATATAGATTCTCTTTTCAATTCAGTGTTCTTGCTGTTGTGGTCTGCAAATGTGTGGAAGGAATGTGTCTGGTGGCTTAAGTATGAAATTACAGAGTTCTCCAGATGCATGGGATGGCCATATGTTTCCTCTGTCAGGGATAAGATACTGAATATAAAATGCTTAACCTCTGTGAGGCTAGTCCTTCATGAGGACTACTGAGCATTTTATCTCATCCTTGTGAGAACCTCTGAGATTTCCAAATAAGTTATGTAAGGATCAAGTAGTTGACTATTTAATGTGTAGTTAGTTCAGGCTCAGGAATGAAAACAATTGTATCAGGTTGTAGTTAGAAGTAATGTTTGTCCTTATTTTTCCAGCCATTGTCTGGTTCATAAACATTTGACCTTTTTTACTGACTTTTCCAGGAAGGAATGAGTCATTGTCTTGAGACTTTATCAGATTGGGTTTGAACATAATTTTGTTTAAGAATGCATATGTATTTGTACCTTTCAGTATCTCTGTAGAAACTGTTTTTTTTCAGTTTTAAAAACTGTTTATCTCCTGATATTTATCAAAATGGCATCTGTTTTCATTTATGGCCTCACTTGTGTATATAGGAAATGTATGTTTATATGTTTTATGGCAGTTTGTACAGACACGAGACTTATCTGGGAATGCTGAATGCTAGAAAAATATATAACTTTCAAAATATACTGAGTTAACCTTACTGATAATACAAATCTAAGAGTTGCCTGCATCAAAATTCTGTCTGAATGGCACAGTAGACAGTTTGATTTCCTGAGTGAGACTAGCAAGAAGTTGAGATTGCAACATCTTTTATCTCAGCTTTCTGCAAAGAATGTATCTGTCACAGTACCGATCCTGTGGAATGGCAAATCCATCAGAAATTGGGATAGAGAAATGCATGAGAAATGTCTTCTGTCACTGTTTTTTGGCGTTTTGTTTTTGGTGAGGAGTATCAAAGGAGGTATGAACTGTGCAAGGCACAAATCGTAAGTAAATACTGAGGGAAGGAAGGCTTGTGTTAATGCTTGTGTAGAGTTTTCACCGATGCTGTAGACCTACTGAAATGAGTCTGAAATGTCTGAAAGTTCTATTGTGTATTTAAGTTAGTTCTTATACTGGACTGAATTGGGTAAGGCCCTCTGTTACGAATACAGTGGTTAAATATTCAATCCATACATTTGCAGAGCGGTATTTTAGTGTGCTTGGTAAAGCCAGTAATTGAGTAATGCAGGAGGTGTTTGGGTTGGGTTTTTTTGTTTGTTTGTTTTAATTGCAAGGGAAGTTCTTTAACACATTTCAGACAAATTTTCGTTGTTTGTAGCATGCATGTGCATACTTTTTCAGCAACTTGGATTATTTTTGTTAGAAAAAGAATTCCCTAAAGTCCAAATACAGTCAGCTTTTTCCTTGTGTTGGTGAACAAGTTGTTCAGTGAAAGCTGAAATTCCAATTGGCTTGTTTCATTTTGCCCCTAGTGAGTTTACATACCTCAGTTCCAGTGCTTTCTTGGCAGAAAGTTGAGGGTTTTGTCTTTCGATGCATGTCAGTGCTACAGCTGAATGGGGGGAGGCAAAATGAAGTATTACACTAATGAAAACTTTCTGGTTTTCATTAAAATGCGGACTCTTTACGCTGACTGTGGAATTACCTGCAGTAATACTCTTGAGTTTCTGTTTTTTCTCAATTACAAGTTTTATTCTGAGGAGAGTGGCAGCAGAGTTGTGTTTCCTGCTAGGTGCCAAGAATAATTTCAGGTATACTTGTTTTTCTGTTAGTTTTTATTGCATTGAAAATCGAAATAGATGTGAGATTCATTAATGTCTTTATTTTTTTCCTTAGAACTCTGCTTCTACTTTGACATTACAGTGAAAAGGGTAGTAGACTGCTAAAACTCCTTTCTGGCATTGTGCAACACATACAGTTCTGTTACTTTTTACATCTTTCAAAGGAGTGGTGCAGCCTTAGAGTGAGGTAAAAGGCTATTGCAAGATGTAATGTTTTTCTTGGGTTTTATTGTGGAACTCTGGTGTCGAGCAAGAAAGTTTACTTTTTGTCTCTGTTAGTTGTGTAGTAAAATCTAAATCATAAAGAGCAACAAATTCTAGTAAGTTGTTCTGATTATCTTTCAAATATGGTTATTTCAAATAATCTCTCTAGATTGTTTAAAGCTTCCCTTGAATGTGTAAAATCGGATGTGTACTAAAAAGAAAATTCACCATTTTATCATAGCATCTGTTAAGCTATTGGTTATGCTTAGGAAGTATTTGTCATGAAGCAGGTACCATACAAATCACTTCTCATAGATACACAAAAAGTAGTACTACATGCTATTATGTAGTTCCACCTTAAGCATTTTTTTTTCCCCAGTACTGTAAAATGATGTAAACAACATCTACTTGAGTATGAGGCATTAAGTATTGAAGAAGTTCTGAAATACAGCAGCGATTGTACTGGGATGTTGAGAGGCTGTCTTAATCCTGCATACTTAAGGGGGGGAAACGGATATAAGTGAAGATGTGAGCTTTTTGGATCTTCATCAGATTGGTAAATTCCATGGAAAGACCATGTTTGCTGCATTTTTTTTCCTCATGATGGGTGCCCAATTCAAATGGATGTGGAAACATCACTTTGTAAATTCTGTTTGGCAGAGTAATTGAGGTGGTTTTCTTTGAATGTGGATATGCTTTTTATATGCTTTGTTTTTTTCCTGAGATGCTTAACTGTTTTAAAAGCGAGTAAATCATGTTTTGCCTTTCTAATAAAGTTTTCAAATAAGCATTTCCTCTAGGTGGTGTAAGGTTTTCACGTGGTGATGAGTAGCAGAATAATGAATGTCTATGAACAACACCTGTGCTGTGATGTAGCTGGCTTTTTCTGCAGCAGAGGAATATTCTGGTAAAGGAAACCATAATGTTTCTGCTAATGCCCAGTGCTTTTCCCTCCCTTCCCTGAATTATGTGGAGGAAATATTCCTATTTTATCTATCTGTTATGAATTTAATTGTCCTGCACTCGTTTCCCCTATTTATATGAAGTCAGTCACAATCAGAGGAATATTTAGAGTATTTCACATCTGTAATCAGTATTTAGAATGCATGTTGTGTTTGTTTAGTGCCTAGAACTGTGAGTCACATGGAGGGCTTATGTTGTGTCATGCTCTACACAAAAATATGAAGACCATCCTCAGTTCAGGTAGTTTTCAATTCTAATCAAAGGTGGCTTTTGTACTGATCATGCCAAATGACAGTTGTGCAAAGTCCGGTGTATTTCAGCATCATGGTTAGTGATACCAACTGCAGCCAGCACATCAACTGTTCCTTTTTGTGAGCCTGGGAAATGAAGAATACCGATGGGGTGGATCTTAGGTTAACTGGGGATTAGCACATTAGATTAGTACATAAGCAACCTGAGAGAATGTAGGAAATACTTGTTGAAAAGTACAAGGGAGTGTTATAGTCTCGTGAAAAACAAACAGTAGTCCTTTGGCATAACGAGGTAATAGAGCTGGAATCAGTCATCAGTGCACTTGAAAGTGAGGTTAAGAAGCTAGCGTTTGATGTGGTAGAGAAAGATGCAGAGACAGGAAGAGATGACACTTAAGAGACATGAAATTAGATAATCACTCAATGCCAGAGCAAAGGACATTGCTGTAATTGAGAAATGAGTGGGATAGAAAAACGAATAAAGATTGTAGCTATTGGAATGCCTAGAATGAGTTTGATTTAAAAAAAAAAACAACAACACTTTTTTTCCCCCTGTAAATAAATTTAAATTCATGATTAGAAGGTGCATTAATGACAACTGCTAAAACAATTCTCTTCTGAAGAGTCAAGTCTGGGTTTCCTCTACCCTCCTTAGGGTCTACTTTTATTTTGACCCATTTAGTGTAGAAACTTATTTAATTTTACTGATATCTGTTCATTTTATGAGCAAAGGTTTCACAGGATCTATGAAGCTCATTAATGTGCTTGAAAGTAAGTGTTTTATGGCAGGGACTCTTCACAGCAGACTTTTTAAGAGAGGATGTAAGTGTAAAGCTGATTAAGCCTGCAGGTACTCTGGTGATACTGCAGTGCTAATGTGTTCTTCAAGATTATCTTGCAGGACAGTCTTCTATTTTTCACCACATTCAGCCTCTCCAATGCATTTCTGTGGTAATGTCCAGTATATCCTGAGTTACTACTTTGCATCTAAGCTTCCTGGCTCAACTTGTAGATCATAGTTGCTGTGCTGCATTATTTAAATCAGAAAAGGTTACTGATGGTATGTTATTTTCTCTAATTATTTAATGGGATTTCTTCTCAGGCTTATGAGCTTGGAGTGCTGTAAACTGGGATTTAGTAGAACAAGGATGTAGGTTAGTAACTGGAATTATGAATGGTGAAACCCTTACTCTTGAATGATTTGGAATTAATTTAATTAATTGAAAGTTTGATCTTAATAACTGAGTTTTATTTTTTGGCATCTTTGCTAAACAGTAGATGATCCTTATGAAATCTGTGCAATATGGTTGAGGTATTACAGATTTGTTTGGAGTAGGGGAAGAAAAGGAAATTTGTGTAGAGAAGTTCTTCAGCACGTTGTAAAATGGGGAAAAACTAGACTGGAAGATCTTGTTGGGTCTTAAGAAGATGGTGTATTGAAAAGAGGAAAGATTAGTTTGAAAAGAAGTAGTAACTTATCAGGAAAATACAAATGACTGGGATTTTTGTGCTTTGTAAGTGATATAAAGGGAATGTAGGCTGTACTTAAGTAAAATTTTCACCATGTGATGCAAGCCACGCAATATTGTGAAGTATCCTGACTCTAAGAGGCATGATACTCAAATATTTACTGCTCTAGCAAGAGGTGTGGTGTTCTGATTATGTTTTTAGGCTGTGACCTAAGGAAGTAGGGATTCTAGGTTATTTGGTTTTGTTTACTATTCATTAAGTAGTCTTTTTCCTGACTAATCCTTATAATAACAAGGGCAGCTGTTTCTAAAGCAGCTTTTTAAGAAACATTTTTTGCTTTGGTGCTGATGCTAGGGAGCATAATGATTATCTTTTCTGGGAGCATTGTTTCAAGTCCTCAGGCTCTAGCCTAGCACTTGAGAAGACAAGTTTGATTCCAGGATTTTTACCCTTACCTTCTGCACTTCTGAGAGGGAAATGGTAAGGTAGGAGTCCTTGTATGTAACTAAGAAATTTTTGCTGGAGTAAGTATCTAATCAGTGGACTGTAACTGGAGTTCTGTAAAATGAAGAATTGGCTTTATATGCTAAACCCTTAGTAGGTGCAAACAAAGTCAGACAAGCAGAGTGTGCTAGGAGCTCTTTATGCTTGGATGGCGTAGCACTCAGTGACTTTCCTTTACTTCGTCTGTGAGAAGTATGTCATTTAGTTTCACTGAAATTTCAATAGCTGAAGTAATTTTCTTGGATGTTTAAAATAAAGTCTTAAAGATGAAATGGCAGTGGTATTTATGCTTAGTAATTAGGTAAAACATTTTCCCACATTCTGGCTAGTCTGTACTGCGAGGCTCTGGGCTGTGTAATGAATACATCTTGACATCATTTGTATAGGATGTTGTGCAGTTTTTGAGAAACTATATAATCAGTTGATGCTGATGGTAGTGAATGACCAGCATTCGTGTGTTTTTTTTCTTCCAGTAACAAGATACAATGGAATATCATTGATTCAAAAATAAGTTTCAACCTTGAGTTTTTATTCTGAAAGGACAGAATAGTTTCATCTTTATACAGACCATTGGTGGAAGTACTGCTAGTAGTTAATATATAGTGGATATTGGGAAACTGAGAACAGTGAATTTATAGCAAAGACCTTACATGTAAATGTTTTGTATGATTGCAATAGACTATTTTAATACTTAGCATTTCAAACTTGACATGGTCACACTAAGTCAGACCTGAAGCTTGTGGCTTTCATAGCTATTTTTCTTCATTAGGTCATTGGAAGAGAGGTTTAATTTTTTGCTTTTTGTTTGTTTCTGGTAAGAGGATTATGTTTCTCCTGTATATCCAAGTTGCTGTGACAGTTGTTGGGATGTTGCCTGTGATACTTTCAGGACTGGTACCAGTTACTCTGTTAGTAAGACAGCATAGCTTTTTGTAATGCCATTTCTTCTATCCCATCTTAGATTGCTAATTTTTTTTTCTCAATACAGGGCATTCTTGAACTCATTCATAATTGCATTTATAGGTGACATTTTAGTAATTAGCTTCATCGTATGTATGGCTGTTGCAGAATGCTTTCTTATCAATTCTGGGTATATATTTTGTTTGTGAGACATTGAGGAATAAGTGATGCATATTTGTAAGCTTCTAAGTTTTTGTCTGATAGCAGTAATGAAGGACAACACTTTAAAGGTTCATCCATCCTGCCATAGTCCACATAAAAGGATGTTTAGTATAGTGTAAAGAATTTTTTTTCTTTAAGATGGTGAATTGTAAAGCATTTCTTCAAGAGCACTTTGCAAATTTTTCATTAATTTCCAGTTGATTGCAGTTTTATCCAGGTACTACAGTATGCAGTTTATCCTCACCGCAAGAAGGTTTTGGTTGGTTGGTTTGTTTTGGGTTTGGTGATTTAGTTGGTTTTGTTTGTTTGAGTATTTTTTTGTTGTTATTTTATTGAGAGCTAATGTAGGCACTTGGAAAATCTAAATTAAAAATATGTATATTCTCTTTGAAAGTGCTTGGTTCTGTGTTTGAAGTTGGTATTCAGTATTCTCTGACATTAAAAAAATGCAGTGGGAAGTTTATAGCAGGAAATGGCATTCTAACACATTAAGCACATGCCGTGAGATTCTGGTTTTGTGAGAAAATTTGAAGAATAGAGAGTTGTTGGTGAAGAAGTACTAGGTAAAGTTCCTTGTAAGAAGGTATAGTGTGCTTTTTGGTGTGCAGTTACCTTCTGGGCTGTGGTTTGTCATCTCGTATTATATGATGTAAAACACCTGCAGCATCTTCAAAAGGTGTTGCCAAAGACTTCCATGTTAATATTTCAGCAGGCTTTCATAATCAGTATTGCCATACCAAGAACAATTTGCAGTAGCTGTCATTGCTTTGAAGTTTTTGAGTGGAAACAGTGGTGGATGTGTGCTATATAGTGCTTAAATGCTTAGTTTATGGGTTTATTATACAAAAATTCATTTCCAGTAAAGCTGTATTTAACAGTAGCTGACACAGAGAGTAGTACAGCTCATCCAATTGCATTCACCTGTCTGGAAACAGTTTACTGTTTCAGCTGCAAGTAGTTAATTTGAATTGCATTTAGTATGTTGTTACCCTACATTAATACTAGGAATCCTAAGTTACGTTCTGAGAAAACTACATGTTTCCCCAATACTTTCTTGGTGTTTTTATATGCCTGATTCTACCTCAGTCTTTGTGTGCTAGTTTTGCATTTATTGATGTTATGGTCCTGTTGAATTGCTGTTCAGTATTCTGATGTAGTCACTGGGGATCTACTTGTTTCCATTTGAGTTCTTTACCTATTACATCTATTTTATTGTCAAAAAGCTATTTACACATTAGAGTTGTAAAAATTACTAGAACTGTTTCTAAGATACGCAGATTCAGAAATTGGAGGTGACTGTGCAGATGTGGTGATAAATGTACTGTGTAATCTCCAGTTGTTTGCTAAAATGGGGAAAACTGTTTTGCAACATGGTGAGAAACACTTTAACATTTTAGTTTATTGTTGAGTTTGGAATCCTTGATGCAAGAGGTTTGTGATATTCACGAGCAGCAAAGTTTCTTATCAATCAAAACACTTCATGTAGGCTTAATTAGAAGTGTGATTAATAAAATACTAGTATATTGTATCTCAGCATGGTTTTGTAATGCAAGTAGAGCAAATTAGACTTATGATGGTGATAACATGAAGATAGATGATGAGAACTGTAGCAGAGGGATAAATTATTTTTAAATTGCTCTGTTGTTGCTAGTGACTGCCTGTGAACTGGATGACACATTTGATGTGTGAATGATCCCGTTTGTGCAGTGCTAGTGGTACGAGTGTTTAGTATGTGTTTGTGGAACAGTGTATCCTTTAGAGGCATAAGAAATTCAGATTGCATCTAAGAAAATAACCTGCCCCGCTTTAATTTTACTTTCATAAGGGCATTTTAAATTGTAATGGATGTATTGCCAAATGAGTATTTCCAGCTAATGAGCTATTGGGAAATACGTAAATATTAATGCTGGTCACATCTCACTTGAGTTGTTTTCTATATATATGATCTAATTTGAAGAAACAAGTTTTAAACAGTTACAATAAAATCAAGTGACATATCACTTTCAGAACTGAAAATGAGTTATTTTTTGAATTTGAGAAATACTAAAATTAACCTAATTCATGCATTTATCACACATGCTGTTCATTTAAATGACTTGTGTTGTGAAATTTAGTTCTCGGATGACTTTCAGATAGTAGTCAAATAGTAAGAAATACACTCTCTCTTTTTTTCTCTCCCTATAAAAATCTTTCTCAACTGTACAGGGTTATTTTCAATTCGCAAAGGAGTGAAATTACTTGAGAATAAATAGAAATCTATCATTCTTAGAATCAACCAGGTTGGAAGAGACCTCCAAGATCATCCAGTCCAACCTATCCCCCAGCCCTATCCAGACATATTTCCTTGAGGATTTAATTGCTAAAGAGATATTTCAGCATACTGCTGACAGGTCAAGATAAAAACATTCTTGATTGTTACAGCTTTGCTACCTTTGTTTCATGTTATTAATTTACTTGGAAGCTGGAAGGTTGTGATACTTAATCTTCATACAAAATACTAATTAACATATCTCAATTTAAGAGTTAAATGTTTGTGCTTTTTTATAATACATAAAGAAAATTTGCTATCACAATAAACCTTCTAATTTTTAAACACTACTTGTGTGTTCTGCTCCTCTAGATGTATAACAATTTTGCTCATTCTTAACAAATATTTAAAAGCATTTGGGAAACAAACCCTTTATTTAAGTGTTTTGTGATATCATATGTGATACAGAGGAGCATTCAGTATTTAGTCAAATATATTTTGATCTATCTGAAGCATTTAAGGTGTTCAAAAAATCACTTATCTGGAATTTGTGAAGATGGTAATTACAAATAAAAATATTTATGTACGTGTTCTCCTTTTCAGAAATAATATGTGCCTGTCTTTGAACTATTCATTCCTAAATAATTCTCTTAAGAAAAATGAATGACTGAAAGTATTCTAAATACTCCATTATAAGCTAAAAAAGTATTGAATCTAGGTACTGACATGGATAAGAAAACAAGTAATTGGATTTTATTGTTATTTTTATCTTTCTAAAAGGTAGGCATGATTTTACACATGGATATTAAAGATTTGTAAAAGGAAAAAAGAGACATTTTGAATTTTTTTTCTACCTATCTTTTTCTGTCTGTCATCAATGGCATAAAATGCTTTCCATGGTGTATACAATCAACATAGTGCTTAAAATGTTGCTGTTGAATTGGGTTTGTGGAGTGCTTCTTGATTAAGGCAGAGAGAGAAGGTTCTCAGTGTCTGCCTATTGAATAAAGAGTAGGGGAAATTATGCAAAAGCAGCTTAAAGAGGGAATTAAAAGGGAAATAGTAGACGGACAAGAGATGAAAAAGTTAGATTGGAAGATGATTTCAAAATGATCCTGAGAAACTGAGAGAGGGGGAGAAGTGTCCAAGCTGCTTCCAATTCAATTACAAATGAAGTACCTAGATTTGATGCTTGTTTATCACTGCCTTTGTGTTTCCACCATATTTCAGTGTGAGTATCCTTGTGTTTTTATTAGCTTAGTTGAGAAGGAAATAACTGCAGAAAGTAGGTTCCTGGTGAAGTATCTTTATTTCTACACTGATTGTTGGATTAACTCTTAAAAAAAATGCTTGCAGCCTGTTGTCAGTATTGTTAGATGTGATCCTGTTCCATGTTTACTTCTGTCATGAACGTCAGTACTATTTATGAATAAAAGATGTCAGTGTGGGTGGTTGATGTTGTGTTGTGGTGGTTGGTTTTGTTGGTTGTTTGCTGCTTTTTTTCTTTTTATGGGGGGGAAGTATTCATTTGATTTTTGAATATTCCTTCCCCCAGGAACTCATCTGTACCTAAAATAATGTTTCAAAGAAGATAGGAAGGTTCTAATTTACTGCTGTGTTGAGTATATTAATCTGGTTTTATAAGCAAGTTTGAAAAGTATTTACTGTTTATTTGCAAGATATTGGAAAGGGTAGGACTTTTTACAGAAAAATCCCTTGGTCTCTTGAGTTTACAGAACCAAACATCATATAGTCAATCAGTTAACAGACAAGCCTTCCAGCTCCAAAACTATTTACGTAACCAGTTTCCAGTGACCTCTGATCTGACATGCTGAACAGTGGCTGCTCCCATTTAAGGGGAAGTAAGTGTGCTCAGAACAGAGTCGGCAATGATTAATTCTGTTAATATTTGGAACCTTTCCTAAACAAAGGTCTAATGATTCAGTTAAGTACAATTGAAGAGCTGATCAGATACCTGTGCATGGGTATCTTACTGTGAGTGATTTAGACTAGCAAATGTGTTTATAACCTGTGTAGTACAGTTTGTAGTATACAGATGTAACAACAAATGTAAGGCTTTCATCTTAAATCTATCTAATGGGAACTGATAATAGCACTAGGAAATAACTTCTTGTATTCCTTGCATTCATTATATCTTTCTATATTAGGAACAGAGATATTAGATTAGTTAAAAGAGCTTATCAGAATTGTGCTAAATGAGGGGTTTCTGTTTGGATCACTGTGTTTAAATGTAAATGATACATGTTTATCAGAAATTCCAATATGTGTTATTTCAGTACTTGCAGGATTACTGGGTATTTTAATTATACCTGTTGTAAGATGGCTCTAAAGATTAATACTGAGGTATCATTGTCCCAGTGCTATATTTTTTATTTCATTGTTGACTCCATTTACTGTTGAGAAATAGTGCTATGAAATAGATTTAAAGGAACTTTTGACATGAACTTAATTTTCTAAATAATGTGTACCATTTTTGAATACATATGAGGAAAGTTACAGGGGATATGCCTTGCTCTGTGTGTTGAAATGGTTAACTACTCAGTGCTTGGATTATGTATAGATACTTTTATACCATGATTATCTTAGTTGTCAGAATGATTAACAGTATGATTCAACCCACACTAAGCAGGATTTTTTTCTGTCTACTCACTCCATTGAGATAAGGCTTAAATATGCATCTTTAAACGTGAAACACTTCAAACTGACTCATCTGTATGGAGTTTGTGAAATCTGCTTGTTAAATACTTTGTAAGTAATTAAAAAATGGTATAGTTAGAACAGTCTACTTAACAGCTGAGCTAATAAATACAAGGAAGTGATATTTGGATGGCAGGGAAGTGGACACTCTCCCTTTCTTTTTGCCTCTCCCAGCTGGCAGAAAGTACTTCCTTGTTTTAAATGTGTGTCACTTGCTATCATATTCATCTTGGCTTTTCTTTTTTGTGTTCAGAGCTATGACTGTTAAAGTTCTGAGCTATAGTATAGACTCTTGACAAAGTTATATACAAACTAATATTCATGTTTTAGTTCTCTAAAACTCACTAAATGGTGCAGTGTAAGACGGGTTTCATGGACAGTATAACTGGATGTACAGTAATACCTCTTGTACAGAGTTCTGCATGTACGTGTAAGGGATGGAGATGCACCTTGATAAGCAATGACTGTGACCTGAGAGGCATGGAATGAAGGCTCATTGAAACGGAGTAAGTGGCAAAGCTGGTGGAACTTGTTTTCTTCTGAATTTGTGATGTAGGGCATCTAGGTGTTCCATAATACTCCACTTGCAAAACTTTTAGCGTTTCTCTGTTGTCTCCTCTGTACCTCTCTCTGTCATTATACTTCTAGGGTAATAACTTCATACTCTTAGGGAACAATTTTGCTTTGCAACATCAATACCACTCTCTTTTCTTCAGTGCACAGTTTGAAGTTCACTCCCACAGTGTATGGAGAGGAAGAAACAATGCATACTCTGCTTCTTCGATGCTATGCCAGACTGACCAGAGCAGGAACTCTGAAGCTGGCGGTAGTCAAATCTGTTTCCTCTTTCTTTGAGTTTTTAGAAAACAGATCCTTTAGAATGTAAAAATAGATTGTCACATATGCAAGAACTGGAGGGTGTCAGGGCTGTTTGCTCATTCCATCTCCCGTGGTTGCATTTTTAATAACACTATGGAATTGTCTATAATTTGTAAAGCAACATTTAAGAATTTTTCCAGTTTTTGGTATTTCACTGAGGGATTGTTTAGTCACACACTAAAATATTCACCTTGTACATTGAATAGCAAACCATTTAGTAGTCCTCTGTAACTGAAGACTGAAATGATTTTTTTTACACAACTTTTCAAAACCAGAAATATTGTAGCATTGTTTCCCAAGCCAGCTACTTCATTCTGATTTTATGGAAGCTAGTGCTAGTCATGCAATAAATGCACTCCTGTTGTACAGAATCCCTGCTTCATGTGAGACCTTCCATAGCTATTGGTCGTACAGTGAATTTAGTATACAGCTGCTTCATTGATGTGTAGCCCCACTGCTTGATACTCTTATTTCCATGTTGCTGTAGAGGTAGGATTTTCGGCAGGTATTTCTTGTGATGAGCAACAGCATTGTCAAGCACTGTACAGTAGGGTTTTTTTTCCTCATGATGCATCATATCATGTTTAATTTATAGTTGAAGTCTTCCTGCTTCCTTTTGCCAGTGACGTAACTAGGACTGAAATCTATATATGCTTCTATTAACTTGCATTCAACCACTCTCAAGTGACTTGAAAAGTACCTGCATTCTGTTTTGGCTATGGTGAAAATAAGATTCCCTGGTCTCTAGGGGAATGGACATAATTATGTCTTTCACATATACAAGACAGGTTTAGTGTTGTCCCTGTGTTAAACTGGCAACTATTTTAATCCAATAATGCTTGACAACATATGATTTGTGGATTCTGATCCAGTTTTCGAAGTAGGATTTCCTGGTATATATTTTATGTATATTTGTGTTCTCAAGCAGAAATGTATGGTTAATGATAAGTGCTTTGTGTTTGTGTGTATTTGTGCACTCATATTTTTCTCAAGTGGTAGTGGTGGTGAAGTAGTCCAGAGTATCTTGCCTCCTTACTAACCTGTAGCTAAGGGTATTAAATTAAAGCTCCACCACAACAAACAACCTTGTTCACTGATAAGCATGATGTGAGGAAGATGCAATAGGTAGCAGAAAGGAAAGATGCTTATAAGACTGTTCTGAGTGCTACAGACTATGTTCATAAAACTTACTGAGGGTGACAAGGAAATAGTGCACTTAGGAAACTGTTCTTCCTGTGGAGTGAGGCAGGCAGTGAGCATGCCATGGCAGACCAGGGCAGGAATCCCTGAAAGAAATAGAAAGCAAACCAGTAGGTGATTTCCAATAGGTAACTTGTGAAGAACTTACTTTTTCCTTACTTAAATTGGCATCCTTATACAGTGAGGTTAATACACTAAGTTCATGTGACCATGCCCATCCATTATTGGAAGAATTGTGGACTTGTAGCAGTTGAGCTGGCATTCCTTTCCTCTCTTGTCTTTAATACTAGTGTTCAGTATCCCAGCTGTGAACTTTCAGTCAGTTTGTTCTGCTGGTAGCAGTAGTGTGGGTGAAATGAATTGCACTGCTGTAATCTCTAATTCGAGTTTCTAATGTCTTTCAGATGATGTGCTAATCATAAAATCAACCAGGTTGGAAGAGACCTCCAAGATCATCCAGTACAACCAGACCTAGCCAAGCAACTAGACCATGGCACTAAGTGCTTCATCTAGTCTTTTCTTCAACATCTCCAGGGACGGTGACTCCACCACCTCCCTGGGCAACCCATTCCAATGCCAATCACTCTCTCTGGCAACCATTTCCTTCTAACATCCAGTCTGTACCTCCCCTGGCACAACTTGAGACTGTGTCCCCTTGGTCTGTTGCTGATTACCTGGCAGACGAGACCAACCCCACCTGGCTACAGCCTCCCTTCAGGTAGTTGTAGACAGCAATGAGGTCACCCCTGAGCCTCCTCTTCTCCGGGCTGAACAACTCCAGCTCCCTCAGCCTCTCCTCACAGGGCTGTGCTCCAGGCCTCTCACCAGCTTTGTCACCCTTCTCTGAATACGTTCTAGTATCTCAATATCTCTCTTGAATTGAGGAGCCCAGAACTAGACACAGGACTCAAGGTGTGGCCTGACCAGTGCTGAGTACAGAGGAAGAAGAACCTCCCTTGTCCTCCTGGCCACCCTGTTCCTGATCTGGGCCAGGATACCATTGGCTCTCCTGGCCACCTGGGCACACTGCTGGCTCATGCTCAGCTACTATCTACCAGTACCCTCAGGTCTCTTCCTTCCTGTCTGCTCTCCAGCCACTCTGTCCCCAGCCTGTTGTGCTGTGTGGGGTTGTTGTGGCCAAAGTGCAGAACCCTGCCCTTGGCCTTTTAAAATCTCATCCCACTGGCCTCTGCCCAACCATTCAGCCTGTCAAGGTCCTAGATGATCTTCAGATGCAGAACTTGATTCTTTTATGGTTCTGCCTACAAATTCCAAAGTAGTCACAAATGTTTCTACTTCTGTCTCTGCTAGCTTCTTGTACTTTCTTGGAAAATGAATCTGTCACACCTGTGAAGTTCTTAGCTGCCAGACATCCCCTTTTGCCAGATCTGACTTTCCATTTAAACTTTCCAAAGAATTCTCTTGCTGCTGGTCTGAGGCAATCTTTAAAGGGAAGAGCATAGACTTGTTATTTCTCTTGCTCAATTGTTCTCCATTTTTAGCTTCACTTCAGAGACTTGATATGTGCGTTAGTCTTACAGCACAGCTAGATTTACAGTAGTCCAGTACTACTTTTGAGTTGTTTGCTCACTTTGTAATGTAAAAGTTTCTCTAGTCACAGAAACTGACTCTTGATTAAATTTACAGTGTTTTGGTTTTTTTAAAGAGGATATATGGAAGTTTAACAGGCAAATGGATTTTTCATTCTTAATGCTATGAAGTCATTAATTCTTTATTCTTTTGAGCAAAGCAGTCTTTCATCCAGCTAAAAACAATTTTTACATATCAACCTTTTCCATATGTATATGAAGCATTTCAAGTCTGCATTTCTAGATGTTGCTCACAAATATTTTCAAGCTGTGACAGTTTACTGTGAATACCAGTCTTTTTAATTTTTGCAAGTGTAATAGCTTTGTGTCTGGAAGGTCAGCCTGCTGAATGTTTTCAAAAGTTCTTATTAGGAACTATTTTTCCTTTTCATGCCTGTAAAAGAATAGGAGATTTTCCTCATACTATTCTGAGTGTGTTGTGTATACCTAACTTTTGGTTTAATATGAAATTAAAATGCAAAGTACTGTGCAGTTGATGCATATGCACCTGTAATATTTTTTTCATCTTAATCTGAGTACTTCTTTATTTCCAGTGTAGCTATGGCTTTTGATGTTACTGCTGTAAACCATCTCATTGCTATTAATCTTCTAGTCTACACAATACTTAGACTTTAATGTTGCTCACAGACACAGTTTTTTCCCACTCTAATACACAGAATGTTTTCAGAGACGAATGAGGTATAATTTGCAGATTAGTCTGGAAGCTACAATCCAGAACAAGGCAGAAAGCAGATCAGCAAGACACTTTCTGGTTTGTTCTTCATGTAGAAACAGCTCTTTGTTAGTATTTAGATGTAAAACTAATAGGATGTTTTAAAAGAGTAAACTAATGTTTAGCTGGAAGCGGTTCTTGTCTGCCTGTTAGAAAGATGCACGTAGCAGTTTCAAGGAGAAAAAGAGACTGTAATACCAAATTGATAATTATAAAAACAAGCAGGCAGAAAGAGAGAGATGTGATAATCAGTTCAGACAGTAAAATAGAAGAGCTATTATCCTGGGATGGAAAAGGAAGCAGGAATGCATGAAGGCAGAAACAAAACTAGAAAACAAAACCAATTGGGTATTTAAGAGGTTTCAAAGAACAGAAAAACTGTAAAAGTATTGTCAGAAGTAGATTAATGTAACATACTGTAATTCTAGTATGACTTCATAATCTTAATTTCTGATGAAGACAAAGGTTGCTTGTTATTAAGATATTTAGATCTGATTATGGTTCACATAATTTTTAATGTAGCACATCAAGAAGTCCTTAAACACAGACACTGCAAGTTTTAGGAAAAAGTCAGTTAATTTACCTAGAGTCGTTGCATTCTTGTAAAGTGTCAAATCGTTGGAACTTAATTCAGGGTCTTGTTCCTTTTATTCTTTTAAAATGAAGACCAAAAGTGCAGGCTGCTTAATGTTTCACAAGAAGAGTTTGGTGAAATCTTAATGTGAAGTAGTGAGTTTGTAATGTTTGGTAACTTAAAACATTTAACTTCTGTAGTACAGTGAGTCTGTCTTATGCTGGACTGCTGATACAGGAAGGAAGGACGTTATGCAGAATGTAACCTATCCTTCACATTTATCCAGAATTCAGATTCATTTGAGAAACCTTCCTGGACTTTTAACTGAATAAACAAGAACTGCTGTGATCAGTGTTCAGTTATATAATCAAATGTATTTTCTCAGCTGAATTGCTGTGGTCTTGCAGTTGTATGGTGAAGTGATTTGTTACTTTTCCTGGAGTGATAATAAAATACAAAATTCTATCTACAAATGCACTGGGACTTTTTTGATGACAACTGTTTTTTGGGTTTTCCATGAAGAAGACCCTCTTCTTGCTTTTCTGTCCACTGGACACTTTTTTTTGGACGTAATCTTGTGCTGGTGCCTCAAAATGGCAAATATTACTTGGGCAACTGCAGTCAGTTGAGTCAAATGAGTATATAATGATGGTAGAATAATTTATGCAAAATGTCATGATTTCAAATAAGAGATCTTATTAAATAACATATTTTAAAGATACTGCAGTTGAATTACAGTAATTACTTTGTGCAGGTTTATGTTTAGTATGATTCCTAAGGCTTTTAGCTGTGTTGTCTTGAGATGAACAAAGTAGATGCCAGTGAAATGGAGACTTAATTAGTAATTTGATGATGCAGTGTACTATGAATCATTTAGTAAAATGGAAATGTTTTTTACACTATTTGATACCATAGGCCTTTTAATGCAAGTAGAAATAGTCTCCAAAGTCTATGAAAGCTGGAAACATCAATCCTTTAAAAATCTCAGTCTGGTTTAATGCCTTGCTTCAGGAACACTATAAAGATTTGGTGTTCATACTGTAAGTATTCCCTCTGTGCTTATCCCTCTAAAGAGATCCGCTGTCTTTTTATTGGTTCTTGAGGCTTGTTTGGGGGAGAGAAATTGCTGAGTTTAACCCAGGAGGAGCTTTCTTGGTTTTGATGCAGATTTAATGCAGCTTGGCTTCTTGCTCTGATGTTTCAGCTGCCCTTATTGTAAAGCTTGTTTCTTTATGATGTAGAGACCTGAGACTACATTTCATAATGGATGACCACCATTCATTAGTTGATGTTAATCAATTTAATGATTTTCAGATGCAGTTTTAATAAATCATTCTGTTTTATGTTGGCATTTTTATTTGGTTTTGTGGATGTGGGTGGTTTGTTTTGTTTGTTCTTTGTTTGGTTCTAAGAAAACCTGCTCAGCTGCTAAGGGATGTGGGGAATTACTAGACAAGCAACAATATATGTTTGTCTTGGAATATGTTTGAGAACATATTTGGCTATCAAGATAGTTGTTAGCCAAATATTCTAAGATGTGCTCTTTATTTTTTCCTTTTTTCCCCCTGATTTTTTAGTTAATGCAGTGTTCACATTTCTTAAAGGCCCCAGCCAATTACTGCACTTATATACTTTGGAATTTCAGGCTTAATTTTTTTCAAGACATCATTTGCCTTGACTTGTATCTCAGTGCATTAGTTTGTTTGCCTTTGTGGTAATACATGTTCCTGGGTGAAAAGAAAACTTTTGGCTTAATCAAGGCCCAGAGCTCAACTGAAAGGACTGCTTACGTTTATGACTTGCTTCTAGAAGCCTTTGTGAAAAAGGCCATTCCCTTCTGCTTATTCGTCGATGTTGCCTTTTGCTCATTTCTCTCAGTGTTATGGTTGGTCAGTGAGAGGTGATTTTTGTGACTCTGTATTTTGCATTCACTAGTTTATCACAGCCAATTCTGGAAACTGTGAAGCTAATCTGTTTGCTTAATGTGTTTTTGTTTATCTGTTAAATGAGAGCTCTGTTCTATAGTACATACTTGACTTATGGAGAACTTAAGAGATGTTAGTATGTCCAATTTAATCCAAGGAATTTGTTGTTTATGCGAGAATTTATTGTGGTGGCTTTAATACAAATGTACCAATCATCTGCAGATTTTAAGACATCCAACTTTGATAATTTGTAAGCCAGTTTTCAAAGTAATCTTTGGTAGTTCTTCAAGGTGTTAATTTTCTTACCCTTCCTACTCTATACTTCATTCTAAATGCATAATGTAACTGCTGACTGAAAATTGGCAGTGTATAACTAGATGCCACTAAAAAAAATGGGAATATACTACTACTTTAAAAAATTCAAATAAATGTAGACTAATGGGCCACTAAATTATGATTTACATACTTTATTTAGGAAATTATTAATACATCCATGAATACTGTCACATATATCACAGAGGAGCTGGTCTAATGTAAAAGTCTGCAGTGCGATGAGGACGGCTAATAGGGTTTAATTCTTTTCTTACATGAGGTTTACTCTGTTCAGGTTGTCCTGTTGATGTTCTATGCATATTCCTCATATAGGAAGGGAACAAATTCATTCTTCCTTTATGGGAATATGTGTTAATCCTGCAGAGCTGTCTTTGCACAAAGCATACTGTTTCTAGAAGCAAATGAAGAAGAATTAAGGAAAGGAAGAGTTTTTGATACTTGGTTAATGACGAAATGCTTGTAGTAAAATGTAAGAGGAGAACAGTAGGTCAGACAAACTCACCTTTTTCTAGCCCACTTTCATATTGATGTCAGAACTAATTTTGATGAGTTTGTTGTTGATTGTTGTTTTTCTCATTTGTTTGGACTAAACATTTGGAAAGCCACCCTCTCTCATTATATTTTTGGAAACATAAGTAATGTGGTGTCTGTAATACTAATGAAACCTCCAGACCAGATGAGAAAACTTTGTGGACTAAGGAATTTATGTAGGACAGCAAAAACTTTGTTCTGCTGTGCACCGAAAGAAGTAGGTTCACCATATTGGATGTTGGCTTTGTTCCAGAGGCACCTTTGAGAGCTTCTTTTGGATGACAGGTTAATGTTGTTGGAGCAATTACAAAAATTACTGGAATATAAAAAATAGTCTTTTGGAAATGGATGCATTTTTGTGCATATATTTGATATTACAATACGGTCACTATCTCCCTCTGCCCACACAAAAACAATGCATATGCAACTTTTCTAAAAAGAGTAGAAGGAATATAATTTTATTTGATAAAAGATGCTTAGTATGGAAATGTCTAATTGGTGTAAAGCAGGTGCATCAGAACAGTATGAGATGCAGACCGTGCTTTCCCAAATGTATTAAAATCTTAGGTCTCTTTTTTTGTCTCTTGGCTGTTGGTATGGTTATCTGGTGAAATAGGTCAGAGAAGATGATTGTGGTTTTGGTGGAGAGGGTGATGCAGAGGCAGGAGTACACTGCTGGTAGAGGAACAGGATGGATGCTTTGGTTGGTAGTATTTATATACCTTTGGATTAAAGTGTTCAAGGCACTAATGGCCGTGGTGGCTAGTCCATGGTGTAGGATAATAAGAGCTGCAAGGCAGGATTTGAGAGCAGCCTTAATCCCATTACATTCTTTTTTATTAGTCTTATTGGTTGTATATAGTCATGCTGTCTTTATCTCTTTCAGTGAATACATTTTCTTAGAGTCTTAAGCCCTGCAGCATTTTATGAGTGACTGTGGTTTAACTTCAGATCATTTCAACTGCATGTTGAAATTGAACTTGAATTGCTAATACTAAATGTGGATGTAATTCATTAATTTCAGGCAAGCTACTGAATCTGCACTACTTCTGCAAACACCCTTCACAGGTTGTGGTGGTGTTTGTTTTGGGTGGGGTTGTCTTTGTATTGGTGTGGGTTTTGGGTGAGGTTCTGTTGATTGGTTGGTTGGTTTGGGGTTTTTTTGGGGGTGGTGGTGTTGGTTGTTTGAAAGTGTGGTACTTTAGACTTTCTCCTTGGTTTCTGCCTTTGCTTTGCTGTAGCTTTCGTAGTGGCTAAGGGCAGGTTTACTTTCTTTGGAGTCTTCTGTTAGAGCTGATTGTGAGCTGTGTGCATAGATTTGCTTTAGTAAATGTTTTTTGTATGCAGACTACACCCAATGTAGTCATGCAGCTATAGTTCACATTATTTTTCTTTTGGTGGGCAGTCATAAGAGTAGAAGTAACTTTTTGTACTCAACTAAATTAAATGACAAGATACCTCTGTTAGTGGAACAGTCTCTTAGATACATAATATTAATATTTGGTTATATGTTTATTGTTGTAGTGGAAAATATTCTCGTTGGAAATAAAAGATTTTTAGGGGAAAAATAAGCACAGTTGCATTGTTAAGGTGATCAAAGATTTCATACAATGTAAAGTGCAGGTATTGTTTTTTACAGAGTGAGGTAGTTGCGTGATTGCACATATGGCTTATTGTTCTGATATATGGCTGGCATGTGACTGATATATAACTTGAATTCAAGTTGCAAGCATTATTGCAGAGCTCAAATGATATGCTTTTTCAGGTACTGATGTGATTCTTAACTAATTCTGAGTATTTTTGTTTCTAAAGGATCAGTTTGATAACTTGGACAAGCATACGCAATGGGGCATTGACTTCTTGGAGAAATACGCAAAATTTGTAAAAGAAAGGATAGAAATTGAGCAAAACTATGCAAAACAACTGAGGTAAGGATTTTTTTCCTTCTTGAAAGATTCTGAACAATTACTTTAAAATACTGTGTCAGGTCATGTGATGTTATTAATAATCATTTTTCATTTACAGAGTGAGTAAGTTCACTAGTTTTTGGGTTGTTTTTTTTCATGATAGAGAAGCTTTTCTTTACCAGTTCAAAACAGAAAATTGTATTTGGCTGTGAGCTTCCTTGCTTGCCTGCTTCCATCCTTCTCTTCCCAGCTTCCCTTCAATTTTTTTAACTCAAAAGATTCAGGACTTAAATTTTAAGATTCAGAACATTTGTGTATTTTTCCACTGGCTATCAGCACGTTTGTTGTAAAGTGTGTTATTCATACCTACATTTTTTTGGTGTGTTGGTGTTCAACCAGCTTCAAGTCTCCGCTACTAATTGATTTCTCAGGTTGAATTGGCAAGAGCTACACTACATTGTATTAAGAAATCTGAAATCATTGAATAGAACTTGAGAAAGCAGATCTTCCTGTCCTTAAAGCACACCCTTTCCATAGCTGGTCTTGTCCCTTTGGATGAGACTGCTATCCAGCCACCTTTTATCTTACATCTCCAGTTTACTTAATGCTGTTGCCAAGTGAAAGATCTTTTAAGTCCAATATGAATTTCCCATCAGGGATTGCATAGGGATCTTACAAGAGGAGTAGTTGCAATAAAATGGCACAGAAGAACATCCTTCAGAATAAAGTAGGATTGATTTTTACTAAAAGGTGCACAATATAGTGCTTGAGAAACTAGATTTTAAAGTAGGACACTCCTCTGAACTTGGCTGTTTTGAGTTTGTTTGGGGATTCAGCTGGAGCTGCTGCCTATCCCTTGTTGGACTGAAACTGGCAGCAGATTCTCTCTGGTGTCTTCCATTATCTCATCACTGGCAAACTAGGTTGTCACTAGATACAGAGTTGAGAAATCTTTCCTCAGAAATGCAGTAGTGAGGTTCACAGCTGAGGGTATGGATGTTCTCTATCTAGGCTGCTCATTTCCATTGTGATTTTTTTTTTATCTGTTTCTTTTGATTCAGTTGTCTATATTAACATAACATAATACTGTACTACTTTGCTGAAAGAATTTTGTTCTTAAAAGGAAGGCAATAAATACCACTTTTCCAGAGCTGGTGTGGAGCAACTTCAGGAGGTAAAGGAAAGGTTGAAGCATGCACAGTACCAGTTCACAGCCCATCTGTGATTTGATTTCAGTTGTCTGTTTAAAAATGGAAGTGTGTTTTATTTGCACAAATCTATCCAGATCTGTTCCTTAGACAGTATGAACGAATGCCATTTTGCTTAATTTCATGTGTAGAGGTTCATTTCACAACTAGTAAGGTGAAACACCATGTTTTACTGCAGGATTTGACTAAAAATAGGAAATTTTCTCTGTTCAGCTGTTTACTCTTTGGGGTACAACTATTGATTTTTCTCAAAGTGTCTTTCAAAACTGAAAGAGTTATGTCGAGTACACCTTCTGTCAGATGGCTGGACTGACTGTCCACGTGCTGTAAGTATGACAGTTTGGGGGAGCACAAGCCTTGCTGCTCACGTGTTGTACAGTGTATGCATGCACTTCCTGCCTGCTGCCAAGATGGGTCTGGACAGCACACTCACAAGAGGCTGACTGATTTTCTGCCAGTAGACCAGTTCCTGAAGTTAACTCTTTGATATTCTTGTCTGCATATTCCTTGGGAGAGAATTGGTTGTTAGTAATGAACTGTCTTGAGACTTTGACTTGATTTCAGCCATTGTTGCTCTTGAGGACACACTGTTTTTAACCATCTAAAACAGCTGTAAGGTCTCAGAGGAGAAGTTTGAAGAGATAGGATCTTGGGGGTGGACTATGTTTATGGTGAATTTTAATACTGGTAGCATATGTATTCTGAAGTAGATGTTAATAAGTCTGATTAAAATTTCTAGTTCATGGTTTTTTTTCCTTCTGTAATGAATAGGAGCTGAGAAATAATGTTGAACATCTCTTCATAATGAACTTTACGACTGAGATTTATTGTTCCCTTGCTTAGTAGATCTATCAACAGTACAGTGAGTGGCTCTCTTAGTACTTGAATGGAAGACAAGAGAGAAACAAGTTTAATGAGGGAACCAGTGTCATTGATGTATGGTGGCATTTCTTTTTTGTCATGGTTTCAGTCTGGGCCAAGAACATTGTTGATATTGTTGATGGATCTTATTCTTGTAAATCCCAAGATAAAAATGTGAGTGAATTTTTCATAGCAGTTGTCACAAAGTAGAGTCTGTGTCCTGGCAGAAATTCACTTTCACTTGGTGTATACCCTTGCATTTGATAATCTATGGGGTTTTTTTGTACTGTCACAACTTAGTAATGAGACTTCCCAAGTGCAACAGTGCTTCTGAGTCGTCTTAGAGGTGACAACTGATGCATGTACTTCATATGAGGAACTGTTTGATTGAACTCAGAGTATTATTGTACGCAGTTATTGCAGTTTATATCTGCGAGTAGATCCAGAAATTATAACCTGTGAGAATCATAGAATCAACCAGGTTGGAAGAGACCTCCAACTGTGTCCCATTGCTGGTTTTAATGTTGCTAGTCATTCCTTGCTATTCTTCTTTAATAGGCATTTCTTGATACGGAGGAAAAGTACAAGTCAAGTTGAAACTGTTGAAACCTCAAATGTCTGTGGAGAGCAAAAGCCTGTCTAGAAAGCTTGCCTTTTTTTTTTTTTTGTTCTGACAAAAAGGAACTCTGATTTCTTTTTTTTAGGTAATTTAAAGGAAAATCTTAAGTTTTTGTAGTTTAGATGTCACCTAAAGTATTGTGGTACCCTAGTGTTGGTGAAGTTTATTATAAGCTGTTACTGAGTTACGGGAATGTGAATCAGGACGCATGCATTGCAGATGAGCAAATTTCATTTTCGTATGATTCTTTAATTGGTTCTTATTTTAAAATTGTGAAGAAATAATGTTACTATGTGCCAAATTACTGGGCACTTGGCTGAATTTTGTAATTCAGTTTTTAGAATGTGGGTTGTTTTTTTTTTTTTTTTTGCTTAAAAGAGGTGAGGTGAAGGTCTGTTTTGTTTACTTCCATGTTGCACACAATAATTAGAATCACAGAATCAGTCAGGGTTGGAAGGGACCACAGGGATCATCTAGGTCCAGCCCTCCTGCCATGGGGAGGGACACTCTACCCTAGATCAGGCTGGCCACAGCATCATCCAGCCTGGCCTTAAACATCTCCCTGGATGAGGCCTCAACGACCTCCCTGGGCAACCCATTCCAGGCTCTCACCACTCTCATAGTGAAGAACTTCCTCCTCGCATCCAGCCTGAACCTACCCATCTCCAACTTTGCTCCATTCCCCCCATGTCCTGTCACTCCCTGACATTTGAATTGACATCATGACTCCCTGAATTCTGGAGATTCACTGCTTTTTTTATTCTGTCTGAATCATTATCATGCTTGAGAAGGCAGAGGAGTTTCACTTCCATGATGTTGGGCAGTAACACGAGTTACACATGCAGTTATAGATGAATTTATACCCTGCAGAACAAGATTTCTGAATTCAGTCAACTTCTCTATTGTCAGTTTAAAGAAAATGACGATGATTTCTCATGAACTGTTGACATGTTCCCTTTTATAGTTGTATGTTATGATCTCCAGAGACATCTAGTTAATCAAGGCAAATGTAATTTTCATGTTCCTTCTGCATATCGTTGTTTGTAAGTGCTTTTTTGTTTCTTCTAAGTATAATTTGCATAGTGACATGTAAAATGAGTGTAAGCTCAAATGTGAAGCTATGGACACAAATCATCAACTATATGCGTTCATTTATCAAATCTCTGCTTGACTGGACCCGAGAATTTATTATTATCCCAATACATATGTGGCAGGCATGTTTTATAGTGATGTTTTTGTGATCTAAGACATGCAATTTCTCAGTGATTGCAAGGCTCTTCAACTCAAATTTCATGTTATGATTTCTATAGATGCATTGCTGCTGACGTTAGTAAATAGAGCTCTTTGTTACTGTTGTTACTGTTTTCACTCAGAACCCCACTGAAAGTATTACTTGATATATAAATATGAAATGCTTTAAAGTACCTTGAAGTTTTTTCCCAGCCTCTTTTATAATGTGGTGTGTGAGATGATGATGCAGTATGCAAGTTGCTACCTTAATACAAGTTCTACCGTAATGATGATGTTGCTCTTGTTCTTTACATTCTATATTAATTAGCAGCACAATTGAATGTGATTAGTCCTGTATGAAATCTCCTTTCAGATGGCTGTAAGATAGCCTGTGGTAGAAGTCTAAATTGTACTTCCAGAGAGGTGTCATCAATCTAAGCTTTTCTAAGGAAGTTTATCTCATGAATTTGTCTCAGTTCTCAAGGTCTGCAATTACTACTTTCTTCTGAAGTAGTCCAGATCTGGTTTTGGGCCCTGATGATTTTAGACAGACATCTAGGATAAAAATGTTAAAGAACATTTTGACTCTTTAAAGATTAACTGCTTTCTCTTTAAAATAATGCTTCACTCTTGAGATCCACACTCATATTAGCTGCTTGTCAGTCTGTGGGGGTTTTTGAGGATTTAAATTCAATTTTACTGTTTTTTTTTCTAATTGTCGTTGTCCTCCTCTTGGAAAAACCAGTTATGCTTCATTTTTCACATGACTTCTGTCTTTCTGACTCACTTTGAGTTTTTCATTTGCTTTTTGTTTCGTATTTATTGACTTTTGATTATTATACCTTGTGGTGTTATTGAACCTTAAGTCCTGTTACACAGTGCCTCAAACCTGCATGTTCCTGTGATGATAGGTGGGCAAGACTGACTAGTGAAAGTGACTTTTATTAGGAGGAAGGCTTATGGCTTTTGTTCTTCCTAGAAATAGGAAATTGTTACTTTAAAAAATGAAACCAGAAAAGAAATCTGCATGCTGGCAGTGCTTGTGACCCTTCTTCCCTGGCACTTCAAGCTGTGTGTTTTTAATTAAGTGCTTTCTTTTCTCATTTAAAACATCTCTGAAAGTCTTCCCTTGAAAAAGTTGGTGTGTGGTTACTTAGCTACAGCATCATATGCTTGTTACACATTTATGCACCTTCTGAATAATCATGTGAATTTTAGGAGTTCCCCATTTGTGGAGCAAAGCAGAAATGTAAGAGAAAAGAAAACATGGGAAGTTACTGAGCAAAGAAGGTTTTTTTTTTCCTTGTGTTTATGCTTTTTCTGACCAAAATATCTGTGTTTAGTCCCTGCCAAGTTGAATGTTACAATGGTAGTGGGTAAAAAAAATCAATTCTTGTTTAGAATCCATTAGGAAAGCTCTTAGAAAATTTGTCAACACTGACTTCAAAAAATAGTTTGATTCTTAGTATGTGGTGATGTAAGAAGGACTTGACTATCATATTGTCATTCATCTCTCCAATCGTAGTGTCTGATGATGGAAAAAGAGATGAAGGTTCTAAGCACCTATTCTCAGCTTATGTTTTGTGATATACTTCATGGAATCATAGAATCAACCAGTTTGGAAGAGACCTCCAAGATCATCCAGTCCAACCTATCACCATAGAGTTTTTTGATTGGAAAAGACCTTTAAGGTCATTGAGTCCAACCCTTACCTAACTCTACTAAGTCTGCTAATAAACCTTTGCCACCACATCTACGCTTTTTTCAAACACCCGCGGGGATGGGGATTCAACTGCCTCTCTGGGGAGCCTACTTCTGTGTTTGGGAACCCTTTCAGTGAAGAATTTTCTTCTAATACCCCATCTAAACCTCCCCTGATGCAACTCAAGGCTGTTTCCTCTCATCCTATCACTTCTTTAGTGAGAAGAGACCAACACCAACCACGCTACAATCTTCTTTCATGTGGTTGTAGAGAGCGAGAAGGTCTCCTCTTAGTCTCCTTTGCTCCAGTCTATACAACTGTGATACCTGAGCTGCTCCTGAGACCTGTTCTCCAGACCTTTCACCAACTTCATTGTCCTTCTCACCTCAATGTCTTTCTTGTAGAGAGGGCCCCAAAACTGAACATTGCACTTAACATGTGGCCTCATCAGTGTTGAGTGCAGGGAGACAATCACTTCCCTGGTCATATATATTGTACTGTTCTGATACAGTCCAGGTTGCTCTAGGCCTTCTTGTCCACCTGAGCATACTGCTGGCTCCTGTTCAGCATGCCAGAACATAGTCTCACTACTTGTATCATTGTACTGTAGAGATAATAGGACTTTCAAAGGAAATGTGTGCAGTTTGTTTATTTCAGATGGAAGCAGGATTAGCAGCCTTGTTTTAGTGATAAGATGCTTCATAGTTTGTAACAACTGAAGTTACTCTGTTTCATAAAATCTTCCCACACTGCCCCTCTCCTTTTTTTTATTTTCTGTAGTGGTGGGGGTGCAGGTTTTTTACAAAATACCATCCCTTTTCACAGTGTGGAAGTTTGAGTGAAGTTTATCTCATGCCAGTTAAAAGCCAAAACTCTGCCTTGTATAATCCAGGTCTTCCTCAAGAACACACTTCAAAAACTCTTCCCTGACAAGCTCAAAGCAAATACCTCTTCAACAAAACCATTAAGTTGTGTGTATGTATTTTGTTGTTTGGGCTTTTTTATTCTTAGAGAAGGTATGATTATTTAGGGAGATCTGGGTGAAAAAATTGTCAGCATCCTATTGCTTCTAGTTATGGGCTGTTAAAAAAATAATTTATGCATTATTTTTTGCTGGGATGTTAAGTGTTATTTTGATAATTTAAGTAACAGGCAATCTGGTCTACAATTTAAACATTACTAGCAGGATTTTGATCACAGAATTTCTTAGATTAGAAAAGACCTTCAAGGTCATCAAGTCAAATCATTAGTTTCACACTGACAAGTCCTTGACTAAACCAAATCCCTCAACACAGCATCTAATCACTATGAATCACTATGGTTGGAAAGGACCACCAGGATCCAGCCTTCATCCCAGCATCCTTGATCACTAGACTATAGCCTCAAGTGCCACATCCAGTCTCCTTTTAAGCACCTCCAAGGATGGTGACTCCAGCACCTCACTAGGCAGCCTGTTCCAGTGCCTGACCACCTGCTCAGTAAAGAACTTCCTCTGAACGTCCAACCTAAACCTCCCCTGATGCACCTTGAGGCCATTTCCTCTTGTCCTTTCATTAGTAATTCAGAAGATACCAGCTCCAGCCTCACTACAACCTCCTTTGAAGTAGTTATAGAGGGCAATAAGGTCCCTTCTCATTCTCCTCTTCTCCAGACTAAACAACCCCAGCTCCTTCAGCCGTTCCTCATAGGTCATGTTTTCCAGACCTCTTACCAGCATTGTCACCCATCATTTCACTTCTGACCTCAAAAAGCACAAAGGTTGAGGATAAGCAATGTGATAAAAATCCTATGTCTTGCCTGGTTTTCTTCTGGACAAAAAAGGATTTGTTGTTGTTTGTGAAATGACAAACTCACAGGGAGAGGAAAAGGAACTGTAGCAGAGTTAGTTTCAATGTTACTGTTTTATAGAAATAGCTGGCAGTTCTAAAAATAAAAAGGATGCAATCAATTGAAGGTATGAATAGCCATCTACTAAAACTGAGAAGGAAATGATACCTTTTGTTTTTTTAAGACTGACAACATGTATCCTTTTGAATTTCAAGCATTTTTCAAGACCTCGTTGCTGTCAGAAAAAACAATACTGTAAGTCAAGACACAATTTTGTGCTGGAAAAAATATGTCTGCTTGGAAGTTTAAAGCAGAGGTTGACATAGAGGAAGATAAGAATCTTAAAAATCACTGGACCTTCTCTCCTCTTACCTCTCCTGTCTGTACAATCGCATGGCTTCTCGTTCATCGCAGGATTTGGGATGTTTGTAGCAGTGTATGTAACTGCAAATACTCTGTGGTTGTTCGTGTATGCCTGTGCCATTTATACTCTAGAGTAGATGGTGCGGTTTGTATGTTTGGTGCTGTTCCTGCATTGTATGATAAGCAGATGCCTTCATAAAAATGTTCTGAGAAGTTGGACACTGCTGTAAAAAGTGCTGGTCCCATGGATCGTATTTCAGAGATTTTCTCTGTTCCAAACCCCTGATATTTACAGCACTTTCGGTAGGGCAAAAGGTAACATGTTTTATGAAAAGAAATGCCTCTTCTGCTCTGGAAATATCATTATTGAGGATTTGGAGATGCTGTGGTTAAAGCCTTCAACCTAAGTGTACACCCAAAGCTTAATCCAGGCATGGAATTCTGCATTTATGGCTATAGCATACAGTGTGTGCTATATATATGTTACCCAGTGATCATGTTTTCTTTTTTTTCTTGTCTGCTAGCTTTTGCATGTGTGAAAAGAATGTTAAATAAAGAACTTGATATTTTATATCTGGTCACTATGCAGTTAGGGGTTTTAAAATACTTGGTTTAGGTCATAGCGACTTGAAGATGGCAGATTTCTGCCTTGTGTTATCTGAAGGGCCCTTACAAGATGACAGAGGGAATAGTTTCTTCCTTGAAGTATTTAAACAGAAATAGCTTATTCTGTGTGTATGTCTTTTGAAAAGACACTAAAATACCATCTTCTTTTGCTTCTTCCTTAATAGGAATTTGGTTAAGAAGTATTGTCCTAAACGTTCACCCAAAGATGAGGAACCCAGGTAAAAATGTGTATTTCAAGTTCTGTGTATAAGAAATGAGGGTTACTGTACTGTACACTCCTATACTCTGTCCTTTTATGGGTTTTGGTTGTTTCTTATTGGGTGTTTTATTGTTGTTGGTTGGTTTGTTTGTTTGCATGGGGGGTTTTGGTGTGTTTTTTTTTGTTGTTGTTGCTGGCAGGGGGCAGTTGTGTGGTGGTGTTTTTTGTTTGAGATGTTGTTTTATTTTTAAGATAAAGGATGTAATTGGCTAATATAACAAAATAATTATGCTTGGCTTCTTAGACTTCTGTTATACTTAAGCATGAAACCTGAGTTTACTTCGATTAATATTTTAAAGCAGTAAACATGGCAGGTTGTGCATGCTTCATTCCAAATTAACCTCTAGATAGCTGAAAGTTTGAAAGCAGAAATTTAGTATGCTACGTACAGTCTAGTACTATTTTTTTTTCTAATAGAAAAGCCATTCATTATTTTTCTGATAGAAAAACAAATGTGGCCTTAGCCTGTGGGTTTTTTTTTGCTTAGTTTAGTAGAGCTTTTCAGTGCATTTGCATACCAATACAAATGTAGCTATGCATTTGTATACTGATGCTTGAGCGTACACAAAATGCTCTTGTTTTTGGCAAGAAGAGCTCTTGAAACTATTGACTTATATTGACTCCAGACAGAGTAAGTGAATGTCTTAACTGTGGAGGTGCAATTTGTGCTAAACAGCTTGATGATTGTTTGTCAGAGAGGTGCTTGCTTTGCTGTCCATAATAATTTTTAATGGGAAGATTAATTCCTCTTTTCTTTGGTAGTAACTCCTAGAAAGAAAGTGCACAAGTTTCAGATTGTGGCCAGAGCACAGGCTGTGTACAGAGTGCCTAGGATTTTCTCTAGCTCTTTTAACTAGTTAAAGATACTGTACCACAGGAAATGGGATTTGTAGTGCTAGGATGGCATTTGAATTCTCCAGAGCCAAGCCTATGGAGGTGGCAGTATTCCATAGTTAAAAGAGAGGAAGATGTATTTTTTAATGTGGTGCCTGTTTTTTTTTTCCTTTCTTCCCTTCCACACACACTTGTCTACCCTTTGCCCCTCCTCTTCCCCCTTTTTTAGTGCCAGCCATAGTGGCACCTTACTTCCAACCAAGAGGTGGGCAGGCAAACAGGCAGCTGTCTCCAGAGCTGATAGCAAACTTGTTCTGAGTGCTATGATTGGCATGTTCCACCCTCAAGACTACCAAGCACATCATCTCTGCAGCAAGTTCAGCCTCCGAGCCTAGGGACGTACGTATCCGTTCCCAAGCTCAGGCCTCTCAGTTGACAGCTTAGGAGATACCACTATACCACAGGGCTTTCCAGGTAGTATTCTTCTTCTTTCTTTTCCATCCACAAAAATCCATATTCTTATAAAGTGTATTTGAAGAGACATTGCAACATACAGTACATGCTAGGCTTAAAATAGGCTTTCCCAACTTGCTTTTCTCCTATAGATCAATTAACATTAAGATAAGGTTTACTGTAACAAATGTATGTTTTTTTTCCTTGAATCAGGAGCACAGACTATGCTAAAAACCCTGTCTCACTTTTTGTATGTGTGTGTTTGTCTGCTTTCTGTCAGGTTCACTTCATGTATTGCCTTTTTTAACATCCTTAATGAGTTGAATGACTATGCAGGCCAACGAGAGGTAGTTGCAGAAGAAATGGGACACAGAGTCTATGGAGAATTGATGAGATATTCTCATGATCTAAAAACCGAGAGAAAAATGGTAATTTCTGTGGTTTTATTTGATAATAAGTTAGCAAAGTGGATATGGCTTCTACTGAATTGATGCATTTATTTATCCAATTCCAGGAATTTGGCAGTCAGTAGGTTTTATAATATCTACATAAAACTAACGTTATTCTGTGGTTTGTTTACTGCAGTTACTTAAACTAAGGTCTTGGGAGATAGTGCTTACTAATCACTTTATTGCCATTGTAATTTTCATCTTTGATACTGTTCTAATATCATCAGTAATGTCTTCCAAAAAGCACTGGTGTGCAGTATTTCCCACAAAGAGTGTCAGCAGGGATTAATGGTAAGAGTGCTAAAAATACATGTAAATTAAACTTATTTGTGGTGGTTTTAGCATCTTCAGGAAGGGCGAAAGGCTCAGCAGTATCTGGACATGTGCTGGAAACAGATGGATAATGTGAGTTTGTGGTTTGCTTTGTTTTTTTTCTTCTGTCAAACACAGTAATATACAGCCTAATGGAACTGTTGTCATCTGTCTTACATAGGCTTTAACATCTAGCTGTATTAATGAATGTTCAGATCAGACTTAGTAACATCCAAAATACAGTTCAATGGATTTGTAGGTCTGTATTCTATAAACATCTCATATGTGTGTTTCACTGAAGCCTTGGGTTTTATCCAGCATAAAGGAATCTATTTTCCATGTGGGTACAGATGCTTTGGTTGCTTCTCATTTTTGCTCTAGAGTGTAATTTATTGACATGAATATGAAATCTTAAATCACTGTATTTAACTTGAGTTTGTGGGCTTGTTACATGATGTCTATTCAAGAGTACCAATGTACACTTTCAGGAGGTAGAATTACTTAAGTTTTAACAAAGAAATGCAGGAATCAAATGCCTCTAGAACTGATTATAAGCTCCTTTCTCTTGAGAGACTTGCTGTTATAGATGAGAAAATATAAAATTTGACCAAGTGTGTTCCAGATTATTATGAAGGAATATTGGAGAGCTGAATTTCTATTTTCTTGTTGTGGACCCAAGTAATCAGTGCCTTGTTTCAGTGTCATATCAAGCAGTTTAAGTCATGGTCAGAAGATCAGTGTGATAGTTTTTACATGCTGTCACTCTTCACCAATACAATTCCCACACTTAACCTTAAACAGTTGTGATGCAGTGTACTGTATTTGCTTGAATGCAAAGTGAATCTTCTAAATGCATACAGCTTTTAAGGGCCATTTGCCTCAACTGCCTTCAATTGAAGCAGGAGAGCAGTGCTCTCTCACTCACAATCTCTGTTCCTAGTTCATTTCTAGAGATACTAATTTTTGAGATGCATATTTCCCTACAGCAGTTGTCTCAACAACAGCTGGATAATTTGAAGATCAAGTAGATGGAATCCTGCTGTCTCCTGCTGCTTGTAGCTGGGCTAGCTGATGTGAATACTGATTATACTGGATAGATCTGTCAAGATCTTACAATGTAGATAAGTCCTTCAGATGACTTTCAAAGTAATGTAGTTGAATTTATTCAAGTAATTGATAGAAGGGAGCTTGAAAATTTTGTTCTTACAAGTCCAGATTTAAGTTTTCTGCCCCCTAGCTTTTAGTTTATTGAAATCAGGCTAGAAATTGGGCTTGTTTCTTTATAACTAGCTGTGGATCTTCAGTTATTTTGCTTTTTGATCACTTGATATTTTGTAGCAAAATTACAATAGTTTCCTTGCTAGTACTTTAAGGTAATAAGTTCTAAATGGAAAAGCATTTTTGAGACTTGGTTCCTGTGTGAACAGTGTGTTTATTCAAAGGTACCTAGAGAATTTCTGATAGTTAAGTGGGAGCTTTGATATTTAGAATTCAGAAATACTGCACTATATCTCCAAAACGGGGTAATGGTTGCTGAAGCAGTAAGTTGTGGCTTTTATAGAGCAAAAAGAAATTTGAGAGAGAATGCAGAGAGGCTGAGAAGGCACAGCAGAGCTACGAAAGACTGGACAACGACACTAATGCGACAAAGGCTGATGTTGAGAAGGTGAGAGCAGCACCATTTACATCTTTACTCTCCGTTATAAAAAGTAGTTTACTTGCATGTTTATTGTCACTACTGGAAAAAAGATGTTTGAGTGTATAAATTGTGAATAAAATACACTTTTTTGTTAGGTGCAAAATCAGAGCTGCTGTAAAATATATATGACAGTGTAAAGAGGGAGTGTGCTTCATTAGTGTTAAAATTATATTCTTGAGATGATGACTTTCTGCCTCGAACAGGCAGGCTTACTATTGAGTATCTTGTGGTATATGTGGTCAGTGTCAGTCACTTCCATGATTTTTAGGACATGCATTTAAGCTATGTGGCTGAAGGGACCACTCTGTGTATATAGAACAAATTGTATCTGTAGACTGTTGGTATATATCCATTCTCACGTTCTTTATCTTTCAGTTATAAGACTGTCAGTTTTGACTATTTTTTTATTAGGTATTTTGCCCAGCTGATAAATTAAATCAAAATAGTGCTGTATGTCATTGAAAAGCACAAGGCATGTTTGAACTAATGAGGCTTTCCTACTAGGCTAAGCAACAGTTAAACCTGCGCACACATATGGCCGATGAAAACAAAAACGAGTATGCTGCACAACTACAGAATTTTAATGGAGAACAGCACAAACACTACTACATTGTCATTCCACAGATTTATAAGGTAAAATAAATAACAGAGAAATTATATCTGATTTCTTAAGGCAGTGGTAGATTTTAAGACTTAAAACTTTGTTTGGGGCATTTTAGTGGGTAATTTTATCGAGGAATCAGCATAGTCTTGATACAGCCTACATTTTATCATGAGACTGCTTACAGAAATGATGCTTGGACTTTTAATGAAAATACTCTGTTACATTTTCTATGGAGAAAATATTTACACAGCCTGTATTTTATAAACTGTAAATATTGATGAAGAGGTGTGGCAAAATAAGTGTTTTAGACATTTGGGTGAGAGCAAACTGAAACAATCATTCTAATAAGGTTTGATCACTAGTTCTCTTGATATTTGAGTATCTGAGTGCTTTGACAAAGGAAAGCATATAGCTCATTGTCACTGTGGTTTAGTGTGTCTCATGTACAAGTATGAAATAGGTGGATTGGAGGCTGAAGTACTTCACTGCCACTGTGCCCTTGGGCATTCCTTCATTGATATTACCAGCAATCCAATAAAATAATAATACTTAAATTATAATTAAAAAAAAAGTTAAAGGTCAAATTTTGCATCTAAAAAGGAGATTTCTCAAGGTGCTTTATGTAACTTTTTTCCCCTCTTGGTTGTATTCTGTTGTTGCTTGTTTGGGTGGGGGTTTTGGGGTTTGGTGGGTTTTTGTTTTTAATTTAGAAAGGTTTTGCAAAGCTAATTTAAAGTAGTCAGAGGCACACGAGGTTAAGTTGAGAAGTGCATTGACATGTACAGCAATCAGCCATTTGGGACAGTACTACAGCTGTAGAAAATTATTCTGAGACATGGAATGAGGAGATGAAGTCCATATTTTCCCCGTTTCATTTGAAGATGTACCAAGTTAAGAAAGCTTGTTATTTTCCAGCAGCACAAAGGATTTCATGTTTTATGTAACAAAACACTTGAGTACAAAGTCTGGAATTCACAGGACAAAATGGACTTGGGTTATTGAAGGATTCTGTAGCATTTAAACTGTTAAGCAGCACTGCAGTAGATCTGGCATTAGCACACTGATGGAAGAATTGCAGTCACCTCCCAGGAGAAACAGTTTGATCATCTTTGTAACTTGGGCCAGGGTTTTGGTTTATTGCCTCTTTCTCTAGGGCAAAAATCTGTTATTATTGTAAAATATTACTTATGTTTTTTGAAATGTCCAGTAAGAGCAGAGGCCTAGTCCTGCTTTCTCTTGGGACTACATTTTTATTATTTCCTTGCAACTATTTGGTAACATTCTATGGGAAAACCTTGCAAGTGGGATTTAGCATGACTAGGTTGTTGTTTTCTTTCAGAGAGATGAAATTGGATGCTTTTTGAGACATCTGCCTTTGTTAGAATAGAAACAGGAAAGATCCAACTCTTAGCCTTACATGTTTTAATAACTTACTGCTGTATTTACTATGGTGTTTTGGTCTCTCTCTGTTTTTTCTTTTTCCTTTTTATTCCCCAGGGCTATTATATTAATAGCATTTTCCATAATTAGCTTCTAATGGTATTTAATTATGTCTAAACAGCACATAATTTTAATTTTCCTAATTATTTTTAAGCCATTGATATTTATTGGAAAGTATGGAAGTAAAAGCAAGCTAGAGATTTTATCACCAGAAGGAAATTACTTGGAACTAGAGGAGAGTGAGGATATGTAGAAATTAGTAGAATTTCTTTACTGTAGTTTTCATTTTTGCATAAAATAACTATTTTATGCTAAACAGATGGCTGTAAACATTGTGCACACACTTTAAAGAAGGAGGAGGAAAAGAAAATCCAGTCTTTTTGTTTTCATGAACTCTGTAAAGTACATCAACTTCAGCATTACTGTGGGCATCTTAAGTCTGTGTCTGAAAAGGCTTTTTACTTTGTTTTGTTAAGCATATAAAAGCCCTGGGAAAGCACAACAACTCAGTACTACAGTGGTGGCCACAGTATCGGAATACATTAGGATTGGGGGACAAAAAACTGTAAAAGAAAAGTTTATCTTGTTTTGTGCTTGCAGCAACTTCAAGAAATGGATGAAAGGAGGACTATCAAGCTCAGTGAATGTTACAAAGGCTTTGCTGACTCCGAGCGCAAGGTTATTCCGATAATCTCTAAGTGTTTAGAAGGCATGATCCTCGCAGCAAAGTCCGTTGATGAACACAGGGTAAGTAGAATTAAGTGACTTGGTAAATGTGCCTGAGCAATTTAACTGATATGGAAGCTGTGGAAAAAAGACAGACTTACCCTAGACGTCTGTCTTTCTATTGTCAAATGCTTGTCTGCATGAGAAGTGTTGTGACTTCAGTTGTTAACTAAATGGTCACTTCCACCTTCAGAGTGTTCTGTTCTCAATTTATTGCTTTCTTGTGATCTGAAGGTCTTTCACACTTTCTCACTGCGTGTGAATTTGAACATAATGTTTTGTTTGTCCTGAAACACCCTAGAATACCATTGTGGTTAGTATTTTTTGCAGTGTGTAGCATTAATCTCAAAGTGTGTTCAGTTAATAGAGTATCATTCTATGTCTGGTTTGATTGGAGTTATTGACATTTATTCCTTCTAATATAGCTTATTTCTGTAGCATCTCACTGCATCTAGTTTGTTAAAGGTACTGTCCTTTCAGTGCTGGTGTTGAAGGATTAGAAGGTGGAGCAGTTGGTCCTAAAGCACGTCTCATTTTAAACTTGTGATAAGCCTTGGAGTGTATTTGCTGGATTCCAAAGAGGGGAATGTGCTTTGGTTTATACTCATGATAACATTGCTGAGAAAAAGGAATGTATCCTAACTTGATCTGTCCAAAACCATGACTTTGGAGCTCTCTTATTTTCCCATCTGTGCATCTCTGCAATTAAAGTGAAAATTCATGTCTCTGTGTATTTCTGTTTCTTGATGGATTTGCTTGGTTTTGTAAACTCCTTAATGTCCTATGTTTAGGACTCTCAACTAGTGATAGACTGCTTCAAATCCGGTTTTGAACCTCCTGGAGATTTTCCATTTGAAGATTACAGTCAGAATATTTACAGAACTATCTCTGATGGAACCATCAGTACACCAAAGCAGGAAGGAACAAGAAATGATTCAAAAACTACAGTGGGAAAAGCTAAAGGAAAGCTGTGGCTATTTGGAAAGAAGCCAAAGGTAACAATTAAGAAATTACTATTTGGAAAATGAAAATGTGAAGACCTAGAGTACATGGAAGCAGTAATTTTTTTTTTACATTAAAATAACTCTTTCCTTGCCTGCCACTGTCTTTTAAAATCTGCATAAGTAGATATGAAGATTTGATTAGGTTTGGATACTACTGTATTAGAAATGCAGTTCTCAGGGTGGGGGGTAAGATTTGTCTGGGAGTGTTTTAAGTAGTTACTTGATAGCAGTAGCTTCCCATTTCTGTAACACTTCAAAGTTTCTATAAAGACTTTTTCTGCAGTTGCATAGAAAAGGTGATAATTATGCATGTACAAATAAGGGGAGGGAGGAATATGCTTTGGAATTGGGCAGACTTGAGAACCCCTTCTAAATGTCACATTTTATTGCTGTGTGTATATGGAGATGTTACATATTTTTATGTCTGCTGCTAGTTTTGAAAATTGATGAGGTTTATCTGAAAACACCTCAGTACTAAAGCTTAATTTTGAAGATCCATACAGGTGATGCCCCAGAAGAAATACTACTGTGGATTAAGTGAAAATATTCCTTATGCAAAACAAAATTGAAAGCAGAAAAATTGAGGTTTGATTAACTGTTTCTGTGCCCCATACAGAGTACAATGAATGCATTAGCTATGTAAGTGAATAATGAAGCATATATATATAAATTTACATTTTGTGCTAGGTCTTCATTTAATATCAATGACTAATTGTAATTATTCTTGGAAGTTCCTATGAAGTTATTTTAATGCTCTGAGTCAGTTTCTGCCATTTATTGTAGGAATCTATTCTTGGAGCTTGATAGTGGTAGGATTTATTTTCCAGTTAATAGGATTCCAAGAAAACTGATCTTTATGGAAAAGATACAGCTCATTCTTTATTTCCTCCTCAGTATATTACTTACCTGTAGCTGTGTGTTAAAGTGAAAATACATTCTATAATTAAGCATCATTAAAATGCATTAATGCATTAGTGTATTTGTTGCATTTGGCTGAAGATGTGGCTGAGATTCAGCCTGTTCTGAATTTGGATCATGATTAGCAGTTCTACAACCAAACATCTTTCCAAGAATTTTGGAGAGAGAAGCTATGAAAATGTGTATTGGTTTACAGTCTGGACCTTGGCATTTTCTGTAGTTATAAGAAATAACTTGATGAGAGCTAAAGAAGATGGACAGGACTTGCCCTACTCCTCCCCAGTCATTTCACTTTGTATGTAGCATAAGATGAGGGGTAATGGGTTTAAACTAGAAGAGGGAAGATTCAAACGAGATGTTAGGGAAGGAGTCTGTCTAGTGAGCGTGATGAGACACTGGCACTGGTTGCCCAGAGAGGCTGTGGATGCTCCCTCCCTGGAGGTGTTCAAGGCTGAGTTGGATGAGGGCTTGAGTGACTTGTTCTAGTGGGAGATGTCCCTGCCTATGGCTCGGGGTTGGAACTGGATGATCTTTGAGGTCCCTTCCAATCTAAACTATTCTATCATTCAGAGAGTCAGCCTTACTATTTTCTGTGCAGAATCACAGGTACATGCATGTGTGCATAATGCATTTCTTCCTCAAGGACCTGGAGGAAATGGAAGATTATGAACCTTCAGTTTTGTAGCTTTTTAGGGGAAGGACGGAGGGACCATCTACAAAATGCCACCTAGGAGCAGTATTCCTACCAGGAAATACAAATTTAATTCCAAATACTATTTACAGATTTTAAAAGATACTCTTAAATTAGCTCATATAAAAGATGATGCTGATTACTGTAGCTGGAGTATTCATGGTAGTCTTTCAGCCTTCATTTAGCTGAAACTTTGTCTGGTCTTGGCTTCCAGATATGCATTTACCTAATTTCGATGTAGTTAAAGCCACAAAAATCTTTTGGAAAAAGAATGAGTTGTGCTGCAGTGGAAATTGTATACACAAGTTGAACTGAGAAAAAGTAGCAGAGGCTTGAGAGAGAAAAAACGAGAAGGAATTTGAAAAAAAGGAGAGGAAGAAAGTGGCAGAAGTTCTGGTGATGGTATTCAGAATGCCAAGCAGCCATTTTGTCAGCCCAGCTCAAGTAAGGACCTGGAGGATAATTTTAGTTTGTTGTTCTTTAGGTGTTGTTCTTTAGCTCTAGTTTTGCTTGCTGGGTAGGGTACTTCAGAATGTAGGAAGAAACAATTAGCTGGAATGGACAAGCTTCCAGAATGGATGTAACTGAGGTTGGGCAAAGCAGAATTCCTATTTAAGACAAAAAAAACCCAGGCATCTTTTGGAAGAGTTGAGTGTGGAGCTTTTTTGAATGTTCCTTCATTCTCTGCACCAGCCTGTAACTGAGGATCAATTCATGTCAGAAACCTTTTAAAAAGCAATGCAGTTAATCGTGTAAATGTATCTGGAGTGTTACAAGCTGTTTCTGTGTTGAATGGAAATTCTATTTTTTGTAAGACAGAATTTTCATTTTACAATCACTTTGAACATTTGGCTTATTTATTGCTTTCTTTATTTCCACATTAGCCACAATCCCCTCCCCTAACCCCTACTAGTTTATATACATCCAGTACTTCTAATGGGTCCCAGTATCCCATATTCTCCATTGAACCAGTGCATTATTGCATGAGTGACATAAAAACAGGGAAGCCCAGAATTCCTTCTTTCAGAAGCCTCAAAAGAGGGGTAAGTTTGATAACAAGTTCAAATGCATGATGGGCTATGAACAGTGTGTTTGTGATGTGGCTTTTCTAATGCTCTTCACCCTCATTATAAGGCTTACTTTGTTAAAAGTAACACTTCAGCAATAGGTCACTGTTAGGATACTTTGTTTCACATTGTACAGAAGTTACCAGTAGGTTAAAAGTAAAACAAAGTAGAAATGCTGTTCGTGGCATTCCAAATACTTGTGCCTAAAAGGAGGTGTTATAAAGAGGGTGCTCCAGCATGTGTTTGATACTTTCCTTCATTGTTGTTCACATTCACAAATGTTTTCCTACCATCATGTAACATATTTTTGCAGTAATTTATCATTGGGTATATCACCACAGAAAACACCTGACAGGTCAGATGTCTTACTTGATTGTAATTGAAATAACAGTAGTTGATTGTCACTGAACCAAGAAGGGAAAAATCACATTCCTTTTGTATCTAAATGCTACAGCACCTGATGCTTGCAGATGCCAAAAATACTGATTTTTTTAAAAAACATTATCTTTTAATGCATTTTCTGATTAATTAATTGTTCTTGTTTGTCCAAAGTTCTTTTCAGTAAAACTATTGAAAAATTACTACTAAATCCCATTTTGAGAGCTATCAGTTTGTAGTGCTTCTAATTTATTTTGCAAACAGAATTTGTTTGCAAGTCAAGAAGAGAAAAATGTTAAGTGGTTTCCTCGTAACATTTATAGTGCTAGTGATAAATGTACTGGCACTTTACCGTTGATGTCAGCAGTGTAAGTGTATTTTATGGCACTTACTGATCCAAGTAATGACATCATTTGATGCATTGCATTACATATTCATGAGTTTATGATACTCGAAAGCAATATTGTCTTAAGTGCTCCAAGAATGGTTGACTGCTGCTGACATGATGTGGAGACAATGCTGCATTGCAGTTAAGTTAGGATTTAGAAGGTCCCTTACTGTCATTTTGAAATACAGTGAGTTACACCTAAGATATGCCACAGCATTAGTTAAAGTAAGTTTTATTTCAGGGCCCAGGATACTGTTTCTACCACCAAAAATCATGGTGGTCCTCTTTAAATATTCCATAGAAGACAATTTCTCCTTTTCCTAAGTCACTTAAATCGTACTTGGTTCTGGTCAGGAAATTAGTGTTCCTTCTTCAGTACTTGATGAGGAACTAACTGGATTAGACAGCAGTTGAAATGGCAACATCTTGATTACATCTCCTTTCAATTATCACTAAATGTATTGACTCCTGGTTTACAATATTGGTAGTTTTAGAACCTCTTCCTGAAGCAAAAGATAATTTCCTAACAACAACAGAATGTTAATGTAAAAGGATACTTTTTTCCCCTCTAAATTCTTATATCTCACTGATCCTGTTGTAAAAGTGAATGTATTCAACATGCAATACTATTCCACAAAAACTAGCAAGGGCCACAAGTATCCTACAAAGCTGGATTAACTTGAGTGCCTCCCAGTACTAAATAACTAATCTCTGTAAATCTTCAGAATGAACATTGAATTATTTTTCAATGTTTTGAAATTCCTGGCAAGCATTTTGACAGACCTCATATTACCATGTGCTCAGTGTCTTTTCAACTTAGATGTAAACTGTAGTTCTAAGAGATTTTTGAAGTCTCATTGATCAGTGTTGTATTTATAACACATCTTGATTCAGTGCTTAAGAGTTGTTAGTTGCCTTTCACATTTTTGTCTCTGCTAAATGTTGTCTGGTGGTACTGACATACAGAACTACTGAATGCTACTTAATTTGCTTCTGCTTCTACCAAGATGCATCCTCGAGCTGATGTACACCAGATAGGAAGCACATAGTTGATTTTGTTTAACGTGCCCTGTACAAGAGTTCCCTCAAGCACTGGAGATCACAAAACCAGACTGCCCTTGTTCCCTGCCTCGTGCATTAGATTTGTCTATTGTGCAGTATAGCAAAGGAAGCAAACAGTAGCTGCAGAAAAGGTTATTGAACAGTCTTAAAGCAGGTTGCACTATCTTATGCTTAATTAGTGCTGCTGGTGCCGCTGTTTATTATCTGTTGAAAGCATAACACTTCCAGTTAGAGGTTCTGAGAGGTCTTTGCTCAGTGCCACTTGATATATGTTCCCAGTGTTGAAAGGGTGGCAACAAAAAAGATGGAGATTCCTTTTCTCAAGGAATTCCACTGGAAAGATGAGGGATAACGGGCCCAAGTTACTCCTGGGGAGATTCGTATTGGACACAAGAGGAGGCTTTTTTACAGTGAGGACAGTCAGACATTGCAGTAATGTCTCCAGGGAGATGGTGAATTCCCTGACATTGGAGACTTTTAAGATGTAGCTGGAGAGGGTGGTGGGCCATCCTGTCTAGGCTGTGCTTTTGCCAAGAGAGGTTGGATCAGATGATCCTTGAGGTCCCTTCTAACCTGACATGCTATGATAGATGCATTGTCAACAGTGATATGTAGCTCTTCTATGTGTTTTTGTGGAAGGCTCTCTCTAATATTGAATAAAAAATGTAGTTTGGAGCTGGTTTACATCTTTGGACTTCATTGAGGTTTCTACCGTTTCATTTGTACAGGTGTTTTACTTTCCTCATGCTAGAAATTCTCATTTTGTGTGCCCCAGCTGATGGCCTTAACATTTGCTTAGGGTTATAAATTGTCAGAGGCATAGATGTTCTAAGTTGCTTGGCCCTTCTCTGGAAGGGGTTGTCCAATGTCATGGGAAAGCATGGTAGATCTTCAAAACGCTGTGGATAATGATATGACACCTGGCATCCCATGTTTCATTTGCTTCCTCCAAGGGTAAAGTCTTAACTCTTCAAACGTCTTGATTTTTATCGAGACTGAAACATTTCTAGGATAGCAGCAACTGCTCAGGTTTTCAGAAAGTAAAATCATTAACTTTTAAACATGAAAAAGGTCTTCACATACTGTAGCTCTACTGCAATAATGAAGCAAAAATACTCTAAACACTACTCTTGTAGAAGTGATGGTAGCGGATCGTTAGCTATAATTATTTGCATATGGCTGACCAGTCCTTCATCATCATCAAGTTCTGCTATTTTGTGCAGTGCTGTGTGCTTGTTTCTTCTACAATAGAAGCTCTTTAGCTTATCAGTCAAAACACTAAAATTCAGAAGTAGTTTAATGAAGTTGTGTGTTTAGAATCTTGTAAGTTACACTACCCATTATCACGTCGTGCATTTTCGTATGCATAATTCTTAAAGCAGGAGTGCATCTCTGATGGTTGCTTTTTGCATTATTTGTGCTCATAGGAAAATGGGGGGAGGTGATAAAATTATAGTCCTCAAGTAATATTTGGAAGATAAATATTTTTAGACATGAATAATTTTTTGTAAGTGGTTATTGCATGTGAATAATTTCCCCTTTCTTTCTGCTTTCAACTGAACTGAGCAGTGGTCGGTGAAGACGGTAAGCCCGTGTGCTGATCTGTCTGCTGTACTTCTGCTAGACAGCATGGAAGTAATCTTTTCAGAGTGTTTCCATATCATAAGTGCTTTAAGTCAGGTGCTGAAATACATCTTCAGATTTCCCACTCATGCACAGTCTCCTTAATCATCCCTGCCTACTGTAAGATAATGGGATTGTAATCTGGCTGCAGTAAAAGCTGTGATTTTTGAATTTAGGGTTCACCAGCATTCATGAGTTGGTAATTGCAATATTGGTGGTGTCTCTTTGTCAGGAAATTTGTTAAAGCCACATAAAAATAGATACATGGAGAGATGATAAAGCTTGTGTAAAGGAAAAATGTTGAATACTGCAAAATCCACTCTTTTCAATTGAACAAAGAAATTGCAGGAAAGGTGATCTTTTGCACTTAAGAATATTACAAAAGCTGTTATATTAACTGAAAACCACACCTTAATGTTGTTGTTTTGCAGAATAAATCACTAAAAGCCCACAAAACTACTCCTCTTAGGATTATTGCTGCAGGATACTCTGGTTTAAACTGACCTCTAAAGAAGAATGATACAGAGAATGTGATTGTCTTTTTCTTTCTTTTGTAGTGTGTAAAAGCACCAGAAACGTTGTTAATTCCTTTTTTCTCTCCAGAAAGAAACAGTTCTGCATCATATCTTGTTTTAGTCTCCCTCCTTTTATGGTGTCTTGTATTCTCTTCTTAAAAAGTAGTGAGTTTATAATTTTACAAGTGCAAAAGAAACAAGAAGTTGAGGGACAAGAAGATCTTAGAAGAGGGTATGAAAAGCTTGGCACCTGACCCTGAGGCTGCTTGTGTCAAGGATCAAGTTTCTGTCAAGTTTCTTCTTGACAGAAGAAATGTTTTCCAGTTCGGCAGGCCTCTGTGGAGGGTTACTGTTATGACAAGTGAATTTCTTGTGCTAAAACAAACTCTTTTAGGCAGCCAGGACACAAAGTAACTTAACTTTCTGTCAACATTGTCAGTGTCTGTCACCCTGAGGGGGAAGAGTTTACACAACCAATCACAAGATCCACAAAGCTATCTTCCCTTGTTTTGCAGACCCAAGCCCTTCACTCCTCTTGGTAATCTTGGCTCAAGTCTGCTATCCAACCTTGCAGCTCTGGGCTCATAACAATAGGTAGTCTTAAGCTTTAAGCAATAAATAGATAAATTTGGAAAGAGGAGCTTTTCCCTCCCTGAAATGTACTTTTTTAAGTGACCTGGACTAATTGAGTTGTTGATTCAGATTAAGAAATTTAAGTTGAAATTCTGACATGCAAAAGGCTTTTTATGTACATGCTCCATGAACTCACTGTACTTGAGGTGAAAACATCAATACTTTTGATATTTTTTCTAGCAAGATTGTTGAATTTCCAGAAGCAAACTGTATTAGTACTTTGGAATGAAGGTCCAAAATACAGTTATTTTGATAGCATCCAGATTGTCATGAAACAGACATGCCAGAAAAAGAATCAATTCTATAGTTATTATTACCCAATTTAGTGTTCTTTCAGACTGACATAACTCTGTAGTAATTAATTCTGTCCTTTCTAAATCTGCTTTAAGTGCAGTGGCTGTAGGAGGACATACATGCCTTGGCTTTTCAGAAGAACAATACTGCCTCTGTAAGCCAACTGTTAGAGAAGGCAGAAAGAACCTTGAATGAGGGACTAGGATGTAGCAGCAAGAACATGTCGAGTTGTTAAGAAAGGCCATCCTGCTTCCAGCAAGCACTGTCCGTGTGTGGGTATGTCAGTGCAGCTCTCCAGATCTGTGCCTGTTACTTGTTTAATGATAATTGTGCTTGCAGGGCCCTGCACAGGAAGACTTCAGCCATCTCCCTCCAGAACAAAGACGCAAGAAACTGCAACAGAGAATTGATGAACTTAACAGAGAACTACAGAAGGAAACAGACCAAAAGTGAATGCAATTTTTTAGTTTTGTAATGGGTCTCTCTCTCTTTCAAAGTCCTCTACCTAAGCCAACAGTGCTCAGAAGCTAGGAGAGAATACGCTAGCCCAGGCTACTACAAAACATGAGTCAGTTCATGGTTTATTGCATGCAGGTTCTGTTAGAGTTGCTTCCTTCTTTACTATAATACACATCTTGATCCTAACATTGCACAGGAAAAGCACACACAAAAAATAAAGCAGTGTATATCTCTGTTGAGCCAGAGAGATGCAAATTGGTGTGTTAAGAAAATGTTCATGCTTAAGAAGTTGTGCATAGGAACAATACAGGAAACAGTACGGAGTCTGGATAGAGAAGAGTTGACAGTTGGAGAAGGGCTGGAAAGTGCTAAGGTGACAGAATGGGAAAAAGATTTGCCAGGGGTCCAGCAGTTCCTCACGTTTGTGCTTAGCATTTCATTGTGGGTCAGGGTCTCTGCACATAAATGTTATTTTCACTTTCAATGAATCTGCACTGATGTATGTAATTTTTCTAATGACTGTTGGGTTTTTGTTTTTAGAGATGCCCTCATCAAGATGAAGGATGTTTATGAAAAAAATCCCCAGATGGGCGATCCAGGCAGTTTGCAACCCAAGTTAACTGAGACTATGAGCAACATGGACCGACTTCGGATGGAAATACACAAGAATGAGGTTAGACTCTAAAACACGAACGAGTGGTAAAATCACGTTTGCTTCATGGGTTGTAGCTGTAACACCCAAAAAAGCTACTTTATTTCAGAAAGAGCTATTTGGTTGTTTGGGTACCATACACTCCTCTATCTAGAACAAGGATGTACACTGTAAAGTGTTTAGACAAGTTTCTTTTTAACTACTTAGAAATTCATCTGTGGTTAAAGATTTTTTTCTTTCCTTAGGACTACTGGAGACTGTAAGTTAAATATGGGCTTGTCTTAGGTCTTTTCTAACCTTGATGTTCTCATGAGGAATAGGTTCATGCTTCAATCTCTTTGTGTCTGTGTAAAGTACACTGTTTTCAGTTAAGTGCCTTTGTTAAACGGTGTTTGTTTATTTAGCATCGAGTTTTCTTTGACACAACTATTTGTTTTGGTTTTTTTTTCCCAAGGCCTGGCTTTCTGAAGTTGAAGGTAAAGTAGCAGCCAGAAGCGACAGGCGGCACAGCAGTGACATCAACCACCTTGTAACACAGGGCAGAGAGAGGTCACTATTCTATGTCTACTGCTTTTTTTATCCTGTGCTAGAACCAGTACTTCTGTTTGATAGTTAAACAGTAGGCAATGATTGTCATTTATCCTCTGAAAGTTTATGTCTTTCCAAAGGAAAATCATGTGGCTCTGAATTCTAGAGGGCATTATGTCATTATGGTAGCATAAGAAATAGTTAATCAAAGCACTCCTTAAACAGCAGTGTCTTGTAAAGCTATCTTACTCCACTGAATAAGGCTCACCACTTTTGCATGTTCTGTACAGAATGTGTTTGGTTTTGCAGCAGAATTCAGTGCTAGCCTTTGTCACATCAGTGTTTTCAAAACATTCACATTCAGCAATAAATACAAAACATGCTAACAGTCATTCCCAGGGCGATTCTGTGATGCACATATGTTCTGAGTTGTAGAGCTAAAACCTCTCAATTCTGTGTCCTCACACTCCAATCATTGCATTGCAGCCCTGAAGGGAGTTACACAGATGATGCAAATCAGGAAGTTCGAGGCCCACCACAGCAGCATGCACATCCAAATGAGTTTGATGATGAGTTTGAAGACGATGACCCTTTACCAGCTATAGGACACTGCAAGGCAATATATCCCTTTGATGGTAAGGTTAACAACGTGCACTGTGATTCCTTGGCTGTAAGGCATGGATTGTTTGTCAGTAGAGAAGACAGGCAGAAGGATTCAAAATAAATGAATTGTATGAGCAACTCATTGCTTACAGAATCAGTGGAAGTGTTTTCTACATCTCTTTAATTCATGAGGAGTAATTTTGTATTGTTTCAAGATAAATATTAGCATGGCTATTAGCAAATGTCAGCTTTAGAAATGGCTGCAGGGTTTTATCTGTAAGCCTGTTTGACTCTATGTTCTCTTGTGCAGATTTCTGCTTCTTCCTGTTTATGTCATCTGGAAGCTATGTCCTGGGAAAAAGATGACTTGAAATTCTGTCTGAATACTGAAAAGCTTCTTTGCCTCTCGTTTTTCTCAGGTCACAACGAAGGCACTCTAGCAATGAAAGAAGGGGAAATTTTGTACATTATTGAGGAGGACAAAGGAGATGGGTGGACAAGAGCTCGAAGACATAACGGAGAGGAAGGCTATGTGCCAACATCATATATAGATGTAACGCTAGAGAAAAACAGCAAAGGTGCAGTAACCTATATCTAACAATAAACTGGCAGCTTTCAGTTGCACATTCCCTAGGGAAAATGGTGGAAAACAGTAAGTTTTGCACAGTTTCATGGAAAGCAGAATACCCAGAAGTCAGCAATGGTCTGTTGTTTGCAATGTGAGTTTGCTACAGATATTTGAGAGGCGACCACATTAAATAAAGCATCTTACTCTGGTCTGTAATTTCGACCACTGTCTTCTGCTTTAACTGATCTACCATTCCTGCTTTACGAAGCACTAAATCAAATTGAACTGAAAAAGATCAGGATGCCTGCTTGCTCCCTAGAAAACTAAAAAATTACCTGGTTTTAAAATTCTCTTAAGATTTACTGTCCCTGCTTTTATGACTTAAGCTCTACACTTAAAACAGAGGAATTTTCCTGTAATAACTAACAATTCCATGACTGAAAATTATTAATTTCCTTCCTTAGAAAATACTTGGCAGCTTTCACTTCTTAAACAGGAAAATGTTTTCTCATTCTGAAAGCATAACAAAAATACTCAGGAAAAAACATGACTTAGGACAGAAAGTCCACTGACCTGCCTCTTGCCTTCCTTTTCAGTCCTTGTAATGTAGAACGTTGCCTATTGGACACAGCTTCATTGTTTTAACCCTAGACACCTTGAACAAACAAATGGAGACTACACATAATGCTTGATGTCTTACTGCAACTTCTCCTGAAAAGGGAGTGATTTTATGTTCTCAATCTGTGCCTGTCTTTAAACTGAATCGTGTTTAGATTGAAATCAAGGTCTTAAATGTACAGTAGTTCCCTCACCCTTATATCACTGAGGATTGGAAACTACATTGCACTACTTGATTACGAGAACTAAAACAGCCGCTGTAAAAGCTGTGGCTTGTACTTGTGATAAGAGTTTGTGGAATTAAGTACAAGGCTAATGTCTAGCCAGTGAGAATGGCCTGTTAGAACTGAGCACGCTTCTCTGTCTTCTAAAGGCCTTCAGTAACTTTGTTCTTTTCTTTTTCCTCTTGGACTGCAGGTTCCTGAAGCGGGTTTCTGAGAAAATGGGCGAGATCTTGAAGGAGGTTACATGCAGCTGCTGGGGGGGTGTTGGGGGGTGGGGTACTAGACTGGGAAGCCCAAGGGGAAAAGCTAGTTGCATGAATGCATGCAGACATACATTTAGTCACTAACATCTTAGCATCTCCATACATATAGGTAAGGATATACTACAAATTATTTCATTTGTGCAGAAAAAGAGTTCCATTACCAGAATAAAAAGGCTACTGCTCCTAAAATTGCTTTCTTTTCATTGTCCTAGGTTGTCCCAGAGGCACAAACTGTACTTTAGCTTATTCTTTAGCTTGTGCTATGTTTTGGTTATCTGAGTTATGCTCCTTGCCAGCCCATTTTAATTGGCAATCATTTAGATATGTCAGTTATCAGTCTGCCTGGGCCACCTCCATGCTCATCATTAACCTCCTCCTGCATGCCTAGGGAGAGTCAGGCATGTTAGCATAACACTTTGCCATCATTGCTTGTCTTACTTTGTAACAAATAATTTTCTTCAAATACCTTCAGTGCTACAGTTTCATCCCAGTATCCATGTATGCTGCTATAACTATACCACTGCAACCATCATTACATTCCAGTTTTTGGCATAACTGATAAGAGACCACAATGTCTTTGTGTTGGTTTGGGGGAACGACACATCTCAGCTCTAGCCTACAATGCAATCAAGAGAAACTCCTGGAAGTGTGGTCCATCTTCAGCACTTCAGTAACCTGTTGTGAGCACTGAAAACCTGGAACACCACTGCAAGCTAATGACTGTTTTCCAAGAAGTCAACCACTTGCCATTCAAATGCTGCCTTAAACTAGAGAGTGCCTAAATCTGTTGTTTGCCAACACTACCACTGACAGTATCCCACAAAGGGCTTTGCGTCTCAGCTCTTTCGACAGTGCTGCAGCTGCTGAGGTAGGTGTTTTCTAGAGCTCTACTTTACTGGATCCATGGTGCATCATGACTTTTATACATTGAAATGTCTCTCTCTTCATTTGACTTTAATATTTTTTTAAAAGATTTTTATGGAAACTGTCTTTTAGTTTTTCACTACGAAGTTACGATTCTAATTACCGCAGTGCTAGTCCATTTCCAGGTGATGCTTCATTGTATGGACCAGTTGAAATTTGAGTGATAGACTTCATAATGATCTATGTGCACTTTTACTTGTAAACAATTGAAATTTGGATATGTTTATATGTGTAAATATAGTTGTCTGCAGTGCCCCTATTGCTTTGTTGTCTTGCCTCCCATTTGTGGTTCTATTAATAAACAGATCATACCTGATTTGGTAGGGTGATAGGAATTAGACTAGAGATGGTGGGGGGAGGGATACTTGTATCCAAGCAAGCTTGTCAAGCCAGCCACCTGCTGTTTGGGGAATTGAAATAATCATCAAAACATCCTGTTTTTCTGGGGTCTGAAGCAATATTTGGATGCAGCAGTGCTGGATTCTTTTTAATTTCAGTGTTATTAGGAAGTGTACTACCAGTAAAAGCGACTTTGAGTGACTTGTGTAGAGGTTTATTCCTTTTGTTATGTATACCACTATTACACAGCTTGACCTAGTGTATTATGGGGGCTATTAAACTCTAAAGTTTAGATTTTTGGAGCTTGTATACAGCGTTATTTATATAATAATGTGACATTACTCAATACTGACAAAACTACTTAGGTAGTTTTTTGGGTTTGAGGGGTTTGGGTGGTTTGTTGGGGGTTCTGTGGGGTTTGTTTTGGTTTTTTGTTTTTCCTTTTGAAGTCTAGTGTGTTTTTTTTTAAATTTTAAAGTTGGAGAAAAGGAGGAAATGTGATTTGTGTATTTTCTGCTAAAGGGTCTGTGGTTTGCCTGGCTAACAGCCTTGCAGGTCAGTAATAACACTTCCTGGTAAAGGACTAAATGTTCTTTTCACGCTACTGTTTGTTTTTCTAAAACCAGGATTTGCTTCCTTTGGAGGCAGGTTGTTTTCACGAGGGATAGTGCAACTTGTATGAGGGTTATTAAACATAGCAAAAAAAAAAACCATTTGTACTTGCACAGCTAGTTATAAATCACTTCTAAAATTCTGAACGTGAGTTGTCTGAAAGAATCTTACCTTTTCCAGTACTTTTTAATCCTTTCTCGTGCACATGTTGATTTCCTAAATGTTAAATGCTTTGTTTAAAAATAGTGTTCTCTGTTGAGAATATTTTCATGGAATAAAAAAAATCTTTTCATGGTCTAAGGAATTAGCTTCCCCATTTGTCTTCTGTTCAGATGGACAGGGATGCTTTTAGCATAAGGCCTGCAACCTCACCTTGTGGTGGTAGAACCTCTGCTATGACTGTAGAAGGGAGGTGGGAACAGTTAATACCGATTGTGTTGTTAGCATATTCAAATACTTGAACATGTTATAAATAGTGTTTCCCTCCAGCAACAGGCTCACCGACCATGAGCACATGTAGCTCTAACCAGAGTTCTTGATAACAAACTGATACAACTTCTAAAGGCTTACACACCAGTTCTCTATGTGGCAAAGTAGAACTCGCTGCAAAAGTGCCATCTATAAAACACCTTTTGCCTTAACTCCCTGTGAAAAGTGCTAACAGTTTGTGCTTTGCCTTCATCCCAGAAAGAAAACAAAACCCAACTACTTACCGAAGTGATTCACCTCAGCAAATGAAGCAAGTTTAATGTATACATACACCCACATTTACTCATATCTGAAAGCATTTGAGTTATCTGGATTGTTTGTCCTTGCCAGCTCATCATTCATTCCTGGCAGTGTTGCTCTTGTGCAGGCTCCAGCAAAAGCCAAAGTACTACAGCTGCTGTCTTAACAAAAAAAGTTGTCTCACTCCATACACCACTATTTTTCTACTTTCATAGGCACGGTGATATTTGAGCCCTCTGATAATTTCTGTGATCTGGAAATAAGCAAATTATTTTGCATAAAGATATACTTTAATTCACAATTCTATGTACATTAGTTTAATATTCATTAAAGGAATATTATACACCACCTTTCTGCAATGTCACATACTTAATCTATCATTTTATTTACACTGTTTGCTTCAGTTTAATATTAAGATACCAGTGCCCTTACTCCTAGGCAGTATAAGGCATCACAGCTCTGGGGAAATGGAAAAAGCTGTCAGACTATCTTGCAGGGCTTACTAACTGACTTGGTGACACAGCAAATAAATAATTGGTTTAAGAAATCAGTAGTTTTAAAACAAGTGTGCAGTTAAAAGTTCTAAACTTCCTGCGAAAGGCAAGAAGTTTGTGCAGTATCAAGTTGCCAAAAACCAGTTAAGGTTATTTCAAGTATATAAATTAAACAGTGTCTACAGACTCTTATATACTTAGTTGTTCCACCAGCTTCAGAGCAGGAGGTTCCAGTTTTCTTGAAAGTGCGGTTAAAATCTGGCTGAATTTCTCGTATCTTTCGTTTTGATTAACTTGTGCTCCTTTGCTGCCCCAGAGCAATCTCATTTGAAATTCTGTCTTGAAGATTTCACTCATCTCTTCATCTGGCTGGAAACCTTGGGAATAAAAAGAACCCCACAGTATCACCATCAGGCAAGTTCTTGATTTGGAAGAAGTGGCTTTTAATCTGTGTTCCCTCCACGAAAGATAAGCTTTAGTGTGCTGCTTTCCTTTTGCACAATGAGTTTGACAAGCTAGTGCAACAGTGAAAGTCTTTTCCATCTGTGACATTTGGACAGCACACAAATGGCTCTAAGGGTAGGCTATCCTTTGCTCAATTCTAACGGACAAGCATTGTCACATTCTAACCTTAAACGTAATTAGTGATGTGTACTTGCTGCCCCCACAAATAGTTCTATTTCTCCCCTCTCCCTCAGCGTTTTTGTACTGCAGGTTTAAAATACAAGGTTGCATTGTTAACCTGTTGCTGCTTTCTGGATGCAGGTGGTAAAGAATCTTCTTATGAGGGGTGGTGTTTAAAATTCCTCCTCTGATTTATTTCAAATATAACTGTACAGAAGAGAGGAAGTTACCCTCAGCCCTTAGTGTGCTTCTGTGCAGTTCCTGGGGGGTCTGCATCTTAAGTCATGAGAACTTCTGCATATGTTCAGTAAAAAGGGCACAGTCTTTTGCTTACTGGAGAACTGCTCTAATGGTGAGCTTTTAAACAAACTGAGATACTTGCAAGACATTTGCTACTATCTCAGCTTCCATGGAAGAGGAGAAAAATTTTGTTCCCTGACTTTCTAGTGGCACTTGAGCAAGAGCCCATAGCCTTCAGAATGTGCAACCCTGACGTTTTGTTGATGCATGGCAGTTTCTCTTGCCAGTGCTGCCTACCTTCCAGCACACGTTCTGCAGTCGAGCGGTACATGGCTGCGTTCTGTGCTATCTGACGAGCAGTAGCCAAGTGTTTGAGCATTATTTCACAGCTTTGGTCGTTGCTTTCCCACACGTCCACGCCTTCGAAAACAACAGCTTGTCGTTCCATCAAGGTAATGAGAGGCATTAGGAGTGGCACTGTTACGGTGTTCTGTGGAGCGGCTGGGACAGAAAGTAACAAACAAAGCCCATGGTCAGACCTGCTGTAGCAGATAATACCTTCCTCATGTGGCAGACTTTCTAACTGCAATATTCTTTTCACAGTTTCTGCTCCACGAAGAGGGAGAGTGGGTTTAGGCAGAGTGTTACATTCTGCATGGATGCATGCACACACTGATGTTCGTTTGGCAGACTTTGTCCTCTATTTCATTGTCTTTATACTGCATTATACAAGTTCAGTCACCTAAACACTGGGTGCACAGCTATCAAAACAGCAGCTGCCTCATTTCCCCACACAGGAAATCAGGAGTGGGAGAGTTAAAAGACAAAGTATCGTAGAATTGTCAGGGCTGGAAGGGACCTCAAAGTCCCTTCATCTAGTGCCAATCCCCCTGCCACCTCACACTAGATCAGGTTGCTCTGAGACCCATCCAGCCTGGCCATAAAGACCTCCAGGGAAAAGTAGAAACCATTGTCCTTCATACTCACTGTTCCACTCATCTTGTCCTTCAAGCAAAGCTTTCCTAAATGGCTTCAGCTGTTTTTCATACATAATGGCAGTCTGGGTATAATGATGTCTTAGAGAGGTCCAGGTTTGTTCCAGCCTCATGACCTGTTCACAAACACAGAGAATGCCTATCACTGACTCCACAGCAATTTGCAGGAAAGGCACTCTGCTAGTGACAAAAGTTTCTGTTCTGGTGATCTCTTTAAAGAAATGGCACCACTTCAATTACATAAACCTTAAACCCCCACATACTTCAGAACAAAGCAAAGCAAGGTTTTACCTGTGGCATTTCCAGTGCTTTCATTATGGCAGAAAACGCATACAAATCCCCTAGTGAGTCCTTCAGCTCCACTGCCACTTGGATAATCCTGTTTAATGTTGCTGCTCTATCTTGTACATTTCCTGTGCAACCCAAGATATCCACAGCTATTCCTATTGCCATGGTATTGTGCCTGGAAGTGAAACAATTTATACTACTAAAAATTGCTAAATAATAATACATTATGCTGCACATGTGTTTAAAGAAGACAGTTAAAAGGTTGTACCCAGCAAACTTAGCTGTACCAACACCTTTGTATCAAGAGCAGTCACTCCATTATAGGGACTATACATACACACATAGACACAGACATTGGCTTTGTACCAAAGGTGGCACTGGTATACGACATTCTGCTCCCCTTGTTCCTTCACCTTCGAATCCTGGGAACTTATGCCCTGAATTTCAGCAACCAAACTACTGAAATCTGTATCAGAGATGCAGGAATCTACATCACAGGCAGAAGGTCCTCATTTCCTCCCCTGAACTTTTGCAGAGCTTTCACAGAAAGCTTTGCTGACCATTTTTTACTTTGCTAGATCCTCCAGCCTCTTCCTCGCTGCAGAAAGCTGCTGCTTTTCATCTCTTCCACAAACACCTGCGCACATGGGCCTCAGGTAAACGGGAGTTCAGGGAACTTACACCTGAAAGGAGTGCTGAGACGGGTCTCTGCTCTCCATACACTTCCCTGTATTACCAGGCAAGGAGTTGCCCCGGACCATAAGGAATTTTTCTATGCTACAGGAAGTTCCATGCCATCTTGCTAAATCATCCTCTGTACCCAGGAATTCAGGAAAGGTGCAGAAGAGTGTTCTTTGACTGGGAGAAAACGTGGAGCACAACACAGCAATGCTCTCACCTTCTGGCCATCTGCCCAGGTAATGAGTAACAGCAACACTTACCTTTCAATTAGGTCAAGGCGCAGTTGATGGCCGTAAGGCAAGGTAATTAATTCAAGACCAGAGTTCACTCCCATAGTCTTCCTCATCTCTTCAGAGACTTCCAGTATCCTTGCCACCTGTCAAGGGCAAAAATGGGTGCATGAGTTTTGAAACTGCCTTTAAAAAAACCCCACCTTAGCCACACACAGGTCCTCCAGGTGAGTGCAGGGCACGCAGAGCTGAGTGCACAGCATGCAGCATTACATACAGTCATCTAAGAAAAAACCTTAACTTGCACATGAAAGACCAATACCATTCTTTTTTTCATGATTCAGCCATCAGAAAACATAAGTGACCAAAGTGCTTTATCAGACTTCTGTCCTCCCTCTCTGCTTCCAGGAGGATTTTCACATGCAAGCTCCAGAAAATGTGGTGTTCTCCTGGTCTGATCCTTGTCTGAGTGGCACTGCTCTCTGGCTTTAAAGGTGTATACATCTTCTTTGCCTTCACTGCCAAAAAGACACTCAGAACGTCTACCACCATCACAGGCTCCTCACATGGATTTATGAGTAAAAGGGCTTTAAGGAGGGCACTGAATCCTAAATGCCTGATGAAGTCAGTATGTGAAAGCAGACACCCTTAACAATTTGTCTTTGCTTTTTAAACAAGCTCGCCAGAGAGGTTGTGGGGTCTCCTTCTCTGGAGACTTCCAAGACCCATTTGGATGCATTCCTGTGTGATCTGCACTAGATTATATGGTCCTGCTCTGGCAGGGGCATTGGACTCAATCTCCAGAGGTCCAACCCTAACATCCTGTCATCTGCTGGTCTATGGTCTGTATATTGACATGCTTACAAACCAGTCAGGCTGCTAGTTCCCAATACACCCACTAGCAGGCTTCATGATGAAAGTAATCTAGGCCACAGAAGTCTCACTAGTACAAAATGTAGCATTAGATTTGTTTCATAGACTCAATCAAATTGGAAGAGACCTCCAAGATCATCCAGTCCAACCTATCACTAGGCCTATACAAACAATTAGAGACCATGGCACTAAGTGCCTCATGCATGTAGCTGTCTGCACTACATAACTACTAGCACGCTCCTCATCACAGCTGTCATAACATCTAAGACTTCACTTCTAGAGGCCAGTGTTATGAAGCTGGCAGAGACACACTGATGGCCACAAAATGCCCTCTCAGGCAGATACTTGTTCCATCACTTACCACAGAGGTGCTGCTTTGATTTTTAGACATATCATTATTTAAATGACATAAGACCTATGAACTTATCACCTATCTCAGTTCAAGGCACTTATGTGGGCCCAGCTGCCATGCCAGGTTCACTGCAGTTCTTAGCACAGTACTATGCAAGAAGTTACAAGTGAATGACAGCCATTGGCTGAAGGTGAACTAGGCTTCTCTACACATCCTAGCTAGTTACCATTCCTGCTCCAAAATCCAAACCTTTATTTCCAGAAAACACTCCAGTGACTTAATTGCTTGTACAGGCTCCCACACTGCCAGCAGGCCAATCTCCATGGCCCCATTCCAAAATCTGCAGAATTTAAAATGAAACTCATAATGAGCTAATTAAACATTACATATACATCCTAGAATCAACCAGGTTAGAAGAGATGGCCAAGATCATCCAGTCCAACCTATATATATATGAACTTTTACTACTTCTCTAAGGTGTACATATCCTGTGCCTTTGAACATCATAACTAGAAGACATTCTGGTGGTTGTGACTAGGTTGAAGGTGAATTTGGGAACTAAAAAACTCAAATGATAGAGGATGCTGTTACTACTATAGAACTACGGTAAGGAAGCTACAAGCTATCACTTCTGAAAAGACCAAGCAGTTGTACAGCTGAGTTTTTCTGAGTCACCATGCTTCCTGAAGTCTCAGCAGCAGCCAGCACTGCTGCTGGAGGGAGAAGCTGTGTTTGCTGTTGGCAGGAACTCGGCAGCTGGCAGGCAATCACGCACTCATCCACCCCACTGCTGCTCCAGTGAACTGCCCTCCTCCCAGAGCTATGGTGTGACTCTAACAGCACTATCAGAGTGCTACTGACATATTTTTTCTGGAGCACCACCACCCTTCCCACTTCCTTTCTTGTCAGCAGTGGAGATGCCTAGTAGGAAGCACTGTGTGTTGCTGCTCAAGCTGCTCTTAACCAACCAAAACCCAATAAAAAACACAACACTTGACTCTTGTAGCTGCTCTGTGGCAGGCACAGCACTTAATTGTCCAAGCAAAGTGGTGCAGATTCAGCACTGGCCAGGCCACACTTTGAGTACTGTGCCCAGTTCAGGGCTCTGCAATTCAAGAGAGATGTTTAGGTACTGAATATTTCCAGAGAAGGGCAATGAAGCTGGTGAGGGGCCTGGAACACAGCCCTGTGAGGAGAGGCTGAGGGAGCTGGGGGCATTTAGGCTGGAGAAGAGGAGGCTCAGGGGTGACCTCATTGCTGTCTACAACTACCTGAAGGGAGGCTGTAGCCAGGTGGGGTTGGTCTCCTCTCCCAGGCTACCAGCAGCAGAAGGGGACAGAGTCTCAAGCTGTGCCAAGGGAGGTCTAGGCTCAATGTTAGAAGGAAGTTCTTGCCAGAGAGAGTGATTGGCATTGGAATGGGCTGCCCAGAGAGGTGGTGGAGTCGCAGTCCCTGGAGGTGTTCAAGAAAAGCCTGGACGAAGCACTTATTGCTGTGGTCTAGCTGATTGGACAGGGCTGGGTGCTAGGTTGAACTGGATGACCTTGGAGGTCTCTTTCAACCTGGCTGATTCTATGACTCAGCTGCAGTTACCAGATGATATAATAAATGTGGGGACTTTACTCCTATCTTTCCATATTTCTGACCCAACAGCTGATCTCCAAGCCTCGAAGGCCAAAGAATAAAAAATCCATGTTGTAAAAAAAACCAAACAGTTATTTGTAGGTTTATATCTTTCTAAACAATTCTTCTAGCAATACATTCTCTGATAGGAAAGAAATACATGCCTTGATAGCTGTCTTCCAACATGACCTATCCTGCTTTTAGAGACTTCAGATAAAGATCCGAAGACCAACTAGTTTTAGAAGTCTGAATATATTTAGTTCCACTTAATGTCTTATATTATGGCCAGCAGTAAAGGCAACCAGGTCACATCCATCTACTGTTTGCCCCTGCCATCTGCCTAGCTCTTTCCTGTCACAGAGAGATTCTTCTACATGGTTTACAGCACAAGTAGCTATTGTTCCACTACAGAAGAAAGACTGAGTCACATATACACAGCAACTGATAGGAGATTAAGAAGATACATGGAACACTGAACAGCTGAGTCTAAAGCTGAGGTTGTTGGGCTCCCATTAATCCAAAGGCTTTGCAAACATTCTCGTTCTCCAGAAGGAAAAAGAACTCGATGCAAGCAAGTCAATAAATATGTTACATTAGCTGCAAATTTACCCATTGATCTTTTCAAATCAGTTCTCTTGAAAAATCTACACCTGCACAATAGAAAACAAAGCAAAGAATTCATTTTTTTACCTTGCAGTCCATTCTGAGAATATGCTGTGCAATCACCTTGGGATTGTTGCTGTTGAAAAGCTCCTTGACTCTTCTTAACATTGATGTTTCCAATGGCTTGTTTTCAGGAGGAAGTAGTTTAGATTCAAAATCATTTGGTTTAAAACTAGACACTGTCTCAAAAACTGGTGCAGAGAAGATGCTGTCTTCTTCAGCCATCTCAGTTGAGGCTTCTAAAGGATCTGCAGAGTCCACTATAAGGTCATCCTCCAGGATCAAATAGCTTGTTTCTGAGTTCCTGAATGAGTGTGCTCCTCCCTCCTTTTGTGACAGGTGTTCCACGTAGCTGTTCTGACATAAATGTTGCTTTGCAGGAGCTCTGATAGGGCTTAGCTCACAACAGAGACCTTCTGCACTGTAGGAAGCCAAAGGAGAATCTGGGGGTTTCATCGGGAGTGCTTTGCTGGGTTTAGGTGGAGGTTTTGGACAGAGCTGACTGTCTGATCCTCTAAGAGCTTCCCCTACTTGAGACTCTGATGTGACTCTTTGAACAACTGTGGGGCTTAGAGATGGTTCACTGCCTGTTCGAAACGCAGGAGAGCTGGGACAGGAGTTTGTCTCTGCTTCAGGTAATCGAGATGGATGTCCTAGACCTGCAGGGGAAAAGGATATTTTAGGTCAGAACACACACAATTCCTGATGCCTGTCTTGGGGTTCAACTGCTACTGCTGTTTTTTGAGGAAAATATTGTCAGGTGTCAGTCATTTGCTAACAAAAATGTATGTGAAATGATATTGAGCAATTAACTACACAGCAAATTCTCTTCACTTGATGATCCTCCCAAAACCCCAAACAGAGAACAGCTGCACCATACCATTATTCTGTGGTGACTGCAGCCTCTGCTGCATACACTACATAGGCTATCCTGTCAGAGCTAGATAGCCTCCATAGCTTGGAACAGGAGGTGTCTTTGTAACCCGACCTAGGCTATGAACATGGGAACTTTCAAGCCAGGCCACATGGAAGATTAGTCACTTCTGAGAATGACAACTTTGAGATGAAAGAAAAGCTTCCCACATTCAAGCCAGAACCTGCAAACAAGGTATGGAAGGAATACACTTCGGGGATGCTAAAATTGGGGTTTTTTTTGCCAAGAGTGGCTTATTTGAAGAGCTAAAGAAATGCATCTATAATCTGTGTATTTGTGCCTCATCCTGTACCCACTGCACATGCAAACCTCAGCATCCAATATCAGACCGAACCTATACCAGACACCCCACATCTACAGTTTGCTGCTATCTACAGCAAAGTGGCCTGCTGCATCATGTGGGGCTTACTGCTTGTTTCCACCTGGCTCTCAAGCAGACAATGAAATCTGCAATCACTGCTCATAAGCAGTTTGATACCAGAATCTGCTGAGAGGACCTTATGACAAAATGCACAGCAGTACTCTTCAGATTAACTGTTACAGTACCTAAAGAAAATTTTTGCAGCTATGAACTGGAACAAGAGTTCATAGCCTTGTTTTATGAGTGTATGTCAATCCCAGTGTTGAACACAGGAGCATACCCTTTCTATCAAAATACAGTCTCAAGTCATAATAAATACAAACCTTTCAACTTATCTCTGTCTCAGGTATTTCCACAACAGGCACTGTACATGTAGCAGCTACTGTATTAAAGATGACTACCAACCTCTGAAGCCAAGCACTAGAATTTGTACACATGGCAGCAGATGCATCATTGCAGGATTCCATACACAGTGCATTAGTATGGAAACAGTTGCTCAAACCTGAAGGATTTCAGAAAGGAAAAGGCACAACCAACAAATGATCGAGTTGGTACACTGGAGGAAGACAAAGGCAACAGCTGTGGAACCAGACAGCAGCAAAAGGGATGGTTGGGGGAAGAGAGATTGAGAGACAAGAGGACAGAAGTGGGTACAGAAGCAACGGTAGTGCTTTTCTCCTGGTGAGGAACACTACCACATCTGCATAATTGACCCCATGAAAAAGGCAGTTACTAGGATTGCCATGAAGCTTTGCTTCTACTTAATAGATTTCTGTCAGAGTGACAGCAGTGAAACAAGTTAGTTCTTGCAAAGCACAAGTGGTGAAAGGTAACACAATCAGAAAGGATGTGAATGCCAACTCCAGCTGCCATTCTTTTTGTGTGGAAGCCTGCAAAGCTGTGCAATCAACTAGCTGGTGCAATGTAAATAAAAAACCTGTTGCAGTGAGTTAAAAGGCAAGCAGTATGCTAGCACTGCGTGCCCTGGCCATTAAATTCAACTATACAGCACTCAAAGTCTCCTAACAGAATCTTGTGTGTGCCTGGGTGGTCTAAGTGTGAAACAGTTAATTAAAACATACCTATTAACAGATAGCTCTCTGACTGGTGAGCCTTCAAAGGGAACCTTTTCTCCAGAAGATGATCCAAGCTAGCTGGCTGGCTACCACTTTTTTCTTTATTTCTAGGGTAGAAAAAAAAATGCAAACAAAAACATATCAGTATTTGCAGCAGTCTTTAACACACACACCTAATTGCCAGTATGTATCATAACCAGTGCAAAGGGTCCTTAGCTTTCCACTTGGGCAGCTTACAAGAATAAAAGGTACTTCATAGAACCATAAAATCAGTCAAGGCTGGAAGGGACCACAAGGATCATCTAGTTCCAATCCCCCTACCTTGGGCAGGGACACCCTACCGTACATTAGCCTGGCCACAGCCTCATCCAGCCAGGCCTTAAACACCTCCAGCCATGGGGCCCCAACCACCTCCCTGGGCAACCCATTCCAGCCTCTCACCACTCTCATGCTCAACAACTTCCTCCTCATATCCACTCTGAATCTCCCCACCTCCACCTTTGCTCCATTCCCCCTAGTCCTGTCACTCCCTGACAGCCTAAAAAGTCCCTCCCCAGCTTTTTTCTAGGGCCCCTTCAGATACTGGAAGGCCACAAGAAGGTCACTTCGGAGCCTTCTCTCCTGCAGACTGCACAGCCCCAACTCTTTCAGTCTGTCCTCATAGCAGAGCTGCTCCAGCCCACTGAGCATCCTCATGACCTTTCTCTGGACATGCTCCAGCATCTCCACATCCCTCTTGGAAGAGTAGCTCCAGAACTGGATGCAGTACTCCAGGTGAGGTCCCAGCAGAGCCGAGTAGAGGGGGAGAATCACCTCCTTTGACCTGCTGGCCACACTACTTCAGTACTACTGCTACAGTACTTCACGCAGTTGTGGCAGCAGTGAAAGGTGTGAACCTGCAGCATTCACGAGGGCATTTCTTTGAATGCTAAGGAGTTTTTAATGGAACGTTTGCTTTGGACACAGAAGTTGGGATCTATTATCCCACAAATCAAATCAAATATGGGAAGACTGCCTTTCCTGGAGTAGCAGCAGCAAGATTTTACTTCTAACATTTTGTCATGCTAGTCAAGATCTGCCACGGCACTGAAGAGCAGGCTGCACCACTGCTGAGCTTCCAGAATCTACCTTTGCTTTCATTCTCTGGGTTTGCTGATTATTTTTCTTTAGGCCCTAAAAAAATCCTTTTAGAAAAGTCAGCAAACCCTCAGGCCTAGGTGTCCACCTAAAATCCCAGTGCAAATTCACACCAGCTGCAGCAAGAGCTAAAAGAGACAAGAAAAGTACCTCAGCAGCCTTCCTCTGGCGATGCTCTGCTCTGGGAACTGCATGCTAGACAGCCCAAGGCTCAGCCTTTTGGCAGCTTCTGCTTTGCCCTCCGGGGTGCTTGGCTCCTTCTGCCGGACCGGCGTTGCGCCGTACTTCTCTTCTAGGCACCTGAGGGGCACAGTCCTGTTGATAGGCTGAAAAATAATGGCTCCACTCTGCTTGGATATCGGGGTGCGATTCCCGACGTAGTACCTCACTAAACCGGGAATACTGTCAAAGCCTTCAAGGTCAAACTGATACTGGACCCGGCAGTAGGCTTCGTTGAGTCTTAGAACTGTTCTGTGGATTTTAAAATGCTGAGAGGTATTTTTCCATTGACAGGTAAGAACAAAGTTGCCAGGACTGGAGAGAGAATCTCTAATCAGAAAATCTCCATCTCGCTGAACTAGGCCTTCTGCCACCTTTGAGGAAGAAGAATCACACAGAAAGTACTTTCAGAATCGGAAAACAAGTACCCAAACAACACATAGCAACAAAATATTCTTCAATATAGGAGTTAATCTGGCTGCTTTGGGAGGAAATAGAAAGCAAAGCATGAAAAAGAATGATGCCTCCAAGTCTAAAAGTCATCCCACAGCAGAGGTCTGGAGGGGCTCTCAGAACGTGCCCAGGAGCCATAAGCACAACCCACTTTCGCAGATGTATTTCCTTCAGTTTGCCACCATTAAATAAGGCATGAAGGGAAAGCCAGGACTCAGGATTTTAGAGTTTAAGGCATCTGAATAGACAGGCTGAGCTTTAGAAGCCATTAATATCGGATGCCTGAAACCATCGTTTCATTGTTAACCGAAGTGACAAAAGCTTTCACTTTTTGTTCATTATGGATACTGCATAGCACTAGGAGGAGTCAGAGACATCTTGTCTTGAGTGATCGGCTTTGCTGAAGTGCAGCCGATGTGGCTCCTGTTGCCTGCTCTCCTTGTGTGAGCCCTGCGGCTCTGATGAGAGCAGAGCACGCAGAGCAGGGAGGCCTGCAGAGGGAGCCCCAGGGGCTCTGGGAACTTCAGCTCCACTCCCAACAACAGTTTTAGTGTATTTTTAACTGCGTTTGTAACAATCAAAATTAAATTATTGAATGATTCTGTCGTGGTTTCTTTCCCCCTCCTCACAAATTACATATGCAAGAAAAAAAAACACAGAAAGAAGAAGGCACATCTTAGCTACAGTTAAGAATACTGAACCAAATGATTAGTTTCTGAATAAATATGGAGATTCTCATCTGAAGCTTAAGTTCCATTTTGCTTTTATTCAGTCCACTCAGATCCTGAAATACCCTGAGTTTCCACCAGCGTCTGCCCTGAATCCTTCCTCAGCAGCCTCATTTTGTGCCAAGCTGGGATAAACTCCCATACCTTCCACGTGAATAAGCATTATTATGTCTCTGCTACAGCAATGCAGGCAGCACAGATGCACGCAGCACTTCAGTCTGTGAAAGCTCAAAGCACGTTTTGCAGCGCCAAGACCACGTACCTGCCGAGGAATACGTCCGTGGTACCAGGCATGGCTGCGCAGGTCGTCACTGTTCAGCTGCAGCTCTTCCTCTAACTCCTTCTTGAGTTTTTCTGGGCTGTTGTCCATAACCTGCCGCTCCCTAGAAAACTGCAATCAAAGATTAAAAGCTTCATCTGTGCCAAGTTTAGTGATTAACATTTTACCTGGGTTGTAACTTCCATCACATGATCAGCAGCAGCCACTGGAATGCAGGTGGCTGCCTGGAGCAGGCTGGCCTGGCTGCGCTCTCCAGAGTGTGCTTGCAAAACCCAGCGCCCAGCGAGGGAACCTGTAACACGCTGCGCAGCGCAGTGCTCCGTCTGCACACCAACCTCGCAACGACACACCTACAAACTCACTGCTCTTGCTTCCACTTCCCAAAAACAATACCCCTGAAAATAAACAGAGCTGGCCCCAAATGCCCTGCAGGCTCCAACAGTCTTCCTCTTGTTTGAGCTTCCATTTCGAATTCAGATTCTTTCCCATATGCTCCATTTGAGCCAATCCAGGTAAGAACATTCCAGATGCATCAGGACAAGCTAACCTGGACATGCTTGGTTGTTGAGTATTTCTACATGAAGTATGACAAAAGGATTGTGGGAGTGAAATAACCTCAGGATTGCAATTTCCTGTCTACTCACAGCCACACTGGACCTCTTGGAGGTCTGTACTCCACAGTCCTTGAAGACCTAAGGCTCAACCCAGGACAGTGCTTCACCAAAAGTTTGCCAAAGTCAATTTTCAACCTTAAAGGGCTTACTTCTAAGAGTCATTAAAGGAAGGTTATTCTTCCCCTGTACTCAGCACTGGTCAGGCCACACCTTGAGTACTGTGTCCAGTTCTGGGCCCCTCAATTCAAGAGAGATGTTGAGGTGCTGGAACGTGTCCAGAGAAGGGCAACAAAGATGGTGAAAGGCCTGGAACACAAACCCTATGAGGAGAGGCTGAGCGAGCTGGGGTTGTTTAGACTAGAGAAGAGGAGGCTCAGGGGTGACCTCATTGCTGTCTACAACTACCTGAAGGGACATTGTAGCCAGGTAGGGGGGGGGCTCTTCTCCCAGGCAACCAGCAATAGAACAAGGGGGGACAGTCTCAAGTTGTGCTGGGGGAAGTATAGGCTGGATATTAGGAGGAAGTTCTTCCCAGAGAGAGTGATTGGCATTGGAATGGGCTGCCCAGGGAGGTGTTAGAGGCACTGTACCTGGAGGTCTTCAAGAAAAGACTGGATGAGACACTCAGTGCCATGGTCTAGTTGACGGGATAGGGCTGGGTGCTAGGTTGGCCTGGCTGATCTTGGAGGTCTCTTCCAACCTGGTTGATTCTATGAATTTATGTCCAAGATGCTAAGAGACATGTTTTAGCACCAGACTTGGTAGAGTTAGATAATGGTTGGACGTAATCTTAAAGGTCTTTTCCAACTGAAACGATCTTCCCTTCCTACTGAAAGCAAGCTCTTGTTGCCCCTTAGCACAAAAAGCAGAAGAGCTGCTTGGAGAGATCTTCACAACCACTGTAAAATGTTCTCTTTCATAAGCGCTTGGTGCAGGGAAGTTCATCGGTCTTCCCAACATTTCCCAAGGGCAGGGGACTTCACTCTTGCTGAAGGATTTCAAAAGCTTACCACACCCAGGAGAAACAGGGTCATGCTAGGAGCATGTTCTACACTGACCAGTGTGCTCTCTCTCAAAGACAGAAGGTGAGAGGGCCCAGAGGGCAGACTAAAATGCGGTGTTTTGCCCCAGTGCATCACGGCTTTATCTCTGCTCTGGGTACGAGGCAGAGCTCGCTGACACGCTGCTGTGAGTGGGCAACACAGGCACAGCTCACAGAGGACCCGGGTGTGCTCACCCACCAGCACTCTGCTGTCAAAACAGCTCTCGATGGCAGGGTTTGTTCTACCTACCGAATACTCGCAGCACCTAACTGTGGGAGCAGCTGGCACACATTTAGCACGTCTTTCCACAGCGCTCCCTGCAATTGCAAGCACACTGAATGACAAGAGATTACTAGACAGCAGGGTTTCGGTGGAATGATGCCAGAAGAGGCATCCTGCTGCCAAGACTATTGAAACATGCTGGGAGCAATAGAAATTCTAAGATAGATTCTCCTCCTCTCTCTGCTTTTCTCAGAGAAGCACTAAGGCTCCTCTTAGGCAAACACACAGTAGCTTATACAGGAAGGCAACAAATTAAAAACAATTTGGTAAAGAATAACTTTTCACCTTAGCTTTCCTTCTGTGGACCATAACAAGGTGGTGTTTATCCATACAAATGGATACAAACTGGAAACAAACTCCTTTGTGCTTCTGTACCATCAAGGTCTTTAACTCCTCCCAAGCTCTGTGAGAAGAAACTGCGGCCACACAGGAAACTGTGACCTTCACTAGGAAAAGGGAGATTATTCTTCCCCTGTACTCAGCACTGGTCAGGCCACACCTTGAGTGCTGTGTCCAGTTCTGGGCTCCTCAATTCAAGAGAGATGTTGAGATACTGGAATGCGTCCAGAGAAGGGCGACAAAGCTGGTAGGGGGCCTGGAACACAGCCCTGTGAGGAAAGGCTGAGGGAGCTGGGGGTGTGCAGCCTGGAGAAGAGGAGGCTTAGGGGTGACCTCATTGCTATCTACAACAACCTGGTGGGGGTTGGTCTCTTCAACAGAACAAAGGGACACAGTCTCAAGTTGTGCTGGGGAGATACATGGTGGATGTTAGGAGGAAGTTCTCCCCAGAAAGAGTGACTGGCATTGGAATGGGCTGCCCAGGGAGGTGGTGGAGTCACCGTCACTGGAAGTGATCAAGAAAAGCCTGGATGAGGCACTTAGTGCCATGGTTTAGTTGACTGGATGATCTTGGAGGTCTCTTCCAACCTGGTTGATTCTATGGTTCTATGTGAAGAGATGAAGTTATTGGGTGTAAAAAGAGTCCTACAGAAAGCTTGGTAAGGAGTCGTGTCCAAAAGCTTATCAAGCTAGGCTAAAAATCCCCTCTTCACTCCAAATCTCTGACTCATCAGACTGACACAGCTAAAATAATAACTGCACATGCTTGTCACCTTTATTTCCCAACTCAAATGGCTGGGCACCTATTTAAAGCTGACTGGCATTGATTCCAGATTTAAGAGCTGGCCATTTCACTGCTGCATCTCACAGCATGATAGCAAGCATTACAGCACTCACATGAACTGACAGCAGAGTGAAGAGCACACAAACTGTAAGAAGACTTTTCATGAGCACCTCTCTCCTGAGCACAGAGGGAAGTGGCTGGAAAACCTTTAAAATACCCTCTTCAATCTGAGCAACAACATTCAGTTGTAATGGTAGAAAACTATGAACACAAGGTATTTTATATCTTGCTGATCTTCTAAATCTTCTAAACTGCTACTTAAATGTGAATTGTATTGAATTTTTTGAAAGGGCTTAGGATTGAATAGAGTTCTTAAAAGAAATCCAGAGCTACTGTACAAACTGTTACCATCATTCCAAAAGCATCTTGCCGTGTCTCACTGTTAGGCAAAGCTGTTGTAAACAGAACAGACTGCAACATACAAAGGCAATACCTGAATGTGCTTAGGGAGAGAGATTCTTAGCCAACACAAAAGAGCCATATGTCTTTGTGTATGGACTAATCTCATCCATTGCACTGACAAATTATCTTAAACAGGATGATCAAGTTACAGATACTCATGAATTACAAATAGAGCAGAGAAACCCAGAATTTCTTCTGGTGGTTTAAGGGATTTGTCACTACTCGAATGAATGCAATGAGACACACATTGCATTTGAATTACATCTAGCAACATAACAAGAGAAACATTTAAGGAATCCAAACCAACTAAATTGTTAACATTCATGATTACTGGTTTGTTAAAATCCTCTCCACCGTGGTCTACCACACTGAGGACACACTGATTGACAGAGGTCAGGCATCTCCCAAGATGAAGCAAACATGCTTAAATAACCCCTGTGCAACTCTGAACTTGGTGGAGGAACTCCTGTGGCTAGCCCAAATCCCAAAGAACACAAGGGGGAAATGGCTTAGGTAAGCAAATTTAGTGGTAGAATGTCTTGCTGCAGTTGTTTGTTGGCTGAGACTGATTTCTTTTACAGCTTGTGTGCCTGTCTGTAATCATCTCTTCCTGGCTCCCCGGGCTCCAAGTGCACACTGCTGGCTCCTGTTGAGCTTCTCATGCACCAGCACCCCCAAGACCCTCTCCTCAGGGCTGCTCTCCAGCCACTCACTGCCCAGCCTCTATTTGTGCTTGGGATTGCCTCGACCCAGATGCAGGACCTTGCACTTGGTCTTGTTGAACTTCATGAGGTTGGCTTGTGCCCACCCCTCCCAGCCTGTCCAGGTCCCTGTGGATGGCATCCCTGCCCTCCAGCCTGTCTGCTGCACCACACAGCTTGGTGTTGTCAGTCACAGCAAAGCAGTCGTTTTTATTATCTAGTAAGTGAGGTAATTGTTTGAAAGCAGGAACATAAAAAAGGCTTTTAGTACCAACTTCCATCTAATGTTAACTTGAAGGTAATGAAAAGACAAAATTCTAATGGACTCTACTTCCACTTTCCACAACACTACAGAAAACAAGTCCTTAATTTTTCAGGTGACTACATCCAGAGACGGGACAGCCTAATTTCTAGAACATGGATCCTGAGAAATTCTGAGTTTAGAGTTAGCCATATCCTCATCTCACCAACTCTTGAACTACCATGTTAAAAGGATTTCAGAAGTTGTGTAGGGTTTTTTGTCTTACTCTGAGAAACCTCTCAATGAAAAGTATTACTAAGAAGTTAAATGCATAAGCATCTACTGGAGAATATTCTCATTCCCATTAAACAGGAACTGCTCACAGGGCACTAGTGGTGTCTGTGCTATGCATACATTTATGATTGAGGATATACTGCAGTCAAAATTTGATAAACTGTACAAAACTACCATTGAAAAAGGTTATGTAAGGCTCATTAAAACCCAGACTTGGCTGCAGACAATGGGGAACTGGTGTGCTACACAACATTAAGTAACTTTGGAAAGTCAGCCTTTTCCCATCTGGCCTTCTTTAACAGCAACAAATCTAATAGCAAAAAGGCTGGGTGTTGGTGACTTGCAAACTCATGTTATCAAATTCAGCTGCCTCCACATAGACACTGAAACTGAACACATGAAGCCCGAGGATGTCAGTGAAACAGATTTAGACCATCACACGCTAAAGAAATATTAATTAAGATCTGCTATCTATAAAAAGTGTTTGCAGTTCATCCAAGATAAGAGAGAGCATTTGCAATAAGTAGCTTCTTATAAATGGCTTCTTACACATGTCACATTCACAGCATTAGTACATCACCCAGTAATGAGATAGATCAACATGCTGGAAGTTTTAAACCTTGGCAATCCTGATAATTTGAATGGCTTTCCCCTTTTGCACAGCTTCAGCCGAGAGTGAATCATAGCTGAGAAATTAAGAACTGAAATGCTTGGGAAGGTCCTCCCCTCCAATCACAGTAACTATACTAGCCAGAGCTAAAAAAACCTCTGTCTTGTGGTGAAGTTAACTGTTAATTTATTGAAATTCATTTTTTATCACTAATTTTTCCTAACAATTCTTAACTTCCAAAGAAATGCAAAAAATAATGAACAATATTTTGGCTTGAATGTGGCCTAAGTCAGAATGTAGGAGTCCCTCTTCAGTTTGGTTTTTTTTTTTCAAACACAAACAGGAACCTCTTGCCTTGAAGTTTCCTTTCATTTTCCTCAAATGTAGAAGCTGACCTGACCTGTAAACAGCTATTAAAACCAAATGGAATTGTAAAATATTGATACCTACCATGACTACAGAATGAGTTGGTCCAAGTTCAGATCTTCTGCTCTGATCATTGTTCTTATATTCATGCATGGGAAAACAACTGAAACAACTGCTATTGGGATACTATTTTCATACACTAACCTTAACCTGAGCGCTCAAGTGCAGTACTATTTCCTGTGCTTTCAAGGGACAGGAGTCATCTCTCAGCTCGGCCACATACTGTTTTCAAATCAAACAACACAGCCATAGTGAATTTATCCTGATGCATCAAAAACCTGAACCTCTCTCTGCAGAGGTTGCTGTGGCCTTTTGGTATGCTTATTTATGAATCGATTTAGTATTTCATTACAGTTGTAATTACTGTGAAATGAAGAACTAATCTCATCTAATTACACACATTGATTTTGCTGGAAGTGGCACATTTACACAGATTAAGACAATGACTCAGGCTGGCTCATTCCATCCTAGGCACTATGGCATTTCACAGAACATACATCGCCTGGCCCCAAGGTACACAGCTTACTTCAACTGACCACCAGGTGTTTCTGCACCTACAGCCACCTTCTCTTCAGCAAACGTACCCCAGTTTCCCACTACCAGAATGTCTTAAAATAGCAGCTCATCAGATTCAACTCATGCTAAATCTGCACGCTGGAACACATGCATTCAAATCTATTTTGAATGCTACAAATCTCTTTAAATAGAATCTTATTTCTGAAAGAGCCCAGCTGTAATTTCTTTCCACATAAAAGGTTTTATTTTGTGCCTTCCATACAGCAAACACTATAAATGATTCAATTTCTCTAGAGAGTATATGCATTAGACTAAAGGGAAAGTTGCCATGACAACGTCACTGTTATTTTAGGTATCAAAAATTCATGCCAAGTTAAAGGGTAGTGGTCAAGAGCAACGGTTTCATAACTTCTCTGACAGCCAGCAATAAAACCCAACGCAATTTTTAAAGTTTAGAACAGAAGAGTTAAGCCTTGTGATTAAAATTGGAATGAAAATTAATTGCAGTAATAGGAGAGCATCTTTAGCTGTCTGTTCTGATAGTAACTTCTGTCATTTGTCCCAGCGTGAAAGACAGGACAGCCTGAGCAGAATCACTTGTTCAGTGTGCCCAAAAGATTGAGCTCCACCCTCCACTTTCAGAAGCGGACAGTTGAAAGGTTGAATCACAAAGGGAGAGAGAGAATGGGAGCAGCTGTTCCAAACCTTCAAGTGCTTCCACCAAAGTTTGAAAGCCAAGAGGCCAGAAGGTAGCAACCTTCACACCCTTCTTCACTGCAAGTGCTCCAGAAAATGTCTTACATGGTGATTTACAGCACTGACACTTTGTTATTCAAAGGACAAGTGAACCACAAGTCTTAGCAGATTCAAAAGCTGAGGTGTAGCTCTCAGATCCTCAAAAGCAGTTAGATAACTCACCTGATAACAATTCAGTTCTCAGGCCACTTAGACACCTTCCTAAGGGCTTTTTCTCTGCACATAGTGCATTTCTGCATAAAGTTGTCCCTGCCCATGGTAAAAGGGTTGGACTAGGTAATCTTTAAAGGTTCTTTCCAACACAAACCACTCCACCACTATATGATTGTCCATGCTGTAATTTTAACAGTTCTAAAATAAAAAGACATGTTTCAGACTATCTCAAGTGTTAAAAAAACGCCTCTGAACACAACTGCCTATGCTCTCAGGGTGCAGGTGAAAAAGTTAGGTCTGATCAGCTAAATTCTGAAAGCCTGAAGCTTTGCTAAAATTCGATTCAGCAAGTTCCAAAACAGAGCATTTTTAACTTGGTCCCTGACCATAAAGATAGCCAGCTTCAGGCTCACAAAACTGAAAGTTGTTTGAGACAACAGTCAATTCTAAAGACATTAGAAGAGAAACACACTGTACCCAGCCACTGTGTAAAAACAAACAGTCTGAACAAGGCTAGCAGCGTTACTGCCCAGCACACTGGATGCATGCAATTGGAAAAGGGCACCTACCTTGACTCTGACAACAGACTTACGGTGATAAGAGCAGCAGAGTGCTGCAATCAGCATTTGAAGAACATCATAGCCCTTCGGCATTTTCACTTTTGCTGCTTGTGGCTCCTCGAGACTGAAGGTAACTGTCACTGCGAGCAGTGTTCGGAGGTTCAGCAAGCTCCTTAGTACGGCCACTGCCCGACAGGGCTGCTACCGCCCCCGCCTCGCCTAGCAGCCCGGGACACTTCCCACAGCTGAAGCCGATACTATCGATTCCGCGGCCGCCGGCGTGCTTGCCTCCAGCATGCCATACAGTGCCAGAACCCTCATGTGATCTCCTTCACTCACCAGTGAAATCCTAGCTCCTCTATCTTGGTACTCCCCGGTTCGGAGATGTATTTAAGCAACCAGATCAAGGCAAACTTCCCCTCTTTATGTGATACAATACCTGTCTCCCTGTGCTGATAAACGCTTACTTAGTTGCTACAGTTCATTCATGCTACATCTCTATCTGTATCATCAATAATACACACTTAAAACACACACAAAACCCCCTAAACCTAAGAGGAAAAACAGTGTATTACTGATCCCTATGTACTCAACTAAGAATTACATCCTTAGAGCTTAGGTAAACAAGGAAAACAGTAAGTCTGTTTATTGTTCATTAAGATGCTTCTAGCAAGCAGTCCTTGGAATACACAGCAAGAAACCAACACTGTCACTGTGGACAGTATTAGTGGTGCAACTTTAGCACCTTTAGTATTTTGATCTATCAGTGGACAGCTTTATCCTGGCAATAGTCCCAAGGGATTGTGCAAACTGCTATGAAAAGAAAGAACTGGATTCAAGAACATCTCTGATTTAGCAAAATAAACACTAAGACAAAATTAAAAGCAGTACTTTCATTTATGCCTGCAGTTCTATTCACTTGGACAGTATGCTCCATAGCTTACTGACCAGTCAACCACTCATCAGTAAAGAATCTGTCCTGCATGCCTCAAGGCTCTCTCAAGAACAGAGGCAGAAAAAGGCAAATAACTTGTCCAATTATAACAGGTGTTACAGACAAGACCTCACCTCCCTAGCAGCCCAATTAATAGACTTGGTGAAAGGAAACAAAATGCACTGAACTGAGGTATGTAAAGAAAGCCTTGTGACACTTAGAAAGAGGAAGTTCCATGGAGACCACTCATTTAAAACCTTGATGGTACCAACAAATCCAGAAGTCACAGGTATTTGAGATCTTAGAGTAAGAACTAATTAGTCCTAACAAATGGTTAAAAGGAAGTTACTTTTTCATCAGCAACAAATGTGTTCCATCATTAGGAGGGTACATATATTGAATGCTTACTGATATCCTCATTACTTGCAAGGCAGTACTTCTCATCTAAATGTAACAGAGTACTTCCATCCCACAATGACTGACTTTTGAGTGGCGTCAGTGCCTACACCAAGCAGTGAGACTCGATGTATACACTAAGCAGCAACACTGAGCAAAGAAAAGATATAAAACATGCACTGCCTTCCAATACAAGGTGTGTGGAAGTGACAAAAAGGTAAATGAAATTCACAGATTCGTCAGGAGAGGCATTTCTGCTTTGTAACAGCGACAAGAAAGTGTTAGTATCATTGCACTACACTGTAAGATTTCATTTGGAATGCCAAGGGCAGAAACTATCTAGACAACTCGAAATTACAGCACATGAAAAGAAGGGCTATCAGTATTACCAATGTGTTTGGGCAGCAGAAACCAACTAGCTTTGCAGTACAAAATAAGGTTGGCAGCTTTTGCTCTGAAAAGAATTAGAAGCAAGTTCCAGAAAGGTGAGGAGTTCTTTATGGAGTTAAAAAAAACAACAACATAAATTAAAAATTATCTAACCAATGAGTAAAGCTATATTGGAATTTAGATGGAAGTTCTCTCAATGATCACCAAGAATAAACCCCCCCCCAACTGAAAAAACAAAAACAAAAACACAAAAAACCACAAAATTGAGAGCTGGAGTGGCAAGTCTAATGGAGTTCAAAATTAGACACTCACAGAAAACATTAACACCCAAGCCCCCATAGCAGCATGGGGGCAGCACAGAATCCTTTAAGTACTCCTGTTTTCCTGCTTTGTCAGGTTCTAGGTTGCAAATCCATCTATTGCTGTAGTTCACTAGCTAAATTCACATTTCCCATGCCTTGGTAACTTCACACATACAATCATGTCTTACAGAAAGAGCTACTACTTTTGCAGCTTCTCGTATGACATGCTTACCCAGGGATACTTAGTGGGATTTGGGCTTCCCAATTCAAGACAGAGAGATTTGCTGGAGAGAGTCCAACAGAGGGCTACAGATATTATTGACTGGAACATCTATCCTGTGAAGACAGACTGAGAGACCCCGGGCTGTTTAGTCTTGAGTGGAGAAGGCTGAGAGTGGATCTTATCAAACATCTGAGGAATGGGTGTCAAGATGAAGGTGGCAGTCTCTTTTTAGTGATGCCCAGTGATAGGACAAGGAACAAGCATAAGCTGGAACACAGGAGGCTCCACCTCACCGTGAGGAGAAACTTCTTTACTGGAGCAAGCTACCCAGAGAGGCTGTGGAGTCTCCTTCTCTGGAGACTTTCAAAACTTGCCTGGACTCATTCCTGTGTGGCCTGGCCTAGGTGATCCTGCTTTGGCAGGGGAGTTGGACTAGATGACCTCTAGAGGTCCCTTCCAACTTCTAACATCTGTGATTTTATGACTCTAGTTCAAATGATGTAATTCTCAGTGTGGTTCTTTCCCCTTAAACAAGTAGTGAAGAGCACAAGGGAGACAAAGAATGAAACCTTTGTGTATGAATCATCTTCCCAATGTTTTTCAACAGGACCTAGATTCCCCCTCCAGTCTTTTCCCCACTAAAAGCAAAGGAACACAAAATCATTTTGGTTGGAAAAGACCTTTAAGACCATTGAGTGCACCAAGTCCAGCCATTACCTACTTCTATCCAGCCTTACCTTCATCAGAATTCCTGGATTGTAGCCCCCTTCAATGGGAGTAGTGTAGTTCAATCTGGAAAGTAAATTTTGCCTAATTCATTGTGGCCACGTCTACTTTTCATTTGAAAGGCTTGTTACTAGGCAGCAGCAAAAAAGCTTTGCTAGATTGACAGCTCTATGAGCAGCAGGGCATCAACTACAATTGGTGATTCCCAGTTCCTTATCTCCTGTCTGTAATGAAGAATCCTGTATGCTGTGAGGAAGCCAGGAATATGGAACTTTAAGACACAATACTACACAATTTCATGCAGCAGCTGCTAACACTTTATCAACAGTATAAGTGGTAGGAAAGAACAAACTTAACTTAGATGTGAATGTAATTAAACTAAACTAATGGGAGCTTTGGTTTTAGTAAAGGTTAGCATGACTTCTGCACATATAGCACAAAAAATGGATGGCATTCTTAAGAGCCAGAGCCTTTGCATGACACTGTGTTACAGCACTCTGACAATAAGGACTACTGGAAGCAATCCCAATGAGTACATAAGAAACCTCTGGGCAACAGCACAACAGCTTCTGCACTGGTTGCTATCATGGAGCTGTTTCCAGTCAGCATGACTTAAAATAGCTTTCAGGCTGCTTCAAATAACAGTTCACATCTAGATAGGATTTACATTTGTGAATACAGAGAACCAAATGATGGTTTAGCCACACTTACACTCTCCTGTTGCACTAATTTTTGCTGCCACTTTGGGTTCTTACAGTTTGCACATGAGAAATAAAGCATGTTTCTTGCACCTTAGAAACATTAAATACATTTTTTCAGCTAAGTTAATGTATTGATGCATTTCTAATGCTTTCCAGCAGCAAAATATCAACCACTAGATTTATTTATTTGATTTAAAAGATTCTTGCCAGGGATCTTAAAATATCCAATAATTGCCTAATCTCTAAGGATGAATGGTTGTGACAACTAAGTTTATTAATAAATGATCCCTAAATAAATAGAATTCAAGGTCATGTGAGCTTTCAAGGCCACAAGAACAGCTGTTGATCTGCTGGAGGGTAGGAGAGCCTTGCAGAGGGACCCTGACAGGCTGCCTGGCTGGATGGGCAGAGGCCAATGGGATGAGATTTAATAAGGCCAAGCCTTACTGTGGCCTATACTGTGGCCACAACGAACCCAAGTAGTGCTACAGGCTGGGGCCAGAGTGGCTGGAGAGCAGCCAGGAAAAAATGGGACCTGAGGGTACTGGTAGACAGTAGCTGAACATGAGCCAGCAGTGTGCCCAGGTGGCCAAGAGAGCCAGTGGCATCCTGGCCTGGATCAGGAAGAGTGTGGCCAGGAGGACAAGAGAGGTTATTCTTCCCCTGTACTCTGCACTGGTCAGGTCATGTTAGGAGGAAGTTCTTCAAAAATAGAGTGATTTGCCATTGGAATGGGCTGCCCAGGGAGGTGGTGGAGTCACCACCCCTGGAGGTGTTAAAAGAAAAGACTGGATGAGGCACTTAGTTACATGATCTAGATGACTGGATAGGGCTGAGTGCTAGGCTGGACTGGATGATCGTGGAAGTCTCTTCCAACCTGCTTGATTCTATGATATATATTCTGTTAGGTTCCTAAAGTTTCCTTAGCAAGAAAAAGCAACGTGTCTCTGCTGACCCCATCTGTGCTGCTACAAAGTCTCTAGAGTTATTTAGGGTGGTTTTCATGGTTTGATTTAAATTACACTTACCAGCACTGTGTATGGAGACTGTTCCCATGACACACCTGAACTGTGTCCAGCTCCACTCGCATTACAATGCATATGTAGGAGTTGGAAGCCTTCACACTGGGGCGTACAAACCCGCTCTGGGGAAATCCTTTTAGTCTACTTTAAATGTACTGGTCAAACAAGAGAGAATACAGGGATAATTTCTTTGGGGAAGTGGGTGTGTGTGGTTTGATTTCTTTTAATCTCTTCATCAAAAAAGAAAAACAGACAAAAAACCTTCTATGGCCTCACAGTTGTAAATGGCTGGAGTAAAGGGAGGTTATTCTTTCCTAGTACTCAGCACTGGCCAGGTCACACCTTGAGTACTGTGTCCAGTTTTGGGCTTCTCAATTCAAGAGAGATGTTGAGGTGCTTGAACGCATCCAGAGATGCTGGTGAGAGACCTGGAACACAGCCCTGTGAGGAGATGCTGAGGGAGCTGGGGGTGTGCAGCCTGGAGAAAAGGAGGCTCAGGGGTGACCTCATTGCTGTCTACAACTACCTGAAGGGAGGCTGTAGCCAGGTGGGGGTTGGCCTCTTCCCCCAGGCAACCAGCAACAGAACAAGGGGACACATTCTCAAGTTGTGCTGGAGGAGGTACGGGCTGGATGTTAGGAGGAAGCTCTTGCCAGAAAGAGTGATTGGCATTGGAATGGGCTGCCCAAGGAGGTGGTGGAGTTACCATCCTTGGAAGTGTTTAAAAAAAACCTGTATGAGGCACTTAGTGTCATGATCTAGTTGACTGGATAGGGCTGGGTGATAGGCTGGACTGGATAAGCTTGGAGGTCTCTTCCAACCTGGTTGATTCTATGATTCTAAAGCAACCAAACTCCACAAAAATATAAAAACTTAAAAAAAAAAAAATCACAAGCAGTCTGAAGTAATCAAAACAGTCTGCAGAGGTACAAAGAAACTGCTTTGAACCAAATACCACTCATGTTCATAGAATTGCTTGTAATTCACACACAGAATTATGATCTTGGGTTTCATATTGCAGCAAAATATTTTCACACTAAATGAGATGAAAGAATTAGTAGTCTGGCACTGTTGTTTTATACTACGTCAAAAACCATTTAAGCCTAACTATCCAGTGAAATATATATAAACCTTTAGAATCCTCTCCACTAAACAGAAGTAAACAATCCAGGCAGCTGTAAATGAAAGAAGGTATGGTGTGCCATACAAAGGTCAAGATCAACAATCTGATTTGGTATAGCACGTAGCCAATCCAAAGCACACTGCTCACCCTCACTGGATTAAAGATGACATATGGAATAAGGGAACATCCTGGTTACACAGTGCATACACATGATCTGACTGTGCTTGTGCCTGCCTCTGGCTATAAAATAGCATCTAAAAGGTTGTATTAAAGGATATTGTGAATATAACTTGAAAGAAAAGCCCCAAAGAAAATGGCAACCTTCAAATCTTCAGATTGAAACATTCTTCATTTAATACTTACTTTCTTCTTTGTAATGGAAGAAAATGTCAGGAAACAGAGGACAGCATCTGATAAATTATTTGTCCACACAAACATCTTTACAATGTCCACTACCACTTAGTCTGAGTACTGAATCCTTCAGATATGGCCCATCACTTCTAGCAAAGTTCTGTTAGATGCCTGTGCTAGTTTGAAGCTAGCTAGAATGTTTTGGTGAGAAGGATTAGGGTGATTTCCAAAGTGTGGGGGGGCACATAACACCCAAAACCATCACAATGCCTCAAATACAGGTAGTGCCCATAGATAAACACTTTAAGGGTAGAATAAGTAAAAAAAGGGATGACAACACTGTCAGCTATCATTGCTTACTTTGATGTGTTCCTAATTCAACTGCCTACAGGTGCACATAATCCCACCACTGAGCTCATGTCCTACCAATCCTGTGTCAACCCCCTCTAGAACTGTCTCCTCCATGTTCTTTTCTGTAACCTCACTTCCCGCAGGCTGCTGGTAGTGCAGCTTCTCATAAACCAACAGATACAGCTGCAACAGCAATCACACTTGTTTGCATTGGACAGGTGTGGTATGGGAGAGGTCAGCATAATTTCTTCCTCCTTTCTACGTGAGGCAAAACCAGAAATACACTGCAGCTGTACAGGAACAGTGAGAAAACAGAATTTGCATCTATTTAGATTTCAATGGTGCTTCAGAAAACCACTCTGAAAATCTGACTCTAAACCCCAGATTGGCAGCTAGAGGAAATATGCACCCAACCTGTTTATGCTAAATCCTAATTTGCACTTTAAGGCATCCAAATACCTTTGAAAAATCTGACCTTTTATAACTAAAATATACAAACTTCAAAGTCCTCTGGTAACAACACTGCTTTTCCCACAAGCCATCTTCCTTTTAAGAAGCCACCAGCAGGTTTTATTCATGCTACCAAAAATTAGTATACATATTCTTGAGCTCCATCTACTGCCAACTCACGTACAAATATAAAGCAGTTTTTCTAATGTCTCACCCATCTTTCCTTCACTGTATTCCCTGAGTGGGGATAGGGGGAGGGGAGTGGAAGGAAAGAAGCTATGAAACAGTCATGACTCTCCCTTTGTTCAGAATTAGTTCATAACTTACAGCTTATATTTTCTCTTCTCTTCTGACTTAGCTGCCCTTAGTCTAAATTCAGCTTTGCTGGGCAGCACGCAAGAGCTTTCTCACGTACAAAAAGCAGCCATTAACACAATTGCTAACTTCAGATTTCTGTTTTGAAAGCCTTCACAGCCCTGTCAAAGTAAAGCGTTGGTCTGAGACTTACAACAATTCCAAATATCATTCAAAGATCAAAAATACTTCATCAGGATAAGTAGATGAATTAAAAAAAATCAACTATTTACCTAAAGCTCCTGAATACCCTGAAATACTTTTATACAAAGGGGGATCTAGGAAGTGTGGCACTTGAAAATAAAACTCGCAAGTCAACTTGGGCTCTGCTGGAGCTCAGTCTTTGGAACATCTTTATCAGCACGTATGCATTCAAGAGGCCTGCCTCCCCCTCATAGTTTTGCACAACACATTTTGATGAAGCAAAAGCAGCAAGCTCACCTCAGCTCATGCACATCCCTTTCAACATTTTACTAACAGAAAGATTTGAGGGCATGGACACAGTCTCTGGGTATTCTAAATAGCCAACACAAAATTATACTCCTGCATTTGTGCAGGTGTTCAGTTTTCAGTTGCATCCAACACAGAAAATCTCAGGCAAATCCACTCCTTTGCACACATTACAAGATGGCATCTCAAATGAAATGTACTCCTGCTCCTTCTGCTGCCCTCTCTACAGGCCAGACTGTGTCTAAACAGTACATGTTCAAAAAGAGGCAACATGCACAAACACACACAATGCTCTAGCCTTGCTCTAATTATTGTCAGTGAACATAGCTTCAAGAAATTAAGAGCTTTACCTCCACGGCTTTACAATATGAGCTCCTGAAATGCTTTTAATCTGCTTTCCACAAGCTATATACTCACTCCCCCTTGTGGTTTCTATGCTTACATATACTTAAATCCTCTATAGCAAAACCTTACTTCAGTTAGTTTAAATGTATATACGTTTTCATATCCCAGTCACCTCTTGCTTGTCATCCATCTTAAAAATTATGGAAAGAATCCAAAAATCACCTTTATGGCATAATTTTAGTGGAATAATACTGAAAGACCCAAAATAGAATCATAGAATCAACCAGGTTGGAAGAGACCTCCAAGATCATCCAGTCCAACCTAGCACCCAGCCCTGTCCAATCAACTAGACCATGGCACTAAGTGCCTCAGCCAGGCTTTTCTTGAACACCTCCAGGGATGTTGACTCCACCACCTCCCTGGGCAGCCCATTCCAATGCCAGTCACTCTCTCTGGCAAGTACTTCCTCCTAACATCCAGCCTAGACCTCCCCTGCCACAACTTGAGACTGCGTCCCCTTACATATTTACATATGTATATAAAAGCTGAAATACATAGGAATAATACAAGAAAACACACACATTAAGATGGTCCAACTCATAATAGGTCAGATGTAAGATTAACCATCAGCAAATAGAAAGAATGCATGCTGCTCTAAGAATTTGCAACATCATTTACCAAAGCATACTCAGCATGACAGAAAATGCTCCATAAGCAAAATAATCCATTCCAGCATGAGAAGGAAATGCAAGCATCACTACTAAAAGACTGCATAATAAAGACTGGAATCAATGGAAAGTCACTATCCACTGAACTGAATCCTTAGGAGGTTTATCATTCACAAGGAAAACAAAACAAAACCACAAATATACACCATAAAAAAACACCCCCAAAAAAGCCAACCCCCACACTAACAACCCCCCAGTATGCTAAAAAATAAACTAAGCCAAGCAAACCCAACAAAACACATACACATGAAGTCTCTCAAATAAAAACACCCAACACCAAAAAAACCACATCCCAATCCATAAATTCACCCCAACCCAGATCCTGGAGTTCATCAGGTCATTCAGGAACTGGGGGCTAGGAAAGAACAAAAAGCCTCAAACAGTAGCAGGCTAACTTTGTAATCACTCTAGTAGGAAAACATGAACTAGGACAGTAGACTAAACAGTGCATTGTCTTGAGGAGTTGTAGAATCATAATTCCTGCACATCTACTGCAAACACCAGCATAGGGATTTCATCACTTTGCCCTCCAAAGACTGCAGAAATGCTAAATCTTTTCAGAGACTAGCTTGTTGGTCAAACAAAATCCAACATGAGAAAGTACTGAAATCTGGATGCAAGATTCCAGCACTAATTATCATAGAATCAACCAGGTTGGAAGAGACTTCCAAGATCATCCAGTCCCACCTATCACCCAGCCCTGTCCAATCAACTAGACTACAGCACATGTATCAAACAAAATGAGTTTTCATTAACTCCAAATAAATAGAGCAAGATTCTCATAATGGCTTTAGGGAAATCTGACTACTTCAATTTCAGCTCCACATCTCATGTCATGCTAGTTTGAGCCTCACTGGGATATTTTGGTGAGAAGAATTAGATTATAGGCTGTGAAAAGAAAACACTGGTGATGTCTACTGCACTCATAGGCTTGCTGAGATGGATAAAAACAAGAACTTAAATACAGATAACAGAGTTGCTCTTGGGCTCTGGCTGCATGCACCTCTCTCTCTAACCTGCCACTTATTAACTAATCTGTCTGCTTCCTAACCCCCCTGGCTGACCCTCCAAACTCATCTTGAACGTAAGGCAAACTCTGGGATAAGGTAGAGGGGTGGAAAGGTGTTTGAGAGCCCCTCCTGGGGACTCTGGTTTCTGTATTACTTTTTAACTTGAATATTTCTGTCTATAGCTGTATATATGGTAAATATCTGCTTGTATATTGTGCTAAGCTGTAAATATAAAGCTTCATTCTTTAATTTGCAGCCACTGAGTCTACTCTGGGCGATTTTCTTAAGTGTGGGGGGTCGGGTAACAGACAAACCATAACACGTGGTTCTCCCCCCACCCTTGGCTGCTGAAAGCTTTCAGAAACAAATATCATACATAAAGAAATAGTTGTGCCTTCTAAGTAAAGAAACAGCACATGGTGTAAAAAAGAAGCCTCCTATAAGCTCAGGGAAAAGATGTATTACCTGAAACTTGACTGTTAGCAGAACAGATTCAAAGTACAAGACAAGATGATTTGTCCATCTTATTGCAATAGCTGAAACATAACCCACTAGAAAATTAAAGCAAGGTAGCAAAAAGAAGATATATGGACAAATGGGCACAGAAAAAAAAAATCATATGCATAAAGGTGATTTACATTACATTTCAAGGGAAAACCCTCCCACAGTAATAATGAAAAGGCCGTTAGCATAATCCAGTTTGGAGGTAGAACAGATTATCTTGGGAGGTTAAGAAGTTTCTTTTGCTGGAGGTTTTGAACAAATCATAACATTTTGAACAAATCAGAGACTCCCCAACAGATTTCTCAAGATCTTTCTACAACCTACATCTACAACTTAATGATGGGGAGAGGCCAAATCTTCCCTTCTCCTCCCCCCTCAACCTCCCAGTTCTGTGCCTCCGAAGAAAAAAGCAACCAATTCCTAACTGAAATGCTACGAAATGACTACAAAAGTTACAACGATAACGAAAAACCTGGTTTTGATAGCAGACTTAAGCAAAGAACAAACACAGGCAGTGTTCTCTCTCCAGCAGAGGGCAGTGTATAACTGGCGACTACCCAATCAAGCATCAGAAGGGAACATTTTCCTCGGGAGACAGATATTTAACATTGGATAAGCTCTAACAGGATCTTATGATTCTGAATTATATATCTTGAACACAAAAGGCAACTGCTTTTGTGAAGCTCCAGTTCTTACTGAACTGGGTGGGCAGAGGTCAATGGGATGAGATTTAATAACGCCAAGTGCAGGGTCCTATACTGCGGCCACAACAACCCCAAGCAGTACTACAGGCTGGGGACAGAGTGGCTGGAGAGCAGCCAGGAAGAAAGGGACCTGGAGGCGCTGGTAGATAGTAGCTGAACATGAGGCAGCAGTGTGCCCAGGTGGCCAGAAGAGCCAATGGCATCCTGGCCTGGATCAGGAAGAGCGTGGCCAGTAGGACAAGGGAGGTTATTCTTCCCCTGTACTCAGCAGCAGTCAGGCCACACCTTGAGTGCTGTGTCCAGTTCTGGGCTCCTCAATTCAAGAGAGATGTTGAGATACTGGAATGTGTCCAGAAAAGGGTGACAAAGCTGGTGAGGGACCTGGAACACAGTCCTGTGAGGAGAGGCTGAGGGAGCTGGGGGCATTTAGGCTGGAGAAGAGGAGGCTCAGGGGTGACCTCATTGCTGTCTACAACTACCTGAAGGGAGGCTGTAGCCAGGTGGGGTTGGTCTCTTCTGCCAGGCAACCAGCAATAGAACAAGGGGACACAGTCTCAAGTTGTGCTGGGGAAGGTCTATACTGGATGTTAGGAGGAATTTCTTCCCAGAGAAAGTGATTGGCATTGGAATGGGCGGCCCAGGGAGGTGGTGGAATTGCAGTCCCTGGAGAGGTTCAAGAAAAGACTGGATGAGGCCATCTCCTCATCCTCATTTGGTGCCTTAGTGTCAGGCATTCCTTCAGGTACCAAGTGTCACTGTCAGACAATGCAGAAGCCAAATACAGCTTTTGCTCACAAGTCACAACTTGCGTCTCACCCAGCAAGTCCCCACAGAACAGCGATATGCAACAGCTCACAAACAGAGATGCAGTGTTAGTTGGCAACTTTCCTAGCAGGATATGGATTTCATTACTATATTTCCAAGTCCAAAATAGGCTCACTGCAAGCAAATTTCTGTGTCATCAGGAAGAATTCTTCCCCAGACTGTGACTATTTGTCATAGTGACTCGGATTTAATTTTTCTTTTCCTAAACTTTCCCAAACACACCTAGACACATATTGTCCTGATAGGGCATAAATCCTGCCAGGCCAGTTTAACCCTTGCTCTCCTCCTCCTGTTGTGCCGGGGTCTGGTAGAGAGTTAGATGAGCAAACAATAAGGGTTTGGCCCCAGCAAAGCCTTGAGGGCTGGGGGGCTTAGCACCACGTGTCAGGTGTCCTGCGCTGCTCTCAACGTGCCTGCATGGCCAAAGGAGGCAGGAAGCCTTGAAACCATTGGCCAGAACAATGGTGCTAGTGCCTATTGGCCAGTTTCATTTTCAAAATTAACTATTTAAAGGGGGATGACTTAGAAAGGTGAACCTTTCTGCGTTAGCCTTTCTGCACCAGCCTGTTTCCATGGAACCTTCCTGCCTCTCCTCGTTTGTGGCTCATTAAAGGTGGCCACGTGTATGCAGCTCACACCTGCCAGTTTGGCAGCATCTCTCCCCTCTGCCTAGAATAATTTGTATTTTACTCTGGGATCATTATCACAAGTTTGAAAGTGTCTTTGATACAGAAGACTTCCTTACAGGAGACCAAAAGCATTTTCAATACATATGCTGGAGTGAATGCCAAGACTCCATAAGCATAGTCAGAATTTTCCTGTTTTCACATTATTATTTTCCAAGTTCTGATTGTTTCAACTGTTTAATCCTGTGCAATTGCTTCCTGTCGACCAAAAATCCAAAGAAGCTCAGGGAATTGACCCAATTTTTGAATAGTAATAATACAAATTAATATTCATACAGAAATTAATAATTTATAACTATTATTAATTTCCAATACACACACAAACTTCACTTCTGATAGTATTCTTACCATATTACCTTCTTGTAACAGCCATTAGAATGATGAGAGTCAAGTACCCACATATATATCTGATTTGCATCCACAACACTATGAATAAACTGTGCATCAATAAACCTCACCACCTGATTAAAGTTCCCTGAAGTTAAAACCACAAGACATTTTCCCATCTTCCCAAGCTACAGAGAATAACCAAACATACCAGAACATCAACAAAACTTTATTTTCAGTGGTGCTCACGAAAGCCACCATAAATGATAATAATTTATGACAGTTTGCTTCCTAACACAAAATCAGGGTGTAAAAGTAGAGGGAAAATGCACACTGCAGGGACGAGACAAACAAGAATCCTTCAGCAGAACTTCACAAGGAAATAACATTTTTCTGCAGCTGTAACTTCCATAGACCAGTGGCAGTTTTTTTCAAGTTCAAATCTAAATATAAACTTCCCTCATGACCATGGTGAGCAGACAGTCATGGATTCTTTTTTTATTTTTAAACTACAATTCCAAAACCTCAGGTTGTAATAGTACTCATCAACTCCGCACTGATAAGGATTCTGTATGTTTTAGCACTATCTCCACAGAAAAAGCTCAAAAGGTTTTCATTACAGCATTTATTTCCAACCTCATACAGCCTTAATGATTACAGCACAGACTTAGAGAATCAGTCAGGGTTGGAAGGGACCACAAGGATCATCTAGTTCAAACCCCCCTGCCATGTGCAGATGTGCTAGTTTGAGCCCAGCTGGGATATTTTGGTGAGAAGAATTAGATTATAGGCTGTGAAAAGGAAACAATGGTGATTGTCTACTTCACTCATAGGCTTGCCAAGAGGTATAAAAACAAGAACATAAATATAGATAAGAGTTGCTCTCTGTCTCTGGGGCTGCAGGAACTTCTCTCTCTAACTTAACTTGCTGCCTGACTAATCCACCTGCTTCCTAACCCCTCTGGCCAACCCTTCAAACTTACCTTGAATCCAAGGCAAAGTCTGGGGTAAGGTAGAGGGCTGGAAGGGTGATTGAGAGCCCCTCCTGGGGATTCTGGTATCTAGGAGGGCTGTTGTGTTTCTGTATTACTTTTTAACTTGTATATTTCTGTGTATATTGTAAATATCTGCTTGTATATTGTGCTAATTATAGCTTCATTCATTCAGTTTCCAGAGTGGCTGACTCTAGTTTGATTTTCATAAGTGTGTGGGGGCAGGTAACACCCAAACCACCACAGCAGGGATGCCCTACCCTAGATCAGGCTGGCCACAGCCTCATCCAGCCTGTCCTTAAACACCTCCAGGCATGGGGCCTCAACCACCTCCCTGGGCAACCCATTCCAGCGTCTCACCACTCTCTTCTATTAAAATATCCTAAAGTATTTACAGTGAATAGGAATGGGACAGAAAGCTATCTTTAGTTCACATGGATTTGATCAAAACAACCCACAAGAAGCTTTCTGACACAATCAAATCTGCCAGCACTTGATCCTTTCTCCTCTGCAGGAGTCTGTTCTGTGGATATGCAGGCTCAGGGTGTGGGAAGAACCTGCTGAGACTACCAATGGATCTATTATTTGGCTCATAAAACTTGTAAAAATCTCACAGGATGTACAACGTGCTATTGTGCCTGTAAACCTCTTTCATGACTTGGTTAGCAGCCTGACTCAAGCAGCCTGGCCTGTTTTCACTGCTACCATGAAAGGGTTTTTTTTTTACCCTGAAAGAGCCATTTAACTGTGACCATGGTTTCAGCAGCACTGTGAGGACAAAGGAAGGGTTGAAGGCATACGAAAACTTCAGTACTCAGACTTCAGCAAATTAGTACTTTTTTTTTTTCTCCTTAGAACTTGCTTTTGCATAATAAGCTCTCTTTATACTGAATGAACTATTACATCAATATTCAAGATGCAAGACACTGTCATTTCTGAGATGTAAAGTATTAGAAACTATAGTGCATAGAACATTCTTTAAAAGCCTTCAGAGGTATTAATTTTCTCATCAGTGCTTTCTGTTTTCTATCTTGAATGGAATAGTACAGGATAAAATCCAATTTATTTTGGCTTTCCTCTGTCCCAAGTCCTCCTAAACATAAGGAATTATTTATACAACTTTTAATTACCAGATTCTAGCAATGAAAGGTCTGCATAAAAAGCAAATTTATACACTCAGCTTCCAAGTTCAGCATAAGTCTTTCTGCCCTGTACAGCAGTGTCTGCTTGTAGTCACTACAGTCATAATAAACACTACAATAAGGGGGCCTATGGGAAGGCTGGGGAGGGACTATGTACAAGGTCTTATAATGACAGGACAAAGGGTTTAAACTGGAAGAGGGGAGATTGAAACTAGATGTTAGGAAAGGGTTCTTTCCAGTGAGAGTGGTGAGACACTGGAACAGGCTGCCCAGGGAGGTTGTGGATGCTCCCTTTGTGGAGGTGTTCAAGGCCAGGTTCTAGTGGGAGGTGTCCCTTCCTATGGCTGGGGGTTGGAACTGGACGATCTTTGAGGTCCCTTCCAATCTAAACCATTCTATGATACTCTTTCCACTGTGAAACACAGCACAGTGGAAAAACACCACGCTGTACTGAGTTACTTCTACTCAAACATGAGTGGATTATCCAGTTCTGGAGAGTCACTGATCACACTGCCAGCAAGTATCATTTATCATTCTTACAGGACTCACAAGAAGCTGAAGCAGCATTCCTGCGTCACTGCAGAAACAGCGCTACTTTGCAACTGTGAAGCTGTAGGATCAGCTCTGTGCCTAGATTCCCTTCTTAAAATCAGGTTTTAAATAGAACTAGTTTAAAACTTGCTGCTTGTCTTTGAACTGAAGGAGACTAGGTATGCCTGGTAAAGTGGATCAGTTATGAGGACAGCACATATTCAATCACAGTGGATCTTTCAGAAAGGCAGATACAATTAGCCCATCAAGGAAAAGCAAGAGTGGGGCTGCTCCCTAAGGGAAGGTGATCCAGAAGCACAGGGTAGGCAACACACCAAGCAGGTGCAGTTCGACAGCATCAAGATGCAGGTAAGCTGAGCAAGATGATGAAACCAAGAGGTCTTATCACAGTCCAATTTACATCAGGAAGGACAGACTAACAGGCCAGGCTCAAGGTCCACCCAGGGCTTCCTACAAAGCACTTCAGCAGCCGTGCTGGGGCAGGCACATATTAACACACAGCTCAGGCAAGGCCTGAATGCTCTGAGATATTTAAGCCCTTCCTCAGTGAGTGTCGGTGGAGGTCCTAAGTGAGGCTGCTCAGGACATTTAAGAGCTGATCAGAACCCTCAGGACCCTAACACAGTACACTTTTCTTGGGACTGTAAGTCTTGGGTAAAATAAACAGCAGATGGACTACACCAATACATGGTACATTTGTGCTATGTACTACTTTCAATGCAATGCTGATTTTTACAAGATATTAATCCAAAGTCTCTCTTCTCTTTATGGTTTGAATGGCAAAAAGAAAGAAAATAAGTTTAGTTGATTGGACAGGGCTGGGTGCTAGGTTGGACTGGATGACTTTGGAGGTCTCTTCCAACCTGGTTGGTTCTATCAAGATCTTATGTAGAATTAGCTTGCTCTAGTGTTAGTTTTGATGTATGCCTGATACATCATACATGCTTAATAGTCAAGTTGATGTGTTTTCAGTCAACCAACACATCTCTGTCTAGAGACAACACTAACTATATTTTCCTGTGCATAAGGAATGTGAATCTCTCTCAGAACTTCAGTTATCAGCAAAATAGGCTTCCCAAAAATGCTAATTTTCTTTCTTCTCTTACTACCTTTTTTCATTTAAAAGCATATTTTTAGCACTAATTAGGCAACACCGATCAAAGCCTACCCAACTGGCATACACATAAGTCAAATAGGCTTGCACAGATGGCACCAGTAGTACAAGCACAGCGAGATACTACAGAAATCTATTCTTTCAGCTTCCTAACTTCAGTAGGTTAGTCCTGCAGTTTATACTTGGCTTATGACTGCCATCATAATTTTTCAAGGAGTTAAAACATGTAATAGCTATTGTGAGGTACATTAAAAGAGATAGTGAACACATATCTGCTAAAACTTAAGCCAACAAAGGGAGCTCTAAGATCCTGTTGTTATGAATTCAGGTACATCTTTTACAGTCATAGTAAACTGGTAACAAACTAATCCTGACAGTTCACTTTTTAGCATTAATGGTAATTTTCTTGTGTTTTCTGACATCAGCTTCATTAGTAACCTGGACTTCAGCTGCCAAAATATTTTGGAAGGCTCTATTTACTGGTAAATATTATTGTGTGCTTGTTAAAATTGTACTTCAAGACTTCTTGACAAGAATCCCTGTTATAATACCATTGAGCTGAGGACCAGCTTCACAGTTCACTAAAGGCAGAGATACAGACAGACAAAACTGAATGAAAGTGAAAAGAAGGGTATGACAACCCTCATATTCTCCCTCCTAAGTGTCTTTTCCCCAGGCTCTGCTCCCCGACATCAAAGTTTTAATAAGTAAGCTTAGCACCACTGCTGTTGACAAGCATCTAAGACAAGCTCCTACTAGACAAGCTGAAAAGATTAGAAACCACATTCATAATACAGAACTTGCTGCAACAAGAGAAGACACATATTGATGAATTGGCATGTGAAACCTCTGCCTTCTATTTGGTCATGTTATTAAAACTGTAACAATGTACTCTGTGCAACATAGTGCAAGATATACAGTACAGTACAATTAACACATCCACCAGTGCTGCCTTTGGCATCCCCTCTTTATGCTGCACTCTTCAGAAGGCCTTCTTGACCTTCTCTGTCTCCACTACTTCAACATGACCCAACTTTAGGCTGGGATTCAGTCCAGGGACCTTGAAACACTGAGCTAACTGTTTACAGATGAATTCCAGTAGCAGTCCTTGGAGTCCCTTGACATGAAACTTTATGTTTCACTCTTCCCCTCATCTTCCAAACCTGAATTCCTACATCCATCTCAATCCTAGACAGAAAGTCCAGCAGAGGATCCCTCCATATTATCAGGCAAATTAATTCTCAGCACTTCACTTTGGCAGTCCCCTCTCAATACTGCATTACATTCTCCTAGTTTATTTCTTTGTTCAGCCTGGGAACCTCTTAATTTACCTCAACTACGAACACCCATAGAAGGAACTCCAGCAGCAGAACCTTGTTGACTAGCTCTCCTCAGTCTCTTCCTCATCCCACTCAAACCTGAAGCAGAAATTCAGGCGTCTGAGAAATCTAGGCTGTCCACACAAATAGTTACAGAAATATCCCATGTTCAAGGCTAATCTGTGCTTATCAGCTACTTCTCAGAAGATTACTGTATTCTAAAAGACAGGGAACAAAGCTCAACATTTAAAGGAGGACACTGTTGAGAGACATGACACACAAGCCAGATTCTTTCAAGGTTCTGAGAAACAATATTCCTTGTAAATGAAACATGTTGAAAGGTACTAATTCAGTGGAAATTACAGTGCTGCAAGAGACTCCCAGGACAAAACCGCAACCTTAAGCCTTCTTCCAAAGCATCTATAGCACTATTTTTTTCCACTTAAATTTATTGATGCTCCAGAGTAAAAATACTTCAACTCTAATATGTACTCTAACAAAACACATTTCCTCCCCTCAGCCAGCACTCTGGTCTTGTATAAAGGAAAAGCAGAACTTAAAATTTTGCCAGGATTCCATTTAATTTTTTGCACAGAAGTGAAGTTTTAACTGTAATATTACTAAGCACATTGCTGAAACCATAAACCTCAATTTGATATTTTTATGATCTTTCCCTCAAAATCCACAAGGGAGAAATAGAGATTCTTTTAATCTGCTAACAAAGGCATAATCACAGGTAGACACAACAGAAAAGAGGCTCAAATATAAAAATGCTTTAGGACAACACCCACAAGTATTTCACTGAGGCCTACAGAAAATAGTTTGACATATATAACTAGTTTTTACATAATAATAGACAGCAGCACCATCTACCTTTAAATGCCTGGAAATACCATGCCAATGCTGATTACATATCAAATCAAATATTTTGATGGTAAGAAATTGTACCTTACCTTAACATATTCCAAAGCAGGATCCAAAACACTCTGATCTCTGTAAGGGCAAGGAGAGAGAAAGAAAGGACACAGAAACAAACACACAGGAAAAAAAATAGTAAGTGCAAATATAATCTTATACCAAGGAGATGCATTCATATAAGCAATAAGCTACTAGATCATGTTAAAATCCTAGTTAAATACTATGTGTTTTAGCTAGATAGCCTATGTTGCTCAACTTTTAACAAATCTACTAATCACTGATCTTTTCCAGAAGATTAGGAAGTGAAGTCACTAATAATTATTTTGGGAAATAGTTAATTATACAGTTCAAAGCAAAGTAAAAATGACCTTGAAATTTCAATAGAAGGCTGTGGTACATACTTGCCACCTAAAAAGCCCCAGATAAATGTAAAAGACAGCTATCCCAAAGGCTTCTAAATTTATTCCTTTGCTTGTATGGTATGTTTTCCCATTTAAGCTATGGCTACTGATAGCTGTGAGAGGACATTGCTAACACAAGAAAATAGGAAGTAAAGCATACACTTCTGATATAAACAAAGCAGAAATCTCATAGATTTGTAACAGTAGAAAGTTTGACTTTACATCTGAAACAATGAAATACAATTCTTGCACTCCTAAGTTCCCAAAACAATGATAATTCACAGAATCAACCAGGTTGGAAGAGACCTCCAAGATCAGCCAGTCCAACCTAGCACTCAGCCCTAGACAATCAACTAGACCATGGCACTAAGTGCCTCAGACAGGCTTTTCTCTTCAACATCTCCAGGGACAGCAACTCCAGTACATCCCTGGGCAGCCCATCCCAATGCCAATCACTCTCTCTGGCAAGAACTTCCTCCTAACATCCAGCTTATACGCACTGCCTGCCACAGTTTGAGACTGTGTCCCCTTGTTCTCTTGCTGGTTGCCTGGGGGAAGAGACCAACCACCACCTAACTATAGCCTCCCTTCAGATAGTTGTAGACAGCAATGAGATCTCCCCTGAGCCTCCTCTTCTCCAGGCTGCACACCTCCAGCTCCCACAGCCTCTCCTCACAGGGCTGTGTTCCAGGCCTCTCACAGACATCACAATTACTTGAAAGACAGATAACAAATTCATTGCCCTATTTTAAAAGGAAAATACTTCCTGGTAGGTTTTCTATACATACAGATGGAAAAGGACACAAGCAAAGCCTATGTTAAGAGCCCTGTGATCGATTCACAACTATTTCCATAGAGATAAAAATAAACATATACAAACCTCATTGAAAATAAGTTTGTTTTAAAGAACTACCAGGTTAAGAGAGTTAGCAGTACATGACAGAACCTGGGATGATGTATATGTAAGTGCTACCTTAAATACAAGCATGTAATAGTCATGATGAAAACCCTGAAAACTTACAGAGAGATTGAGAGCTTGTTATAGCAATCAAATTTGCTGACAGACAACATATGCCCCCATAAACTGAGAAACATGATGCTGTTTGTTAGAAGCTGCTACAACAACATAACACTGGAAACCTAATCAGCAGTGTCAGTTAAGTATAAATTGAGTTATGCTGTAATCAACCAACCCAGAATACAGTTAAATTCCCTCTATTGTTTTGAATGTAATTGTGTATTGCCTGAGTATAATGTAGTAATTTTGTTTCAAAGTTTTCACTCAGGTTCTATAAAAGCTTTTAATCCATAGTATCTATACAGAGGCAAAACAGAGCCTTTGGTAAACAAGAAGCTCGACATGAGCCAGCAGTGTGCACTTGCAGCTCAGAAAGCCAAGCCGAGCCAGGGCTGCATCAGAAGTGTGGCCAGCAGGGTGAGGGAGGTGATTCTACCCCTCTACTCCACTCTGCTGAGACCCCACCTTGAGTACTGCATCCAGTTCTGGAGCCCCTATGCCAAAAGAGATGTGGAGATGCTGGAATGTGTCCAGAGAAGAGCCACGAGGATGATCAGAGGGCTGGAGCAGCTCTGCTGCGAGGACAGACTGAAAGAGTTGGGGCTGTTCGGTCTGGAGAAGAGGAGGCTCCCAGGTGACTTTCTTGTGGCCTTCCAGTATCTGAAGGGGGCCTACAAAAATGCTGGGGAAGGACTTTTTAAGCTCTCAAGGAGTGACAGGACAAAGCTGGAGGTGGGGAGATTCAGACTGGACATGAGGAGGAAGCTCTTTAGCATGAGAGCGGTGAGAGCCTGGAATGGGCTGCCCAGGGAGGTAGTTGAGGCCCCATGGCTGGAGGCGTTTAAGGCCAGGCTGGATGAGGCTGTGGCCAGGCTGCTCTAGGGTAGGGTGTCCCCTGTCCATGGCAGGGGATTGGAACTAGCTGATCCTTGTGGTCCCTTCCAGCCCTGACTGATTCTATGATTAATTTCTTAACCCTACACATAAATGATGGTGTTCAGCTGTTCAGGCTGTATCATTGATAACCATTTCATGAATGTTAGGATAATGTGAAGAGTCATCAAGTTCCATTCCTAAAAAAACTACCACCACCACTGCCAGATTCAATGGAAATATAATTTGGCAGCACTTGAGACCTTTTCCTAGCAAATACACAAAGAAGGGGCACCTTGGTTAACTGTATGCACAGAAAACATGTATAAGTGTACTGGAGAAAACAGGGGTGAAGCACAGAGGAAGAACAAAAGTTTCTAAACAGAAAGAAGCTCTCTTTCTCAATACTTTGAAATTTGACCAGGAAAAAAAAATCCCATTCTTAATCAGCTCAGTGAAGTCATTAAGCATGGCTGAACTCTTCTCACATTCAAATTATCTGTGGGAAGTTTTTCCAGTACCAATTGTTTCTGAAAACCTTTGCAGTTCCACTCTCCACTAGCCTGTAGAAACTCTCAGGACAAAGGGGCTCTCAGCACTGCATATGCCACACACTCCAAAAGAATGAACTTGAGCAATAAGGCTGAGAATTACTTTATTTGCTTAATTTGGCAGGGAGCACATTTACCTATGGTCTGCATTTACAGATTCTAATCCTGCAGTCTAGCTTTGCTATGGACTCCACTATTCCCACCAGCAGGCACAAGATAAAAGATCTTTAGGACAGCTGGAGCCAAAACAAAATCAAAGAGGCAGAAATGGTTTCAGAAAAAACAGCCTATATATTTACTGCCTATATAAAGGGAGGGAAAAAAACAAAGAAGAGAGAGAAAGTGGCCTGCAGTTCCTTTACCATGCCCATGGCTAAAGTGCTTTCAAATTTTTACCTTTCTGAATGGGACAGTGTGCTGGTTTGAGGCTAATATTTACTGAGAGAAATTAAATCCTTAGCTGTGAGAAGAAAGAAAAAACCCAACCGTAACCTGCATCACCATTCTTCTGCTGAGAAATGCAACTAGTCAAAATATAGATAAGATGGGCACTTCAAACATACTGCTCAGCTCTTGCACTTGGGGCTGTGCCCTCCTTCTGGTGGTCTGGTCTCTCCGGCTGACTCTGCCTTTAACTTTCTAATCCACCTAACCCCTTTGTCCTCTAACCTGCTTGTCATCTTTTTTTGACATCTCACCTCAGATCTCCAGATTTATCACGTAAGATATATATGGGTTGATCTGGTTATTTATGAAGGAAGGGAAAGAGGGAAGGAGAAGGAGGTTTGGGTCAGGAGCCCTCCTGGGGACTTTGATTGTTTCTGAGATGGATATTGTGTTTCTGTGTTTTTAATTTGTATGTAACTGTATATATCTGCTTGTATCTTGTCCTAAGCTGTAAACGTAGCTTCATTCTTAATTTCCAGCTTGGCTGAGTCTAGTCTAGGTGATTTCATAATTACACTACCATCACAGGTAGTGTAATAACTCTTTTCCCAAGTACTGTAATATTTAATCTGGTAGGCTGTTCCACAGCAACACGTACAAATTTCTGCAATTCACCACAAGTGCAGGTTTTTCATGAGGAATCAGACAGCTAGGAGTACTATATAAACATCTTTTCTCCTACCAGATCTACTCCTTTCTCTTCCCATCTTCTCCTATTAAGTCTTCACCTTTGTGCAAATATTTTGAAGTTATTTTTTAACAATAGTAACATTCACTGATGTAGACTGACTAACAGTAGAGTAACTACTGCATTTTCCTATCATTCAATTTCATTCTAATTCTGCCACATTATATACAGCATTAAATAAAACAGATAGCCCAAACAACTAGGAACTAGCCAAATAATTGATTCACAAAACTTAACTCCTGAGTCTCAACTCTCTGGACTTGAGGAGTGGACCACTCACTGCATAACAAATTGTCTGAATGGCTACGCTCACACAGTTGCAGCTAATGGCTCAATGTCCAAATAGAGACCAGAATGATCAGAGGGTTGGAACACCTCTGCTATGAAGACAGGCTGAGGGAGCTAGGGCTGTTCAGCCTGGAGAAGAGAAGGCTCCAGGGACACACAACAACAACTTTTCAGTACCTGAAGGTGGCCTACAAGAAGAATGGAGAGACAGTATATAAAGGCCTGTAGTGACAAGATGGATGAGCGACAATGGCTGCAAACTAGAGAAGAACAGATTTAGACTGGATGTTAGGAGGAAGTTCTTTACTCTGACGGTAGTGGGACACTGGAACAGGTTGCCCTTGCCCAGGCAGGTATTTGAGGCCCCATCCCAGGAGATATTCAAGGTGAGGCTCGAAAGGGCTCTGGGCAACCTGATCTAGTTGAGGATGTCTCTGCTCACTGCAGAGGGGGTTGGACTAGACTTTTGGATTTCCCTTCCAACCCAGACCATCCTATGACTCTACAAAATACACTACAACTTAAGTATGAAGTTGCAAGTTTCAGCATGCTAGACAGTGTGTTTAAGTACTTGTACTGCAGACCAATGTTATTTGTACTGTAAACTAGAATAAAAGATCCTGTGATTTTATCCTTCAGCAGCTTCTGCTTCACACACACATCTCTACAACATTCCTAAGGCCATTCCACCCTCCTGTCTACAGCTGCACAACACCATGGACATGACTCATTTGAACACCAGTGGAAACAAATGTAAACTGCTATGACTAAATGGATCATGACCTGCAGTTCACAAAAGAACTGTAGAATCTTTAAGATTAAAAAAGACCTCTAAGATCATCAAGTCCAACTGTGAACCTAACACCATCATGGCCATTAAATCATGTCCCGAAGTGCCATGTCTATATGTTCTTTGAACACCTCCAGGGATGGTGACTGGCCCAGCTCCCTGGGCAGCCTATTCCAGTGCCTGACGACTCTTTCAGTAAAGATTTTTTCCTAATATCCAGCTATACCTCCTGTAGTGCAATTGAAGGCCATTTCCTCTCATTCTGTCACTGATACTTGGCAGAAGAGACCAACACCCACCTTGCTGCAACCTCCTTTGAGATAGCAGTAAAGAGCAATGAGGTCTCTTTCTCCGAACTAAACAATCCCAGTTCCTTCAGCCACTCTTCAGAAGACCTGTTCTCCACACCCATCACCATATTCACTGCCCTTCTCTGGACCCACTCCAGCAATTCAAGGTCTTGTAGGCAGGGCACCAAAACTGAACATAGCATTAAAGTCATGTCTTCACCAGCGCTGAGCACAGGAGCATGATCACTTCCCTACTCCTGCTGGACCGACTATTCCTGATACAAGCCAGAATGCTGTTGCCCTTCTTCACAACTTGACCACATTGCTGGCTCATGTTCAGCCTGCTGCCAACCAGGTCCTTTTCTGCTGGTAAGCTTTCAAGCCACTCTCCCCACTAAGCCTGTAGTGGTGCATCAGGTTTCTGTAAACCAAGTGTAGGGCCCAGTATTTTGCTTTGTTAAACCTCACAGAGATGGCCTCTTCCATTGCTCCAGCCTGTTCAGGTCCCTCTGCAGAGCCTTCAACACTCAAGCAGATCAACACTCCCACTCAGTTTGGTGTCCTCTGCAAACTCACTGAGGGTACCTATCTCCTTATCTAGATCACTGATGAAAATATCAAACAAAACTGGCCCCAAAACTCTCTGCTTACACAACAGAGAATTCCTTCCACCTCAAACATCTACCAGCTTTAGTGGGCAGCTCTGTTTTACCTCTGAGACTGCACAGGCCAGGTTTGCAGGTGCATATGTAAATGGGGCATCGAGAGAAAGAACAGCAAAAAGCATAAAGCTCTGGCAACAGCTAAAGAATCCTTCCTTTGATCAAACCATTTGTGTGTTCATGGAAGAAATCAATGAGACATTGCCCTAAACTCACCATACCTGTCTCATTCCTACTAAAAAAGACAACTATGAACTCCAAAACACATGAACCAATTTTTGAAAACAAAAACTCATACAAAGAGGAAGTTTTGGGTCTTACACCATAACCATAACAGTTCTGTGGTTTTTATAAACATTTCCTCCCAGTCTTACCCTAAAATTTAAATCTCTTGCAAATATTTTCATACCTGAAGAACTACTCTTCACCCTATGAACCCTGAATATGTACTCTACACCAAACAGCTGCCTTACCAGCTCTCTCCCTGTGCTAGTTTGAGACTAGCTGGAATACTCTGGTGAGAAGAATTAGATTGTAGGCTGTGAAAAGGAAACAATGGTGATGTCTACTGCACTCATAGGCTTACTGAGATGCATAAGAACATAAACACAGATAACACAGTTGCAGTGGCTCTCTGTTGCAGCTGGTGTCTGTACTTTTCTCTCTGGTCTGCTTTCTGTGTAGCTAAACCTTCTGCTTTCTAACCCCCCTGGCAGATCCTCCAAACTCTCCTTGCACATAAGGCAAAGTCTGGGATAAGGTAGAGGGGTGGTTGGGAGCCCCTCCTGGGGACTCTGGTTTCTGGGAGGGATTTTATGTTTCTGTATTACCTTTACCTTGTCCATTGTTGTTTATATTGCAAATATCTGCTTGTATACTGTGCTAAGCTATAAATATAGAGCTTCATTCCTTAATTTCCAGCCAGGTGAGTGTAGTCTGGGTTATTTCTTCAGAGTAGGGGGGCAAGTAACACCATAACAGTCACACTCCCCTTTTAAATCAACAGTCAATTCAAGGACTCCAGCAGGTCTCATCTATTGCAGGAACACCACTAAGAGGAAAAGAAAAGTTGCAGCAACCCAGGACACAGTCATTGATAGATTATACCTCAAGACTAGCACCTTGCTGTTTTCCAAATGCCCTGTCCTCCAAAGACAACGTCTTGCACAGGACAGTAAGCCTGCTTAACTTCATGCTGATTAAGTTATAGAATCAACCAGGTTGGAAGAGACCTCCAAGATCATCCAGTCCAACCTATCAACCAGCCCTAGCCAGTCAACTAGACCATGGCACTAAGTGCCTCAGCCAGTCTCTTCTTGAGCATCTCTAGGGACAGCAACTCCACTACCTCCCTGGGCAGCCCATTCCAATGCCAATCACTCTCTCTGGGAAGAACTTCCTCCTAACAGCAGTGAGGTCACCCCTGAGCTTCCTCTTCTCCAGGCTAAATACCCCCAGTCCCCTCAGCCTCTCCTCACAGGGCTGTGTTCCAGGCCTCTCACCAGATTTGTTGCCCTTCTCTGGATATGTTCCAGTATCTCAACATCTCTCTTGAATTGAGGAGCCCAGAACTGGACACAGGACTCAAGGTGTGGCCTGACCAGTGCTGAGTATATAAGGGAAGAGAAACGTCCCTTGTCCTCTTGGCCACACTGCTCCTGATACAGGCCAGAATGCCACTGGCTCTCCTGACCACACTGCTGGCTCATGTTCAGCTACTATCTATCAGTACCCTCAGGTCTCTCTCTGTCTGGCTGCTCTCCAACCACTCTGTCCCCAGCCTGTAGTGCTGCTTGAGGTTGTTGTGGCCAAAGTGTAGATCCCTGCACTTGGCCTTGTTAAATCCAGCCTCTGCCACCCATCCAGCCTGCCAAGATCCATAAGCAGGGCTCTCCTATCCTCCAACAGATCACCCTCTTAATACCAGTGGTACCAGTCAAGTTTAAAAGTACAGTTATTTATTTTTCCTGGACAGTTACATGAGCAAGTATGCAAGTCTCACCCAGCTAAACACACAGAGCCATGAAGCTAAGAAATTTCCGAAGAGGACAGAACATCCTAAATAACCAGATAAACTAATCTACTCCAGAACAAATCTGCTGCAGCAACAGAAAGTCCAATGCTAGATGATAGCCCTTTATCTGAAATAATGGAGAGAAAAGCTGACAGAGAAAAAGAAGAGGGTAAAGGTCTGCTGACCAGCATCTCAATTTGAGTCTGAAGTCTAGCAGCTGCACACACCCATGACAGTTTCAGAACTACAGAAACTAAGTGTTTTCCTAGTGCCTGTATGTAGATACCTCATACAATATATTTTGGTTCAAAGTTTATTTGTCAAATTTTCATCTTTTGCCATAGAGTTTGAAAGCCTAAATTAGCATGAAAACTTAGTGATCATTCCTGGTGCACTTTTACATTCTCTAGGGGAAAGCTCAGCAGAGAGATGATGATGGTTTAATGCCAATGTGTGACCTCACAGTTATTCCTAATATATCCAAGGAGACCCATACCATACATGGAATCACAGAATCAACCAGGTTGGAAGAGACCTCCAAAGTCATCCAGTCCAACCTAGCACCCAGCCCTGTCCAGTCAACTAGACCATGGCACTAAGTGCCTCAGACAGTCTCTTCTTGAGCATCTCCAGGGATGGCAACTCCATCACCTCCCTGGGCAGCCCATTCCAATGCCAATCACTCTCTCTGCCAACAACTTCCTAGTAACATCCAGCCTAGACCTCCCCCAGCACAACTGGAGACTGTGCCCCCTTCTTCTCTTGCTGGTGCCTGACAGAAGACACCAACCCCCACCTGGCTACAACCTCACTTCAGATAGTTGTAGACAGCAATGAGATCACCCCTGAGCCTCCTCTTCTCCAGAAATAAGAAGAGTTTCATTAAGGAATGCCACAATTCATTATCTTTTTCCTATTCTTCTCCATGTGGCTTATTTTTTGCTCTACTAAATTATGCCTTATGCATTATATATAAAAGATTGTAACAGTAATTTTAAATTATTGGAAATGCTATCATAGTTATGCTTTTTAAAAGAATTAATCCAAGCAATGATGACAATTCTTGAGTCACAGTTCACTATAATTGGATCCATGGGCACATGAACACTGTAATCCTAATGACTATTAGTTCTGGTCCACTGACACCAAATACAGTGCTTAGCTTGAACAATGCCTCATGAAAAAGTGTGATTAAAATGCATGTTCACACTCCTAGTTGCTTTAAACAGACATAATAGTAATGAAGGAATAATTTACTTCTGAATGAGAATATTCACATAACATTATACTACCTCATAACTTATTTAGTAAGTTCCTATGCTGAAATAAAAAAAAACACAGTGCTTTGATGACAAAGTGCAGGTAACATAACATGGACTTCCCTATACTATTTGTCCCAAGTAACTTCAGTGGGAGTGTAAGCATTACAATATATACCTTAATGAAATGCTCACTGTAAAGGGTTAACCATTCTGGGGGAGTGGTCTTGACCTTGACCTCAGGTCCTCCTGACTCCTCCTCAGGGGTGGGCCCAACCCTTTCTCCAGGTGTGGTGGTTAGCTCAACTCCCAATTCCTGTCTAGACCCCTATAAAAACAGAGGAACTGCCTTTCCCTCAGCCTACCTCCCTGCCTGACAGCATCATCTTCCTGGTCCTGCTACTCTTTGTTTTACCTCGTGGCCATAATCCACGAGGTGGACAAAACCATGGGCTGGATGTTAGGAGGAAGTTCCTCCCAGACAGAGTGATTTACCATTGGAATGGGCTGCCCAGGGAGGTAGTGGAGTTGCTGTCCCTGGAGATGCTCAAGAAGAGACTGGATGAGGCACTTAGTGCCATGGTCTAGTTGACTGGCTCGGGCTGGTTGATAGGTTGGACTGGATGATCTTGGAGGTCTCTTCCAACTTGGTTGATTCTATGATTTTGTATCTTGTTTTCCCTTCTCTACACCTTCTTTGTAACTTCCCTACCTCAAATACCTTTTATTTATTGTTATTTTTTTCTCTTTTAACTTCCAAATCTAAGTGAGATTATTTATTTGGGTGTGGTTTACCTTTTCCTCTCTACACCTAATTTTTTTTCTTTGAAAACAAAGGGGAAGAGGGAAAGGCATCCTATAAATATAGTTAATGCAACAAACAACAATTTGAGTCTCTGGAAAATTTGAACTAGAACCAAGACACTCACCAAAAGAAAAGTCAGAATTGCTCTCAATTTTCTTCTAAGTACATTAATGAAAGGCACAGAGTCATCACAAGAGTCAAGAAGTTATATATCTGCTGGCTGTCAAGTTGATGGTGTCTTTTACTCCAGTACAAGTGGGCTATCAGGTCACAGAGCAGAATAAAGAGCTACATTAAAAACTAAAGAAAGCGAAAATTGAAAGTTATTAACATCCCATGTGTGTTTTAGCCTAGCAACTGGAATATCAAACACATGAACAGAACATGCTACTATTACTCAAAACACTAAAATTACTATTAACAGCCTGCACTAACAATATCCTTTGAAAGTCTTACTATTTCAAAAGCACCATGTTTTTATTCTGACCAGACAGAGCTGATGAACATTTCCTTCCCAAGCATTCTGTTCTTACCCTTACTGCTTTTGCAGAAGTGGTCTTCTCAGGACAAGGAAAGTTATCAGTTACAAGTACAGATGTATTTCATATGGAGGCTTCAGCCTCTCATGAAAACATCTCCTGCAAACAATGTTTAGCAGTTGCTCTTGAGAAGGAAGACATATGATGAAATTTCATGGTATATTCAAGAGAGATGTTGAGATACTGGAACATGTCCAGAGAAGAGTGACGAAGCTGGTGAGAGACCTGGAACACAAACCCTATGAGGAGAGGCTGAGGGAGCTGGGAGCCTGGTGAAGAGAAGGCTCAGGGGAGATCTCGTTGCTGTCTACAACTACCTGAAGGGAGGCTATAGTCAGGTGGAGGTTGGTCTCTTCCCCCAGGCAACCAGCAAGACAACAAGGAGACACAGTCTCAAACTGTGGCAGGCGGTGCGTATAGGCTGGATGTTAGGAGGAAGTTCTTCAGAGAGAATGATTGGCATTGGAATGGGCTGCCCAGGGAGGGGACACCTCTGCCATCCCTGGAGATGCTCAAGAAGAGACTGGATGAGGCACTTAGTGCCATGGTGTAGTTGACTGGACAGGCCTGGGTGACAGGCTGGACTGGATGTTCTTGGAGGCCTCTTCCCACCTGGTTGATTCTATGATTACCATACTCTTTCTACAGCTGCAGTTGTTGCCTAGAAGTACGCAAATCGAAGTGTGCCAAAATGCCAGCTCCTGTAAGCAGGTACATCTTGGAGATTGGTGACAGAGGAACATAAAGCCCAGTCCCTTTCTTTTTGCAAAGTGACTGGGCTATTGAGGAGAAAGACTTGGTTTTCAGCAAGAAGAAAACCTGATTCTCTATGCTGCAAGCTAAAAGCAGACAAACCCCTCTCTATACACACAACTCCGCATAATAAGAACTGTTCCTTCCTTCACAAGGTTTGAGTACAAGAAATCTTATGGAGACAGACACAGAAATACCAGAAATTCTAATTAAGAAGTTGTCATTTTTTCCCCTAAATCTTTAATTCTGTCATCCAACAACCTCCTGCTGTCATCTTTGTGCCTTCAACTGATACACTGCATTTTTCTTATGTTAGCAGGAAACTTTCCCATGTCGTAACAGACTCCCAAAATAAATGCTAGCTATCAAGACTAAAATTCTTTCTCAAGGGTCATGCCTAACCAGGAAGTCAGGCAAGAGTAATAAAGAGGGATAATGTGTGTTTAGCTCAGTGCACGCTGGGTTCCTCTGAGCCTTCAAGAAAAACAGCTTGTGTGTAGCTCTAGCTTGGAGGCAGCTACAACATCAGCCTATCCTTTTTCCCTGCACTTCATCTGCATAAGCACCGAATTAAAATGAAAATGAAGTTGGAGCAGTTTGCTTCTTGATAAAGCTGCTCTGTTTAAACAATGTAAAGGGTCATTTCAAAGCAATTCAGTGACTTCTAACATTTTCCTCTGTGGGAGCAGCACACGCAACGCTCTACATTTCAAACACTCAGAAGCAAGCCCTAGCCCTTCAAAATTATTTTTTAAAACTATATAAATGTCAGAAGAAAGTCTAAAATTCCAGATCAATAGATTCCATATCAAGAATGATATAGAAGTCCACTTTAAACAGGCATTACTATTTAATGATCTATATACTGACTGTTTTTAATGCAAAATGAATACTCTTCTGAAGCTGAGCGTTTCAGCAAGACAAAACCAAGAAGAAATTCTCAGAATTCTTGCAACTGATGCATCAAAAATCATTCCTTCCCCTCCTCATCTTGCACATTTCACACCATTCTCCAGCTCCTTCCATGAAGATCTAAATTGAATACTACGGAGAAAAGTCAGCCTCTGTTAGAATGCAGAGTTATAACACACAGCTACACCTATAAATGGACATGAAGAGGTCTAGAAAAATACACAATAATTTCTATACCACAAACATATGTAAAATAAGGCTTTCATAGGTACCTGGCATGGAGTTTGTTGCTCTTCCCATTCTGTGGAGGGTACTCTTCTCTAAGATCCTGTACAAAAGGTGGCTGCTGCCGATGTGTTCTGATGTACGGTACTGTTCCCACCTGGCTAAATATATCACAGGACCTAGTGGGAATTGTTCCTTTCTTCTTCCTGGGGAGAGTGCCATGGATAGAGATGTCTTGAAAGGACTCAGAGTGATGCTCAGTTGGTGAAGGTTTAGTGGTCAATAGGTCCATGGAAGAAGCCAACGAGAACTGGTGGTTCACTGGGCCATTTCTGGGAAGACTTGAAAATTTTCCTGCAGCTATCATTTTTGGTTCTGGAAAAAACAAAAATATTTATCAGGGCACATCAGTCATCAAACCCCCTACTTTAATGGAAGCTAAATAGCATGACTAACAAAGGCACCTGGAACTGAACTGTTCTGAGGCAGAGAGATAGCTCAAGACATAATGCATATTGAAATTCAATCCTGCTGCTCTCATCTGCACACCAAGTGCACACATGTCATCCTTTATACATATGAAAAGTCACAACAACAAGCCAATAGAAATACACATATAAGAGCAAGCCCTGAGCAAGTCTCTATTTTTATATCATAGAATCAACCAGATTGGACTGGATGATATTGGAGGTCTCTTCCAATCTATCACCCAGCCCTACCCAATCAACTAGACCGTGGCACTAAGTGCCGCATCCAGGCTTTTCTTAACACCTCCAGGGACCATGACTCCCTGGGCAGGCCATTCCAATGGCAACTCCTTTATATCCTCTGAAAACTCAAACAGCAACCCACAATCATTAGCAAAAAACAATCTTTGGAATATTTTGACCAAAAAAAGGCACTCCACAGCTTGGTTTGGAAGTGTACATTTCTAGACTCAGCGTTTGCCATGCTGTGAGGAATAAAACCTCTTTCCGAAGACTTTTGCTCAAGTAATTAACCAAACAGAGAACCATTCACATATTTCTAACAGGTTGTAAACTAAAGGGCTCTACCCAAGAGATAAGGGCAGAAGCAGATTACTGAAATTCTCTTCTTCAGCACGCAAACCCTGCTGGCTCAAATCATTGTTGACATTAGGGATTTGCATAGCTGTCAGTCTCTTGTACAATCAACTGCAGCCTGACATACAGTACAGGTTCTTCTGTTATCAGGAGCAAAAAAAATTGAGAGACAAACACTTCAGGTACACTGACAGATTGCTGTTCTGTTCCTCAAAAAATGCTGCCTTGTGCTCACTTTATAGTGCTAAATTACAGAAGACAGGCTATCCTGTTACACTGTCCTGCAAAAGCCACTCTATGGAATATATGTGCAAGTCAACCGGTTCTACATTACTTAACCTAGCTGGTAATCAACCAGGTGCTTCCCTTACAAAGTGGAAAAGCCACAGGAGCAGCAGAGATTGGTATGAAATCAGAAAGCAGAAGAGTTTTTGGAAACGGCAGTTATGAACAGGAGAATATGTTCTGACCTTAATCAATGCAGATGCTGAAAAATTAGAGCAGCACCCTGAAGGCCCAGGGATCTGCAATTCAGCTGCTTACAGGTGTGCAAGAGTTCCTCCGCTTTGGGGGAAGGCACAGGTGTTGCAAAGAAAGAGAGCTGCCTCTAAAGTCCTCTTGCTCCCTTCTCCGGCCTCAGCATCACAGGTACTATCAGAGTGATGGTTCACTGAAGCTACTGCTGTCTCTTTGCAGAGGCAGAAGTAACAGGGTCAGTTTTACAGTAACAGTAACTTGACCTCAAATTTATGAAAGAATTCTGCTATTTCCTGTCAGCTGCATTGCAGAGATTCAAAGGCTGGATAAGATTTCCAAACTTCAACAACAGACTCCTTCTCATTCCTCCCTTATTAATAAGTCCTACAATAAATACTCATCAATTATAGGTGACAAATAAGATTTAAAAAAATACATCTGTATTCTTTTAGCCAAGGGTCTATTGAGGCACAGCTACTATGTACTATAAAATAAAAAGCTCAATGTGGAAAGATTCTCTTTGGTTAGGTTTCTTGCTGAAAAGAGTAAAAAGAATTCTTATTAACTTGAGAAGCTAATAAGAATGGACAGAATTTGAAATCCTAAATAAACTAGATCACACTTGCACACGATCTGGATCAGGGGACAGAGTCCAGTATTAGTAAGTTTGCAGATGACACCAGGCTAGGAGCAGGTGTCAATCTGTTGGAGGGCAGGAGAGCCCTGCAGAGGGACCTTGACAGGCTGGATAGGTGGGCAGAGGCCAACGGGATGAGATTTAACAAGGCCAAGTGCAGGCTTCTACACTTTGTCCACAACAACCCCAAGCAGCGCTACAGGCTGGGGACAGAGCGGCTGGAGAGCAGCCAGGCAGAAAGGGACCTGGGGGTACTGGTAGAGAGTAGCTGAGCATGAGACAGCAGTGTGTAGATGGCCAGAAGTTCTTCCCCTCTACTCAGCACTGGCCACACTGTTCCTGATCCAGGCCAGGATGCCATTGGCTCTTCTGGCCACCTAGGCACACTGCTGGCTCATGCTCAGCTACTATCTACCACTACCCCCCCCCCCCCCGGTCCCTTTCTGCCTGGCTGCTCTCCAGCCACTCTGTCCCCAGCCTGTAGTGCTGCTTGGGGTTGTTGTGGCCTTCCAAATTTCAAGAAAACATTTTGTTTCCTTTTCTCTAAATCCTGATCATAGAATCAACCAGGTTGGAAGAGACCTCCAAGATCATCCAGTCCAACCTAGAACCCAGCCCTATCCAGTCAACTAGACCATGGCTCTAAGTGCCTCATCCAGGCTCTTCTTCAACACCTCCAGGGACGGTGACTCCACCACCTCCCTGGGCAGCCCAGGTAGTTGTAAACAGCAATGAGGTCACTCCTGAGCCTCCTCTCCTCCAGGCTAAACACCCCCAGCTCCCTCAGCCTCTCCTGCAAGATTACCACTGCTACACTGACATAGAATCCATAACACTTCATACAAATGGATTATCAAAACCAAACAATATAGCAAACAAAATCTTTGGTTTGTTAATTGATACCAGATGAGTCCACAATAGGCTTATAATAATGGTAAAGTGTAAACTACTTAATGTTTGAAGATCCATAGAGAAAACTGAGAATTCCACCTTCTAATCATATCACAAGATAATCAGTACACCAACCCAGTAGGTTTCCAATCCAAGAGGCTGAGGATTTTCAGCAAATCAATGCTGACCCTCTGAAGTACATAATTTTACATGTAATCTCTGGTCCTAAGAAGCCCTCCTTAAAAACAAAAATGAAAACTCCCTCAGTAATGTCCTAATCATTGCCACCTTTTAAGATGCTGTCAGTAATGTCCCATGATTTACAAATTCAGTACCCAATCCTCAAATTCACACCCAGGTTTTGTTTTCAGGAATCAAGTTAGAATTCCAAAGTTCGTACAATATACCTACACACTCAAGAACTTGCAAAACACTTAGCCCCCAAATTACACATGTACAGAAGCATTGATCTTTTGAACAATCCTCCCTGTAAATCTCAGAAACAAACAAACCCCTCCCCCCCCCAAAAAAAAAAACCAAACCAAACCAAGAACCAACCAAGAACTACAACAATTAGCTCAGTAGTAAAGGTCTGTCTGGCCAAACTATCCCTATCTTTGTCACATACTGAATGTAAACACTGCAATGAGGAATTCTCTCCAGATGAAGACTCTGGAATGTCTCAAATGCTTTAGCATACGATTCAGAGAATGTTTGACTTCACTAGATGTAGAAAGCCAGAAAATTTTACTTCCTAAAGGGACCGTGTGCTTGGAACATCTGCCACTGAACAATCAACAGTGCAAATGGTGGAAATGATAGCAGAACGATTGCCCAAAAGGAACAGAAGCTTAATTGTATACATTCTCACCTGTTAAAATGTAACATCTAACAGAGCACTTGGGAAGTCATACAAGTTTCCCCTAACTAGATGCAAATGAGATTGACTTAAGCTAATATAATGTGAAAAATGCTAGGTGAATTTGTATTTATAGAGAGAGTGACATTTCACTTCAGTCTGCAATTCAGGAAGGTATATGGGAATGGGATTAGTCAGATTATTAATTCAGAGAATTAGAGGACATGAAAGGTTTCCAGGTAACTTCTGACACATTGTTTTCTTCTGTTATGAATGGAAGTGAGGAAATACAAATGAAGACTTTAAAATCTACATGGCATGAGAAAAACACGAAAATGAGATTGGATATAGAATAAAATATGCATGTGGTGGGCAAGACCAAACATGCAGCAAGGTCTAATCCAATGAGTTGTGCATTTCTTCACATCATTGCTCAAAGAAAAAAAAAGAACAATATGAGCAACAAAACAACCTTTTCTTCCCAAAACAATAAAAAATAGTCTTCTATGGATGCCCTCTTGGCTTTGGGATGCAAATACAAACTTTCTGGCTTATCTTCTCTTCATAAAAATTCTCTGATGTTCATACAGTCTGAATAAATGTTTTGATGGTTCATACAAAGGTACAAGAATAACTGCCCCTTCCATATCACAGCACAACAAAACTAATGACAATGGCTTCTATATTGTTTCAATATACAGGAGAACAGGAAGTGAGGGAAAGCAAAAGCTCCAGTTCAGGCTCAGATTCATGAATGGCATAAGGAACAGAGCAAGGCTATACATGCTCATCCTAATAGAAACATCATAAAATCAAATAGCAAAATCAATTTCAGAGACTGAAATTAGACTCTCAAGATATCTCAAATCTAAACCAATGTTGGACATTAAGAGATTTACACTTCTCTGAAATTCTTATTGAACTGCAGTCTGGGTGATTCTCACTGCTAAATCCAACTCTCTGTAGTCTGTACTTCTTGCAGCATTGTATCACAAATAGCACAGCACTCACAGTCTTACCATGTCTTCAGCATTATACATGTTATGAAACTAAAAGGACTTGAACATTGTTTAATATGTACAACTGAAGAAAACCTGCCAAGGAGGCAACTGGGGCCCCATCCCTGGAGATATTCAAGGTGAGGCTCAACAGGGCTCTGGGCAACCTGATCTAGTTGAGGACGCCTCTGCTCACTGCAGAGGCGGCTGGACAAGATGACCTTTAGAGGGCCCTTCCAACTCAGGCCATTTTGTGATTCTACATTCTCAAGTCTGTAAAAAATTGAGTCAACTTTTGTGAAAACCCTAATTACTTTTGACACAGTAAATCTCATAACCTCCTCCCACCCACTTGCCTGCCCTCTTTCCCTGAAAACCACTAACAATAAACTCCAATGAGTGGGAGATACATCACTCACTCTCTCCCTAGTAAGTTACTTGGCACATTCATACATGCTAAGCAGATGTACATGGGAAATAATGAAAATAGTGAATCTTAGTGATGAAGAAAGTCGTGTTCAGGATGAAAACCAGATCAGTTTCCTCAGATTTAATTTTTTATTAGGGAAACAGAAAAAGTATGACTGAAAAGCCACTAAAGTTAATACAAAATAGCAATAAACACAGTTAAAACCGTAGCTACTAGAGATTCAAGGCAGATGTCGCATTAATTGTCTCTCTAGAAGCAGCAGAGTCTTCTTCATTAGTATAATAAAAGAAAATCTCTGCTCCCAAAATAGCTTAGAAGCAGCTTTCCACAATCTGTATTTTCTGCTTTGAAAACAAATATAATAAAAAAATAAATATTGATGCAGTAGTTACTACAGCAAACAGGTCACAGGACTCTGAGAAGAACATCAAGGTTCAAGAGCCTACAGCCCACTGTGATACAGAGAAACAGATTGAGAAAGCATACGCAACAGTTCAAAGGCTTGAAGCTGCTATCAGAAAAAAACATGAGTCTGTTAAACATCAAAAACTCCCTACAAGATTAGAGTCAGGTCAGTGCTTCCAAGGGATCTCAACGCACTCACGTTCATGCTCTCTTCTTCTACTGTATATGTTATACAATATCTGCCCTCCCTAAATCCTTGCACTGTAATCTGACAACGTCTTTATAATGTTCTTTTTAACTGTTAGGCAGCAGAAAGCTCTCAGCCCAGGATAAGTTATCTTTGAAATTTCTTTGTTTTGAGATGAGAGAAACTGATAAAACTCCACATTTCTCTTCGTGAGATTTCTCACGTAGATGCCTTGAGATCTGTTAAGTAAATGCCATGAAAAAGTGGTGACTCAAAAAGATTAAGATGTGCTCATTTGGATTATACTGTGAGATTATCTCAGCAACTTAAGTGTCCAATCAACTCGGTAATTCCAAATGGTATGAAAGCTTGCCTTGAAATAAACATTGTCTCCCCTTTTACTGGCAGCAAGAGAGGACTTCCCCAACCTTACAGTCAAATCTAAGCTTTTTTTCAGCTAATGCTTCAAAATAGAAGCTTTTGTTCCTCCCTTAGTATAGGTATACTGTCTGTTTCTCTGTTCTCTCACCATTACTGAAAAACAAAACCAAATAAACAAAAAAACCATCCCACGACCCACTCTAATCGAAAAAGAAGCATTTAAAAAACTTTCTCAGATGTACTTCTGCACTTATTCCAAACTAGCAAACGACTCATAGAAACTACAAATTTGAACAAAAAGATGAGCTTCTGCATAGACTCCTTTATAACTGGGAGGGGGGGGAAAGGACAAAAAAAGACACACCACTTCCTTTTTCGCTACTCAGCGAAGTAACCTGCTATCTCGAGCACACCAGTGCTCTATGCTTAAAGACAAGAGATCTCCATAAAAGCCGTCCCTACAAAACCTAAGCCCTGGATCGAACGCCTCAGCAGCTCCTGCCACAGCTATGGCATTTCTAGCTGTCTGCAAGTCAAGCGCCGGGAGAGCCAGGGCTCGCCCTGCTCCTCCATTCCCTGCCCCGACACAGGTTGAGGCACAGAGGAACGCTTAAACACAAACACACGCTGTGCTCCTCATCCTCTGCCCAAGAGGACAACGCTGTCCCCAGAGTTACCAGTCTTATCACAGCTGCTTCTTCCCACGCTTCCCGAGGATTAGTTGGAGGTTTTGTCCCGGCCAAGCGGTCTCCCAGCAGCGATACTCGTCCTGCTCCCTTGTGGTTGCGGAACTCTGGGGACGGCTGAACCGCCAGGAGCGGGCAGCCGGAGGCCAGATCCGCAACACCAGTGGCCCAGAACGGTTCCTGAAAACGAACTGGAGCGTCCCCGAGAGAGCCCAAGGTATGGCCGTGCCGCGGCAGGAGCCGCATACGCAGACTTGCACCAACCTGCCCCAAAAGAAAGCAGTACGTGATAACTACACCAAGGATGACTCAAGTGGAGCCTTCTAAGAGTGCCTTATCGTTCCCTGGCCCGAGCCGCGAAAGTACGGACCTAGTTCCGTAACTCTCCCGTCCTCACGCCAGCAAACGAGGCCGACTCCCGGGCGCCACTCACCTGGCGAGCTCGGGTGCTGGCGCCGGGCCGGTCCCTGCAGCCCCCCGCGGCCGCGCAGCAGCTCCGGCAGTGCCGCGGGCGCTGCGAACAGCGCAGCCAGCGCTCAGCCGCGATTTACGGCTTTGCAGCCACACCCCTCCGCCGGCTGCTCCCGCCGGGGCTCGCCGAACCGCGGCACGCCAGCCGCTGACGTGCGGTGACCTCTCCTCGCCTTTTCCCGCGGCTTTAAGAACTTGACTTGTTTGATTTACTCTCTCAAATGAGCATTACAGCAAAAATCAGGAGGTTCCCGAATCCACCCTGCTGACGGTACCTGACACACTCAACTCCTTTACTTAACATTAGCAGACTTCTCCCTCATCTCAACATGTTACATGAAGTTATCTGGGCAGCAGGTTGGTGGGATAAAACACATTTTCTGAACTAAAGGGTCAAATGTCTATAAAAGATGGGAGCCGTCGACAGACGAAATGGCTACTTAACAGCCTTTTGTAAAGTAGAGCTTCAAAACAACCAGGTACTTGCAGACAGCGCCGTCATTTGCTAAAGACTATCTCAGGCACGTTCAGCTGTACCACCGACTTGGCCAAAGGGCTTTTGCTTCAGCAGAAATCAAGGCACACTCAGTTGACTTTCAAAGCACTGTCTAGAACAAATTTTTTCTCTACCATTGTGTCTGTCTCTTTCCTGTTGGTTCAGCTTTTCAGACTGCCAGACCGACATTTCTTTGCTTTTGTCACAGTTACTCCAATTGCCCAAAACATTTTGATAACACTGTTCTTTCCCTCATACCAGAATTCATAAGCCAACATTCTGCAAACCTTTTCACAGCTATCTTATTAGCATTAGCTTTGTAGAGGCAAATATTCCTCTAACCAAACATTTAATTCATTTTGACATTAAATATTTGTTCCCTGCTAGTTGCATGGATCTGCTATGTTAGGAGATCCTCTCCATGCACAATTTTCATTTCACTCTGTGTAATGCTTTTAATCTCTTTCTCTGTTTTTACCAGGATTAGCTTTAATAAGATTTTTCTGATGTACTTACTTCAGAGCCTGACTACAAGATACTTCTGAAGTTGTGGTCTTAAAATAGCTAAATGACAAATTATTCATCTTCCAGTACCTCTATGTATTACCAAACCAATCATCAAAATAAATGAAACTATGGTAAATTAAGCTATACCCAGGGTATAACAGCAGGATGAAAATTTTCACGTGGTGACTACCATAGTGACACCTCTAAATACTGTGTAGAACTAAGACATCTACCTCTGCAGTTTGGGCATTGATGCATTGCCTAGAACTATCTTATAGCAAAACTGATTTGTCTGTTTGTTTCTTTCAAGCAATTCAAGAGAGAGCACTGGACCATCTCTTTAAGTGTAGCTAAGGCTTAAGAAACATTTAGCTCATCAAAACAAAGTTCCTTAGCTATCATGTATGTTGCAGAAGTAGGTATTGGGAGAGGAAGGTTCTTGGGAAAGTTTGGGAATTTTCATAGATTTGAGTAGAATCTTTGCATAAAAAAGCTCAAGTAAGATGAAGTTTAATGTAAAACGAGGGAGGAAAAAAAAGGCATAGAGCACTCAAAATATTTGATAGAGGAGGAAAAGGAGGCAGAAGATTAGAAACTTAAATTCTTCCAACTGAGGCACAGGAAGTTCATAGTGGCATTTCTGCCGGTGCTCCCCTCAGATTAGTTGGCACACAATATGGTCTCTATTGGTTCATTTGAAAAACTTGGGAAATCACCTAGGAAGGAATGTCATGCTTCATTGTCACATTTTATGAAGAACCCAAAAAGGAGTAGTAATTTCCTTAGCAACGTGACTGTGTGCTAAGGAATGGGGCTAGTAGCCGGGCAGCCTCGCATAAACTGTGATTACTCTTGCATGAGTCATTACATCCTTCTCCTAGCAGTTTTGTCTTCAGATTAAAAAAAAAAAAATCTGGTCTTTGTCTTCACATATGACAGTTTACTCAACCCACCCAGGTACATATTTGATGCAAAACCATTAAAGAGAATTTGCCTGCAAGCTGTAAGAATTAAGAATGCTGTAAGAATAAATTATGCTAGATTAGGGTCTTTGTAGCTTTTTTTTTTGTGGTTCTCATACATAATTGGGACCTAGGTCCAAAGACCTGTGATTATGTAGCTTATGTACTTTTATTATGCCAAGAGTTCTGTACTTGACAGTTCTTGAGAGACTGTTTTCAAAATGTGCCTGTCTTACAGTAACAAAAGAGACAACAGGACAAAACAAGAACATGCATCACAATTTCTCAGTTTGACCTTAAACATCAGAATTCTACTCTCCCTAAAATAATTGGGAGAAAATACATCTACTGTAAAAGCTGTCGTGGACAGCTGCAGTGGTAAAATAGAAAAGAAATACACAAGAAGATGACATGGCATGCATGGATTACTCACACAGCAGTTCTTGGAGCTTCACTAATAGACAAAAAGTCAAAGCAAGTGTCTACTGCAGACTTACCAGAGATAAAACCCAAGCTCTAAAATGCAACATTCCCTCAACTTGCACAGATGCCACGTAGGAAAACTAATGATGAGCCTAACTATTGGCTAGAAACTCAAGTTTATTTGCCGGTAATTTGCAAAGTAATCAAAGATATATTAGGCCAAATTAGAATGACAGTATGAAGTAAAAAATGCTCCAGAAATGGCAAAAGCCTTCAAATCCTGGCTCTTGGTGAAAGCAAAATACACCACACGGGTACCAGTACTGCTTCTGTCATGCAGATGAAAACATTCAAAGCAGCCCTCTCCAGCTACTGACAACGCTACCAGAATACTTCAGCACTAGTCTGGAATCTGCCAGGCTGACACTACATACCACTGCTCAAAAGCACTCTAGTTGTTACATTTCAAAGAGAAGCAAAAAATTCAGAATGAGTAAAAGGGATTTATCTGAGAGAGACAAAGGCATGTGACTTAACAAGGCAAAACCAGTCATGGTTTTATGATAATTGTTATGACCATCTAATAAAAACACATCGTGGTGGGATTGTTTCATTTATTCTTTTACTGTAGGACATAACAAACTCACACTCCTGAAGACTGTAGCACAATATGGTAGCATGGATAAATATTATTCTGTCCCAATCCCACATAGCATCAAACCCTGCTGTAGTTGTATTATAAGATACTGAGAAAATCACAGTTCCTTTCTGCAGCACTACACCTAAGTACTGGGTTAGGGCTTTCAGGATAGCTGTCTTGGACTGCTCATTGTTACAGGACAGAGTCCTTCATGCTCTGGGAAGGGAGATCTTTATCTGGAACATAGGAGTCAGATTACACCTAATTTGTCATCAGTTTCTCAGATACCAGAAGAAGCTGCTTCTAGAAGAGCATGTTATTTCCCGGTATTTTGCAATGCCAAGCAAACATTTCTAAGGCTACAAAAAGATGTCAGATAGCTGCTGAGAACACTCCTATAAGTACAGACAGAAGCACAATTCATATTACTTAGGAATGGCTTAATACCCAAATTTTGGATGCATCTTGATTCCATATTGGAAGAAGCCTATGCAAGATGCAGGCCCCATCCCCTGACTCTACTATTTCTCTGGAACAGAAACCAAAAGGTACATCTCAAAGGAGTCACAACATACTATGAATACATGAACTAATACAGACCTGAGATGGCAGGACAACAAGCTCCAGAATGTGCTGCTGTGCACATTAAAAGGTAGGGCTGTGGAAAGAGCATTTATGACTCTTCCCACCCATATATTTTTGAAATGTCATTTCTGTTAGATTAAATGCTTAGAGGCTGAGGAAGTATTCTGGGAAAGCATCATTGTGGGTTGGTGTGCCCTAAGATGTTTCACTTCACATCTACTTCACCACTACCTGATAAAAGATACTCAGCTTCAGCAACTGTCAGCCTGATGTGACAGCCATATGGTTGTCTTCCCATGAATAGTGGTAAGAAATATATTCAGAACTAGTAATAATGTGGCACTTGGGAAGAAAGCAGACAGAAACTGAAAACATTTCTCCACTTGTGCACTTTAATTTGCCAGTCAATTAACTACAGGAATAAGCCCTAAGAAAATGTTTGACATCATCAGGATTTAGAGAAAAGGAAACAAAATGCTTTCTTGAAATTTGGAAGGCTGCATTCAGAAGAAGAAATTCAATGTCCCAGGTCAATTTTAGTTCAAGCATCTAGTCCTAAATTCATTCCATGAGCTGTCAGCACTTGTTGAATGATTTGTCAGGAACTCGCTACAATGAACAAGAATTATAAATACCTACATGAGGTTATGCAAATTGAAGGTGGACTGAAATATCTGCTGCATTCATCTATCACTAACAAATACTTTGAAGGAGCACAGAGTGTTGCTCCTCATAGAATGCCTTCAATTGTGGTTTCAAGTTTAGGCAGTGGGGCTGTTTCAGCCACCAGGGCTCATCTCTGTTCTCTCTCTTCTTTGGCCATTCATATTTGTGCAAGTATTTGTGCAGCTGAACAGTAAATTAATATGGGGACCCAATCTGGATGAACATGAGGGGAAAAAATGTTGGTTGTCAGCTAGATAAATTTCCCAATGGTTCAACTGTGCAGCTGCAAGATGGTTTTACTGACAACATAAGGAATGTCACAGAGAAGGGAAAACAGCTAAAGGAAAGAGGGCATAGTCTGGTTAGGATGGCATTTTAGAACCCCAGCTTCAATTAAAGCCCAAGAGTCAATGGCACAGCAACCTTCCACTTTTCTAGTACTGATCAAAAATATCAGAACCTCATTATTTAAAGCACTGGTTTGCTACAAAATTAGTTCTTCTGGACTGAAGTAGTTTAACAGTTTTAAATGGTTATTTTCCTGCTGATTAGCTAATGCTGGTCACATCAAACCAGTTGTTCTATTCACTTCTCTGCTGTTGGCTGGCATAAAGATAGTGCAAAAGCATAAAGGTAGTGAACTTCGTATTGTGTACCTTGCCTAATTCAATAGATATGTGATCATGTGCACATATTTGATCCGGGTCAAGTGTGTTGCTGGGCATTATGTCAATGCACAGACCTTGGTATTAATTACTGTGGAAACACAACCTGAGGAGCTGCAGTTGCATGGGATGAATCCAAATCTTAACACAGTAGTTTTAGAATCAGCTAATGTTTTAGAAAAGAAAATATTTTGACAAAACTTTCCAAAACTTAACCTCCATGTACAAAGAAACGCTTAGTCTTATGAAATTAATGGTAGAATCATAGAATCAGTCAGGGTTGGAAGAGACCACAAGGATCATCTAGTTCCAACCCCCTGCCAGGGACACTCTACCCTACGTCAGGCTGGCCACAGCCTCATCCAGCCTGGCCTCAAACACCTCCAGGAATGGGGCCTCAACCACCTCCCTGGGCAACCCATTCCAGGCTCTCACCACTCTCATGCTCAACAACTTCCTCCTCACTCCAGTCTGAATCTCCCCACCTCCAGCTTTGCTCTACTCACCCTAGTTCTGTCACTACCTGATCTCCTAAAAAGTCCCTCCCCAGCTTTTTTGTAGGCCCCCTTCAGATCCTGGAAGGCCACATGAAGGTCACCTCAGAGCCTCCTCTTCTCCAGACTGAACAGCCCCAACTCTTCCAGCCTGTCCTCATAGCAGAGCTGCTCCATCCCTCTGAGCATCCTTGTGGCCCTTCTCTGGACACCCTCCAGCATGTCCACACCCCTCTTGGCATAGGGGCTCTAGAACTGGATGCAGTACTCCAGGCAGGGTCTCAGCAGAGTGCAGTAGAGGGGGAGAATCACCTCCCTCAACCCACTGGTCACACTTCTCCTGATTCAGCAAAGATGCTTACCCATTGAAATGACTCATCACACCAAGCACTGTATGGAAACTGTTGAACTAATAACAAATTCAGTGCTGTTGCTGGAAGTTAAAAAGAACAGCAAATCGAATAGTATAGCCTTTGCACTGCATTGTAAATAAATACATGTGTATTTAACACATTTTACACATGTATCAACACATTTAACACATATAAACACATTTATACTGAGTATAAATAAATACATTTGTATTTCTTTAATAGAATGGAAGATTTTTTAACAATATTTTTTTCTAGTGTCTGACTTCAGCGCTGGAAAACAAGTACTTGGGTGTTACTGATTAGGCACTTTCCTTCCAGACACAGCACTGTCCAAGACACAAAACAAAAACATGTCCTAATAGGCTGGAGACCAGATAACCATTAGTCCCTGCTGTGAAAACAAAACTGTCTGCACTCATGTATGACTGACTGAACAGATCTGGTTTGCAGCCTTTGGAGAATTATTTAATATACTAGGCAAAACTATCTAGGATATAAATGCCCAGGCATAAACAGAACAAACTCAGGGATAATCCTGGCTCTGTTTTTTTCAAGCTCATAATTTGGTTATAAACTTAGTTAATTTTATTAGCCAAAGTCAGACAGTGAACGAAACCATTGCTCACCAAGGTAAATACCCATAAAAATATGAATGACCACTGCTTTCACTAGAACTTAGCACTTCACTGCCAAAAAAAAACAGGAGAAACAAAATAGCATTGTGCTGTGACTTTGCAAAGTGTACATCTGACGATCAGAAAATATATACACTCCAGTTTGGAGAGCAAATGCTTGCCTCACTGAAATCCATAGCAGTATGACAAGATGAGATTTGGTTCAGTTTATCAGATTGAAATGTGAAATAACTACCTATAAAACAATTCTCCATGTGAATGACCATTTGAGCAGTCCTTTCCTCTGACAAAATTGCATTGAAAACTGTCATGTATTCCTCACTCCAGTACCTGAAAAGGTTACAAAACACAGTCCCAAAGCTACACAAAATTCTAACTGATATACATCTGTAGTAATCAGCCTGAATGATTTCCTAATCTGTTCCTATTAGCAGCTACAAAGATGTCATATTTATTTCCATACTTTAAGAAAGTTAAGCCAATGAGTTGTAGAAATGATGCAATTGTTAAACCAGTAATTCCTCAGAAAACATGGAGAAAACACACTGATCTACCTGTATACCATCACTTCTATTTTGTTTTGAAAAGTTAAATAGCTAACTAGATTTTATGAATATTCAATTCATACAATGCTCCAAATGCTACAAATGCTTCAAAAGTCTTTTTTTATCTTGACCAAGAGAGAGTAATAGCAGATATATTGGCCAAGTACATCATCTTTAAAACTACTGGGCAGAATGCATAGCTCTCTTATCTTGTTAATTATCCAAATACCCTGTACAGTAAGTCACACCTGAATAACATTTCACTACATCCTTCCACTCAAACTAGAATATCTTATAGGGCGTGTTCCAACTCTCATGAATCTGAGTAGAATTTTGATACTGGACTGATAAAAGCATCATAAAAGCAACAAAATACGTAGTGATCAAGGCTTAATTCATAGCGAAGTCCCAAATGGAAAAGAAAGGTCAGGGCTGCCTGTGCAAGCACTCATTCTCTCTCTTCAGCAGAGCTGAAGTGGTATGTACACAATACAGCGTGGATTAGACCTTTGGGTAAGATCTTTACAAGTAGGGAAGGCATTTGTGATAGTCTTCCATCAATTACATTACTCATTACTGTATCTTGTTAAGCTGAAGACTGAGAGGAATAGAAAGTGAAAGAGCATTTTCTAAATTACAACTTCTAAAAAAATTAAGAGGTCACACTGTTGTTGGGGTTTGTTTTTTTTTTATTTTGTTAACCTTGCCAAAAGATAGGTATTTAGTCATTCTTCTTATTGTCTAGGTAAAGTACCCCAGTGATCTATATTGAGAGCAGTATCCTAAGGTGAATCAGTATTGGTTTATTGTCTGTATATGACAGTAAAGCTTAGGTTGCCTTAACTCATTCTCTGTTGTCTTCAGCAGGACAACATGAAAATTTTATCTATATTTTTTCTACCTTCTGACATAGCAGGACACTGGATAATAAGTGTGGACTGGATCTTTAAATCTCATTTTTCTAATATCAGCTTCTGTAAGACGGAGTAAGTCCTGTAGCAAATGCCAAAGTAAAGAACATACTATGCCTGTTAGTCCAGGAAAATCCAAATTTCTTTTGGACAGCTTTGCTGTTTCTGATATTGTAAGTCACTAGAAATAATAATAAATGTTAAGTATAATTATGTTACATAAAGATCCTTTGTCATGATAAGCCATGTCATTGAAAGAATGAAGAATTGTTCTTCTAAAACATCAGTTCTTTTTCTCTAATTTCTTTCTCAAATGAAATTTGGTCAAGATACCCAAGTAACTGTTTTAAAGGCTGTCAGGGACATTTAAGTATGCCTGAAAATGTCATATTGTTTCTCAAATGATACCTTATATGTATCAATATGACATCAGAGAAGGAAGCTTTAACTCCTACCTTATCCCTTTCTAGGTTTACCCAAATGCAAAAATTGGTGCAAATGATAAATTCTTGTTGTAGTAAAATGAATTTTCCAGCATTGCCAAGCTCCCCCTGCTTGTCTCAAAAAACCTAACCCCCCCACCTCAAACCCTAAAATCATCCTCCAAGAGAAAACACATGGAGATTAGTACAGACACAATGTGCTTGGTCTTCGAACTTTAGCAAAAAAGCTTGTAAAGAGTAACATAAAGCGAGTAACATATGCTCAAACACAGCAAGAGCAGGAGATTCTATAGAATCATAGAATCAACCAGGTTGGAAGAGACCTCCAAGATCAGCCAGTCCAAACTATCACCCAGCCCTGTCCAAACAACTAGACCATGGCACTAAGTGCCTCAGCCAGGCTTTTCTTGAACACCTCCAGGGATAGCAACTCTACCGCCTCCCTGGGCAGCCCATTCCAATGGCAAATCACTCTGTCTGGGAAGAACTTCCTCCTAACATCCAGCTTGTACCTCCCCCAGCACAACTTGAGGCTGTGTCTCCTTCTTCTGTTGCTAGTTGCCTGGCAGAAGAGACCAATCCCCACCTGGCTACAACCTCCCTTCAGGTACTTGTAGGCAGCAATGAGGTCCCCCATAGCCTCCTCTTCTCCAGGCTGGGCACCCCCAGCTCCCTCAGCCTCTCCTCACAGGGCTGTGTTCCAGGCCTCTCTGTTGCCCTTCTCTGGACACGTTACAGTATCTCAACATCTCTTTTGAATTGAGGAGCCCAGAACTGGACACAGTTCTGGCATATAGCTTTAAAGAACTTGCTGCATTTTGTAGTAGAAGACACTAACACATGGAAATTTCATCAAGCAGAACAGTCTCCTCCCTTGAAACTTCCTATCGTCATTCAAGTTCATCAGCACTTTTTAGTCTGGTTCAAGAACCAGCTAATGCACTGACTGAAACTCAAGAACTCTTATCTTCTACTACCATGAATTTACTACTAACCTAAGAACAACTTAGTACAAAAAACTGTGCATTGTCTTACTCAGCAAAATGCATATAACCATACCTTGTACTGCAGAGACAAACCCCCAAGTATAAATAGTTATTAGTAATTATCTTTAAAAGCAGAAGACATCAAAGCAATTACTTAGACTTTCAAGAACTTAGAAGCATGGTTCAACATGGTTCTTCAAGCATATGCCCAGTATTAGGCAGGTAATTAAGTGTGTGGAGTCAAGGTAAGTCAAACATTTACTCAAATTAAAGTTTTGTTTCAAGAAAAGGTTCTCTCTGGCCAAGGAACTATGAAGTGGTATAACAAATGAAACCTACAGAAATTGCAGAACTGCAATTATGACTCATGGTCTTGAGCTTACAAAAAAGCTCACTTTATCCAGAATGATGCACTAAGCCTATTTCTAAGTTTTTCAGCTCAGCAAAAAGTTTTTACAGGCAGCTTTCAAGCTTGGTAATCTGTAAACTATTTTTGCTGCAGGATCTCTTTTGTTGTTGTTCATTGCATGTCAAAACAGCTGTCCCACCATTACTGTCTTTTCAGTTAAAATGCTAGAGAGAATCACATTACATTTCTTACCATGACTGTAAAGGGTTAACCCTCCTGGGGAAGTGGTGTTGATCCTAGCCCCAGGTCTGCCTGTCCTCCCCAGAGGAGGTTCCGATCCTCACTCCAGGTGTAGTGGTTAGTCCATTCCCACTTCCAGTCAGCCCCCTATAAAAACAGAGGAACTGCCTGCTTCGCTCTCTCACCCTGCTTCCCTGCCTGACAGCATCATCTTCCTGTTTCCTGCTGCTCTTTGACCATGTGGCCACCAGTTCACAAGGTGGACAAACCCATTGCCATCAATCTGGTTGCATTTAGATATTTTATATCTTGTTTTCCCTTCTCTATACCTTTTTGTTACTCCCTTACCTCAAATACCTTTTATTTACTGTTAAAGTTTTCTCTTTTAACTTCCAAATCGAAGTGAGATTATTTATTTGGGTGTGTTCTACCTTTTCCTCTGTGCATCTAATTCCTTTTCTTTGAAAAAAAAAAGGGGAAGAGGGAAAAGCATCCTATAAATTGTTATTGTTTCTTTTAACTATATTTAAGTCTGGGAAATTTAAACTAGAACTGAGACACTGACTGAGTCCATTTGGGAAAGTAGAAAATACTCTCCTTTCCCTAGTTGCAACAAACTCAATTTAGGGGGGGTGGGTTTGGGTTTTTTTGGGGGTTAGTTTTGTTTCTCTTGGATTATGAGATTTCCATGACACCAAGAATTCATAGGATCAACCAGGTTGGGAGAGAACTCCAAGATCAGCCAGTCCAACCTAGCACCCAGTCAACCAGACCGTGGCACTAAGTGGCTAAATGCCTCAGCCAGGCACACCTCGAGGGACAGTGACTCCACCACCTCCCTGGGCAGCCCATTCCAATGCCAGTCACTCTCTCTGGCAAGAACTTCCTCCTAATATCAAGCCTATACCTCCCCTGGCACAACTTGAGACTGAGTCCCCTTATTCTGTTGCTGGTTGCCTGGGAGAAGAGACCAACTCCCACCTGGCTACAGCCTCCCTTCAGGTAGTTGTAGACAGCAATGAGGTCACCCTTGAGCCTCCTCTTCTCCAGGCTCTCCTTCTGCAGACCCACTCTGACAGGTTCATCTCTGGTTTGTGTTGAGGGCTGCAGAGATGGACACAGCACCCCAGGTGAAGTCTCACAACAACAGAATTGAGCAGCAGAATCATCTCCCTCAACCTACTGACAACACTTTTTTGGATGCAGCCCAGGATGTTGCTGCCTGGCCTGCAAGCAGATATCGTGGGCTCATGTTCAAGATCTACAGAAACAAATACTTAAGCTTCCAAAGAATTGCTGAGTTTGTGAAGATATTTCTACTTGCAAGTCTGAGCATATCCTAAATATATTCAAGGAGGGACTGATATCAGAAGCAAGAAAGCTCATGTTCAGACAGGTAGTATCTTTAATCATATCTTTCTGATACATTGAAGATTTTCCTCTCATCTATACTTCAGGAGAAGTATTTGCTCATAAGCTCTGTAGAAACAAACTGGAAATACAACTTTCCAGCCACAAACCACTTGTTCCAACAGATCTGTCTACTCTGAACTCTTGTCCAAAGGCCAACATTATGGTCAGCAAAGAGCCAGTGTTGTGTTCTGTCAGATAGAGAAAGTTGGTTAGCATTTTTGTAATTCCTGGAACACCAGAAAAGTGTTGAAGTTTGTTTTGTTTGGGTTTGAGGTTTTGTGTGGTTTTGTTAGTTTGATTTGGGGTTGGTTTTGTTTGTTTGTTAATACAAACTGCAAACTAAAAATAGCATCCTGCAGAAAGCTAGGCCACAGTATTACCTGTATAAAAGTACACTACACTCCTAGAAATAGTTCTAAAGCATTTCAATTACAACAAGTAACATTAGTAGGACACAATATTTTGGACTAGACATTGTTTTGGAAGCCACGATGAATTTTGCCTCAATGTTCAACCTTGAAAACAAGTCAAAAGGCTTAAAATTCAGGGACACATGCACCATTACACAAGTTGCAACCCTGGAAATTTTCCACTTCATGATCTACTGAAGAACAAACCTGCTAACTCACAAATCATGTTGCAAAATCTCTCTGTTCTCCAGTGGAATATTCCACTATATATTACTTGCTTTGTAACAGATTTTTTTACTGTTGGGAGAGTATTGCAGGTTAGGGGTGACAAATATACCCCTAAAGAATTATGATATTACAGAAACTAAGAACATTTTGTGGATTAATGTTGATCAGAAACTCTCAGCAGTTAATGGACATATCACAGAAGAATTTCTTTGAGGAATGTTTCAGCCACAAAGAACATTCTCATGGGAGGCGAGGACAAGCATTACCACTGATGTCTTTCCTTTACTGGCTTGTTTTAAATAGGTACTTTCAGATTGCAAGATGGTCATCATGAAAGACACATGATTTTCAGAGAGATAAAAGGGAAACAGCTAGCTGGTTAGAGCATCAGTGAAAACACAGTGTTTTTCTGATTCATACACTTCTAAATCAGTTACCTGAAGGAAGTTGCTTTCAAAACTCTTTGACAACTTCATTAGGAATGCATAGATGTTAAGACTACAAATTCTACATTTTATTTTTAATATTTAGTTTCCATGCTAGTGCATGGCAATTCAGATATATGTACAAGAATCAGGGGAGAGTTGCCACACTTATCATTCCAGTGCAAAGATAAATTCTGCCCTAAGCACGAAAGGAATCCCAGAATTTTCACAGAGCAACATTCTCTTTGAACAATATTGTGATAAACAACATCTATCTAATCTTATTTGGCCAGCTGCATTTGCTCTGGTATTAATTTATACTAAACTAAAGCAAACAAACAAAAGAAACAAAAAACAAACAAACAAACAAACAAAAAAAAACCCAAAAAAAACCACAAAACCAGCAAAAAACCAAGCCCACCAATAAGGACTTTACCTCCAAACTCCTAAACCAAAAGAAACTGAAGTGCAAGCAGAAAATTAACTTTACATGACAAGATAATTAAGAAATACAACATTCATTTTCTTCAGCTGTATTGCCCTTATGCCTTTGAATGTGACTATTTTATGGCATATTTATCTGCTATTAAATCTTTGTCAACTCCTGTGTAGGATTTTTCCTTAACGTTTTCATGAATTTCTTTTCCTACAGCTGAAGGGGGGAAAAAACAAAACAACAACAAAAACTGAAAACCAAACAAACCTCCCCAAAAAAAACAAACAAAAATCCCCAAACACCCCCCACCCCCCCCCCTTTCTCACATAAGCCACTAACTAATGGCCTTTATGATCCTTCTGCTAATGGTATTTTCAGTGAAGAAAGGAAACAGAAACATTAACTCAAATGTCTCATTTCACCAATATTACATGAACTGAATGCAGGGTACAGCCTAGTGGTCGGGAGCTGAGATAATTCAGAGCCTGAACAAGGCTAAGAGTAAAAGGAAATGACAACAAAAAAATGCAAAAGACTCTAAATACATCATTATGAAAACTGATTTAATGCAGAGGAAGTTTCCTATTACTCTTCTGCTTTCATGCTTAGTATTTTATAGGGCTAACTCTTGCTTAAGGCAGGTAATGCAAACAATTTCTGACATCCAAACTACAAATATTAACACATCATCGCAGTCTGTGGCAGATGTTGGGCATATGTGTGCTCCCCAACTGAGAAATTAGTATCCTTCCTTTCCAGAGGAAGAAAGGAAAAAACATGAAGGGTGCCAGCACATACTGGAGGGCAATACAAGGTCTATCTTCTGTTTGCTCATTCTAAACATTGTCACTTCCTGTACTTGTCATGTTTCCGGCAATAGAGAGCTCATCACAGGTTTGGTCAGGTCACCAGATTAAGTTAAAAAGCCCTGGTTGCTCCATGAGTTGCTTCTATATATTCAGTGAGACTTTTTGTTATGTTATAATTGAATGAGCTTAACAGGGAAGTGATAGTACTCTGAAATCCTTGTGTGGAGGTTCTTGCAGCAATACCCACATAATTTTTACCATTTCAGGAGTTTTCACATCAAAATAACTCAAATACAAGCTAGGTTTGTAGAGTTCTTTTTATGAACACCAGCCATACAGAAATTTCTATGAAATGAAGCCACTGGCAAAAAGGTATCAAGTGGAAGGTTCCTAAGACCCTCTGAGCTGAACTTTGCTTTTGCTTTCTGAGTGCTTTTCTGTACGACACAAAAAACATGCTCCCTGCTGCGGTCATAGAATCAAGCAGGTTGGAAGAGACTTCCAAGGTCATCCAGTCCAACCTAACACCCAGCCCTATCCAGTCAACTAGACCATGGCACTAAGTGCCTCATCCAGTCTTTTCTTCAACACCTCCAGGGACAGCAACTCCACCACCTCCCTGGGCAGCCCATTCCAATGGCAGATGCAGACTGTAGCCTTCTGACTGCATCAACTCATCAGGGACATGTAAGCTTTCCTAATAGTTCAAAGATTTCCATTTAATACAAAATTATTCCATGATGTTAGACACCAGGGCATATTTGAAGCAAAGGCACAGAAAAAAAGGTGGTTTATATTTAGCTTTTAAATCCAGCTGTTGATATTGCAGTCCTTTACTAACAATTCATTCATTTTTTTTCTTTTCCCTATCACAATATCCCAGAAGTATCAAATGTTGTTGCTGCTGTTAGCCTGTTCAACTCCAGACACAAGCTAAGTGATATGTACTATCAGATTTTTAACCCAGCTAGAGTTGCCTCAATTTAGCTTCACTGTAATTTTTGTGAAGTGGGTATGTGAGCATTATGACTATGCTAAGGCTGAGTAACTCCAGATCACTGTGTGGATATATTAAGTATTCCAGAGACATCAATTCATGCTCCTTTTTTCAATCTCCCTTAGAGATTCAGGCTGTAATATGCCAAGAAGCAGAACATGGTGTAATCCTGTCACCAGCCAAGTTACTTAGGTGAGCCATCACAGCCAGCAGTTTCATCTCATCTGGAAAGTAATTCCTTCCATTGTGCCTTTTTTACTTCAGCAAAATTTTACTTCTAAAGTAAGCTTAGCCTCTTGCTGCGACACAATCATTTATTAAGAAAAACTCATTTATTGGACACCTGTGTAAGAATTTTCTTAAAGATTTGAATCACTTGAATTTGGCATGCCTTTCTAACTAGCTCTCTTGAATTCAGAGCCCATCAGTTTCGTTTCCAGGTGTATTTTCATTTTCAGATACACCTTTATTTTCCTCTGGCATCAGTGAAATCAACTTGGACAAGCTGGAGCATGTCCAGAGAAGGGCCACAAGGATGCTCAAAGGGCTGCAGCAGCTCTGCTGTGAGGACAGACTGAAAGAGTTGGGGCTGTGCAGGCTGGAGAAGAGGAGGCTCCCAGGGGTGACCTTCTTGTGGCCTTCCAGGATCTGAAGGGGGCCTAAACAAAGCTGGGGAGGGACTTTTTACACTATCAGGGAGTGACAAGACTAGGGGGAATGGAGCAAACCTGGAGGTGGGGAGAGTCAGAGTGGACGTGAGAAGGAAGTTGCTGAGCATGAGAGTGGTGAGAACCTGGAATGGGTTGCCCAGAGAGATGGTTTGGGCCCCATGGCTGGAGGTGTTTAAGGCCAGGCTGGATGAGGCTGTGGGCAGCCTGATGTAGGGTAGGATGTCTCTGCCCATGGCAGGGAGGTTGGAACTAGACAATCCTTGTGGTCCCTTCCCACCCTGACTGATTCTATTAAATTCTAAGAAACTGTCTAAATTGCAGCCTCAAGAAGCTGACCTATCCATATAACACTCTGTACAGCTCAGGTGCTGCATTATGGCACTAAGTAATAACAAGTTTGGTTGCAAGATACCACAAGCTACAATTATAAATATTGCTATATTAATACCAATTAGTAGTAAGTACAGCAAGCCAGTCAGATATAGATAAACTTTATAGATACTTCATTTTATAAGCACTTTCCATCAAATGAGTTCAATAATTAAAGCACAAATCTGACACAACAAAATTCAGAAAAACAAAGATTTCCTAGGTATAATACCAGGCTTTTGATGGTACTGGCTAGCTCTGCATACCCTCTTTACTGATATGAGCTAGACTCATCCAGCCTTTCAGTACTGCAGAACAATATCTGTGGGCTTTTAAGGAAGATGAAAATTGCTTCACTTGAAAGTTTAGGGCTATAATAGTACAAAATGGTTTATTTATACACACAAATAAGAGCCAGGTTTCAAATTAAAGTAATCTTTCACTGTAGGAGTAAGTCTCACCACTTCTTAAAACTTAGAGTGAGATTGATGTGAAGTATCTTACATATGTTACGGAAAAATGAAGCTTTGATATTTATTGGTGTTGAGAGTGCAGACCTCTGTGGCTCCTTTTTGTTTCTCACTCATACTTTGCATCAGCTGTGCCAAGAGTGATTTCCATGTGAATGAATCCCCTACATTTATCTCAATAGACTACTTTGTTCAACCAATTCCATCTCCAAGGACTCAAACTGTCACAGACACTGCACATGCTGTTCAGCCTGAACCTGGAGAAAGGTTTTTCACAGTAACAGCTCAGCACAGACAGAGCCAGTAGGAGTACGTAGTATTACGCAATGTACTGAGCAGACTATCAACACTCTCACTGAGTTATTTAAATCCCTGATTTCCTTCATGCTTCCTTTTTGAAATCACTGGTTTACAGCATCCTAAGTAAAACATTTTGGGTAAAACTTTGACAATATTTTTGTGACGGACTTAAGGATATAGATTTTTTTGCAAAGAAAATTAGCATCAATATTGTTGCCAGGCCAGGCATTGAAGTGACACTTCTTAGATTTTGAGGTCAGCCCAGTGTTTCAAAAATCTCCTACAGACTACAGAGAAATAAACACAAAACATTACTCAACTTGTATATGCTCTTCTGGCCAATGTTTATGTAAAGATAAAGTGCCTACAAAATACCAATCAAGACTTAAAGACACACTGCCTCAGCAACCACACTACACATTATAATTCACAGCTAAAGTTGTACCTTAACATCTCTTCAGGCTACTGTGGCAGAATAATTCAGTTAAATGGGACATATCTATTTGGTTTTCTCCTTTGATACAGTTCTGTTATCCAGACATTTCACAAGTAATACCACTGAGTTACTTTATCAGCATGTCAAACTTCAAACTAGCCATTTTCAGTTGGTAGGTAGCCAACATCATCAACAGTTTACAAAAAAACCCCAGCTGAGACAGTGGTTCATCATTCTTTATGTACTGCTTATGGAAGGCAAAGATTAACCACCCTTCATTAACCTCACTTAGAAAACAGAAGTGTAACTTTCTCCATAACATGGACAGATTTTGTTAGTAAGCAGTCAACAGATTTAATTATTAAGGAAAAATTCTAAACGAGAAGAAACAGTTTTTCACATAATATTATTCAGTGGAGAAAACACTGTCCCAGATGTGCTGGGTAGTAAATTAATAAATGAGCTGAAAAGACTATGTGCAAAGAAAACAAAGCAACAAAATACTGTGGTGGTTTGGGTGTTACCTGCTTCTCCCACACTTGTGAAAATCACCCAGACTAGACTCAGCTGAGTTGGAAATTGAATGAAGCTTTATATTTACAGCTCAGCACAATACACAAGCAGGTATTTACAATCTATACAGCTATAGACAGAAATAGACAAGTTAAATAGCAATACAGAAACACAACAGCCCTCGCAGAAACCAGAGTCCCCGGGAGGGGCTTCCAACCACCCTTCCATCTCCTTCCCACCCCTCTACCTTATATGACTTTGTTTTACATTCAAGGTGAGTTTGGAGAATCGGCATGGGGGGTTAGGAAGCAGAAGGATTAGTTAGACAGCAGGTTACAGAGAGAAGGCAGGCAGCCAGAGCCAGTGAGCAACTCTGTTATCTATGTTTGTGTTCCTGGTTTTATACATCTCAGCAAGCCTATGAGTGCAGTAGACATCCCCATTGTTTCCTTTTCACAGCCTATAATCTAATTCGTCTCACTAAAAAATCCCAGCTAGCTTCAAACTAGCACAAATACAAAACTATTTAAAGCAGAGAGAGACAACAAAAAGCTCAGGAAATCCTTACATAAACTATTAACCAATATGGTGATATCTTGGGTTAATAAGTATCCCTGTATACTTGTGTTCTTACAACTTTATGAAGAGAATGGCATATTTTTAGTCTGATTCCATGCACATGTTCTTCCATTTCACTTGGAGCGCTGATCTGGTACAAACATGCTCTGTCAGGACAAATCAGTTAAAAACCTGTAGGTGCCACTTTGCTCTTGCAGAATTGAACTATGCTTGATCTGGCATACCAGCAAATCCCTAACTATGCCCAGACTAGTTACTGTCCATCCTCTCTCTCAAAACTGGCCTAAAGTTAACACAAAGACTTTACTGTCTATTACCAGTCCACAGAAATGCTAAATGCTTTTGCTTGATGCAGAACAGAGAGAGTGATTTGCCATTGGAATGGGCTGCCCAGGGAGGTGGTGGAGTTACCGTCACTGGAGGTATTCAAGCAAAGACTGGATGAGGCACTTAGTGCCATGGTCTAGTTGACTGGATAGGGCTGGGTGATAGCTTGGACTGAGTGATCTTGGAGGTTTCTTCCAACCTGGTTGATTCTATGATTGTATGAACTGATGGCAATTGAGTGATTAAATATTAATGAACCTAGCTTCTCACCAGAAACATGTAGTACAAATCTGCAGATCACTGAATACATGCAACTTAGCTAATACTTGGAAGACTTGGGCTAACTATAACAGCATTTCTGATGGAGACTCTAGTTCAATAAATAAATAGAACTAAGTCATCAAGCACTTCAACAGAAAATGTTCATCCTTACAGTCCAGTAAGTATTTCTTCTTTCTGTATATCTATATGTTCTGTTGTATCTGGGTGGGAATTCATTCTACCTGCCCCTGAAACCAGTCACAAGCAGCATAAACTCAGCAGTGCTGAATTTGAGCTAGTATGCACCACTGAAAAGGCTCCACAGCTTGCTTCTCAGCTTGAAAAGCCAGAGCCTATAAAGCACTCAGCAGTAATGGACTGTAAATGCATATGCCATGTAATCAGAAATCTGGTTAAAGCTAGCATCTTAAGTTCTCTGTTGGGGAGAGGGGATCAAGAGAAAATGAAATTGCAGCTGTGATCCCAAGCTAAAATTTCACTGCAGACTAATCCAATTAAAAAATTTCTAGTCTTGCTCCTTTCAATTTCACAGATGTATCATCCCAGATGTTACCTCCATTGCACCAACTCTACTGTTTGTGGGTCATGCAAAACCACTCTCTTTTACAAATCAGAACAAAATAAAACTGCTCCCCTGTGAAGCACATGTATTTTAAAATATGCAGATCCAGGACCACTCAACAAGCCTGTCTCAAGTTCTTGAACTACTACTTAGTGCCACAATAGGCTTCTGAAATGTTTTATGATAGAATAGATTCATCTTCATCTCTTCTGCCCCTCAAAATGAAAAGGAAATAGTAGGACTGCTGTATTCTTTTTCATAAGGCTGCCCATATAGAAGTCCTGAATCAGTCCCCACAATTGTTTTAACAGCAGTATGCTTTTTATTTGCCTTCTGGTGCTTGAAGTCTTATGGTAAGTTTCTTTTTTCCCAAGTTTTTCTACAAATATGAAACTTTTTACCTTTTTTAAGGTTGAAATATTAACATGACCAATCGACTCTAGGAACTGAGTGCCATCTATAAAATCAGACTCGTGATAAGAATCAATCTAGCAGCAGTAATAACACAAACACAGCACAGGTGTGTGCTAAATTATGGCCAATGGACAAACACATTCTCTTTTTTCAAGCTGGGCTTCATTTTATGCCCCTATATTGCAGCTGACTGCAGTATAACAAGAGAAGAGACTGTGGTGGCAGCCCTCAGACACACCAGCACTACAGCAATCATTTTAGCTTAAGACACTGATAATTATGACCAATGGACAAACACATGCTCTCTTCTCAAGCAGGGCTTCGTTTTATGCCCCCATATTGCAGCTGACTGCAGTATAACAAGAGAAGAGACTGTGGTGGCAGCCCTCAGACACACCAGTGCTACAGCAATCGTTTTAGCTTAAGACACTGATAAAGGTGGCTTGAGTGAACCCAGCTGGTTTGGCATTGAAATGAATTAGAACAAAAAGTCTCAGTTTATCTGAGCATCATTCCTCCTTTTCTGGAACAGCTCAGTAGCCTTGGAACTCTCTACACTGCAGTCTGCTTTTGCACTCATGCATGTGTATTCTTACTGCTTGGCTGCTCTAAACTTTGGAATCAGGTAGTTAAGAGGAACAGGAATTGTCTATTTCTTGTTTACTTCTCTCTGCCTCCTTACTCCTTCCTGTTAATACAATACCATGCAAAGCCATGGCCAGTACATTTCTCTAGACATCTCTGCACTCATTTATGTTGGCTTATTTTACAATTCCAAGCATAACCTCTAATGTAAACTACTACTATTCAATTAGAGGGAAACACACCAGACAAAACATTTCATATTAATTACTTTGATTGTAACTGTTATGTATTGAATCTCACAAAACCAGCAGAATCCTAGTGACAATATATACTTCCTAAGATCTAAGAGAACAGGACAAATACATTTCTGCTAAGCCATGGTGTTTTCATTTAACATAGATGACTTGCTTTGTAACTTTGCACTTGGAGAGAAAATATTTCTTCCTAGTAAAACAGAGCAAACTGGTATTATATCAAATGATATTTTGTCTGAGACAAAGACAATAGAAAAAGGCAGCAATCAAATTGAAAAGCAAGACAGTGCACGGAGAAAGTGAAATTAAATTATGATGAATATCAATCTTCTTTCTCATTCTAAGACACAAAATGTTTATAACAAGGGAGACCTTCAAAAGCACAACTGTTCAAGTGTTAGCTATTGTTCAAAACCACTCTTACTGACTTTCCAAAACCATCACTATGTTCTATAGCTGTAGAAAAAAAATATATGCAGCAGGGAACAAAAATAGCAAGCCTAATGGTAAAGGGATTAAAACTGAAAGTGAGAGCACTGCACTTTCCTTTGGAGCAACACAGTTCAAATCCCAAGTGAGACAGTAGGATAAACGAGCCAGGAGGCCTTCATTCATCCTCCAGCAAGTAGCACACCACAAAAAAATCCATACATTATGCCAGAAAAGCAGTCAGCAAGAATGAGAAGCCTTGGAAACAGAAATTCTTGACTCAGAGGTCACTGCTCTAAGACTGCAAGGTTCACTTGATTTGCATTTGATATATTGATATGTAAAGGAATTTGAGTTGTTTGTGATCCTTTATTTCCTGAAAATGATCTAAAGTTAGAGGTAGCTATTAATCTTTTTTCTTTCACAGCTTGGTAGAAGATGACTAAATAAAATGCTTCACTAGGCTTTTTTTCCCTAATTTCTATTAAACTTAGACAAAAAGTGTCTGTAGAATGGGAATAGATTTATAATTTTCCAGTTTCCACACCCAAACCTCCCTATAAATTAGCAAACCTATGTCCAATCTGCTAGTTCAGATCCTGCTTAGTAAGCTTCAGAAAATCCCTGCTAGCTAATTAAACATGATGAACTGATGTTTACTGATTTGCTAACCCTCCCTTTATTTCAAATCAAACCTACGCTACATTGATTTTTTTTTATTCCATGATATTTGAACCAAATGAGATTAGACACAGTTAAGAAAGCAGCACTAATCTGATGACATTACTCCAACAAGTAAACTGACAGGCCTTTTATTAAAGATATACAAAAAGACTCCAACAGTGACTAGGTTATTTTCCTTCCTTTCAGAAGCCCTTTTATATGACAAAAAGAATTCTTAGCCTGGCATCTAATTATAATTCCAATGATATAATCCACTGCAAAGGATTTTGCAATTCTTGCACAATTTGAAGGTGTATAGAACCATAGAATCGGTAAGGGCTGGAAGGGACTACAAGGATCATCTAGTGCCAACCCCCCTGCCATGGGCAGGGACACCCTACCTTAGATCAGGCTGGCCACAGCCTCATCCAGCCTGGCCTCAACCCTGGGCAACCCAGTCCAGGCTCTCACCACTCTCATGCTGAAAAACTTCCTCCTCACTTCCAGTCTGAACCTATCCATCTCCAGCTTTGCTCCATTCCTCCATGTCCTGTCCCTCTCTTATAGCCTAAGAAGTCCCTCCTCAGCTTTTTTTACTGCAGGAACCAATAATGCACTTAGATATCTATCTTCAGTGCAACAAATCAGGTAACTGCCTAAACATTGGCACTGGTGATTGCAACCAGCAAATTAGTGAGGGCAGAACATAAACATGAAAAAAAAAAGAACAAGAGCCTGAAATTAATAGTTGCTTCCAACAGTTTTAGATTTAGCAGTTCATTATTTGAACTCAGTTTATTACTGAGTGTGTCCCAAAAAGAAGACACAAAGAAGCATTTGCTTAACTTGATCAAATGCTTATGCACACAGAGGAAATTCTCTGATCTGGTCCATCATTAAAAAGATTGTAAATTACTGAATGATTTTTCCTTGACTCAAGTCTGACACAAACTGGGTGACAGTATTTTTTAGCCAGAGATATGTGTCTTCTCCTAGTTGGCTAATGAACTAAAACCAGCTTTAGGAATATACTGCAGTTCTTCAGCAGCAGGGGCTATTAAGTATGGTATTCTTTATATTTGGAAGTAAAAACAACTTTAACATATGCATCAGAGTAAATTATAATTTTTGCTACCCAAAGATTGAGATCACAACATCTAATTATTTGCTGTCAAATTTCTAGGCAAATAAAATGCAGGTGCCTCAACTGCACTTGGATTATGGTTGCATGCTAGCTGCAAGACTGAGGAAATGAACCTGGAGAGGAACACAGGTGGATCCTACAGATTTCAGCCCAGAGAAAAAACAATGTATAAGGAAGATGTAAAATTAATTGCACCATGAGGTCTTGCCTAAGAACGAAAAATGCATTTCTAAGTTCTTACTAAGCCTGTATCAGGAATAGTGTGGCCAATAGGACAAGCAAGGTTACTCTCCCCATGTACTCAGCACTGGTCAGGCCACACCTTGAGTGCTGTGTCCAGTTCTGGGCTCCTCAATTCAAGAGAGATGTTGAGATACTGGAACAAAGCTGGTGAGGGGCCTGGAACACAGCCCTGAGAGGAAAGGCTGAAGGAGCTGGGGGTGTTTCGCCTGGAGAAGAGGATGCTCAGGGGGAGACCTCATTGCTGTCTACAACTACCTGAAGGGAGGCTGTAGCCAGGTGGGGTTGGGCTCTTCACCCAGGCAACCAGCAAGAGAACAAAGAGGACACAGTCTCAAGTTGTGCCAGGGGAGGTCTAGGCTGGCTGTTAGGAGGAAGTTCTTGCCAGAGTGATTGGCATTGGAATGGGCTGCCCAGGGAGGTGGTGGAGTCGCTGTCCCTGGAGGTGTTCAAGAAAAGCCTGGCTGAGGCACTTAGTGCCATGGTCTAGTTGATTGGACAGGGCTGGGTGATAGTTTGGACTGGATGATCTTGGAGGTCTCTTCCAACCTGCTTGATTCTATCATTCTTCCTTTGCTGAGAGCATGGCACACAGAAATAGAAACCACAGCCTCCGAACCAAAGCTAGGAGAACTAAGACAAGGGTGTGACATAAGTAAAGTTTATCTACATACTTGAAAATTTTTCTTTGAGTGTGCCAGCCACTGGCAAGTGGAATGTGTTGCTGTCTTTGTAAGAAAACCTAGAACCTGAGGCTTTCTGGTATTACAGTATCACAGTGGTGACATGTGATCATGAGAAAAATGAGAGAGATCAAAACAGCAGCATTTAGAAAAGATGTATTATGTATTATTATGTATATAATGCTATTTTACTAGGATTCGTTAACATTGTGTCACACTTTGGCATCCTCTGGTGCTGAGAGTTTAAATTTTGAGGAAAAAATGCATTCTGCAACATTATGTAAATCAGGAGCATCTCCAGAGGTAGTACTAAGAACAGGCTCCTACTACTCTAAAGCACAAACTGGTGCAGAAGAACTAGAACTCAATCTGTGTAACAACAGTAAGAAACCTTTGTCTCACTAGCTAAGAAAATCCTTGTATTTTTCATACAGTTTGGTGAAAGAGATCCATCTTAAATCTCTTTACTTCAAATGAGTTGTTTATCATTAAAAGGTTCTTTGTTTCAGTTATATATTTGCTAAAAAATAAGACTATTACTACTGCAACATTAAAATTAAAACCTCTTTTTAGTATGACTCGCTGTGTCACCCCTCACAAAGTTGATGTTGGTGCCACATTTTTCCAAGAGCAAAAACAAGTACAGTCATGCGAAATGAGCTCTAGGCACTGCTGCTGTAGAAGTGGGAAAGCAGACATTCCACGGACTGGGTGTTACAGCTGCTGTTTTCCTAAGCCTTTTCTACCATACTCCAGCAGTGTTAGATCACAGGTGTTTGCGTGCAAACTTGTCTGTGTAGCATGATTCAAAACTGTTCAATCTCTCTGTGTCTTTCAAAGCAATCGTTGCATTTTTTGATAGTCAAGTTGATGTTAAGCTGTCAGAAATATGAAGCAAAAATGTATTCAACATTGTCCTATATTTTCCACAAGATTCTGCCTGGAACACAGCCCTGTGAGGAGAGGCTGAAGGAGCTGGAGTTGTTTAGCCTGGAAAAGAGGAGGCTCAGGGGTGACCTCATTGCTGTCTACAACTACCTGAAGGGAAGCTGTAGCTAGGTGGGGGTTGATCTCTTCTCCCAGGCAACCAGCAAGAGAACAAAGGGACACAGTCTCAAGTTGTGCTAGGAGGAGGTCTAGGCTGGATGTTCGGAGGAAGTTCTTCCCAGAGTGATTGGTGTTGGAATGGGCTGCCCAGGGAGGTGTTGGAGTTGCCATCTCTGGAGGTGTTAAAAAAAAAATTGAATGGGGCCGTTAGTGCCATGGTCTGGTTGATTGGGCAGGGCTGGGTGCTAGGTTGGACTGGATGATCTTGGAGGTCTCTTCCAACCTGGCTGATTCTATGATTCTATATGAATTTTATGGAAAATGCTGACTATGTAAAAATCTTATTATAAACTATTCTCTCTCAAAATACTACAGTGCTACAAAGCACTAGCATACTGAGGAATAACTACCACAATTAAGATCCAAGATTAACATCTTTCCACAAAGTTATACTGAAAATATCTTCTAGCACACTTATCTATTTCTTATTGACTGGTGAACATCATTCATAATGGTAAGATGGTACTAATTAATAAACATAAATACAAGTGTTCTGACCATAGAAAGAGGTTATCATGGTGTATCATGTACTTCTAAAACGCAAATGCTCCTTGGTCAAAGACACACCCTGAGAAGTCAGCAGTTGGACCTGCCTGGGAGACAGCTGCTGCTGAATCACAGTGACGGTAGCTGAGCTATGAGTTGTTGCCATTTTCCCCCACTAAGTCAAGGAGAAGCTGTATACTGTGTTCAGTGAACTTTTTCATACCTTGCTTTTAATTACTATTACTTTTCCACTAGGTGAAAAAGGTGCAGTTGTCATTTGCCAAGGAGCCAGTTTATGAAAGTTTTGCAGCCTGTTCCTTGAAAAATATTCTTAAAAATGCTCAACAACTCACAGAGAAAACAATTTTGAACTGGAAAACAAACAAATAACACCTCCCCACAAACACCTTTTTGAAAAACAACTATGCAAAACCCTTCCAAAATCTCTAAACAACAAAACTGACACATTTACATCATTGCAAAACTATGCACAGGCTGTAAACATCCTCCACCAGTCCAGAGTTAAACAGCTTAAAAAGGAGCAGTAAATTTACCAACTCTGTGTATTATAGTATCTATAATATCTGTGTATATATAATAATACAACCATGTATTATCATTTTATTATGGAAGCCACTTAAGATTTTCAGTTGCAATCATTCCTCTCTCAGCTAGGCTGTCCCTCTATGTATTACAGTATCTATAATATCTATGTATGTATAATACAACCATGTATTATCATTTTATTATGGGAGCCACTCAAGATTTTCAGTTACAATCATTCCCTTCCCACTTAGGCTGTGCTTCTATGTACTATAGTATTTATAATATCTATGTATGTATAATAATTCATCCATGTATTATTATTTTATTATGGAATATAATCAGTTTATTATTGAAGATTTTCAGTTACAATCACTCCCCTCTCACCTAGGCTGTACATCTGCCCTGAGAACAGTTATGTTTTCAAACCTTATTAGCACTGTCAGCATTACACTCGCTATGTTTCTCCTCTGCCTCTTGTTTACCTTCCACTCTACTCTCATGACTTCCAAGGATTCCAAAGAAACTCCTCTCTGTGCCTAGCCCATATATCTAAATAAATTATAGTATCTATCAGCCAATAACCCCTCCCCAGCAGAGAAAGGGGATTGGAAAACAAAGTAAGGCCCAGGAGTTAAAATAAAAACTGATTTCAATGTTGTGGGAACCCAGAGTTGGCAGATAACGAACTGCAAACCAACCTTCAGGTTTGTATGAGAACTGAATGAGAGCAGAGATAGCAGAACCCTGCTGACTGCTGGTATGAGTGAGAACGCAGGTGTTGAACACCAGCTGTGAGAACGCATGATAATTGTGGTTGGTAAACAAATGAGCCTGAAGGTCGGTGGAATGTGGGAATAGAAGTAAAGCATGTAAGCATCACCCAATAAATAGGCACCTGTTCTGCAGTTCAGGGCCATCTGCCTGCCTACAGCAAGGGTCACCTCTCCACCAACTCTGTCTGTGAGTTTATATTTCAGTTCATTGCCCTGGGAACAGCATGCTGGGCTCAGGATGTTAGTGGTATGCAGAAACAGAAACCATACAATGAGTATGTATATATAGAGTATATAAAATTATATATGTATATATAGAGTATATAAAATTATATAGAGTATATCAAATTATACTCAGCCCAGAAAAGATATGGCAGTCACACTAAATGGGAAGAAAGTCCTTGGAAGCAGAAGGAGAAAGAGGAGCAGGGTCAGGAGGAGCTTGAGCAACAAGAAGCCCTCCTCTCCTCAGCCAACATTCCCCTTTGTACTGAGCTTGATGTTTATGGTCTCAGATACAAATGTGATGCATCCTGGGTCAAGTGGCTGACTCAAAACTGCAGCAAAATGAGGTAGTGCTTCTGCCAGGTTGTCCTCTTCTGCTTTAACCCCATATGAATGCTACTAGTCCAGTCTGCCTAAGGCACCATTTCTCACTCTGACCAACCACTCTTCCAACTCTTTTCTCATTCTGATTAGTAACATAAACCATAAAACTATCTACAGCAGATAACTGTGTGTCTGAAAAACAACATGCAAAACTGACAGTCAAAAATGTAACTACTACCAGTTTCATAGCAAATTAATGCTAAATACAAGAGCCCATTTCCCTTCCAAACCAGTCATGGATAGGAATGATGCTTGAAGGTAAACCAAGAAGCCATATCCCCACTTCTGCATACAACAGCATACCTTGTCATCACAACACTAAAAAAGCCACAAGTGATCACTTTGCAGTAAGCTTACTGAATAAAGTCACTTGTATAAAAATCTGATTGCAATGTTCCTGAACCTCTGTGTGTCTGTAATTTTGGATGGGATCCATGACAGCATTTTTTTTTCAGATGAATTTTTTCTGTATTCCACACCCTAGTGTGTGGAATTCAACTCAAAATACTTACAACATAAACAGCAGTGGTATATTGCAGTAATACCACTTTTTAGATTATTTTCATGGGTGATGGTAAAAATAAGAGATCTTGGCATCACTGGTTCCTGTGATCTCCAAACATCACTGATGCTGGAAGCTGCTTGTTTCATTTTTGCTGCAGAGATGGTTGGTACTAATTTGGATAAACCATGATAAACTTATATAAATGTATATTGCAACTATGAACACAGGAAACTTTTTGTTTTGTTTTGTTAAGTTGATGCTTACTGCCTGACAGCATTTTGAAAATAAAAGTAAAGCCCCCTAAAGAACAAAGGACATTTTAGTTCAATGCTAGAACTGAGAAAAACTCACTGCTGATTCAGAATGGCAGAGCTAACTCTGCACATTCATCACAAAGAAGCCTTTGTGTCTGCACTGTCTGCTCAGAAAACAGCCTTTTGATGTGAAGCTTTTTGTTTCCTCATACTGTAAATTCCGCAGGGTGTTAAATTGCCTTAAATTCAACGAGACAAAAAATGAGGTTTTATGAAACAAAAATGGAAGGAAGAATGTGGAACAACGCTGAGCTATAAAAATCACTTGCTAGTTCTGTGTTCTTGCACCAGGGCTGTGGGAGAGAAAAGTTTGACTGATAGATCAGAGAAGCTCATCACATGAGTTGGTGTTCAGCTTTTAAGCTAACTGCAAAACTGCAACATGGCATTCATGTATGAAATACCTAAATGATGTCCAAACCAAATTTACTATGTTTATGGATACATTTACCAGGTTCACGGATATATTTATTTATTTTCACAAATGTCAGTCTTGAAGCACTGACCAAACTATTGTTCTATGATATAATATACCAGTGTGTAGTGCTGCTGCCTAGTTGGTAGCCCTTCCAACAATTCTTGACATCAAATATTAATTTAATTGGCAAATGAGGATTTAAGAGGCCTAAGATAGTAGTGATGTTAAGTCACATCTTCTAGTTCAAAGGAGCTGGAGTGGGACACATAACTCCTTTATAGTACAGGTGCTGCATCGTCTTTTCCACTGCGTCAGTTGTGAGCTACTGAGCATCTTCTCTGCACAACTCTGCCTGTGCAGGGTCAGGTGCTCAGTCACACTCCCCTCATGCTTGCCAAATGGGAGTAAAAGGATAAGAAATATGCAGAATGTCAGCAGGGTTAGAAGGGTATGGGTGCTGATTGCAGACTCGGTCAATTACACAGAAATACTATGGAGCTAAAATTCTGCAGAACACTAAGTTGGACATCCTGGTTGACAAACCTGGTGGCCTTCTCTGAACAGGTCACAACTGATGCCATTTACCTGGACCTAAGAAAGGGTTTTGACCCTGTCCCATACCACGTCCTGGTCTCCAAGCTGGTGAAACGTGGGTTTGATAGGTGGACCCCATTAAACTAGTGGATACTAGATAGACTAGATGGATAAAGAACTGGCTTGATGGTCACACCCAAAGAGAGAGTGGCTGTCAATGGGTCCATGTCCAAGTGACAAGCAGAGTCCCTCAGGGATCAGTCCTGGGACCAGTCTTGTTTAACATCTTTGTCGGTGCCATGGACAGAGGCATTGAGTGCAGCCTCAGCAAATTTGCTGATGAAACCAAGCTGTGTGGTGCAGCAGACAGGCTGGTGGGAAGGGATGCCATCCAGACCTGGACAGGCTGGAGAAGTGGGCACAAGCCAACCTCATGAGGTTAAACAAGACCAAGTGCAAGGTCCTGCATCTGGGTTGAGGCAATCCCAAGCACAAATACAGGCTAGGCAGTGACTGGCTAGAGAGACCCTGAGGAGAGGGACATGGGAGTGCTGGTACACAAGAGGCTCAACATGAGCCAGCATGTGCACTTGCAGCCCAGAAAGCCAAGCAGAGCCCGGGCTGCATCAGGAGAAGTGTGGCCAGCAGGTCAAGGGAGGTGATTTTCCCCCTCTACCCCACTCTGGTGAGACCCCAGCTGAAGTACTGTAGTCAGTTCTGGAGCCCCCATTACAAGAAGGATGTGGACATGCTGGAGTGTGTCCAGAGAAGGGCCATGAGGATGATCAGAGGGCTGGAGCACCTCAGCTATGAGGACAGAGTGGAAGATTTGGGGCTGTTCAGTCTGGAGAAGAGGAGGCTCCCAGGTGACCTTCTTGTGGCCTTCCAGTATCTGAAGGAGACCTACAAAAAAGCTGGGGAGGGACTTTTTACACTATCAGGGAGTGACAGGACTAGGGAGAATGGTTCAGACTGGCCATGAGGAGGAAGTTGTTGAGCATGAGAGTGGTGAGAGGCTGGAATGGGTTGCCCAGGGAGGTGGTTGAGGCCCATCCGTGGAGGCGTTTAAGGCCAGGCTGGAAGAGGCTCTGGCCAGCCTGTCCCTGCCCGTGGCAGGGAGGTTGGAACTAGATGATTCTTGTGGTTACTTCCAACCCTGACTGATTCTACAGGAAAAAAAAAAAAAGAATGATTACCAAACTGTGCTGCAAGGCCAAGACAGTCTTAGAATTTGGGAATTCCTGGCACCCAGTCCATTACCTCACACTGCACATGGATCTTAGATATAAAAATCAAAATCATGAATTGTTATACAGCTACATTAAGTGAATATTCAAGTTGACAAAGCAAATTTAGAAGCAAACCTTTAAAATATAATCCATGCCTGATGATTCTAAAAATCCACAGAGGGATCATTTTACTGAAAATTTCCAGTACAGTAAAATCAACACACATTTGAAAGAGATCTAGTAAAAACTTGTTAGGGGAATTATGAGAAGAGTGTACATATAATTCTGGGCTAGATTCCCAGCCTGTGTAATATTTGCATTTAAAAGACTACCAAAAGGACATAATTTTAAAATAGCATTGTTTCTGCAATTAGATCAGAGTCAGTGCTCTGTGAGTCAGTCTGCTGAGTCAATCACATTCATAACTGAGTAAGGAGCAAAATTTAACCAAGAATAACAGCTTTTAATCATTTTAGAAGATACCTCACAAGCTCCTTCTAGAAATGGCACCAACCAACTACATACAACCTTAGTGACACAATCATTTGCATCCCTGAGGTGATGATGATACAAACAGTTCACAGGAGGACACAACAACTTTTCAGCTGTTGACAAAAATAGTCCATGCAGTACTGGTGGCACACTCTGGGAAATTTAGAAAGTGCAATAAATCCCATAATACTTAAGTCCCCCATCAGAGAAAGAAGGCTCTGCAGCCATTTCTCTTCCTGATAATTTTCAGGGGAAATCCAAATCAATACAGATTAAAAGCTTTATTTTTGTTTTTTAATTCCCCTGAAAGAAAGGGAATGACAACACTGAAAACCTGCATTTATTAACCAGGGACATCTTCAACTGACAAAAATCAATTTCCCTTTCTCTCTTAAAAGGAAGCATCATGCCAACTCTGTCCATTACAAAAAATAAGGCACTCCAGGCCATATTCTACTCTTACTAACATTGGCAGAGCCTTGAAATAACACTACTGGTTTATTCATAATTGAGTAAGGAACAAAATTTCACCACGAACAACAGCTTTTAATCCTTTTAGAAGATACCTCACAAGCTCCTTCCAGAACTGGCACAGGCTACATACAACCTTAGGGACACAATTAGAGATACAATAATGCAGATAAGGTGATGATGATAAATACAGTTAATAGGAGGAAACAATAACTTTCAGCTGTTGAGAAAAATAGTCCACATGGTACTGGTGGCACACTCTGGGAAATTTAAAAAGAGCAATAAATCCCATTAACACTGAAGTCCCCCATCAAAGAAACAAGAGTCTGCAGCCATTGATCTTCCTATTTATATTCAGAGGAAATCCAAATCAATACAGATTAAAAGCTTCCCCCCCCCCCAATTCCCATAAAAGAAAGGGAATGACAACACTGAAAGCCTGCATTTATTAACCAGGGACATCTTCAATTGACAAAAATCAATTTCCCTTTCTCTCTTAAAAGGCAGCATCATGCCAACTCTGTCCATTACAAAAAATAAGGCACTCCAGGCCATATTCTACTCTCACTAATATTGACAGAGCCTTGAAATAACTCTGCTGGTTTGGTTTTGTTAGTTCAGATTCAGAGTGATTCAAATGAAAGCAGAAGATAACCTAGTGTTTTTGCTTACAAAACATTCCTGTTATCTGCACTGAACTAGATGACTGCACGGCACCACTGCTTAAACACAGCCCATCACTCCCAGAGCACATGGGTGAGAAGAGAAAGCAAATACTGCATGTAAATGGTGTGGGAAAAGGTAAGGATTTTAAAAGATTATTTCAGTCTTATTATCTTTTAATCACATACTCAAACTCTCACTTTTAAACTGCATACTTGATTTTGAGTTAAAATCATATATTAATAATCTCAAAGTACAATGCCTTACTGTGTGTGCTAGTGAAACACATCCTACTCCTTTTGATCATTTTGAAAGTCTGGAGACCAAATCTGAATACCTGCTATTGGTTTAGAAAGAACTAAGTGACTGAGCTGAGGAAAACTGAATACACAGGCAACAGGAGAACTCCATCGTCCAAGGTTTTTCACTTTGCACAGTTGTGACACAAATGAAAACTCCCAGCTTAACACATTCCAGTCATACTATTCACTTGACTTTAATGCAAAAAAAAAAGTATATTCTTGGTTTGCACTTCACTGAATATGAATACAGAAATACTAGATCAGGGGTCCAAGAAAAGACTGTGTACAAGTCAACTATGTATACAATTTTCAACAAGGATATCTTGCAAGTCCAGTAGGACTGAGCAAACCTAGAGGACCTAGTAAACCTAAAAGGAGAAAGGAAGCTTGCTTAAGAGCAGCTAAACCATCTGAGTACATTCTATTAGATATCTTCTGCCACTGAAGTTTGATCTATGGAAAGTGACAAATGAGGTAGATAATAGTAAGAAAATTCCTCTGGAAATGCTTTATCAAAATATTAAAGTTACCTTACAGGTGACAAGCTTGCACAATGACACTGGGAATAAGAAGCATCTACTGTCTACACATTGCAGAAGGAAAAAACGGAGTAGACTGCACTGCCTACAGTCACACAGCATGGTAGGTGCTGTGAGTTAAGCAAATCACAGCACACAAGAGTGGAATAAGAATGCAAAAGTTTGGGATTAAACCACTAGACATACATGCTTTTTCTTCTGACGTGCACAGAAGATGAGCTGTACTAACATCTGAAAAGCTTTACAGGAACTACTTGACTGTGTAAATATTTGTTGGTTTGACTTGAATTAAAAAAAGTAAGAGCCTAGATAATTACACCTAGACTTCAAAATGTAAGACAAGAACAAAACTTTTGCACTGATAAATTAATCTCCAATTATTAATTGAAGCATGTTGTCCTTAGGACTGCTTTGACTCACAAATATGAGAATTGAGGGGGGAAAAAAAGGGAAAAAAAGTGTAGCTCGTTGCTTTGTTCCCTCTGAAAAGTACAAATAACATAATAAGATCATATAAAAATACATAGCCCCCCCAAAAAAAAAGGCTGCAAGACAGACAGAAATCCCAACACAGGGAGGTCAAAGACCAAAGGTAATTGCAGTTACGAAAATTAATTCACAGAATACAACTTCAGCAAAGCAGCCAAAAGAGCAAGCTTGGAGTTTCCACCAGACTTGAAATGTTAATAAAAAGCAAAAGAAGAATGTCTTTTCAGAATATCAAAGAGGAGTAGATCTCCAATGCCCTAGTAGTCACATGGAGATTACAGGCCTCGCTGAGGAAAAGGCAGAGATGCAACAGTATCTACCAACATGGAGCATTTACCTTCATGTTAGGAAAATAATGATTTTTAAAACAATAGAAATAAACTGAAAGAAACCTCCGTGAATAAGTTATTTTCAGTAGCCTCTGGCTCAGTGCATGCCATCTTTTTTCCTGCCAGTTCAAAGGGTGCAACCTGATCTAGTGGAAGGTGTCCCTGCCCATGTGAATAGTGTTAGAACCTCAGTGCCAGACAAGGTTATAGAACCGATCATCTTGAGCGCCATCACAAAGCACCTAGAGGACGGCCAAGGGATCAGGCCCAGCCAGCATGCGTTTAGGAAGGGCAGGTCCTGCCTGACCAACCTGATCTCCTTTGATGATCAGGTTACCTGCCTGGAGGTGTTGAAGAAAAGCCTGGATGAGGCACTTAGTGCCATGGTCTAGTTGATTGGCTAGAGATGGGTGCTAGGTTGGACTGGATGATCTTGGAGGTCTCTTCCAACCTGGTTGATTCTACGATTCTTTTGAACACTACACAGATGAACCATAGCATCAGGGCCATAATAACCCCTACTTCAAGGGAAAGAAAAAAACTCCATTGTCTAAGGGTCTTATTTAGGTAATTTCCACACAATAAACATTTTGTCTGCAGCTTTCTATGAAGTCTTGCTCTCAAGAAGTATATTTTCCTCTAAGGGTTCTGCAAGAAAGATGATGGTTCTGACAACAAACACCTATCAGAGCTCTGTATATTTGGACAACAGGCTTTTGAAATAAATTCACTGAAGTTCAAATCTTACCCTAGAGAATTTTTATTTTACCTCATAATTAAATAATTTAATGATGAAACCCAAGCTGTAAAAGGTCTCTTGAAGAACCTTTATTTTTCTTTAAATCAATGAAAGAGTTGTAAAGGTCTGCCACTGCACTTGCTGTCTTGTGTCAAGGTGTTCCTACCTTGGTTTCTCTTCCTATTTAAAATCAGCAAAATGCCACCTAGCTGAGTTCAGTGAACATTTTGTAAGTGCCAGTAACTAAACCCAGCACAACTGTATTCCTGGAAACTTCTTCTCCCTGAAACAGAGAACAAAGTTCAAGAGGAACTAAGATGAAAGGTAGCTTGCAACAGAAGTGAACTTCGGTCAGTCCCAGAAGAGGGAAAAGTCCAAAGCCTTTGACACTGTTTGCCACAACAAGCTCCTGGCAAAGCTGGCAGCTCATGGCTTGGACAGATTCACTCTGATATGGGTCAAGAATTGGCTGGAGGGCCGGGTTCAGAGAGTGGTGGTGAATGGTGCCACATCCAGTTGGCAGCTGTCACTAGTGGTGTTCCCCAAGGATCAGTGCTGGGCCCAGTCCTGTTCAACATCTTTACTGATGATCTTGACCAGGGGATTGAGTCCAGCATCAGTAAGTTTGCAGATGACACCAAGCTAAGAGCAGGTGTGGATGTCTTGGAGGCTAGGAGAGCCCTTCAGATGGATTGTGACAGGCTGGATGGGTGGACAGAAGCAAATGGGATAAGATTTAACAATGCCAAGTGCAGGGTTCTGCACTTTGTCCACAACAACCCCAAGCAGCACTACAGGATGGGGACAGAGTGGCTGGAGAGCATCCAGGCAGAAAGGGACCCGGGGGTACTGGTAGATAGTAGCTGAACATGAGCCAGCAGTGTGCCTAGGTGGGCAAGAGAGCCAATGGCATCCTGGCCTGGATCAGGAACAGTGTGGCCAGTTGGACAAGGGAGGTTATTCTTCCCCTGTACTCAGCACTGGTCAGGCCACACCTTGAGCCCTGTGTCCAGTTCTGGGCTCCTCAGTTCTAGAGAGATGTTGAGATACTGGAATGTATCCAGATAAGGGCAACAAAGCTGGTGAGGCACCTCGAACACAGCCCTGAGAGGAACGGTTGAGGGAGCTGGGGGTGTTTAGGCTGGAGAAGAGGAGGCACAGGGGGATCTCACTGCTGTCTACAAGTACCTGAAGGGAGGCTGTAGCCAGGTGGGGATTGGTGTCTTCTGCCAGGCATCCAGCAACAGAAGAAGGGGACACAGTCTCAAATTGTGCTGGGGGAGATACAGGCTGGATGTTCGGAGGAAGTTCTTGCCTGAGAGAGTGATTGGCATTGGAATGGGCTGCCCAGGGAGGTGGGGGAGTTGCCGTCCCTGGAGATGCTCAAGAAGAGACTGACTGAGGCACTTAGTGCCATGGTCTAGTTGATTGGACAGGTCTGGGTGACAGATTGGACTGGATGATCTTGGAGGTCTCTTCCAACCTGGTTCATTCTATGATTCTAAAGACCGATCCAGGCACCGGCAGAGGATCATCTCATTGGTCGTTCTGCCTAACATACCACTTTTCATTAGTTCATGAACTGAAGAGCTGGCCTGTTTCTCAAGCAGCAGCTCCATCTGCTGTTGGAAAGAACATGTGGACTTCACATTGGGATTACATTCACAGTATAGAAAAGTTAAAAATGTTGAAATCTCTCTGAAAAAAATCCAAATACTTCCTCAGCCAGGGAAGTAAATAAACAGGACCAACAGCCAGCATTTACATACCTGTGTAAAGCAAGTAATCAAAACAAAAACACGGGAGGAAGTAACCACCGTATGAGTCAATGCCCTTGGGGCTTATTTCACAGCAAACTTTAATTCTTCACCACCTACAGTCATTTGGTACAGGTTCAAGGGTACCATGTTACCAAATCACATTGCTCAGGTACTGATACTTGCCTCACCCCAAAATAATATGCCCAGGTACTCACAAAGTACAAGATTGTGGTGACTTTTAGTTACTTGCAAGTTGCATAAACATAATTTTACTCTTACTTTGAACATTATCTCAGCTCTTAAAAGAAAGAGAACTGCTGGTTTTATGCAGCCCAGGGCCTTGAAGACTCAAAAACTTTCCATACTCTGCATTTGTTTGCCAGAAGCAGTATGAAGAGTTTTGTCTAACAGAACAGTTGTGGTGGCAAGACTATACAGACCCAGAGCTTTTAAGCTGAGTCAGTCCTGCCCTGAATTGTGTACAACTTGGTATATCTTGTTTTGTGTTTATAACTGCTCTGGCTCCACAAGAGTTTGTTTAGCTTGAGATTGCACCTCCAATATGGTAGTTGCTGCAGCTACTGAACCCTTCCAGTTTCTAGGCAGCATCGCAAGAGCTATTTAATAATCAGCCAGCTCATGAGCTTTGGCTTCCCGCTGGCCACAGCCACAGAAGCTGACATCACAAGAATCACAAGGTGCACTAGTACCAGTGTGCCTTCATTTCCTGAGTTACCTTGGTTGTTCATTACACCCAGTATCTCAGCCCTCTCCACAATAGCTAGTGGACTGTGTATTTTAATCAGTTTATTTTACCCGAGTTGATTAGCTTCCTGGTTCCTCAGATTTTAGGGTGCCTGTATTTTCATGTTGGTTTTTTTTTTCCATTCTTCTGAAGATAGGTATTTTTTAATTATTACAAAGTGAAACAGGAGATTCTTACAAAACCACTGTACTGCATTACTTAGGCCCTGGCACTACGAGCAGCCCCGTCCCTGAGGACTGGGAGTCATCCCAGAGGCAGGTGGCAGAAAGCCACAGTCTTCTCCTGGTCTCAAAATTCAGTTTTGGGGATTTTTAGTTTTAGAATAACCTTATACTCCTGTCTTTTGGGGGTTTTAATATGCTTATTCTTGATTTTATTAAAATAACATCAAAGACTTGTTTCAGATCCTAATTAAGTGCTTAAAGGAAAATCTCATTTTACTGAATCCACTCAGGGGTTTGCTGTGATTTTAGAACAGATACAGTTCAGTCATTGTTCCTTGTAATGGATTTAGCAATAGGCATTCACAGTACTGGAACAACGATTCAAGTATACTGTAATGGTTCCACCCACACTGAAAACGCTGTCACAGAATAGAATATTACTTACCTGATTTATTTTCTTCTTCTTTATTCTTTCCATTTACAAGGTGGGAGTGAAGTGAGGCAGGGTGCGTCAAAAATATTCTAAGGTACTGATTTCCAGGTGTAGTTCCCATATCCCATTTCTTTGTCAATTCAAATGGCTGACAGAGATTGCATGGACTAGTCACCTACGTCTTGCCTTCCAGATTACCACACTTCTTCCTTTCTTTCCCCCTCCTCACTCCTGGTGTGGCACTGGAAAGCCAGCAAAATGCTGCAGTGTATGGGATGCTCAGTAAACACAGCTAAACTTTTCTATGTTCCTTTAATTCAGATGCTGCTACTTAAAACCAAACCTCCCATATCTAAACTGCCCCTAAGGAACATACAATGCTGGAAATCATTAACGTTAAGATAACTCGGCGTAGTTTCCATGTCTTTGGCACTGCCAGTGAAAGGAGGGCACTTGTCTGCAATGTTTATATTTACTCCAGAAGTGCCTTAGAATCATAGAATCAAGCAGGTTGGAAGAGACCTCCAAGATCATCCAGTCCAACCTATCCCCCAGCCCGGTTCAGTCGTCTAGACCATGGCACTAAGTGCCTCATCCAGTCTTTTCTTGAAGACCTCCGGGGACGGTGCCTCCACCACCTCCCTGGGCAGCCCATTCCAATGGGAAATCACTCTCTCTGTGAAGAACTTTCTGCTAACATCCAGCCTATACTTCCCCTGGCACAGCTTGAGACTGTGTCCCCTTGTTCTGTTGCTGGTTGCCTGGGTGAAGAGCCCAACCCCACCTGGCTACAACCTCCCTTCAGGCAGTTGTAGAGAGCAATGAGGTCACCCCTGAGCCTCCTCTTGTGCAGGCTGCACACCCCCAGCTCCCGCAGCCTCTCCTCCTGGGTTTGTGTTCCGGGCCCCTCCCCAGCTTTGTCGCCCTTCTCTGGACACTTTCCAGTGGAGTGTCGTAAAAAGTGCATTAGAAATAACTGCAACATGACAAATGTTGTATCTGTTAAAGCAAAGCCAGCTCACCCAATTCATCCTCACCTGTGTGAAGGCTCCCAATCCTATGGTGATTTCCTTACACAAATTTAAGGATGTTTGGAGGAACACTTCCCCCAAACGTAAGGATTAGTATTGAAAAAGCCCTGCTGGATGCCGGCAAATATTTTGTCTTGATTACTGATTAACTTAGTAACGTTAGTCTGTCAGGAGAAATAACAGCAGAGCCCTACGGTGAGCCCTTACCGCCTGGGGCCCCGCCGCGGGCAGCACTCAAAGTGCCGTCTAGAGGCTGTCTCGAGGCTCATTTACACAGCGGCCTGTGAGCCTGAGCCAGTTCACACCGGTTGGCAAAGAGCAAACGGCACAGGCGGCGGCGTTCGGCCGCGGGGCTGACGCACACTTCACCCGCGAGCCGCTCACGGGCCCCCCCGCTTCCCGCCACAGGGTCGCCTCGCGCAGGCTCTCTGAGCCGTGCGCAAAGACTCCAACAGGTGGCTCCGTGGCGCAATGGATAGCGCATTGGACTTCTAGAGGGTGAAGGGATTCAAAGGTTCCGGGTTCGAGTCCCGGCGGAGTCGTGTCTCCCATTTTTTTTCCCCTTTTTTCTTCCCCACTTCCCCCCGCCGCGCTTCTCCCACCTTCGTCTAACACGTTTGTACCCCACCCTCCCGTCACTTACCTCAGTGCCAGAGCAATCCGCTCGACCGACGTCTGGCGCTTCCCGGCGGCAGCTTCTGCCCAGAGTGGCTCTCTGGGCCCGCCTCCCGGCAAGGCCGACAGAGAGCAGTGAAGTCTGGGAACGCGTGGAGACGGAGCCGTGTGTCAGACAACCGTCTCCGCTCGACGTAAGATCCTTTCCCCACCACTGAGAAAGGTGGAGAGCGGAGGAGGGATGCAGTCACGCGTGTCCATCTGCTCCAGACCAGCATGAGCTCTGCTCCGCGTCGCGCCAGCGGTCCTCTAGCACGGCTACCGCCCGCGCGCCGCAAGGCAGCGCCCCGCGCGCGGGCAGCCCCACGCGCAGCTCGCCCGCCCCGGCCGGCAGCGCCCCGGGCGGGAGGCAGCTCGCCCGCCCCGGCCGGCAGCGCCCCCCGGCGGGAGGCAGCTCGCCCGCCCCGGCCGGCAGCGCCCCGGGCGGAAGGCAGCTCGCCCGCCCCGGCCGGCAGCGCCCCCCGGCGGGAGGCAGCTCGCCCGCCCCGGCCGGCAGCGCCCCCGGGCGGAAGGCAGCTCGCCCGCCCCGGCCGGCAGCGCCCCCCGGCGGGAGGCAGCTCGCCCGCCCCGGCCGGCAGCGCCCCGGGCGGAAGGCAGCTCGCCCGCCCCGGCCAGCAGTGCCCCGGCGGGAGGCAGCTCGCCCGCCCCGGCCGGCAGCGCCCCGGGCGGAAGGCAGCTCGCCCGCCCCGGCCGGCAGCGCCCCGGGCGGAAGGCAGCTCGCCCGCCCCGGCCGGCAGTGCCCCCGGCGGAAGGCAGCTCGCCCGGCAAGCAACTCTTGAATTAAAAACTTGTGCTGAAGAGCCAGGACGCAACCCCCTCCACAGCAGCAAGTGGCACATCTATGAGTACCTACGAACCTGCATACCCATGCTATTCTGTTTCTAGAACAGTCTTACGACAGTATTCTCACTTGAAAAAGGCAGTCTTTGATGGAGATAACTCCACAGGTAGCTCTATGCTACGTTGCTGGTTATTTTCAAGCAGCAAAATGCAAAATGCAGCAGACAAAATGGAAGCATCTAACCCTTGAACTAATACACATAACTTGTCCCTAACTTATGCATATCTGTGGACAGAGGATGAAGAAGCTATTTTAATAACGGCAATCAAATGAAAAACCTGAGTGGTAAAAAAAAACACACAACAACTGCACTAGAAAATCCTCCTTGCTTTTGCTGGCAATCAAATAAATTATGTATTAATCTGATTAATGTGTGACTGTAGTCTCTAATGCTTATTTAAAAATCCACGTTAATTGAAATACACCTGCAGGGTCATTAACCATCACAATTTTGTGGCACACTAACTCACTCAATAATGCCATCTAGCTATAAAATACATTCAACCCTTTACAGAAACATCAGACTTTCCTCAGGATTTGCAGATAATTACCAAAACCTCTCTACATTTACCCTATAGAAACTAACTACATCATGCCAGAAGAGTTCCTCCTTGTTCAGTCACTTAGAATCATAGAATCAAGCAGGTTGGAAGAGACCTCCAAGATCATCCAGTCCAACCTATCACCCAGCCCTATCCAGTCAACCAGACCATGGCACTAAGTGCCTCATCCAGGCTTTGCTTCAACACCTCCAGGGATGGTGACTCCACCACCTCCCTGGGCAGCCCATTCCAATGCCAATCACTCTCTCTGGCAACAACTTCCTCCTAACATCCAGCCTAGACCACCCCCGGCACAACATGAGACTGTGTCCCCTTGCTCTGTTGCTGGTTGTCTGGCAGAAGAGACCAACCCTCACCTGGCTCCAGCCTCCCTTCAGATAGTTGTAGACAGCAATGAAGTCCCCCTCGAGCCTCCTCTTTTCCAGGCTAAACCCCAGATCCCTCAGCCTCTCCTTGTAGGGCTTGTGTTCTACCAATACATTACACTTCACATACTCCTTGTATTTAAGGATAGCTTCATAAAACATGCTTAGTTCCCAACACACAAACCAAACCCCACCAAAACCAAACAAAAAAATCCCAATCCCAAACACCTTGAAGGTAGAGGCTTTTATAGTTGCATGCTGCAAACAATATTTGCATAACCAATATTCTAAAAATACAGAATTAAGGGCTACAAGAATTAAGGGCTACAAGAATTAAGGGCTACAAGAATTAAGGGCTACAGTCCAAAAGAAAAAAATACTGCAGGTTCAGGGAGTAATGAATTTCCTAGACGTAAGCAAAAAGACAACTCTCCTATGATACAAGATGAACAGCAATGATAGGAAGCTTAAATTCTAAGGAGGATAAATTGATTGCAGAGAGAAGACTAAAGACCCCCAAAGAAGGAAAAAGGAAGTGTGAACAATGAGAGCATGACAGAGGAGTGCGAGAAGTATCTTCTTGTTCCTAAACTAACCATGCCTGTGCTAGTTGCATGACTACCACAAACATCTCAGCCACTGTCAGCCTCATCTCTTCATTATAGTTTTATGGCTGTAACATCTAGATGAAGTGTGAACTCACTGCACTGTGTAACCATAGGATAGCCTGTGCCCCAAAAGCAAGAAGAAAAAGGTATACTGGCAAAACCAAGGAGAGAATAAACACCACAAAGGAGTTACCAATGGCTGTAAAAAACATCCCAGTAATATCCAAACCAGCAACAGGTGCATATATAAAAGAAGCCAACATGGTACCTACTGCCCTTTACTCCGGGGGAAATCTGTTGTTAACAGTGACAGTAAAGACAAACAGCCTACAACAAATCCTACCCTGCAGCCCAGTGAACACTCTCCAATCCACTTGTTCCCACAGGAAATCACTGGCATTTGCTGGGCACAGTGTATGGCAAAACTGAAGATGTTAGAAAAAACAAAGGAAGGTAAAGATAAAAAACCCTAATCCCTCACTGGCCATGTTGTATATTAATTGACTTCTGTAACTAGCTATGCAGTAGCATAAGTAACAGACACCAACCTGGCTGCTCTGTAACACCAAAGCTTGCATTTCTCTTACAAGGTCTTTCAGAGTTGTACATTGTTTTTCCAGAGTTGCACTTGAACATTTTGGGATGCAAGAGAATGACAACAACAGGGGTGCCTTTTCACTCCTCAGCTTTCAGTATTAATTATTTTGTGTTTCTGTATCTTATGCAGAGAACAAGACACTATAATAGATTAAATGATAAAAAAAACAGTAACAAGATATTACCCTACACCCATTTGTGCTAAAATAACATTTGCATGTTAGCTGAGACTTGGGGACAGGTGGTTCTACTTTGTGTGTGATATGAGTTCACTTTACTTAGCACATCATTTATCTCCAGGCTATCAAAAGCCTTTTTAAGTAATCTAGATTCCCACCTGTCTCTGGTAGCAAAACATTATGGTCAGCTTTGGAAGAATATAAAAAAGGACCAAAAGATCAGAGGATAATTTCTCTCATGCTTCTGTTGGTGATCAGTACATACCATAATGCTCATTTCATTTTATCTATTATCAGCACAAATAGCTAATCCTTAAAAAAAAATATCCAACTACTCATTCTCAGTACTAGTAAATGTTAAAACCTAGTCAAGAGTATACTTCTTAAGATTTGCAACCTTTAAAATTCAGTGTTCATATGATAAAGAAAACACCACCACTGATAACAGCATCTAAATCTTCTCATCCAATCCATCTAAACCAATGTATCAACAGTATTACTTCTATTATCTGTTTTCTCTGCTGCCCAAGTGCAATAACTGAGTTATCCTGCCTGTAACAGCAATATAATGAAGCCATTAATATCCAACCCACAATATTTCTGACAATCACAAAAGATTATCAACTGTCACTACAAGGGAACCAAACTGATGCCATCTGTGGTTCCATTATTGCAGCCAAACTTTATTTCCCTCAAGAATTATTCCAAGTCAGCTACACAATCTGCACACTACACCACTGCCAAGTTACTTTCAGAATGGTTTGGCAATTCTCAAATGGAGGAGAATATTAAAAGCTGTCACCTACCTGGATAGTAAAACTTTATAAATAAAAAGAAATCTTTATATAATAATATACCTTTATTGTTTTATATTGTATAATACCATATTATTTTATATTTAATTATAAATTGTCTGTATTGTTTATAATATAAATATTATATATACTTATTTTTATATATATATATATATATATATATATATATATATATAAAAAAATGTATGTGCATATGCTGAATTCCAGGACATTCTCACTCTTGTTATGGTCAATGTTGAAATAAAACTCTTTACAACCAAACTACTTCTCAGTATCTTCTATTACAGAACACAGCACCTCTGACAAGATGAGGGAAAAACAGTTCTAGCAAATAACAGGTGCCAAGGTGAATTCAACACATAACTTTAAACTGAATTTACTAATTCATTGGTGTAAAAAGTGAAGCCTTAAAAGACCATAAAGGTGGACAAGGGTGGATTTTGTGCTTAGATTTAACAATAAGGTTTCATATCATTATCTTTTTCCATAACCATGAATTTGGGAAGAAAGTAATTTTAAAATCCAAAATAATTTTAGGCATCTGATAATTTGAATAAGCTCCCTATCAAATTATCACTGCAGCCTCAATTTCTTAAAGAAAAAAACACCACAACCAAAGCATTTTGTGAAAAAGCTTTATAACAAGTAAGTTGCTCCAGCTTGTTGCTTTTCTTCAAGTCTTAATTGCGAAATTTCTTCATCTTCCGCTTTCTCTTCCCTGCTGCAAAAGCTGCTTTTTCACTCATGATCTCCTGATACTTCTTTTTATTATATCTGAACAAAATAGATAATTTACTTTTAAGCATGGCAAACCAAAGTTGAGGAAAAGGTAACATGGAAAGTAGTCTACATATATAATTTGTCAAACTGAGTTCTCTCGCCTTTTCCGTGTCACGTTTCCTAAGTTTTGTATACTTATGCATTGGTAAAGGGAAACCCACACTAGGATTAATGGGAGATGCAGGTAAATTTAGTTGGGAAGTATATTTCATTGAAGAATCATTACTTTTAACATAACTGGGGGGGATTCATTGCATATGCAACCACATTTTGGACAGTTTGCTGAAATACTACTACTGCTTATAGTGGAAAGACTCAAATTTAGACAATATTATGGACAAATTACAGCCATTTTTATACTGCCTTCTCAGCAATCTCAAGATAATGAGTCTAATTAAGACTGAAAACTGACATGACATTAACACTAAATGATGAACAGGATATACTCACTGAACATGAATTGCTATCTTCTTACATTCCTGGACTACAGATTCTTATGCACCAATGATCCACAATGGATCACTGCACACTGAAAAGTACCAAGGCTTTTAATTGCAACACTGAAACCTGACCAATATCTGCACTAATGCTAAAGTATCTGGTTAAAGATGTTAATTAGCCACAGTATCAATTAACTGAACACATTTTAATTAATTTTAAAATAGCCTCTAATAAATACCTTATAAACCAGATCAAGCAAGAAAACTAGTTAAGAAATAGCTGTACTAACTTTCCTTCCCAACATTAGTAATTAATGTACAAGCCTGATAACATTAACTTTATATTCCTAAGCCATCTACTGCTTCCAAGAAAACATGTCATTATGAGAAAAAAGTAAGTGCAGATTAAAATCATGTAATGAACAGTACCAGAATGGACCAACTAAGGGATCTGGTCCAGAAATTTTATGTTAAGCAAATGGTAATGAGTTAAATCATAACCTTCAAATAAGACTTCTAGTGGGATTTTGATTCCCATGACAGGTGACAGAGTTATGAAATAAAATGCTATCAGCTTTCACAGAATTGCAGTTAGCATTTTTCTATCCATTATGCCAAGAAAAACTAGTCTTTCAAATAACAAAACATCCCTGTTCATACATAGGTGTCTACCACTCATTCAGAGCCCTTGGATTTTGGTTTAAGCCTGAGCACTTATTACCGAAGTGAACCAAAAAAGGGCTGATAGAGTCTCTCTTAAACACTGACATGTGTTGGGGGTGCATCAAGAAAAGTGTGCCCAGCAGTAAGGAAGTTCTCTTCCCCCTCTACTCTGCCCTGATGTGAATACCCAGCACACTGTATCCAGTTTTAGGCTCTCCAGTTCAAGAGAGATGGGAATTACTGGAGAGAGAACTGCAAGGATGATTCAGGGACCTCAACATATCTCCTAAGAGGAATGGCAGAGAGAAGAAGGCTGAGGGGGAAGCTCATTCATGTTTACAAATATCTGAGGGGTGGGTGTCAGGATGAAGGTGATGGTCTCTTTTCTGGCGATGCTTTGTGATAAGGAACAAGAGGTACAAGCTGGAACACAGATTCCCACCTCAACACGAGGAGAAACTTCACTGAACAGGCTACTCAGAGACGTTGTGAAGTCTTCTCTGGAGACTTTCAAAACCCACCTGGATGCATTCCTGTGTGGCTTCCCCTAGGTGATCCTGCTTTGGTAGGGGGGGTTGCACTAGATGATCTCTAAACATTCCTTCCAATCCCTAACATCCTATGATATTAAGAGTAGCCACAATAGCAGTGACCTGAGTTAGATAAAAACCTTCTCATGCAGAAGAAAAAAATTATACTGTCTCAGTCCAGTTATCCTCTTGTCTTTCGATCTTCTCAATGGCATTGCTGCTAAAGTGCTAAAACACACTAAAAAGATGTGAAACATCCAAAAAAACCCCATATAAGCTGAATAAACCCAACAAAAAATAATGTTAAAAATAGTCTTCTCTTACACAGGACATTAGAATTACAAAACTGCTTTTAAATACCTTCTAAATTCAGAATCTGCGAGCAGCTCTTCAACAATTGTTCTCTTCCTTTGTTTCTTAGGGATTCGACTGTGGTAGAAGTCTATGGGAGAATCGACCACAGTTCCAACCTAGAAAACAGAGGGGGAAATATTGTTAACTGCACAGCAAGATGTTAGTTACTTAGGTTTGGTAGTTTTGTGGGTTTTTTTTTCCTTCCTTTTCTTTTTAATCCTCAGTGAAAAGTGTAAAGTCACCTACAGAGAAGATCAGACTGGGATCTTAAGAAAGTGCCAAATAACAAAAGAATTAAGTAAAGCCTTGTATGCATAATAATCTGACCTTTAAGACTGTACAGTTTTCAACACTGGATTGTTGCAGCAGTGCTTTTATGAATAAGAGAAATCCCATTCTTAACTTTTAAACATATTTCCAAGGAGGGAAACAAACCCCTTAGGACTGTAGGAACTCTTTCCTGTCTCTAGACGGCTACACAGCAGTTCATCCAGCTCTACTACAAGGGCTTTGTTCTGGAATGCATCATGTTTTTTCCAACTAGCATGCTAGCCAGTTATCATTCAGGTTAGAACCAGAGATACATTGATCACATAGTTACATAGTGAAAATGGACTTGTGCAAAACTCCTGAGTCACAGAATCACAGAATTAACCAGGTTGGAAAAGACCTCTGAGATCATCGAGTCCAACCTATCACCTAACTCTTCCAATTAATTAAACCATGGCACTATTTGCCTCATCCAGCCTCCTTTTAAACACCTCAAGGAATGGTGACTCCACCACCTCCCTGGGCAGCCCATTCCAATGGGCAATCACTCTTTCTGTGAAGAATTTCTTCCTAACATCCAGACTAAACCTGCCCTGGCGCAGTCTCACAGAATCAACCAGGCTGGAAGAGACCATCCAGTCCAACCCATCCAACCTATCCATCCAGTGCAACCTATCCAACCAACATCACCCAGTTCAGCCTGATCCAATCAACCAGACCACAGCAGTAAGTGCCTCATCCAGTCCCCTCCTAAACACCTCCAGGGACAGTGACTACACCATCTCCCTGGGCAGCCCACCCCAATGGCAAATCACTCTCCCCCTGAAGAACCCCCTCCTAAACATATAAGACCCCATCTTTTTGAGTGAAGCAGTAGTGTTTTCATACCTCAAAATAGCTTCTTCAAGCATGCTAACTATTCAAACAGGTGCAAGCAGTCAGAAACCTGTTTTTACAGTTTTGGCAGTAATTACTCTATTTCTGCTAGCCACTTGAAAGCTGAGAGCTACAGCAGCAGCAATTCTGAATGAACACAAAGCTAGCTGTCTCCATTCAAACTGCACAAGCTAATGAAAAAAACCCAAACATTCATTATTTTCTACATATTTGTTTAAAAAAATGGCAATACTTTCAAAAGCAGTGAAGATCTAGCCCAGCAAGGGTTCAATATATGAATTAAGTATTTGTTCATTACTATGAAATCAGCTGAAACTGAAAAACCCCAGCATATACACATACTCAGGAGTAGGCAGTTGTAAACCGCAGTGAAGTAATCAAAATACTTTAACAGTATCACATTATCACAGTATTATTAGGATTGGAAGAGACCTCACAGATCATCAAGTCCAACCCTTTACCACAGAGCTCAAGGCTAGACCATGGCACCAAGTGCCATGTCCAATCCTGCCTTGAACAGCCCCAGGGACGGCGACTCCACCACCTCCCCGGGCAGCCCATTCCAGTGTCCAATGACTCTCTCAGGGAAGAACTTTCTCCTCACCTCCAGCCTAAATCTCCCCTGGCGCAGCCTGAGGCTGTGTCCTCTCGTTCTGGTGCTGGCCACCTGAGAGAAGAGAGCAACCTCCTCCTGGCCACAACCACCCCTCAGGTAGTTGTAGACAGCAATAAGGTCACCTCTGAGCCTCCTCTTCTCCAGGCTAACCAATCCCAGCTCCCTCAGCCTCTCCTCGTAGGGCTGTGCTCAAGGCCTCTCCCCAGCCTCGTCACCCTTCTCTGGACACGCTCAAGCATCTCAGTGTCCCTCCTAAACTGGAGGGCCCAGAACTGAACACAGTACTCAAGGTGTGGTCTAAGCAGTGCAGAGTACAGAGGCAGAATGACCTCCCTGCTCCTGCTGACCACACCATTCCTGATGCAGGCCAGGATGCCACTGGCTCTCTTGGCCACCTGGGCACACTGCTGGCTCATGTTCAGGTGGGTATCAATCAGCACCCCCAGACCCCTCTCTGTTTGGCTGCTCTCCAGCCACTCCAACAGTTAAGCTACAAAATTAAATCAATGTAGAGTCAACCTACAAAACAGGCAGGGAATAAAATAAGAACAGCTGTTCAAAACTTTAGCAGGACAATGCCATCTTATTTACCTGGAAGTACTTGGGCAGACCATCTCTATCATTCTTCTTGTAAAAATGCTTAGGGTCCAATGAAGCTCTCATCTTCAAAACTTTAAGGTCATTTTTCAGTTCATTTGTGATTTCTGGGGCTTTCATACCAAACCAACCATCACCTGTTGTTTTCTCTCGCTCCGCCTAGGATGCAACACCAAAAGTGATAAATTTGTACTTGGCAACCGGGATGGGCTAAATCTGGATACTCTTCCACCCAAAGGATTGATAAGGCATTTAGAACATAACTGTACCTTAAAAAAAATGTATTTTATGATGCTTACAAGAAGGTTATCAACACTCTATTAATGACAGATTTGTATTATCCAAGCCCATTATCTTTCAGTTCACTCTCCTGGTGACTAAAGGATGGCTTTGCACAGGGTGGAAATCAATAACTTCAGTTCATCCACCTCCAGTAAGGCCTTGTGCTAGTTTGAGCCTAGCTGGGATATTTTGGTGAGAAGAATTATAGGCCATGAAAAGGAAACAATGGTGATGGTTACTGCACTCATAGGCTTGCTGAGATGTATGAAAACAAGAACACAAACATAGACAACACAGAGTTTGCTCTCTGGCTTTGGGCTGCACTCCTCTCTCTCAAACCTGCAGTCTGTGTGACTAATCCTTCTGCTTCCTAACCCCCCTGGCCGATCCTCCAAACTCACCTTGAACGCAAGGCAAAGTCTGGGGTAAGGTAGAGAGGTGGGAAGAAGGTGGAAGGGTGGTTGAGGGCCCCTCCTGAGGACTCTGGTTTCTGGGAGGGCTGTTGTGTTTCTGTATTACTTTTTAACTTGTCTATTTCCGTCTATAGCTGTATAGATTGTAAATATCTGCTTGTGTATTGTGCTAAGCTGTAAACATAGCTTCATTTCTTTAATTTCCAGCTGCTGAGTCTAGTCAGGGTGATTTTATTAAATGTGAGGGGGTGTGTAACACTCAAACCATCACAGGCCTGCATAAGCATATTTCCAGCATGGGGCTTTACACCAAGATTTGTTTTGTAATTTGAGGCATTATCAGCCCTTTACTTACTCTTCGCTGTTTCTTCAGCTGGCGAAGGGATTCCCTGAAGGGTGGGACACACTCCTTTCTTTCAAAATCTGGAGTTATTATACTCTTCTGCAAGAGCTGTAAGAATTTTTGTCAAGATTAGATAGTCCTCTCACTGTTTAACCTCATTTACCAAACCCACTAAATCGATCACATGGAAACTGAGCAAGCACTACAATATAATACTTAAGCTTCTATGGTCCACAACAAAAGCAGTAGGGATCTTCAAAACAGAATTTTGGACAACGCTGTATCTGGAAGTGTGCTTTTGAAATAGAGCTACTAAATACATTAATTAAGGATGTGGAGATGCTGGAGCATGTCCAGAGAAGGGCCACGAGGCTGATCAGAGGGCTGGAGCACCTCTGTTACAAGGACAGAGTGAAAGAGTTGGGGCTGTTAAGTCTGCAGAAGAGGAGGCTCTTCTTGTGGCCTTCCAGGATCTGAAGGGGGCCTACAAAAAAGCTGGGGAGGGACTTTTTAGGCTGTCAGGGAGTGACAGGACATGGGGGAATGGAGCAAAGCTGGATATGGGTAGGTTCAGGCTGGAGGTGAGGAGGAAGTTGATCATGAGAGTGGTAAGAGCTTGGAATGGATTGCTCAGGGAGGTGGTTGAGGCCCCATGCCTGGAGGTGTTTAAGGCCAGGCTGGATGAGGTTCTGGGCAGCCTTATCTAGGGGAGGGTGCCCCTGACAATGGCAAGGGGGTTGGAACTAGATGATCCTTGTGGTCCCTTCCAACCCTGACTGATTCTATGATTCTATTCTATGACTCTACATCAGGGAGAGTAGAGAACTTTATTTACTGATATTCTTTCTTGCTATGAACTAGAGTTTCTCATTAGGAGACCTTCAGCTTTTATACTATCAGGCAAAACTACAAGCATAATCAGCTTTAGAGTATTTTACAAGGTAATGCTGGTATTTGCACTGCTTTTCAGTTTCTGAATTGTCAGATGTATTTCAATTCTTAACATTTAAACCAAATATAAACCCTCACTTTGATGAAAAAAGAATGGAATTTCTCAGCAAACCATAAACCAGGATGCTTATTTAAAAGAAAGAAAACCAACCTTATTAAACTGACATTTTTGTGTTACTTTAGGTAACTGCATAATTGTAAACACATTACCGGGTCCTTCTTTTTCTCCTTCAGTTGTTTAATTACACTGGATTTAGGCTTCTGGGTTTTTGCATCAAAACTAATATATAAACCTCCAAGCTTCTTCATATTCAAACCAGGGTCTATCTTGCTGGAAAGATGTAAACTAAAAGAGAAATACTTAATGATTAGATGATAGTAACAAACATGCAGCTAAACCTTCTACTGTTCTCTGAGTAAAACAAACAGAGAAAAATAACCATATCATTAGATGAAGACTTATTAAAAGAACAGTGTCTGGGGAACCAATTCAACAAATCTTTCAACTAATATTGTATTCTTATCTTAGATACCACTCTTCTAGAAAAGAATTCTTAATTTGCTTAACCTTACCAAAAGAACTCACAACCAGCATCCTTATTCTAAATATTGAGAAGCTTGGTAAAGAAAAAAACACAAGCATATGGGTGGTAAAAATGTTGTCAGCTTTTAGTGAAAAGCACGAGGAAACTCTTCTCCCAGGCAACCAGCAACAGAACAATGGGACGCAGTCTCGAGTTATGCAGGGGGAGGTAGAGGCTGGATGTTAGGAGGAAGTTATTCCCAGAGTGATTTGCCATTGGAATGGGCTGCCCAGGGAGGTGGTGGAGTCACTGTCCCTGGAGGCATTCAAAAAAACCTGGCTGAGGCACTTAGTGCCATGGTCTAGTTGACTGGACAGGACTGGGTGATAGGTTGGACTGGATGATCTTGGTCTCTTCCAGCCTGGTTGATGCTATGATTTCAGTCCTTGTCTGTGTACCAATACTAGAAACATCATTATTAAACATTTCAAAGCTAGGGTATGTCACTTTTTCCCCCTCCATACTTCTTTTGGCCAAAGGACTATATCCTAAAATGGAAGTTTTTGATGAGAAGAATGTTTAAAAGCTATTAAGTATTATGGAGAAATACAGTGACAGCTAAAGCAGTACAACATACATTTGTTGTAACTTGATCACCTGTTAATACAAGCCCTTCACAAGTGTTCAATGAACTCTGAGTAATCTTCATAATGCCTTTGCATTAAATAATTGGCTAAGTTTTTTTGCAACTCTTCTGACCTACCTTAAGGTTTTTAGGTTATGACTTATTCATCCAACCTAAATAGACTTATTATTATTATTACTATTAAAGATTATTACATATATAAAAGGATTTAGCAATAGCCCAACTAGAAGAGTTCAAGAGTTATTCTATGATTCTGTGCTGGGTTGATCTCACTTGAAGTACCACCATCCCACAGACACAAGAACCAAAACCAAAGAAGTGTATCAAACTGTGTAAGATTTAAAAGGATGATCCAATTAGGGAATGTGTAATTAAATTACTGGATTTTTGATATTTATATTAAGAACAAATTAAAAAAATCAGTAATTAAGAAAACTGTGACCTGAATAAGCAATGAAGCCAGCACCACCAGTTTCACTCAGTTTCATATTATGGCTGAAGATATACAAGCCCTCTGGATGCCTCAATATGTTAAAGAGTTTTGTTCTGCTACAAACTGAAAACACCTGCATCCTCCATTCACAGACTGTACTTGTTCTACAGTCTCTGCAACCCCACTTTCCATGGCAGTAGAACTTATGTGATTAAACTACTCCCTCATTTATTCCACATCATTTAGCACTTAATGTACAAATGCTAAGCATATGTTTGAATTAAAAACTCTTGACTTAATCCCAGAAAGATACTTACACATCAAGCTTAGTTTCCAACAAACTGTCGTCTTCATCTTTCTCATCTTCGTCTACCAATTCCTCGTCAGCCTCTTCCAAATCTGAAGACTCTTCATGTTCCTCACATTCTTCAGGTTGCTTACTTTCAGCATCGCTATCTTGGTCCAGATAGTACTTACGGCTGGAACTCATGCCAGGCTCAGTATCAATTACAAAAAGCTCTTCAGGATGCAGTGAACTTGGTTTTGGAGATTTTTTGTGGGAAGGAGTCCTGTTATTTGCCTCTTTATAACATGGACTCTCTTCAACTATACCTATGTCTGCCTCACCATTACTTTCAGATTCATCAGTCTTATCTTCGCTCAGAAACAAGGCAAGAGAATCATCTCTGTGGCTTGATATTTCCCTGCTTTGGGACAAAGATTCCACTTGCTCTCCTGTTTGTTCTTCATCACTGACCACATCAATCTGAAGCGTGCTGCATCTACCAAGGCTATCAGCTCTCTGTGCAACAACTATGTCCTTTTGGGGACTGATGACTGCACTGCTCCGCTTACCCTTTCGTAATTTATCAGCATGGGTGAAAGATTGCTGTGCATCAGCCTCAACATCTGCTTTCTTGCATTCTGGAATTTTTTTACTTTTGCTTAGTTTTACTTGCCCCTCAGATTCTAAAAATTCCTTGGGACTCAAGCAATCAGCCAAAGAAAGATCCATATGCTCAGATTCCCCCTCACTCACAAGTACCCTACAGTGTTCTCCTTGTATTTGGCTGCATGCTTCCCCTGAATCATGTCCCCCAGCAGAATGTCTTTTTTTAATTGATTTTTTCCCAGGTGATTCAGTGTTATTTCCTCTCATTTTTCTAAGACTGCTGGGTGTCACATCATTCAAAACCTCCTTTTTCACTTCCTCGCTCTGGCTTGCATCAGCAGATTCTGAAAAACATTTGCTTTTAAGTGAACTGGATTCTTTATTATCATCCTCAGTGCCAGAGGCACCTTCTGTGTCAGGAACAAGTTCAGCAGCAGGTCTAGAATCCGAAATTATTACTAGCTCAGATTTAATGGTGTCCTTAATTAAATCTTCATCTTCTGAAACAACTCTGCTTTCTTTTTCAGTCTTACTATTTTCTGCTTGTGATTTCATTTGCATGCTCCTCGTAATTCGCTTGGTAATGACACATGGTTCCAAATGAGTACTTAAGTATGACTCTGCATCAGAAATGTCTTCACTCTGGTCTTCATGAACTGTATATGGCTGAAGTTTCTTTTTGCTTTGCCTACTTCTTGTACTTCTGGTAGCATTAGGCATTTGGACACCAGAAACGGCAGAGGAACAAGACTCAGCTTCAGAGACATCATCTTCATCTGGAATTCTTTTTAACTTATTTAGAAAAGCTGTTCTGTCACGGGTTTTTTTGCCAGAATAATCTGGTTGATAAGGAATTACAATCTGTCTTCTTCTTGTTACTCTTACATACAGTGGTGTCTGAAGACCAGACACGGCAGAGCAGTTGGATTCTGTTTCTGACACATCCCCATCAGCTTGTGATTCAGGAACTGGCTGTGTGGAACGAAGGGCTGTGTTGTCATTTCCAGTCATTTCCACCTCTAAGCTATCACTGACATTTGACCTTGTTTCTGCACGTTCCAGTTCTTCAAACTGAGATTCCTGAACTACCTCTGGCTTACAAATTGATTTAGCTGTTCTTCTTGTAGTCATCCTTACAGATACAGAAGTATTCAATTCATCGGATGCCATCTAGAAAAGGAGTTAAGAAAGAGTGACACTGACAGATGAAGTATGCTTGTGCTAGTTTGAAGCTAGCTAGAATGTTTTGGTGAAAAGAACTAGATCATAGGCTGTGAAAGGAAAACAATGGTGATGTCTACTTCCCTCAGAGTCTTGCTGAAGAAGAAAAGATTAGATAACACTCTCGCCATTTTTGTCACACTCTGCTTTGGGCTTCTGACTGAGCTGCAGCTCCCTAACCTCACCTTCCACTCACCTTTGCTTCTTAACCTCTTGGCTGAACCTCTTTTCTTCTTTAGGACTGGGGTAAGGTTGAGAGGGGCAGGGGGAAGGTGCAGGGGTGGTTGAGAGCCCCTCCTGGGGACTCAGGTTTCTGGGAGGGGAGTTGTGCTTCTGTATTATTTTTACCTTGTATATTTCTGTATGTAACTGTATATACTGTAAATATCTGCTTGTATATTGTGCCAGCTGTAAATAAATAGCTTCATTTATATTCCCAGAGCCGGCTGAGACTAGTCTGGGTGATTTCTAAATTGGAGGGGGGGGAACACCCAAACCATCACAACACTTCATATGAAGGATGCTATATGAATCACTAATCTTTTCAAACACATCTACTCAAGCTGATAACATATCACATATCTATGTGGGAAAAGCGTTAACAAATCATCCCTTGCTTATTCATCTCCTCTTGGTCAAGGCAAGAGAAGAAACACACATCCATTCAGAAATATAAATCAGCATGCTCTTCTTAAACAACGATCTCGTTCTAGAAGTTATGGCAAGTATCATGGGAAGCAACTCCAGAAAAGGTGCTCAGAAACTGATGAGGATTTGCTCGGATATAAAATGCTGAAGCCTAGCAAGTGGCAGAATCTGCCCCTCGATGCTTTCCTTAACCAGTGTTAGCAGTTTAAGGCAGAGATCGCCCTCATGGCAACCACAGCACTACGTATAAAACCTTTTCTTTAAAGATGCTTTTAAGTTACCTGAAAGACAATTCCTAAATTTTGGAAAGAAAATAATGCTTGGGAACAGCAGGACCATCCCAAAACTCAAAACAACGACAGATCAGCATAAATCACAGCACCTAAACGATCAGTATTTAGGCAAGCATTTGCCCGTGCAGCAGAAAACCTGCCAAGAAGCGCTAGAACAACTGCAGTGCAAAAACCCAACAAGAGAAAATCCCGCACCAAAACCCCAAGCCATACCAAACCAAAAAACCCCCAAATCCCCAACCGGATCACCAAACCAGCACGCCCGAAACCCCAAGCTTTAGCTCCCAGAATGAAAAGGTTTAACAAGGCAAACCGGCTGCCAGCTCCGCGAAGGAAAGGCGCTGCCAGCGCTGCAGCTCCAGATCCGACATCAGCCCGAGGGGCCCTGCAGAGCGGCTGCGGCACAGCGCGGCTGCGGCACCGGCAGGGAGGCGCGGCAGGCGGGCACGCCGCTACCCACAGTCCACACTGCAGCCACCACCGAGCTCCGCGGAATCGGCAGACTCCGCCGCCCACCCGCGGCACACACCGTGCCCCACGGCGAGGCCGCGTGTGCGTCCGAAGATGGCTGCCGCTCCCTAGAGCGGGTGCCTTCCAGGCTGCCCGCACTCCCCGGCTCCCGGCTCCGCTCACCTCCGAAGCGTCGGCGGGAGCGGTCCCGCAGGGGCTACCGCTCCCTTTCCCGCCCCCGGTCTCTCGCTCCCGGCGCTGGGCCGCCATGCGCCTGGTGGCCACCATCTTGCCAGCCTTGCCGTGCCCGCCCCTTCCGGCCACGCTAAGCAGGGCTGAGGGACGCGGCGCGGGAGGGCGTGGCGCGGGAGGGCGTGGCGCGGAGGGGCGCGGCTCGGGAGGGCGTGGCTCAGGAGAGCGTGGCGCGGAGGGGCGTCTGAGCGCCGGGGGGCGGACGCGGGGAGCCGCCGATAGCCGCGTTCCAGGCGCTGCCGGAAAACGAGCAGTGCGGTGCAGCGTGCCGAGAAGCGCAGCGGCAGGAGCAGCTGCCACGCCGTGCGGTGAGGGACGTGCACTCGTCCATAGTGGGAGAGGGTGAAGGGTGCCCTGAGATCAAACCCCAGGGCGCTGGTCACGTAAAACCATGTTATGACAAGACACAAACTCCCATGTATGACGGTGTAAAACGCTCTGGCTGTGATACGGGAAAAGGGAGAGAGAACATAGTGTAGGAAACCAGTTAAAGCATCAACTGGGCGAGCACCGACACAAAGCGTCATCAATCAGATAAACACAAAGCAGGTGGAGGAAGCTTGAGAGGGTCTTGAAACACGCTCACGCAGAAGAATACCGTGTTAAAAGATGAGAACATCAGAGACTCCAGCCAAGAACGTGACCCACAACTGATGCCAGGTGGATAAAAGGTACATCAGACTGAGGAAGGTGGCCTTCCTCCCAAAGACCCCAAAAAGGCACTCAGCAGGTGGGAATGAGCATGTGTAAAGAGGTGGGTGTGCGAGTTTCAAGCTAGCTGGAATATTTTGGTGAGAAGAATTAAATTATAGGCTGTGAAAAGGAAACAATGGTGATATCTACTGCACTCACAGGCTTGCTGAGATGGGTTAAAAACGAGAACACAAACATAGATTAAGGAGAAAAGTGTTAGGCAGCCAAAGAGCAACTCCCTTACCTGCTGTCTAAACCTTCTGCTTTCTACCTCCCCCCCCCCAGCCGCAGCTGATTCTCCAAACTCACCTTGAACATAAGGCAAAGTCTGGGATCAGGTAGAGAGGTGGGAAGGAGGTGGAAGAGTGGTTGGGAGCCCCTCCTGGGCACCCTGGTTTCTGGGAGGGCTGCTGTGTTTCTGTATTACGAACTTGTCTATTTCTCTCTATATATTGTAAATAACTGCTTGTATATTGTGCTAAGCTGTAAATATAAAGCTTCATTTCAATTTCCAGCTCAGCTGAGTCTAGTCTGGGTGATTTCATAAGGGGGGGAAGGGGGAGGTAACACCCAAACCATCACAGTGGGACCTTATGGAATTGAGTTCCAGGGGCTGACTGTAGTAACTCCACCTATTCCCAGAAGTAATTGTAATAACCCTACCCCTGTACTGAATATATATCATGTTGTAGTATAAACATTTCACCTGAAGAAGGTGAAGTTGTGCAAGGCTTTGGAGGATGACCTCCCGTTGTCACCTAGTGCTGATTAAACATAGCTTCCCTGGTAACACTCCGCGTGTTGTGAGGTCTCATTTTCCACAAGTCAGTTGAGACAGGAATTAACGAAAGCACAGATTAAGTGCCTAAAACTTTAATTCAAACTTTCAAGTTTTTCATAGAAGGAAATCCCATCTCTCCCACTTCGATGCAAAACAAATCAAGCTCATAAAATGTTACACTAGTGCCAACTCTAGAAAAATATTAATTCTCATGTCTTAAAAGTTTCTGTTCTATGGCAAGCAAACTGATAGCAGTTTACAGAAAGGAAGTAATTAGTTACCCCAACGTAGCAGCCTCTACATTTGCAGCACAATTCTAGTTTTGCAGCATTCCAATTTGTAAAACCAAGCACGCGTGCAGACCGACACACTAGAGAATGTCACCAGCCAAACAGACAGATAACAGCTAATCAGCAGACCTCAAAGCTAGTGGGGCAGTTTAAAATGAAACTTGTGTAATTTTGAACCTGATACACACTGACACAACATTTGAAAGACATTTTGATGAGCAGAAAAAGTGAAAACACAAACGTTTTTGGGTGCATTATTAGTTCCCATCTCCATCTCTCTCACTTATCAAAGAACTGAAGTAGTCTAGAAGAAATTCCCAGTATTTGCCACCTACAGATATTTGAGGACTCAAAAAAGGTATCTTGGAACAGTATCCTGGTGGGATGGATTATAAGAAGCTAACACTACCTACAGGCATTCACATTGCACTAGCTGCCTATATGACTGAATCTGAAAGAAGTTGGTGAAAATTCATTCCCTTACAGTCCAGATCTCAAAATATATACAAATTAAGTTAATGACTACTAATAATCTGAAGTCCTGCTCCTCACTGAAATCTGAAGTAAAAAGGAGCATTTTAGACACACAGTACAAGTGGAGCTTTTGCTGTCTATTCTGATTTGAAGGCCAAGAAAGGTGAAAAGATGTCTTTGAGAGAAACACCCTATTAAACCAGAAGCTTTGCCTTAACTGCAGCAATCTCCCTAGGATTCAAAAGCCAGTGAACTAAGCTGCTGCCAAACACAAATACACTTAACTACAAGCTAACTCTTGCTTGCATCGTTTCTAAGTGGCACTCAGGCAAACAAGTTTCCTAGGCAACCGCAAAAGGCAGCATTGATTTTAGACAATCCTGTAGTGAACAGCTTCAACATTTGGATGATTCTGACAGTAGGTTATGAGTATTTAAATAAAAAGAAAAACCAAAACCCACAACCACAGCTAGGCACAGCTGAGAAGACAGGCACAATTCAATTTGCTATTATCAGATTTTTTCACCACTTGTTTTCAGTTCTTGTTTTAAACCTTCAGAAAACAGTACACTTTTATATTTCAAGCAGTAAAGTTGTCATCACACTTATGCAAACACTAAACAAAGCACACTGAGGCACAAAGAAGACAGAAGGAATTCAAGTAACAGACAGAAAGTAATTTGGATGATGCATTGTCTCTAAATCATTGATGTCTTTTACACTGTATTAAAAATAAACCATTTTTTGCCATTCACACAAATAGAACTGTCCATGTATATACACACACCAAGGAATGAGATATCACTTTAATTCGAGGGTATTTTTCAGACAATCCCACATTTTCCCATAAAATCTAGTCACTGAGTGCTTCAACTCTGTACCAACCAGGTAAGTATTAAGAGAAATTAATTCTTTCAAAAAATATAAGCTTCTCTACATTACCTAATGGCAGCTGAAATAGAACAATAATTTTACAGTGAACTGGTCATACAAAGAAAAATATTTTCAACTGTTTCTCTGTAGATCATTTCAGATAAAAACAAATGCAAAATATTTAATATTATAAATGAACTGATCAATAGGTTAAGAAAGAAAAAAAAAATAGTGTTAGAACACTGCAGACTCCTGCTGACATATGGCTGAGTAATTACAACTTTTGGTCTTTGTTACAAATGCTGTAAAAGTATTTCTATGAAAAAAAAAGCAATTTCTTGCCCCCTCCCCATCCCCAAGAAATTAAACCAGTAGGCCATTAGGAAACAGAAAATGCAAGTGTTTTAAGAGACATTTCTTTTAGCTTGAATGATATAGCCTTTGGACTTGATAATTCCTCTGCTTTTAACAATGACTGAGTATCGGAGAAGCCATGAAGGAGTCCACTCCTGTGCTTTCGTATTCTGGATGCTTTCCTGAAGAACTTCTTGGAAACTTGCTTCACAAAGTAATTCTGAAGTTAAAAAGGGATACTCATGCTTTAGATAATGTCATGTAAACAGCTGCACAAAGCAACACTTAGTAAGAGAAGCGTTCTCTTAAAGTCAAAAATCTTAAGCAGTGTCAGATACTCCCCAGATCAAGAGTTTCAGAATGCACATAGGTTATAGGCAGCTGAAAATGACCTAAATCTTAACACTTGTAGAGTAGCATATTTTATCACCAAAACTACTTAACTGAGATTTCTACAACAAACAGAAATGGTCAGAGCCATTAGCAAGAAAAGAAAAAGATAGCTAAATTTCAGAAGTTAGCTTGGCGAACCAGAGGCAAGTAAAGCATAAAGCCAAAAATCAGGAGAGTAGTGAGCATTTGTTACTTCTGCCATCAAGAGATGCTGAGCATCTATAGCAACACCCACAACTGTGCTCAAAAATCTGAAGCCCCCAGCAAATTAAGAAAAACAGTCTTAAATGCCACAAAGAAGAAAATAAAGGCTAGCACAAATCCCTCTTGTTTCCCCTGGAAAGTCAAGTCAAGGGAACCATCTCTTTGATAGTCTCCCTCTGCCCATTGCAGGAAAGTTAAGCTTAGCAAACAACACATCAAGGAATCACTGCTTGCTTTTTGGTTTCTATCCAAATCCCCTTTCTCCTTCATTTCATGACTCTTGATGAAGAGTATTAATTAAATTGCAGGTTGCACTTTGGACTTCACAGAACATGGAAACCATTTAACTGAATGGCCATTCATCTTGTATGCTGCCAGAGCAGTGCTGACATATGCTTATGCACCGATGAAATTCATTTGTTTCAGCAGTGGTATGATAAGGCACATACTTCAGAAATACTGTTTCATACACGTTTTTCCTCTGGGGGGTGGGGTTGGCTACAAGGAACTATGTAAGGAAGGAATGAATTGAATATCGTTCAAGATTTCTTGCTTACAACTCCAGCAAGATATTTAAGGCATCATTAGTGATGAAGGTTAAATGATGCTTGAGAGAAACTAATATCATATCCCAGAATATTCTAGGGAGCTGTTAAGTCAGAGTTCTAAAGGAAAGCCTCCAGGTCCTTCATTTATTTAGTATATGAATCACTGCACAAAACAAGAATGTGTTCCAACTCTTTTCATAATATTGTCATGATTTTGAGAGAATCCTGCTTCAAGTGTAACAATTTTACATGTCTACCATTACCAGACTGCTCAACCCCCAACATTTCTGTGCAGGCTATATCACAGACAAGTTGACTTTGTCATCCACTGGCCTTCAGCAATACAAGTGCAATTTTGCTCTATGCTCTGTTTAAATAAGTGGGGTTTTGAATGCAAGTATTACAAATTTCTCAGTACTTTGTTCTTCTATTTATTTTCTCTGATTGAAATGATTTTAAGAAGCTATCTGAGGCTGGAAGATTACCTTCTATGCCTTTTTACTGAAGCAAACCCAAGGACTTCATACAGGAAAAATCTTCCAGAATTCTTTGTTTGGGTTTCATATGTAAGCAATGATGAAGTTCAGAGAAAGACTACTCCTGACTTTAAACTTATTTTTTCCTAATAAATGCATTTAGAAGTCTTCTGTTAGCTTGTCTGGCAAAGCCTTACCTTTTGGATCATTGTGAGTCAAGAGCTGTATGTCAAACTCTTTTGCAAATGCTGTGAGGTCAGGTGGCATCACACAACAGGAAGCTAGATTCACCTGATTACTACTTGGTTTCACCTGAAAGTGACAAAAGACTTCTGTAAGAAAAAAAAATCATGTGCTTGTTTTCCCCATGTCCTCTATTAACAACAGAAATTTCTACTTTGATCACTTTGCCTTTGACGGCTGAATAAGGCTCATGAAATCTGCCTGTTGTTGATCAGGCAACTCTGTCCTGGTTTAACACAGCCTGCTCTTATAAGGGGGAGGGAAAGTAACACAAAAATCCCTCTGGTTGAGATAAAGGCCTTAATAGAAATAACACCAGAGCTATTTCACAGAAAAGCAAAAGGAGAACCCAGACATAAAAAAACTCTCCCATCCCTCAAGCCTGCAGTCAGCCTAGCAGAAAAGACCAACAGCCCAAACTAGAAGCAGCAACCAGAATAGAAAGCCTTTCATGTTACAGTCTGATCTACAAGCTCCAGCTGTGTGGTATTTTGAGCCTAGCTGGGATATTTTGGCAAGAAGAATTAGATTATAGGTTGTGACAAGGACAGTGGTGATGTCTGCTGCACTCACAGTCTTGCTGAGATGGATAAAAACAAAATCACAAACATAGATAACAGAGTTGCTCTCTGGTTTTGGCTCCCTTCTCTAACCTGCTGTGTGACTAATCCTTCTGCTTCCTAACCCCCCTGGCCAATCATCCAAACTCACCTTGAACGCAAGGCAAAGTCTGGGGTGAGGCAGAGAGGTGGGAAGAAGGTGGAAGGGTGATTGAGGGCCCCTCCTGGGGACTCTGGTTTCTGGGAGGGCTGTGTTTTTGTATTACTTTATAACTGGTATAGTTCTGGTTACAGCTGTATAGATTGTAACTATCTGCTTGTGTACTGTGCTAAGCTGTAAAGATAAAGCTGCATTTTTTATTTTCCAGCCACTGGGTCTAGTCTGGGTGATTTATCTTAAGTGGGGGAGGGGTGGGTAACACCCAAAATATCACAAGCCAGCACTTTCATTTTAAAGCTGTCAAGACGTCAGCCTGGTATTCAGCACTCAGCAGCAGATTCAACTGGCTAAACCATGACACATTTGCAACTTCCTGCAGCACAGCACCGAAAACAAGAATAAGATCTAACTTTAGGTGCTGCTACAACAACCACCCATCTTGGTTTTGTGTTTGCTGTGCTTCCTAAACAGCAGCAGTGACTTTTCCCTTCTTCAGAAAAAGATCCCAAGTTATTATAGGGACATTGGCTTGAGTAAGACTTCAAATAAAAAAATAAAATCCAAATACATTTCTGTTGAGGACATAATTTGCCTTCAGATAAGTGCCTAAATCAGATGAAGGTAAAAGGAATGCTCTTCCACTGACTTTCTCTGCTCATCACAAACTGCATTCAGAATCATCACACAGGTGGTCATTAACCCTCTCCATTACTCTCCACTCAGTATAGGCAACAGCAAAGAGCACCCATCAGCACTATGCAGGATCTCTTACACAGTATGTTCAGGTATCACAGAAGAAAAGCTAAGCATTCAACTGCATTTTCCCAAGGGGAAATCTCTACATTCAGCTTAAAGTGAAACCAACTTTGTTTGCAGTGCCAATGGAATAAATATGAAGGTTTAAGAATATTGTTTATATTCCTTACTAAAGAAAAAATATTCAAAACTCAAACCTTCAGTACTTCAAAGAACCTGATACTGAACAGACCCATGGCTTCTAGCCTTTCTCTATTTAAGAACACCAAACTGGCTGGAGAGCAGCCCTGAGGAGAGAGGGACTTGAGGGTGCTGGTGGACAAGAAGCTCAACATGAGCAAGCACTGGGCACTTGCAGCCCAGAAAGCCAACCAGATCCTAGGCTGCATCAGAAGAAGTGTGGTCAGCAGGGTGAGGGAGGTTATTCTTCCCCTCTACACCACTCTGGTGAGACCCCACTCACAGTATTGCATCCACTTCTGGAGCCCTCATTGCAAGAAGGATGTGGACATGTTGGAGTGTGCCCAGAGAAGGGCCACGAGGATGCTCAGAGGGCTGGAGCAGCTCTGCTATGAGGACAGACTGAAAGAGTTGGGGCTGTTCAGTCTGCAGAAAAGGAGATCCCCAGGTGACTTTCCAGGATCTGAAGGGGACCTACAAAAAGGCTGGGGAGGGACTTTTTAGGCTCTCAGGGAGTGACAGGACTAGGGGGAATGGAGCAAAGCTGGAGGTGGGGAGATTCAGAGTGGATGTGAGGAGGAAGTTGTTGAGCATGAGAGTGGTGAGAGGCTGGAATGGGTTGCCCAGGGAGGTGGTTGAGGCCCCATGGCTGGAGGTGTTTAAGGCCAGGCTGGATGAGGCTGTGGCCAGGCTGACGTAGGGCAGGGTGTCCCTGGTCATGGCAGGGGGCTTGGAACTAGATGATCCTTTTGGTCCTTTCCAACCCTGACTGATTCTGTGATTCCAAGTAACAGTCAACCTTAAAGCCTCCTCCACCTTGAACAATATTGTAATCATCCACAAAATGCTGCAAGTTATAGGGTTAATAAAAAAATGGGGGGTTATGCAAAATATTTAACACTGGTTTTAGCACAGAAGCTTTTAACACTGTGACAGCTAACAAAACAAGTTACTTTAGAAATGCTGTAAGTAGGAGGCTTGTTCTCACCTGTGCCCACAGATAGAGCTGCTCTAAGAGTGTTTTATCTAAGTCAGAGGTGCCTATGGCAACAATCTTTTTGTTTCGAACCAAATGTTCAAGTTCTTGCCAATAAGGTTGCAGGTACTCCAAGGACAGGCTAGTTCCATCGTCAACAGGAGGTGGAGCAATGATGACTGAGTCTAACTGTGTAACACCAAGGGCAGAACACGCTGAGGAAAAAGAAAAGACACTGCAAAACTTTTTGTGAGATACAAACAGCACGACTCAAAATACAGAGAAACCAAACCACAAAACACAAAAGTTCTCTCCCCCCAAATAAAAACCAACCCAAAGCACAAAAACAATGCACCTCCAGCTTCGCTCTGATAGCTTTCCACTATTTCAAACCTCTGAGTCTATCAGCAGCCAGGGAGAGTAACAATATTTTCCACAAAGAACCAAACACACAGCTGAAGGCCACTTTCTGATTCTAGATCTTGGGGGGGAAAAAACCCAAAACAACAACAAAATACACCACAAAAAGGCAAAAAAACCCAAATCAACCAACAAAACAATTCAAAAAGCCCAAATCATCCAACCAATAGAATCATAGAATCAACCAGGTTGGAAGAGACCTCCAAGATTATCCAGTCCAACCTGTCCCCAAGCCCCATCCAGTCAACTAGACCATGGCACTAAGTACCTCAGCCAGTTTTCCCTTGAACACTTCCAGGGACAGTGACTCCACCACCTCCCTGGGCAGCCCATTCCAATGGCAAATCACTCTCTGGGAAGATAGTAACTCAATCAAAGCATTAAGCTTTTTTCCCTCCTCCTTTTTCAATGCTAAAACTGATGAACAGAAGAACAACAAACAGAATAAAACTGAATAGCTTCAGGTATTATTTTCTTCAGGAAGAGGATACGATTTTTAATGGTATTGTAACTTACAATAGAGAGGTTACTAACTTAGCTATCAGTAGAAAATAAATATATCTGCCTCTTTGTTCTTTGGTAGCTTCTTATGCCCAGCAGTCTTCCAAGGTCAGGAAGTTCAGTGCTGCTTACAACTACTGCTATAGTGGTCCAACAAAACTTCATCTATCAGTGCAGCTATTGTATTGTTATTTCCAATACAAGTTACCTATTTCATCATCCCCTAACAGCACTAGTTTACTTCTTAACTAATCTCTGAAATACTGCAGAGTTAGTAACCAAAGTTCATAATGTTAAAAAGAACTGGCAAATAACAACCAGTAAGAACTGGTTTTATTATTTACTATAACACCTTGCTATTTACTTTTTCACAAGTTGTGTGAAAGAATAAAAACTTGCTCCAGCTTGGAGCAAGGAGTCAGATTTTAATTTGTGTACTTAAGGCTACAGCAATCCAACTTAAATACGAGCAGGTGTCCATCTGTAGGAGAGATGGAGAGCCCTGCAGAGGGACCTTAACAGGCTGGAGGGGTGGACAGAGGCCAATGGGATGAGATTTAACAATGCCAAGGGCAGGGTTCTACACTTTGGCCACAACAACCCCAAGCAGCACTACAGGCTGGGGACAGAGTGGCTGAGAGCAACCAGGCAGAAAGGGACCAGGAGGTGCTGGTAGAGAGTAGCTGAAGATGAGCCAGCAGTGTGCCCAGGTGGCCAGGAGAGCCAACGGCATCCTGGCCTGGATCAGGAACAGTGTGGGCAGTGGGACAAGGGAGGTTATTCTGCCCCTGTACTCAGCACTGGTCAGGCCACACCTTGAGTACTGCATCCAGCTCTGGGCTCCTCAATTCAAGAGAAATGTTGAGGTACTGGAATGTGTCCAGAGAAGGGCAACAAGACTTGTGAGAGGCCTGGAGCACAGCCCTGTGAGGGGAGGCTGAGGGAGCTGGGGGTGTTTAGCCTGGAGAAGAGGAGGCTCAGGGGTGACCTCATTGCTGTCTACAACTGCCTGAAGGGAGGCTGTAGCCAGGTGGGGTTGGTCTCTTCTGCCAGGCAAGCAGCAACAGCAGAACAAGGGGACACAGTCTCAAGTTGTGCCGGAGGAGGTCTAGGCTGGATGTTAGGAAGAAGTTGTTGGCAGAGAGAGTGATTGGCATTGGAATGGGCTGCCCAGGGAGGTGGCGGAGTCACTGTCCAAGAAAAGACTGGATGAGGCACTTAGTGCCATGGTCTAGTCAACTGGAAAGGGCTGGGTGATCTTGAAGGTCTCTTCCAATCTGCTTGATTCTATCATTCTATGAACTAAGTTTATTGACTGAATTAATGTGTAAATAGACCTGATTACTCAAGTCTCTTTTAACAAGAAATGCTTTTGAAAGTCACTAAATAGATCTTATTCATGAAAAAGGTTATTTTCTAAATTCCAAACAAACAAACAAAAAAAACAACTCTAGCAGAAGTTTGAGTTTTACACTTACCCAGGTCAACTGCATCTCCGATCGATGAAGAGTTTGATCCCAGCAGGAAAAGTTTTGCTATTTTCAAAGACATTGAAATCAATACCTGAAGGAGCCCAGTTGATATTAAATATATAGCTATTTACTTTTGCTGTATGCATTAACAATGAGTTCTTAGGTAAAGGTCTCTTAGAATAAGCACCAGTTAGTATAAAAAAGTGGAAAAACTCAACCTTCTGAAAGGTGACTGCCAAATAAGGTCACTGTTCTCTTACACATCAGAGTTGTATAGCCTCAGAACAAGAGACCAATCAGTATGATGATACACTAGGCTGTAAAGCTATGGCTTCCACATCAAGACACCAAGCAATAACCACAGCACCCTGTAAAAAACCCCCAAACATAACAGTACAAACAGACCTCTTCACAATTTACTGAGACTCAACATGTACTAGTGTTAGTTTGGACTGCCTCCTTCAAGTTCAGGAAGTTCAAACTGGAAAAAAAACATGGAAGTAAACATGCTTCCAACTTTAGTTCTTAAATGTGGCATTACCTGTAATGTTTTGCTTCAGAAAAAACAGATCCACAAAACACATTTAAAAATGGCTTAAAGGGATGCAAATTAAACTTGAAAAATGCTGTCCTGCTTTAAAACCATAAGTGCAAATTCAATTCTTTCTTATCCAACCTCCAGATTACCTGAAGTGCAACAGTGTGCACTGATGTCACTTTGCAATTACAAAACACAATGGAGAAAATCATAGACATATGAATATCCTGTTAGTGACCACGTATGAAACTGGTTTATATCACAAAGTGGTTTAACACATTCTTACCTGATACTTTCAATTCATCCCTTTCTTCAGGATTTATTTTTTCTATAGCTTGAGCTACAGAACATTCCAGAACTTCCACTATTTCCTGTAGTAAGTATATGAAACTTAGGAACAATTCAAGAGGAGACAGTAAGTCCCTAAACAATATTTTTAAAGTAATTATAGAATCATATCATAGAATCAGCCAGGTTGGAAGAGACTTCCAAGATCATTCAGTCCAACCTAGCACCCAATCCTATCCAGTCAACTAGACCATGGCACCAAGTGCCTCATTCAGTCTTTTCTTGAACACCTCCAGGGACTGCAACTTACATCAGTTACAAACAAAAGTGGTATTAAAATGCAATGACAAAGTAGCTTCATGCTATATGAAGTCACATGAAAGGTCCTATATGCCCCTAAAGGACAAGTCATTGGTAAGACTTAATGGATTCTGATTTTCTGATGTGAACAGATCACTGTGCCAACTCAAACTGTCTTGCTTCAAAGAAAAAGACTCCTGACTAGCTGAAAAAAAACCAAACACCAAACCCAACAAACCTTAACAGAAATAGGAGGTTTGGGCATTGGTTGGGAAGATCCTTCTATAAATACAAAGTGTTTTGTAATTTCAGTGAAGCCTTTGAAAAGCCTACAGTGAAAAGGCTGTAAAATATAGATTTACAACAATAATTTTCAAACTAAAATTAGGAAAGTTTCAGAGGATTCACCTTCTGACAAGGCTAACACCTCCTAGCAGCTGGCAAGAAGTTGTTAAGTCTTTGCCTAAATGAGCTTTTGCATTACTTACACATACAACACCTCAGCACCTCTCAGGTGATTTTTACTGCCCTACCAACAAATAGTCAATAAACTCTATTTAGTGGGAATCTATTTACAGCTTTGCTGATTTCCAGAAGCAATAGTGAAAGGGGAGCAGGCACATATACCAAGGTCTCCATGTCAGACACCTCTGACTGTGGTTTTAGGAACTGTACCAAGTCTTCAGTTCTGAAAAAAGAAACTACTGCATCTTCAGAAGTTATTTCCAAGACCACCATGGCTACACTTCAGATGCTCAGAGGGCTGGAGCAGCTCTCCTATGAGGACAGACTGAAATAGTTGAGGGTGCTCAGTCTGCAGAAGAGGAGGCTCCCAGGTGACCTTCTTGTGGCCTTCCAGGATCTGAAGGGGGCCTACAAAAAAGCTGGGAAGGGACTTTTTAGGCTGTCAGGGAGTGACAGGACATGGGGGAATGGAGCAAAGCTGGAGGTGGGGAGATTCAGAGTGGATGTGAGGAGGAAGTTGTGCAGCTTGAGAGTGGTGAGAGCCTGGAATGGGTTGCCCAGGGAGGTGGTTGAGGCCCATGCCTGGAGGTGTTTAAGGCCAGGCTGGATAAGGCTGTGTCCAGCCTGCTCTAGGGTAGGGTGTTCCTGCTCATGGCAGGGAGGTTGGAACTAGATGATCCTTTTGGTCCTTTCCAACCCTGACTGATTCAATGATTCTATGACATATTAACGCTCAGGCCAGCATCCTACTATGATATTAATGATTCAGTGTGATAGTAGCTTAGCTGTAGTGGTGGAACTGTGAGGTCTAGGCAAGCAGTTGAACTTTATTCTCAAAGATCTCTTCCAACCTCAACAGTTCTGTGATTCCATGTTAGCAAAATTGTATGTTATGTAAATTTTGTGTGTGATTACCCCAACAATTAACTTGAAATCTTCCAGACTGGGACTTCATTTTGCTAAAATTTGTCTTATTTGCTATGCACAGGGTTCTTTACTTGGGTATTTCTTAATCTCTCCAAATTCACTGAATACTACAGAAGAAGTTTTTACAAATACTCTTTCTGGAGCTACAGCTATTTGAACAGAAATTTAATAGATGCATTTATAATTGAAAAGGTGAAGGCAACTATATATTTCACAGTATCACCAAGGTTGGAAGAGACTTCACAGATCAAGTCCAACCCTTTACCACAGAGCTCAAGGCTAGACCATGGCACCAAGTGCCACGTCCAATCCTGCCTTGAACAGCTCCAGGGACGGCGACTCCACCACCTCCCCGGGCAGCCCATTCCAGTGTCCAATGACTCTCTCAGTGAAGAACTTTCTCCTCACCTCCAGCCTAAATCTCCCCTGGCGCAGCCTGAGGCTGTGTCCTCTCATTCTGGCGCTGGCCACCTGAGAGAAGAGAGCAACCTCCTCCTGGCCACAACCACCCCTCAGGTAGTTGTAGACAGCAATAAGGTCACCCCTGAGCCTCCTCCAGGCTAACCAATCCCAGCTCCCTCAGCCTCTCCTCGTAGGGCTGTGCTCAAGGCCTCTCCCCAGCCTCGTCGCCCTTCTCTGGACGTGCTCAAGCATCTGTTTTCCCCATGTAAAATGGATAACATGAAGAACACCTCTCCTACCTGATTTAGATCTGGTCCAATTTTGGAGCTCCATTCAGTCAGTGTTTTCTGAATGCAGTCCCGCACCTACAAAACATTGATAACGAAACACAGTTGAGTCACAGACACGTAGGACAGACTGAGCAGACAAACTTACACCACCATTCCTTCAGCCACAGATGATTCTTCCTTCAAAGCTTCCATCTGAAACTTGTTCAAACTAGTTTATTTACATAATTTCCCCTCCACTTCACAGCAAGTTTTAGCAGTGAAGTATGAGTAGTGCACTGCATTAATTTCTCGGATCATCTTTAAAGGAAAGAACAATGCTAAGCAAGCAAGAGCAAGGGTGTGGGGTGGTCATGTTTTTTTTTTTTTGTTTCATGTTTTTTTGCATAGTTACAATGTAGTCAGATAACAGCATACTTGCTGTGACACTGGCAGGAAGGAGACTTTACAATCAATCATTAAATAGTCATAGTATTAACTTCTCTTTCTGAGATGCATTTGACCCTTTTCATTTACTGCCTGCCTATCTGACTTTACTAAACCACTAATGCTTTAAGTCCTTCATCACTCAAGTGGGAGCCTTCAGATTCTAGCCCCACTCTTGCATTCACAGATGCAAAATAAACTTGACTAGGATTCTGCTAGCAGGTTCTCTTAAACATAACAAGGCATAACTACTAAGTTTAAATCAGGTAATTAAGTGCATTGTATTAGTGCCTCTGCTGTGCCAATGTTCTAGCTTCCCTGTGATACACCTTGGGAATTCTAATCCTTCAGGCTACATAAACATACTGTCAAGGCTCCTATATGCCACAGGTAAAGAGCACTTTCATGACCTGCTGTACTTCAGTTTTATAACTATTTTATAACTTTGTGGACATCTATCCTTACCTTTTTTGTACCCTTAAATACCAATTTCCTGTGACAGCAAACTAATTCAGAGAGCTCACAATACCATGCACAAAGTAGAAGCCACACTCTCCCTCACAACACTGGGTATCACAGCATTTAAGATTTAATACAGAAATAATACTTGGTGAGCATGAACTCAACATATTATTTCACAGTCATTTAAATTAACAGACACACACATAAAAAAAAACCCAAACTGATTCAAAATGCAAGAATTATAGCAGCCTTCCAGTGCCTGAAGTGGGCTACAAGTCAGGAAGGGAGTTTTTACAAGGGCTTGTAGTGATATGGTGACAGACAATGGATTGAAGCGGGAAGATTTAGATGAGATGACGAAGAAATTCTTGACAGTGAGGATGGTGAGACACTGAAACAGATTGCCCAGGGAGACTGTGAATGCCCTCTGCCTGGAAGTGTTCATGTCTAGGTTGGATGAGGCCCTGACCAACCTAGGCTAGTGGGAAGTGTCCCTGCCCATGACAGGGGGGTTGGAACTGAATGATCTTTGAGATCCCTTCCAACCCAAACTGTTCTGTCAATCTGTGAATACTTCTCCATAATGCTGGAACTCTTTGACTTAATTTGATGCAGCATATTATGTTATCTTTTCCTTTCTGAGGGAAAGTGAAACAGTGCTAAATATGTATATTCTATATCTTGCTACTTTGTAACTGTCACACTTTATGTCTAGAGGTTTCACATAGATTACAGAACGTTGTAATAGGCAACCAGGCAAAAAAAAAACCCACAGAACATCACATGATGACTGAAAAGTATGATGAATTCTGCCTTCTCATTTACATCATCCAGTCCTCTTTCTTCCCATTTAAGTAAATTAATACACAATCAAGCCACTTCTAGGTTATCACCAATGTCTCTGTCTAACAATAAACAACCAAAACCGTAGTTCTGCTGATTATTAAACCACCATTTTCAGACTGAGTCATGACAAGACAGCAAATACAGTGGTTCTAAAGTTCACGGCCACAGGACCTCCCAACATTTAATCTGCATTATTCCAAGTACACTGCTAAAGGTAACACGGTAGCAATTAAACAGTTCTCTCAAGTTTTCACCCAAGAACGACAGCTACACTCCTCAAGAGCGAGAGCAATGACTGATTCTCCAGAAACCTGTCACCAACAACTAATTACATTAATTTCAGGTTGTATTTTCCCTTTGTAAAGCAAGGTCACGTCCATTCACCTCTTTCTCCAGAATTACCAAAGATCTCCTCTGCTATTACAAACAGTACTTCAACTTGTAAGCCTTTCATTTCTTTAAGCCTCGAGAGCTTACGGTCTGGCTCCTTCCCAAAGCGCCTGAGGCACAGCCAAGTGCTCGCAGGGGCATGGCGGAGGCAGCCCTGCGCTGCAGCTAGCACGGCTCGCTCTGGATGTTCTCCGACGCCCGGCGCAGCCTCCCTGCTGGCTCTCCAACGCGCAACGCGCAGCTACTCCAGCCCTGTGCTACCGCTTCGCGCACCGGCCCGGCCCGAACGCCCCGCACGGCAGAACTCGCAGAGGAGAGGTAAAGCGAACAAACGCTCAAGGCCCCTGTCCTGTCCTCCCTTTCCATGCTCGCGGCTCGCCAGCGCTCGCAGCCGCTACGGCGACCCTTAGGGCCGTTATAGCCTTTGCCTCTCGACGACGGGCAGCAGGCCATGACGCCTAGTGCCAGCAAAAAATACTCTGCTCCGGGCCGTATTTTGATCGCCCCGAGTCCCCGCACCCACGAGCAACAGAGATGGCCACTCCGGAGTTCCACTATCCGGCACATCAAGCGCTCAGCTGCGGCACAGCCTCCCTCCCGCCTGCCGCCGCGCAGGCGCCCGTCACAGCCCGCCCCTGCCTCTGGGTGAGCCCCTATGGCGGAGCCCTGAAGGGAAGCCGAGGGGTCCGCCCCGCTCACCTCCTCGCTGGGGGTAGCCGGGCACTTCTTGCGCTGGCAGCCCCAGTTGAGGAGGTTGCCGGTCTGCAGCGTGAGGGTGGCCGCCCGCTCCAAGAGAGCGCGGGCGCCGTCCGTCCCCATAGGAAAGGCTGTCAGTCGGGCGGCAGCCGCAGGACGCTCTGCAGCACCGGGAAGCGCCGCGCCGTGACTCAGCACAAACGGCGGCGGCGGCGGCGGGGAAGGATGCTGTGTAACCGGCCCCGTCACGTGGCGCCAGGACAATGGGCGGCGGGGCGGGACCAGCGCGGGCCCAGCGCGCCACGCCTGCGCGCGCTGCCTCGCCAGGCGCCTCTGGGCGGGGCGGGGCGGGAAGCTGGGCGGATGGGCCGGGGCGCGGTTGTGGTGCGGCCCGGGCCGGCCGGCAGCCGCCGCCAGGGGGCGGTGTGGCGCGCCTTGACGGGCGTACGTGGTTCCCGTCCCCGCCTCAGACCCCAGCAGCAGCGGGACCCCCGTCCGCGCCCGGCTGTGAGGCATCGTGGTGGGCCCAGTGTAATCATGCTACAAGCATTACAGCCTGAGAAGAATCGATAAAACCATCTGGATTTTAAAATGAAGAGTTTTGGTTGGAAAACCAAAGCTTTCAGATCGTAAGTCCAATCATTAACCCAGCGCTGACAGGTCACCGCTGAACCGTGTCCCTCAGTGCCGTATCTATAGATCTCTTAACTAACTCTGAGAACAGTGATTCCCCTGGTCAAGCTGTTTCAAGGCTTTACAGCTTTAAGTGATGATTTTTTTCCCCAAAATGTCCAGTTGAAACTTCTTCTGGCACTGTTTGAGGCCATTTCATCTTGTCATCTCACTTTAGTGGTGATGTTGTTAAGTAAAAGATAGTTGTTAATAGAACAGATAAAATACCCAGGAAGGGAAACCAAATGTTTATTTAGTTTGGTTACCCTTCTATTTTGATGACACTTAAAACTTAATATCAGGATATAACCCCGTTTTTACACCAACTGATTTCAGTGCAGACACACCAGCTGAGACTTGAAGGGCTGTGGTTTGAGAATTGCTTTTAAAACCAGGTGGCTTCTGAGAAGCCACACTATGAATGTTCAAGTTCTTCTTCTGAGAAGCCACACTATGAATGTTCAAGTTCTTCTTCTGAGAAGCCACACTATCATAGAATCATAGAATCAACCAGGTTGGAAGAGACCTCCAAGATCATCCAGTCCAACCTAGCACCCAGCCCTAACCAATCAACTAGACCATGGCACTAAGTGCCTCATCCAGGCTTTTCTTGAAGACCCCCAGGCACGGTGCCTCCACCACCTCCCTGGGCAGCCCATTCCAATGGGAAATCACTCTCTCTATGAAGAACTTCTTCCTAATATCCAGCCTATACCTACCCTGGCACAACTTGAGACTGTCCCCCCTTGTTCTATTGCTGGTTGCCTGGGAGAAGAGGCCACCCCCCACCTGGCTACAATGCCCCTTCAGGTAGTTGTAGACAGTAATAAGATCACCCCCGAGCCTCCTCTTCTCCAGGCTAAACAGGCCCAGCTCCCTCAACCTCTCCTCATAGGATTTGTGCTCCAGGCCCCTCACCAGCTTTGTTGCCCTTCTCTGGACATGTTCCAGCACCTCAACATCTCTCTTGAATTGAGGGGCCCAGAACTGGACACAGTACTCAAGGTGTGGCCTGACCAGTGCTGAGTACAGGGGAAGAATAACCTCCCTTGTCCTGCTGGCCACACTGTTCCTGATGCAGGCCAGGATGCCATTGGCTCTCTTGGCCACCTGGGCACTCTGTTGGCTCATCTTCAGCTTACTATCTATCAGTACCCCCAGGTCCCTTTCCTCCTGGCTGCTCTCCAGCCACTCAGTCCCCAGCCTATAGCGCTGCTTGGGGTTGTTGTGGCCAAAGTGCAGAACCCTGCACTTGGCCTTGTTAAATCTCATCCCATGAATGTTCAAGTCCTTCTTCTGAGAAGCCACACTATGAATGTTCAAGTCCTTCTTCTGAGAAGCCACACTATGAATGTTCAAGTCCTTCTCTACAGGAGATTAGGGAGGGGTGCAATATTTTTTCTTTCTTCCCCCACCCCCTCCATCATTACAGCTAGAGGGAACTGTAAGCCACTAATTGTAATTTTGCTGTCAGCGTGGAAATTCTGAATTGTGAATCTAAAGAGATCTTCTTTTCCAGGACTGCGTGTTGTGCTACTACAGAGAACCAATCTGCATCACAGCTGGCAGTCTCAAGTGCTTATCTGTTTGCTTTCTGGTACAGAAGGTTAGTTTAAATGTTCTTTATATTTGTGTTCTGATTACTTTTCTGTGTTGGATTACTGTCATGTGGTTGAAATACTGGATGTTAGGAAGAAATTCTTTACACTGAAGGTGAGCAGGAACAGGTTGCCCAGGGAAATTGTGTATGCCCTTTCCCTGGAAGTGTTCAAAGCTAGGTTGGATGAGGCTTTGAGCAACTTGTCTAGTGTAAGGTGTCCCTGCCCATGGCAGCGGGGTTGGAACTAGATGATATTCAAAGTCCCTTTCAACCCAAATCACTCTATGAATCTATGAAACTTTTTCCTCAGTGGAAGAGCATCTGGAATACAGAGCATCTGGAATTTAAATATAATGAAGGGAATACCAGTTTATTTGGAAAAGCAGTAATTTTGTTTTAAGATGAAAATTCAGTAGGTCTAACCTGGCCCAAAGGTTAACCATCCAGATAAGTAATGGGCTGGAGAATAAGAATACACCTTCAGACACCTTCACATGTTTGCCCATATTCACACTAGCAGTAAAATTCTGTCCTGGTGGGTTTTTCTGATCAGCCTTCTGACTTTCCAGGAAAGGCCTTTTCTTTTGGTCACATTCAATCTTGATATTTCATTTAAGTAGCTTTGATGTTTATAAATCTATGGAAGCAAATTAAATTTAAGGATTGAAAAAGGCTTTCTAACAGTGCATAGCATAACTCTTTCTAGTGGAAATTTATGGCAGTGAAAAAACAATGGTTTTTTTTTAGCATTATAGAATTTCCTGATACTTAATTACCTTGCCTACAGAAAAATATCACACAACAAAGACTGGTTGTAGGGAAAATAGTATCAGCCTCTGTACTGCTTTATCACAGTATCATCAGGGTTGGAAGAGACCTCACAGATCATCAAGTCCAACCCTTTACCACAGCATTTAATACTCAGCGGCTGCAGGAACATGTTACGGGAGAAGCGATCTCAGCAGAGTTCTGTTGTCATTCCAATCGCCCCTGAAACGCAAGTCAAACTATGGGAGAAAGAAAAGAGGATGTTTTCCAGCTCACCGTCAGTTATATATTTACAGATTATCTCATTAAACTATTTCAGATCTGTGAAAAATATGAAATACGACCGATTTCCTATAGTAATTCTATAACACTCAAAGAAAAAAAAACGGATTACCCTTTTGAATAAAATGCCACAGAAGCGCTCCAGGCCGTCGGCAAATATTGCTCTTCTCTCGCAGTTTCTCAGCACCGGGAGCTGCAGGACTTGGCTTGTGCGAAGTCCCGGCGGTCCCCGCACTGCTGCAGAATGCCTGGGGTGGGTGCCGCTGCCGGCTTTACAGCCGCCCAACGCGCACCGCCGAGCAGGGGCGGTGGGCGCGGGTCCGAGGCCCGCCTTCCCTGCTCCGACGCTGCCTCCGGGAGCCCCCCCGCGGGGACTGGGCGCCGCTTGATTGCCCGCAGCGCGGGGCCCCGGGGAAGGTGCCGCGGCGGCGGGAGGCGGCGGCGGCCCGCAGGATGGGCGGCGGAGTCGGCTTCTTCGAGGTGGGTGCGGGCGGCTCCGTGGGGAAGCGCCGGGGGCAGGGGGCGGACAGGCTAAGCTCGGGTCGGGCCCACAGCATCCTGTCGCTAGTGGACGCGGCTGTCCCGAGTGCTCCTTTCTTGTCCACCTTCATCTGCATTGAAGCATCGGGGAGCCGGAGCCCTCCGCTCATGGGTGTGCCAAGGCAAGTGACTACCTCGGGAGACGGGCGGAGGACCCGCCCTCTGGAGACGGGCGGAGCAGGGGCTCGTCTCTCGCTGAGGTTTTCTCGGAGTAAGGGGACAGAAGCGGTCCCCGCCCGCCCCGTCCTTCGCTTCCCTGAACATGTTTCCTTCTCTGCTCCTCTTCCTCTTGTGTCCAGTGGTCTTCGGGTATGGCTCTGGAGAGCCAGGGTGAGTGGGGTCTGGGGTGTCTGCGTCGTGCTCTCGGCTGTCCCGTGGAGGCTCCTCCCGAGGGTAGCGCCGTGGTCAGCCATCCAGGGTGCACCCGGCAGTGCGTCCCAGTCGTCAGGAGACAGCGAGAGCAAAGAATGTTCTCGGCATCTTCTGTCCCCAACTTCTTGGAAGAGCCTCTCGTTAGCCGCTGTGCACCTCGCCGAGAGCCGTCCCTCTGAGTCTTCCGGCCCGGTGCAGGCGTGGCCGCAGGCGGCAGCGATCCCCTGGCTCGTCTCGGAGCTGGCGAGAAAGTTCGTTCCTTAGCCGAGAGACCGGCTTCTAACCCGGCCTGCCTCGGCACGCAAGGAGCACCGTCCGGCGGGGAGGAGCGAGGTCGAGCGGCTCTCGCCGCGGGCAGACCCCGCCGGTCCTCTGCTAGCGCCTTGCGTTCGCGGCTTCCGTGCGAAATCACAAACTACCGGGCAGAGTTCGGTGCAGTCAGCTCCTTCTGTGTTCGGAAAACGTGAAGTAACGCTCACCAGGGAAGCGAGTGACCTATCTCTTCGACTTAAACGGCCACTCTTGCTCTTTGCTAATAGGAGGGTTCTTAAGAGTGCTTTGCATGACAGAAGAAGGTCGGTACGAGTTAAATGGTGGCGATACCGAATGTGTTTCAGTTGGCTTACACAGTTTCTCCAGTTCAACTCGCCTAAAAAGGAGCGCTGTTCCTCCCCCCGTGCAAAGGACCGAGCAATTGTTGTAACATTGACAGAATCCGAAACAATCTAGACAGCAGCTGCTCCAGTAGTTACTTTTTGTAACCCACAAGTTCAGAGTCTGCTTTTCAAAACTATAAAAGTGTTCTGGACATCACAATCCATCAAAATACGCTGTCCGTAGCTCTTGTGGGGATGAGGTAGGAATCTGCACAGTGCCTCCTCCTCTGCGCTTGTTGACTGCTCTGGGCGTCTTTAGGAAAAACAGCCAAGTTTTTCACTGCTTTCTATATTGCTACCAATGCCCCAAACTTTTGTGAGCTCCGAGTGCAGGAGCAAGCACATGTGTGTTACCCTCCCAAGTGCCCTTGGTCATTGTCAGGTCTGCAGGTTTGCTCCTCTGCCTTAGTCTTGCTGAACTTCTGAGCACTGAACTTCTTACAAGCCCTCATTGTGGTAGAAGAGAGATACCTCATCTGCAAAATCTGGTAACAGTAGTGATGTCAAAAGAATAGACATCACTACTGTTACCAGATTTTGCAGATGAGGAAACACACATAAGTGGAATGACCTGCTCCTTCCTACTAGGCAGAACAATAGCAGCAGATGCAAGTATTTTCAGTTCTACATGAAGATCCTGTGTCTAAGCAATGTTAATCCAAACTTGTAATGCCTCATTAATGTACACGGCAGGCTTGTGTGTCTTTGTGCTTTTCTCTGTACAACAGATAGTGAGTAGAAACAGATTTGCCTAGCTCATACAGTAAGTATGTATGAGCTGACTCAGGGTGTAGGATGTGGGCAAAGACAGCCTAGGCAGCGCTGAGCAATGCTGTTGGGTATCACTTTCTGTGGTGTTCTCCTCACTGATTTGCTTTCTGTTATACATTCACCGAATGTGAGCTCTGAATTTAATTTCCCCACCATGTGGTGCTTCCTTATAAGAATCATGAAACACCTCACCTGTTGCTATCTGAATCTTTTAGAATATGACTGTTACAGTTTTAGAGGAGGGTAATCGGTAGACTATTTCTTCTGGTTGAGTTTGTGCATTTGATCATGCTTAAGACCCAGTTTCATAGATTCCTGAGTATTTAGGGAGGACTTCTTTTTTATGCATGAATAAAACTGTGCTTTGGTGAACCGAGTGACAAAAGGATAGGCAAGAACATCAGACTGATTTTGAGTGCTGAGGGCTGTTAATTCCCTTCCTTTTTTTTTTTAAATCGGAGTGTTTCTTGGTAGAGCTAAAGACAGAAATACTTAAAATAGGTAACATTGTATTGAAGTGACTATTAAGAAGCCACTGAAAGGCAGATTCAGCTTTGGAAGAAGGTTTAGCTCCTTGTTATAAATTGGATGAGTTGAAACTCAGTATCAAGAATTATGAGTAACCACCTAATTAAGCCAAAGTATGCTAGACCTAATGGCTGGACAACAAAAACCCCAGGGTGCCTGAGAGATTTCCCTTTGCTTATGAGATGTCAGTATTACAACTGGTATGCAAGTCTCTGATGGATGCCTTTACATTTCTTATTCTCAAGAGAAGCTTAGAAAGAACAACTACAGTTTGCAGAAATCTGTACATACCAGAAAGTTCTGCACCTGATTTGAGGACATTCACCTCTGAAAACTGAGAAACATATGATAGACACCTGTAACTAGACAATATTTTCTAAGGGTAATAATTTCTCCAGAATGATTAGAGAACAACTTTTCTGACCAGTTTTAGATATGTTTCAGAGTTTATGGTACAGTTTATTCTAGAAGCTCCTGCTTTTCTCCTTTCCATACAAAGGATGTCTATGTGACATGCTCAAATGTAAATGTCTCTAGTAGAGAGCTCTGAAGTTAGGGTAATGAATTCTACCTTTTCCTCCTACTTGACGGGTTTAGGTGCTCTGACTTCCCAGAGGAAAGATACTTGAAAAAATAAATTTGTATTGTATAAAATCCATGTTGTAAGAGCCACAATTGACTTTGACTTCTTCAACTGTTTTGAAAGGGAAGTGCCTTTTGTGAGCAGGGATAACTGAAAATGTTTAGGAGTCTTCACTCCCTGAGGATAGATTAATCTGACAGCATTGAACTGCAGTACAGTCTAAAAGCAATAATGTACCCTCCCCCCTGCAACTGCTGGCATTCAAAGCTTCTCCCCGTTCTGACTGTGATGAAAACCCTCTGAATGCAAGGGAGGCTAACTGCTGCCCTAGCCAGCATTGCTGGGATGTCTCAGCTCCTGTTACAAAGGTTTCTCCCACTCAGAGCTGTGCTGTCTAAAGCCTCATCAAGTAAGAGCATTGAGAGCAAGTGCCAGAAGCAGGACTGCAGAGGATTTTAGGATTCTGTACCCTCCAAGAGCCATCTGAACAAGACAAGGATGCATATGAGAGATTTGAATGTCTGGTTAAAGGGAGGCTGCTGAAAACTGCCCTGCTGTTTGGAGCTATCTGCTCTATTTTCACAGGTAACACATAATTATCACAGAAAGAGATGATAAAACAGGGGAAAAGATTCTCATTTTCTATTTGCTCACCCCTTCTCCACATGCTTACCAGCACTTTCTACAGTCAGTTGTGCTGCTTTAAAAGACAGTGTCATTTTTCTCTGTGGAGCTTGAGAGAGAAGTTTAATTTTGCTTAGGAAAATATGGTAGTAAAACAATACCTGGCAAGATGTACTTTGAATTTGAAGGCTATGCCTGCAATCAGAAATCTTACTGTAGAAAACAAAATAACAGACTTGTTTGAAATGTTTGATGGTGGGTTTTTTTTTTTTTGGTCTGTTTTTTTTTGTTGTTGTTGGAGTTTTTTAAGTAGTTGTGTTTATTTATTTAGTTATTTATTAAATTTATACAAATCTTCTGAGTTTACCTGTCAGTATAAGGGCTCCAAACTGCTCAGGCCAGAAGGCCAGAAAAGTACAGATCTAGCCTTGAAACATCTAGGTTAAAAAAAAAAAAAGGTGTGTGCTAGTTTGAGCCTAGGTGGGATATTTTAGTGAGAGGAATTAGATTACAGGCTGTGAAAAGGAAACAGTGGGGATGTCTACTGCACTCATAGGCTTGCTGAGATGGGTAAAACCAAGAACACAAACACAGAGAACAGAGTTTGCTCTCTGGCTTTTGGCTGCCTCCCTTCTCTCTCTAACCTGCTAACTACTCCATCTGCTTGCTAACCCCCCTAGCCGATTCTCCAAACTCACCTTGAATGTAAGGCAAAGTCTGGGATAAGGTAGAGGGGTGGAAAGGAGGTGGAAGGGTGGTTGGGAGCCCCTCCTGCAGACTCTGGTTTCTGGGAGGGCTGTTGTGTTTCTGTATTACCTTTAACTTGTATATTTCTGTCCATAGCTGTTTGTCTTGTAAATACCTGCTTGTATCTTGTGCTAAGCTGTAAATATAAAGCGTCATTCTTTAATGTCCAGCTCAGCTGAGTCTGGTCTGGGTGATTTTTCTTAAGCAGGAAACACCCAAACCATCACAAAAAGGAAGAAACCTCTGTCTTCAATCTCTTTGATTCTATGTCAAAAGCATACATATTGCATGTAGATCTTGATATCCATGGAAGAAATGACCCATGAAGAGTTGCAATGGAACTATAGATACTGAAGTTTGACATTGCAAATCTCAGTGCTGATGCAAGTAAATTATTGTAATTTCATGAAGAACTTATAAACCTCTTCTGCTTGAATATTTTCATAGTAGAAAATAATTGCCATAAACTAAAGTATTGAGACAATTAATATTCTCTCTGTTGTGTGTGGGAAAGGCTATGCAGTGGTGTGCTAGTTTGAGGCTAATTGGAATATTTTAGTGAGAGAAATTAGATTATAGGCTGTGAAAAGGAGACAGTAGTGATGTCTACTTCACTCACAGGCTTGCTGAGATGGATAAAAACAAGAACACAGACGTAGATAAGACAGTGTGAGCATGTGTGTGTGTCTCTGGGTGCCTGTACTTTTCTCCCTGGCAGTGTGGGTCTCTGTTGCAGCTGGTGCCTCTACTTCCCTCCCTGGCCTGCTTCTGTGTAACTAATCCTTCTGCTTTAAAACCCCCCTTGCTGATCCTCTGATCTCTCCTTGCACATAAGGTAATCTCTGGGATAAGGTAGAAGGGTGGAAGGGAGGTGGAAGGGTGGTTGGGAGCCCCTCCTGGGGACTCTGGTTTCTGGGAGGGCTGTCGTGTTTCTGTATTACCTTTAACTTGTCTATTTCTGTCTGTAGCTGTATAGATTGTAAATACCTGCTTGTACATTATGCTCAGCTGTAAATATAAAGCTTCAGTCCTTAATTTTCAGCTGTCTGAGTCTAATCTGGGTGATTTCATAAAAGTGTGTGTGTGCCGGGGGGGGGGGGGGGGGGGCGGGGCAGGTAATTCCCAAACTGTCACAAGTGGTGTTGAAAAACCTGGATGTCTGCTTAGTCAAATTGGCATAGGTTCTCAGATGGAGGCACTCCAACCTGCTTCATAGTGACAGTAATACTCAGTGAATGATGTGACCCTTCAGTATGCCTGGAAATGTGCAGCTCTCTGTTAGCCAGTGTAAGTAGATACTCACTGAAACAGTATTAGCTGGTGCAGGTCCCTTTTCCATCTTGTGTATCCTGCTGGAAGATGTTGTGCTAGTAAAAGCTGGAAAGCTTGCATAGGCTTTCAAGGGTCAGAATTTGCTGTGAAGGTACAAACCTCTAATGGCATTTCTGTTTTCTGAAAAATAAACCAGCCTCCCACACCAAGGGAATCTTTTTCCTTCTTAAACATTCTTATACCAACTCATTTTATTCTCTATCAATTCCATAAATTGATTTGTCTTTCTGAAGGATAATAATTTGTAGCTCTATACCTGTTACCATCTTCAGATCCCTGCAGTGACATGGGGTTTGCTATACCTCCAGGTTATGCACCCACCTTCAAGAGTGGTTATACAACTTGGTGAAGGTATCAAAGTTCACTTCTAATTCATAGAATCATAAAATCAACCAGGTTGGAAGACACCTCCAAGATCATCCAGTCCAACCTAGCACCCAGCCCTATCCAGTCAACTAGACCATGGCGCTAAGTGCCTCATCCAGGCTCTTCTTGAACATCTCCAGGGATGGCAGAGGAGTCCTCTCCCTGGGCAGCCCATTCCAATGCCAATCACTCTCTCTGGCAAGAACTTCCTCCTAACATCCAGCCTAGACTTCCCCCAGCACAACTTGAGACTGTGTCCCCTTGTTCTGTTGCTGGTTGCCCGTCAGAAGAGCCCAACCCCACCTGGCTACAACCTCCCTTCAGGTAGTTGTAGACAGCAATGAGGTCAGCCCTGAGCCTCCTCTTCTCCAGGCTAAACAACCCCAGCTATTTGCTGAACTGTTTTTTGTTTCCCCTATGAATAAACTTTACTCCCTTTTATTTTCTCAATAGAAGTTTAACAGTTGAATGTACTTTTCTGTGCTTGTATTGTATACTGATTACTTTGTCCTTGATGTGCAATGCTACTCAAGGATTTTTCTGTTTTTATAGACACAATTTTTATGCACAAGAGGAAATTGATCTTCTAAACATTGAAGATGTAAATTTGTAGCTGTTTGTCCTGAAAGGCTAATATGCCTATTAGATGTCCTGGTTTGCTCCACTCTTCTGCTGATGGAGGAAAGCAAGAATAGGAGGAAACCAAAGGCTTGGGCCATTGTGTTCCCTCCCAAAGTGATAAACAGGTCTTTAGGTACTTGTTGGTGTCTTGCCCAAATAAGGGTGAGCAAGCTCTGCTTTCACCTAATATGGTCAGTCTGGCAAATGCCATTTTGATTGGTGAATCTCTGTGGCCAAAGGAGCCTTTGCATTCAGGCAAATAATACACATTGAGCTAAGTTGCAGGCTGTTGTGCTGCTTCTGCTTGGCTGCCTCTACCTGGCTGCCTCTCCCTCATTGCTCTTGGACAACGTGTTCTGCTCTGCCTCATGCTTCACATCAGCTTAGGCCTGATATTTTGGGCTTGAACTACCTGAAAACTGAAGTGCCTCAAGTTTCCCAGGAGAAGGCATTTAAGTGCCTCACGACATGGCAAGAAGTGCCACCGACATGGTGCTCTCTGCACATCTGCAACTGATCCTGCCTGCACCTCTGCAAACCTCTGTGCCAAGAAGAACCAGGATCAGGTCAGAGATCATCTGCCTCTTTCCCAGCACCCTGGGAAGATCTGGAAGGCTCTCAAGGGCCGAGCAGTTCCAACTCTGCCACAAAGGAGACAGGGACTATCTTGAAATATCTACTCCCCCACAGTGAGTAGCACAGACTTTCCCTAGGGCTCCAGGCTGCCTATTTACAAGTGGGACAAAACCATTCTGTGGCTAAACTTTTCCAATTCTTCTGATTCTCCTAAATGCATGAATTGCCAATAAGCATGCTTGGGAAGATTTCCCTGACTGAATTAGAACCTAAATTTAACTAATTAGTATAGAGTTGTAGGTGAAGCTTTCCAGAAATAAAATCAACTACATCTTTTATGATTCCTGCCTCAATAATTGCCCCAACTAAATCATTGCTTACAAAAGAGTTTTAACATGGCCATCTTGCACAAATCTCTCTATTGACTTGAGTTCTATTCAAGGAGGTTTTAGAGAAGCCATCATTTAAAATGCCTTTAAAATTCACCAAGTAAGTGGACTGGAAGTCATACTGCACTAGTGCAGGCCAACAGTCAGTGTTCTATTGTGCTAAATGCTTTGGTTCTCTGAGCCAAGAAGGAATTGTGTTTGAAAGGGATGATATGCACCAGTTAAGAGTTCCAAGAACAGATTGCTGGGTGTCTAAAAACTGCTGCCAGCCAATACATTAACTGACTTGGTGCTGGGCCTGGAGACTTGAAACACTGTGTTCAGTGCTGTGCAAGTTGTCTGATTGGCCATCATGTTCAGCAAATGCAACGTTTCTTGCTTTGGATATCAGGGCTTTTCTGTCCCTTATTCAGGGAACATCTATCACAGTATCACACAGTATCATCAGGGTTGGAAGAGACCTCACAGATCATCAAGTCCAACCCTTTACCACAGAGCTCAAGGCTAGACCATGGCACCAAGTGCCACGTCCAATCCTGCCTTGAACAGCTCCAGGGACGGCGACTCCACCACCTCCCCGGGCAGCCCATTCCAGTGTCCAATGACTCTCTCAGTGAAGAACTTTCTCCTCACCTCCAGCCTAAATCTCCCCTGGTGCTGCCTGAGGCTGTGTCCTCTTGTTCTGGCGCTGGCCACCTGAGAGAAGAGAGCAACCTCCTCCTGGCCACAACCACCCTTCAGGTAGTTGTAGACAGCAATAAGGTCTCCCCTGAGCCTCCTCCAGGCTAACCAATCCCAGCTCCCTCAGCCTCTCCTCGTAGGGCTGTGCTCAAGGCCTCTCCCCAGCCTCGTCGCCCTTCTCTGGACACGCTCAAGCATCTCAATGTCCCTCCTAAACTGGGGGGCCCAGAACTGAACACAGGACTCAAGGTGTGGTCTAACCAGTGCAGAGTACAGGGGCAGAATGACCTCCCTGCTCCTGCTGACCACACCATTCCTGATGCAGGCCAGGATGCCACTGGCTCTCTTGGCCACCTGGGCACACTGCTGGCTCATGTTCAGGTGGGTATCAATCAGCACCCCCAGATCCCTCTCTGTCTGTCTGCTCTCCAGCCACTCCGACCCCAGCCTGTATCTCTGCATGGGGTTGCTGTGGCCAAAGTGCAGCACCCTGCACTTGGAGCTATTGAACCCCATCCCACTGGACTCTGCCCATCTGTCCAGGCGGTCAAGGTCCCGCTGCAGAGCCCTTCTGCCTTCCAACCCATCCACATCTGCCCCCAGCTTGGTGTCACCTGCAAACTTGCTGATGACTGACTCCATGCCCTCATCCAGATCATCTATGAAGATGTTAAAGAGGATGGGGCCCAGCACAGATCCCTGAGGGACACCACTAGTGACTGGCACTGGGGGATGTTTTGATACGGCTAGGAGCTGTGATGACTAGAGGAAAAGGTCAGCTCTTGTTTTCACTCTGTTGTCACACAACTTTCTGCAGGCTGGGGTGAAATCTAAAGGTGTGTTCCTGTGTCTGCCTTTCTGAAGGGGGAAGAAACAACATTTAATATTTGCTTAGATCTTGAAAGTAACTGAAATGTTTGAAGTTCAGGAATGGGTGTCAAAAAACCCAACACAAACAAACAAACAAACAAACCCCCTTCCCCCCCAGCTCAAACCACACACAAAAAAACCACAACAAAAAAAAAACCCATTGAATAAATTAGGTTTCAAGAGGCTTTTGGGAGGCCATATAGTTCAACTCCTGCTCAAACCAGATATAACTGGATCAAATGGCATTGGATCTTGTCCAATTTAATTTTAAATACCTTCAAGGATGGAGATTCCATCTCCTCTCAAGGCAACTTGTTCCAGTGTTTGACCAAACTCATGGTGAAAAAAATTTCCTTGAATCTGATTGGATTTTCCTTTTATTTCAGCTGGTGTCCATTGCCTCTTGCCTTTATACTGTGCACCTCTAAGGAGAGCCTTGCCATTGGAATGGGCTGCCCAGAGAGGTGGTGGAGTTGCTGTCCCTGGAGGTGTTCAAGCAAAGCCTAGATGAGACACTTAGTGTCATGGTCTAGATGATTGGACAGGACTGGGTGCTAGGTTGGACTGGATGATTTTGGAGGTCTCTTCCAACCTGGCTGATTCTATGACATCTATAGGCTTCCCTTAACTATTTGAAGAGATGGTTCAGTACACACAAGAGGCACTTCAAAGAAACATCCTGAAGTGGAAGCAAGTAACAGTACTGATGTGTGGTGATTTGTTTGTCCTCTCCACTGGTTGTGAAGGTTATGTTTCTATACAGCCACACCCATGAAAACAACAAAGCAACAAATAGTTTTTAGTCTGACCTCGTGCACAATGAGAATGATGCAAGGAGAAGAGGGTAGGTGACAGAAATATATCCAAACCACTCTGTAACTGGCCTGGAGAAGAATCTCTAATACAGCCATTGAAGGCCATAGACTTAAAATTACTCATAGAGGATTCTCATCCGATAGTGGGAGGGAGTGTAGTATGGGAAGGAGACTGCTAAAGTTGTGGTCCCTGCTGCAGTCTGTAGGGCAGCCCAGTGGTATTCACTGATACATGAGCTTTGGGATACACCAAAGGTTTCGATAACCCTTGTAGGAACTTGGCATCAAAAAGGACAGAAAGTTGCTCGCAGCCTTCACAGTATTTGTTCTGTGGGCTGTAAGGGTCAGAATGCTGCATTACAAGAACTGCCCTCTGGGAAGGGAATCCATCTCGTTTGCTTTCTGTTGCAGATGTCCCACAAAGACACTAAAATTTGAACAACTCTGCAACTACCTAAAAGGAGGTTGTAGTGAGGCTGGAGCTGGTCTCTTCTCCCGAATTACTAATGATAGGACAAGAGGAAATGGCCTCAAGTTTAGGGGGAGGTTTAGGTCAGATGTTGGGAGGAAGTTCTTTGCTGAGCAAGTGGTCAGGCACTGGAACAGGCTGCCCAGGGAGGTGGTTGAGTTGCCATCCCTGGAGGTGTTTGAAAGCATAGTGGATGTGGTGCTTGAGGCTATGCTCTAGTGATGAAGAATGCTGGGATGAAGGTTGGACTGGCTGATCCTGGTGGTCCTTTCCAACCATAGTGATTCATAGTGACTAGATGTTGTGCTGAGGGATTTGGTTTAGTCAAGGACTTACCAGTGTGAAACCAATGATTGGACTCGATGATCTTGAAAGTCTTTTCCAATCTAAGAAATTCTGTGGTTCTGTGATTTTGTGTTATTTTGAATGTAAAAAAAAAAAGAAGGGGAAACACACAACATCCCAAGGATCTGTTACACAGAAATGGTGGAAAAATGCTTATCCCCACAGAGCTTAAAATGCAGAAGCAGAAAGCACCACTGCACTAGTATTCCTTGTGGAGATCAGACTTGATACCTCTGTCTGGAGCTGAAGTGCTCTGTTGCTGCACCAACAGAGAAAGGACAGTTTGGGAGAAGTAAAATAAGGAAATAAGATACTTTAACTGAGTGATCTCTTCAAAGCAACCATGTTAGAAAGATATTGGGCTGTGACTCCTATTTTTAGTAAGGAATCATATCTGAAATCTAATGTTAATCTACCCCCTTGGCCAGTTAGACCAAACATAACTAATGCTAGATTGTTTATTTTCAAAACAACAAATTCCTTTGGTGCTAAGTAATGACAGTGTCAATTATTTAACATGACAAGCTTTGAGCTTTCACTTTTAGATGTGCCACAAAGTTGCATTACAAAGAATTTGATGAAAACAAATGACATTAAAACACCATCACTGTATTTTAGGTCTTGCCAGCTTGCCACAGCTGAGCTTTGAAAGGAAGTTTTGCTTGGTTGTTGATGAAAATCAAAACCTTTTGCCAAAGTGGCATTTGATGACAGAAATAAACTGCTCTTTCCTTTTCAGAGCTGTAGCTAAACCACTGCTAGCAAGATGTAGTTACTAATAATACAAGGGGTCTGAGAGGCAAGAGTCATATTGAACAACCTTTTAAGGGTTGGTGAAGTCCAGATCTTTAGCTGCATCTATTCATTATGGCTGTCAGTGCTTTCCACTCTCCTTATAATTCAATTATTCTGGGGACAATACACCTTAATCTTCAAGCTGCATGCACTTTGGATATTTGCTTACATGCACATATATATATATATATATATATATATGCACAGTTACATTTTTTTCCTTCAAACTGTCTTTCTACTTCTACAGGTGGTCAAAAACCTGTTCCATAATGGTTCCTGTGAAATTTCGTCCCCATTTGGTCCTTTAGCTTAAGAAAATCCCCTAGGTCACTGTGTTTTAATCAACAAATTAGTTATTTCTGCTTCTGAATATATCTGTCTGGGAAAATAAGATGTTCAATATCTTTGTGCATGCCATGGACAGTGGCACTGAGTGCACTCTCAGCAAGTTTGCTGATTGCACCAAGCTGTGTGGTGCAGCAGACAGGCTCGAGGGCAGGGATGCCATCCAGAGGGACCTGGACAGGCTGGAGAGGTGGGCACAAGCCAACATCAGGAGGTTCAAAAAGACCAAGTGCAAGGTCCTGCATCTGGGCCAAGGCAATGCCAAGCACAAATCCAGGCTGGGCAGTGAGTGGCTGGAGAGCAGCCCTGAGGAGAGGGACTTGAGGGTGCTGGTGGATGAGAAGCTCAACAGGAGCCAGCAGTGTGCACTTGCAGCTCAGAAAGCCAACCAGGTCCTGGGCTGCATCAGGAGAAGTGTGGCAAACAGGTCAAGGGAAGTGATTCTCCCCCTCTACTATGCTCTGCTGAGACCCCTCCTGGAGTACTGCATCCAGTTCTGGAGCCCCTATGCCAAGAAGGATGTGGAGATGCTGGAGTGTGTCCAGAGAAGGGCCACGAGGATGCTCAGAGGGCTGCAGCAGCTCTGCTGTGAGGACAGACTGAAAGAGTTGGGGCTGTTCAGTCTGGAGAAGAGGAGGCTCCCAGGTGACCTTCTTGTGGCCTTCCAGGATCTGAAGGGGGCCTACAAAAAGGTTGGGAAGGGACTTTTTAGGCTGTCAGGGAGTGACAGGACATGGGGGAATGGAGCAAAGCTGGAGGTGGGGAGATTCAGAGTGGATGTGAGGAGGAAGTTGTTGAGCATGAGAGTGGTGAGAGCCTGGAATGGGTTGCCCAGAGAGATGGTTTGAGCCCCATGCCTGGAGGTGTTTAAGGCCAGGCTGGATGAGGCTGTGGGCAGCCTGATCTAGGGTAGGATGTCCCTGCTCATGTCATGGGGCTTGGAACTAGATGGTCCTTTTGGTCCCTTCCAACCCTGCCTGATTCTATGATTTATTTGGCAAGAATTCTTTTTTTTCTTCTCTTTGCAAGCTGAGTGCTTTGAGAACCAGGCTGTGACTAAAGCTGTCTCTTGAACTCATCAAAAGTGTTTTTAGCACAGTTGAAAGATCAAGAGGAATAGTGTCTCTCTCTGAACAACTGAATTTGGGAATCAGTTAATGTTTAGAGATTATTTAGCCTTTTACTAGTAATTGTCATTTTGTCTCCTATCAGGTGGAAATCCTTGACTGGAAGACAAAGAAACAGCTATGCTTCCTAGATAAGGTAAAACAAAACTCTGTTTAAAAAGCTAAGTGCCTACTGAAAAAAATTACTAGCTTTTCTTAAGTAAATTTAGTGGTTATGAAGGCCATTTCACCTCCTCATAGCCTTTGCTTGGCCACTGAAGAGGTAATGATTATGCAGACTTCATATTATCTGCAGAGTAGCTTCGGCTGCTTCACTGTGATAGTGCAAATTGTGCCTTACTCGCCCATGAGCCATCAAACTGTCACTGCTGCTGCAGTGATTCTTGACCACTGATAGAGAATCTGCCTCTGACACAGATGCCATGAATGATCCTCACTTTCTACTGTAAGAAGTACTCTGAAACACCCAAACCAGTCATAGCCACCTGTAAGGTGTTACATTGAGTTCTATTTCTGCTTGTATAGTCTTACACTTACAGTAGTTGTTTTTCAAGATATGCACACACAGTAATTTTTTTTTCTCTGGGGACAGAGTGGCTGAGAGCAGCCAGGAAGAAAGGGACCTGGGGGTGCTGGTAGATAGTAGCTGAAGATGAGGCAGTAGTGTGCCCAGGTGGCCAAGAGAGCCAATGGCATCCTGGCCTGGATGAGGAACAGTGTAGCCAGTAGTGTCGGGGTCCGGAGGCTGGCGAGAGGTGAGATAGGGGCACTGATGACTCAAGACAGCAGCTTCTATGCATCAGTACAATTTTATTAGGGTAGTGCAGTGTCTTATATAGTGCTCAGAGGAGTTGTACCCAGCCAGCCTGGGGCTGGTACAAGTAGACAGTACCGATTGGCCCCAAGACACGTGCAGGGTGCAGTTAGGTTACCCTGTAGCAAAACAACCTGTGGTTCCACCCCAGGGAGCTGGCAGGGTCAGCCCCCTGGAGCTGTGTCCACCCCAGGGGCCGGCAGGGTCCACCCCTCAGCAGGTGTGTGTGGGTTGCTCACAGTGCCTTCCAGCTCAAGGACTTTTTCCCATCACAAGTTCTCATGTTTACAGCTCATGCCCCGCTGTGGGAGAAATTCTCCCACACAGGAGGACAAGGGAGGTTATTCTGTCCCTGTACTCAACACTGGTCAGGCCACATCTTGAGTGCTGTGTCCAGTTCTGGGCTCCTCAAGTCAAGAGAGATGTTGAGGTGCTGGAACGTGTCCAGAGAAGGGTGACAAAGCTGGTGAGTGGCCTGGAACACAGCCCTGTGAGGAGAGGCTGAGAGAGCTGGGGGTGTGCAGCCTGGAGAAGAGGATGCTCAGGGGTGACCTCATTGCTGCCTACAACTACCTGAAGGGAGGCTGTAGCCAGGTGGGGTTGGTCTCTTCTCCCAGGCAACCAGCAACAGAAGAATGGGACACAGTCTGAAGTTGTGCTGGGGAAGGTCTAGGATGAATGTTAGGAGGAAGCTCTTCCCAGAGAGAGTGATTGGCACTGGAATAGGCTGCCCAGGGAGGTGGTGGAGTCACCATCCCTGGAGGTGTTCAAGAAAAGCCTGGCTGAGGCACTTAGTGCCATGATCTGGTTGATTGGACAGGGCTGGATGATAGGTTGGACTGGATGATCTTGGAGATCTCTTCCAACCTGGTTGGTTGATTCTAAGTGTTTGTTTCCTAGGTGGAACCAAATGCCACCATTAGGGAGATCAGACTGATGTTCCACAAATTCTGTGAGTATAACTTTTGCAGCAGTTCACATCACATGAAGATACCCAGTATATAAACAAGAGAAAACAGCATGATTTGAAAGGTGATCTACACACACATAATGCTAAGTAATCTGTACGTTAATGTGATGATGTCAATATAGTTTTTATATACCATTTTTCTTTTTAATGCTGCATAGTTTCTTACAGATTTTTGTCTTAAATAAATACCTCTAAAAAATGTGTAACTAAATCTTATCTTCTTCATTTGCATTCATTATAATGGTACATTGTTTATCACTGCATTTTGTATGGTCTTACAGATCCTCAGTGGTATCCAGCAAGGCAGTCAATAAAACTTGATCCAAGTAAGTACTTGTGAGGAGTAGAGTAACAAAGCTCCGAGCAGGGGCCAGGTATAAAAGGTGCACTTTGCATGACTATTAGCTCTTAAGAATGAGTTGCCAGCTATGTTAATTAGTGCTATGAAGTCTGAAGAGAAACCAGAACAAATTTGATTCTTTGAAAGTGTTGAACAGTTCCACCCATGTGCCTGACACTTGGTGATTAGCTCAGGAGTCTCCACATTGCTGCAGTGCACCTTCCAACTACATAGAATGATAGAATGGTTTAGGTTGGAAGGGACTTCAAAGATCATCTGATTCCAACCCCCTGCCATAGGCGGGGGCACCTCCCACTGGAACAGGTTGCTCAAGGCTTCATCCAACCTAGCCTTGAACACCTCCAGGGAGGGAGCATTCACAGCCTCCCTGGGCAACCTATTCCAGTGTTTCACCACCCTACTGAGCACTTTGAGACAGGCAGCACAGAATCTACATACTAATTTCCCTTAGCTTCAGTGAAATGATATCTGTAGTGATGCACAGCTGGGAGTACTAAAAAGTTAGAGCTGTCAATTCACATAATCCTCTGCTCTCAGGTCAGAATTACAGTTCTCCTAAGGTAAGCAAACCATACTGCCATGGATGTAGGATTTTCTGATGAAGCTGATGCCATCTGGCTGACTTCAGTTGCAGTTATTGCTACTAGAGGCCACTTAGTACATGGCTTGAGTGCACAAAAAGTCAAACTGTGTTAATTCATACTGGCATTCAGTATAAAATGTAGCATTTTCTTCTTTTGGTCCACTAGCATAATTTTAGTTAAATAGTCCCTTAAAAGTATACTGGTGAAAGTTATTTCATTGAGTAGAATGCAGCAATGTAAACCAGGAGTCTGAGTATCTTATTTCCTTCTTCATAGATCTGCCTATGCAGAATCGCTACTGCTGGAGAAGGCTTTTAAGATCGTCAAGTCCAACTACTAACTATCTTCCACAGAGTTCTGTTGTGAGATGTGCCATGAGAAAATGCTGGCTTTATAGAGATTCCCCCAGTTGTAGGCTTGAAAAGCTTGAGTACTGGTTCAGGTCTTATGTAACCACCTCCTAGCTGGTTTACTGGAAAGAAATGAGGCAATGAAAACCTCTGTAGAAGAGCCTTTCTGTGTCAGCCTGTCCTAGCTTCTGTCTGTTTGGTGATCAGCAGTGAGGAGAGTGCAGTGCAGCTGACTAGGAGGTTAGTGACCTGTATCAAAGAGCAGTAAGCCATCAGCAAATTCTGCTGTAGCAGCAGTGAATCAAGTCTACTAGGCTGGGGAGGCACACCGGGTCAAGAATTCTCCACTCTGTCTTGGTGTGAATAGAGAATCCATGCTTATCTGCAATTACAGGGATGAATCAAAACTGAGTATAAACATTCTTAGTTTGTCCATTGAGAACCCAGGAAACCCATGGTATGACAAAGAATCTCACAGGCTGATTAAAGCACAACGTAAAGTTAGTAAGCTATCAAAGTTGACATGAGTTTCTTTGAGATGTAATTGCTTCTTTCCTTCTCAGAAGGAAAGTCTCTGAAGGATGAGGAAATCCTGCAGCACCTCCCTGTTGGCACAACTGCTACCTTATATTTTAAAGATTTAGGGCCACAGATAGGCTGGACTATGGTGAGCTATGCTTCAAGTCTGAGCCACTTTAATGGCTGTTTTCCATAATTAATCCTTACATCACCTCTTTCTTTGGTATTTCTCCAGTATTTCTGCATGATGCCTGCTCTGATAGTGGATGCAGGCAATGAATCCTCATTGCTTCAGTTCATTTAATTAGGGAAAGCAGTAACATGATATTCTGAATGCCTTGCTTCCTGGGGGAGCAGCAGTGGAAAACTTGCTGTAGGGTAGGGTTGCTCTCCTGAGCTAAGGTTCAGTTTCTCAAATGGATTTAGATATCTGCTGCAAAATCACTAGGAATTAAGTGTCTAAATGCCTTTGTGTGGTCTACTTCGTGGGGCCTGGGTAACTCTCCTGACAAAGATCAGGATTACACTGCTACAAGTTTCTCCTGCAGTAGGGTGACCAATAACCCTTCCAGTTCTTCAGAAGGACCATTATGCACTTACACCAGTTCTAGTGAAAGAACACAACACGAAGGGAAAAGTACCCAGTAATCTAAAGGCATATTTGCCATTTCTTAGCTCTGAGACATGAATAAAATCTTGTGTTAAAGACAAACAGCAAAAAACCAACATTCACAGGATTAAAAAAAGAAAAAGCCACATGATCTGCAAGGCTGAATATCCACATCTTTATTTTGGATGCAATGCCAAAAAAATCAGGCAGCTGTTACACAACTCCAATCCCAGCAAGACAGCAATACTTCTAATGGCAATGTAAGCTCAAAGACACACATGCATTAATATATAGTAAAAATATCATGGTCCAGAGTAACACCAGACTTCTGCTGTTCCATAATCTCCATGTACATTCTGCTGTCCCTGCCCTTCAAGCTACTTCATTCAGATACAGGCTGAGCCTTATCGAATAAAAAAGACAAACTTCTAACTCACAACCAAATCTGACCTTCACCAGAGAAAATGCTGATTGCTACAGAAGTTAATAACACCACTTTTCTGAGCATTGAAAAAATAGCTCTAAATTCACTAAGAAATTGTTGGGGGTTTGGCTGTATTTTTATTTGACAGAAGTGCCACCAATTTAATCTCTTTCTCCATAAATGATGTATGACCATATCTTCCTCACTTAGAGAAATATGGAAAATTGAACTGTTAATGCTTGGTCCATAGTTAACTTCAATGTAAATTATATCCCCAAGATATACACAACTATCTGAAATGAAAATTAATCAAGCTAGACAATGGCTTCTTTGGGTCTCTCCCCTCTTTTTTTTTCTTTTTTTTTTTTCTCTTTCTCTTTCTCTTTCTCTCTTTCTCATTCTTTATCCCTTCCCTTCCTTTCTTTTTCTTTTCCCTTCCTTTCTTTTTCTTTTCCTTTCCTTTCCTTTTCTCTTTTCTTTTCTTTTCTTTTCTTTTCTTTTCTTTTCTTTTCTTTTCTTTTCTTTTCTTTTCTTTTCTTTTCTTTTCTTTTCTTTTCTTTTCTCTTTCCTTTTCTTTTCTTTTCTTTTCTTTTCTTTTCTTTTCTTTTCTTTTCTTTTCTTTTCTTTTCTCTTCTCTTCTCTTTTCTTTTCTTTTCTTTTCTTTTCTTTTCTTTTCTTTTCTTTTCTTTTCTTTTCTTTTCTTTTCTCTTTTCTTTTCTTTTCCTTTCCTTTTCTCTTCTCTTCTCTTTTCTTTTCTTTTCTTTTCTTTTCTTTTCTTTTCTTTTCTTTTCTTTTCTTTTCTTTTCTCTTCTCTTCTCTTCTCTTCTCTTCTCTTCTCTTCTCTTCTCTTCTCTTTTCTTTTCTTTTCTTTTCTTTTCTTTTCTTTTCTTTTCTTTTCTTCTCTTCTCTTCTCTTCTCTTCTCTTTTCTTTTCTTCTCTTTTCCTTTCTCTTCTTCTCTTTTCTTTTCTTTTCTTTTCTTTTCTTTTCTTTTCTTTTCTTTTCTTTTCTTTTCTTTTCATTTCTTTTCTTATCTTTTCATTTCTTTTCTTTTCTTTTATTTTCTTTTATTTTATTTTATTTTCTTTTCTTTTCTTTTCTTTTCTTTTCTTTTCTTTTCTTTTCTTTTCTTTTCTTTTCTTTTCTTTTCTTTTCTTTTCTTTTCTTCTCTTCTCTTCTCTTCTCTTTTCTTTTCTTTTCTTTTCTTTTCTTTTCTTTTCTTTTCTTTTCTTTTCTTTTCTTTTCTTTTCTTTTCTTCTCTTTTCCTCTCTTCTCTTCTCTTCTCTTCTCTTCTCTTCTCTTCTCTTCTCTTCTCTTCTCTTCTCTTCTCTTCTCTTCTCTTCTCTTCTCTTCTCTTCTCTTCTCTTCTCTTCTCTTCCTTTCCCTTTCCCTTTCCCTTTCCCTTTCCCTTTCCCTTTCCCTTTCCCTTTCCCTTTCCCTTTCCCTTTCCCTTTCCCTTTCCCTTTCCCTTTCCCTTTCCCTTTCCCTTTCCCTTTTGTATAGGGTTAACACTCCTGGGGGAGTGACCCTGAACCTGACCCTAGGGGTCTTGGCCCCTCCTCAGGGGTGGGCCACACTCCAGGTGATGGTTAGCCCACTCCCCCCACTTCCTGTGGTATAAAAGAGACTAAAAGGATGGGTTTTGTGTTGTGCTGAGTCGACTTCTCCCCGGGGGGCACCCCCCCCAACCCAGGACATCAATTCTTGGTGCTTTTTTCCAAACGGAGACTTCTCTCCTTCCCACCCCTGAGGAGGGGCCAAGACCCCTAGGGTCAGGTTCAGGGTCACTCCCCCAGGAGTGTTAACCCTATACACCTTTCCCTTTCCCTTTCCCTTTCCCTTTCCCTTCCCATTAAAGATTGTTTGAACATGCTAGTCATGATTGTTTCCTGGGACATCTGCTGTGCTAACTGTTCATACAGATGGGGTCACACTCGCAAGCTGTGTTTCCAGTTTAAACAAACTTTATTCATTAGAAACAAATCTCTTCTTTTTCAAGATAAATTCTTCACCAAAATTCATCCTAGCCTAAAATAAAGCAACAGTTTTTGAGGGCAAGAGGAGGGTGAGAGCTGAGTAAATGCAACATGCATGCATATCTACCATGATCTCTGGACTGCCATGATTATCTTTCCATGCCCATGATGCGTTGGCTGCACTGGCAATGGCTGTTGGTATGCAAGTGAGGCAAATGCATTGCAGATCACTTATGTGCATGTCTACCACTTCCATAGCTGCAGCTCAGACTTGCTATGCCCTCAGTGCCTCTCTAAATACCATCTTAGGTCAGTGGAGCTGTTTATCCCACTGCATTACTTATCAGAGACCAAAGCAAAACTAGCATCTAATTCATCTGTCTAATTATGTTCTCTCTTTTTGCAGGTGTTTTTGATAGAATATACAGGTCCATTGTTCATCTATTTTCTGTTTTATTTCCGCATGCCTTTTGTCTATGGACTGGATGAGAGTTTTACATCAAGCCCACATCCAGTAGTTAAGTAAGTCCATTTGCAGGCTTGAGCAGTATTTCTTGTTAGCATTGTAGTCTTATTCCAAATGTCTTGCCACACGTGGTTTTTAAAGCACTCTTAAATGCTTTTGTCTTGCTGTTTCTAGCTTGGCATGTATCTGCCATTCTTTCCACTACATCAAAAGGTTGATTGAAACAGTATTTGTTCATCGGTTCTCCCATGGGACTATGCCACTGAGGAATATTGTGAAGGTAAATTGTGTCAGAATCTATCCATAGCCCCCCTTACAAATCCAACCCAGCCAACCTGTGCTCTGTCTCTGTAGCATAGAGTTGGTGTGGCTTTTGTAGTGATGCACAGCACATCTCACCAACCCAGCTCTTGCAAAAGGTTTCTTAATGTTGCTGTTGTATAACCCACGTTGCCATACTGTTATTCATGCTGCAGTATTCTCATTGCTCTTAGAATGTTAAACCTTCAGCATACAGCTTCCTTTTCACTCAGCTAGCTCCTTGGCAGTGGAGGTTTCAGTAACAATGCTGATTTTTAAGGTAGCTCATGCAGGCACAGTATTGGTTGCTTTTTTTTAACATATAAAAAGAAATATTTTCTGAAATAGTCATTTTCCATCCTTATTGCTCCTAACACTCTCGTTGCTTTTAAGCACCTGTAAACCTACCTTCGATCCAGCACAAAGCTGCTTGGTTGTTCTGCCTTTTCTTCCGCTTGCAGAAGCACTGCCGTACCTTACCAGTGCTGCTGTGGCACAGGGCAGCTCCTGAGAGGCAGACTCCTTGTGTCCTAGATGTGTGTGGTGGGCACATATGCATGGGCTGGTGTTGTTTTACAAAGGCGTGCCACAGAGTACACAGTGCCTTGTGCACAGCAAGGCAGGAGATTATCATCTACAGCTGGAAAAAAGTATGGTACAGTATCAGCAATTGGGTATTTAGCATCTGGGATTCAGACATTCCCTTGGAATCTGTCCTATGGCAGTGATACTCTCAGCAGCTGAAGCTCTACCTTCTGGCTAGCACCTTACAGATGTACACCTGGTGTTAGTTCTGCTGATACCTTCATGCGTTCTAAATGGAAGTATGGTCTGTAGTTGAGCAGTGACCCTTGGCAAGGATCCTCCCTAGCAATTTTCTCTGTTTAGAATCATAGAATCAGTCAGGGTTGGAAGGGACCACAAGGACCATCTATTTTCCACCCCCCTGACATGCCCAGGGACACCCTACCCTAGATCAGCTTGGCCACAGCCTTGTCCAGCCTGGCCTTAAACACCTCCAGCCATGGGGCCTCAACCACCTCCCTGGGCAACCCATTCCAGCCTCTCACCACTCTCATGTTCAACAACTTCCGCCTCATGTCCAGCCTGAACCTACCCACCTCCAACTTTGCTCCATTCCCCCTAGTCCTGTCACTCCCTGACAGCCTAAAAAGTCCCTCCCCAGCTTTTTTGTAGGCTTCCTTCAGATACTGAAAGGCCACAAGAAGGTCACCTGGGAGCCTTCTGTTCTCCAGCCTGAACAGCCCCAACTCTTCCACTCTGTCCTCACAGCAGAGCTGCTCAATCCCTCTGAGCATCCTTGTGGCCCTTCTCCTGACACCCTCCAGCATCCCCACATCCCTCTTGGCATAGGGGCTCCAGAACTGGATGCAGTACTCCAGGAGAGGTCTCAGCAGAGCGCAGTAGAGGGGGAGAATCACCTCCCTCGACCTGCTGGCCACACTTCTGATGCAGCCCAGGCTGTTGTTGGCTTTCTGAGCTGCAAGTGCACACTGCTGTTTCCTGCAGAGAAAGACTGCAGGCACTGTTAAAAAGCCAGCAGATCTCTCAAAGACCTGTTCTTGACCCGACAGCAGCTAATACATGCTAAACAATAGAGAAGTTAGTAACTTTACCATGAGAAACAATCTGTCCAGTGTGACAAAACTCTATTGTCCTACTGCCATCTCTGACCGCTACTTGCTCCTTCCTGACGGTGCAATCTGTTGCTGCTAAAAGTGACATTTCCAGCAGTCATTCTGATCTCTTCTGCTTTACCCAGGTCGGTGGTACTACCTCTAAAGTTGCTCATAGTTCTTCTTCTACCAGCTTAGTAATGCTTGGGTTTGTTTTGCTTTAAAATTTCATTGACTTTGGTGATGTTACTTCAGCATTGAGCCAGTGAGAAAAACATCACATCCTCTCCTGTTTTTTAACTCATGCACAGATGGTAGATGGAGCTTCTTACTTGGAAACATTTGATCACATACACAGCAAAAACAGAGAGCTTATTTCCTAAGTGCAGTGGAGAGCAAGCTTTAACAAAAGACACTTCAGCCTCAGTAAGTGGAGATCTGAGACAGGAGCTTAGGAGATATGTGATTTTCAGCCTTTGTTTACCAAATGGAGGTGGGAATATGTGATGCTGTAACATGTAGCAGGGATTCACCATAGAATCATAGAATCAGTCAGGGTTGGAAGGGACCAAAAAGATCATCTAGTTCCAAGCCCCATGACATGGGCAGGGACACCCTAACCTACATCTGGCTGCCCACAGCCTCATCCAGCCTGGCCTTAAACATCTCCAAGCATGGGGACTCAACCACCTTCCTGGGCAACCCATTCCAGCCTCTCACCACTCTCATGCTCAACAATTTCCTCCTCACAACCACTCTGAATCTCCCCACCTCCAGCTTTGCTCCATTCCTCCTACTCCTGTCAATTCCTGATGGCCTAAAAAGTCCCTCCCCAGCTTTTTTGTAGGCCCCCTTCAGATCCTGGAAGGCCACAAGAAGGTCACCTGGGAGCCTCCTCTTCTGCAGACTGAACAGCTCCAACTCTTTCAGTCTGTCCTCACAGGAAAGCTGCTCCAGCAGCTCGGAGCATCCTCGTGGCCCTTCTCTGGACACACTCCAGCATCTCCACATCCCTTTTGACATAGGGGCTCCAGAACTGGATGCAGTACTCCATGTGTGGTCTCAGCAGAGCAGAGTAGAGGGGGAGAATCACCTCCCTCGACCTGCTGGCCACACTTCTCCTGATGCAGCCCAGGACCTGGTTGGCTTTCTGAGCTGCAAGTGCACACTGCTGGCTCCTGTTGAGCTTCTCATCCACCAGCACCCTCATGTCCCTCTCCTCAGGGCTGCTCTCCAGCCACTCACTGCCCAGCCTGGATTTGTGCTTGGCATTGCCTTGACCCAGATGCAGGACCTTGCACTTGGTCTTCTTGAACCTCCTGATGTTGGCTTGTGCCCACCTCTCCAGCCTGTCCAGGTCCCTCTGAGTGGATCCCTTCCCTCGAGCGTGTCTGCTGCACCACACATCTTGGTGCCATCAGCAAACGTGCTGAAGGTGCACTCAGTGCCACTGTCCATGGCACCCACAAAGATGTTGAACAACATTGGCCCCAGGACTGATCCAAAAGCAGTCCATGCTATATACCAACATAGCATAACTCTTTCTAAGAGATGTATTTTTTTTCTGGGCCATGGAGAGGTAGAATACTTGATTTATCTGGAATTAGTAAGCAGCTGGCTTAGGGTGAATGTGAAAGAGATGAATACAAAAATTATGTGGTGATAAAGGAAGTATCAAAAAGAAAGTTGATAGTGGTTGTGCCAGAAAAGGGCATCTCAGACCTTTAATAATACAGAGGTACTGGTGCAGTTCCTCAAAGGTTAGTGTTATGATTGATTTTACTGAATATTTTCATGGGAGAAAAGGGGTATTATCTCTTTGTATAAAAATATCTGAAGGAAAAGTATTGATGACAAACGCAGCTCCCTCAGCCTCTCCTCACAGGGCTTGTGTTCAGGTGGGATAAATGGACAAAGAGATCAGGTGACTCTCTTTTTCCCCAGGAAAAGCAACAGAGCCATAGGAATTACTCCAGTGAGATGCAATCTTGTTAGTGTCCTATCCTTAAACTACTGCTTCTCCTTAACATTGCCTTATTCTACTACCACATGTACATTATTAACTGCCATACAAACTTAGGTGGAAACAATCCCTTGTAATCCTGGAATGGCATCTTACAAGAAGCTTTTCCCTACCTTGGCAGAGGATGAATTGTATGGCAATGGATTTCAGTGCAGTGAAATTAAATTGAAACATGACTCATGGCTTAGCTCCCTACAATACATGCTGTGATTAAACAGGACAAGTTCTGCTCATCCAGGGAACATGATTCACTCCAAAAGTTATAAGAAAAGGAGCTTTAGTGTAAGTGGAGTCTGCCACTGCTAAGGTCCTTAGTGTGGAGCAGGCTGTGGATGTAGTCTACCTGGTTTTCAGCAAAGCCTTTGACACTGTCTGCCACAACAAGCTCCTGGCAAAGCTGGCAGCTCATGGCTTGGACAGATTCACTCTGATATGGGTCAAGAACTGGCTGGAGGGCTGGGCCCAGAGAGTGGTGGTGAATGGTGCCACATCCAGTTGGCATCTGTCACGAGTGATGTTCCCCAAGGATCAGTGCTGGGCCCAGTCCTGTTCAATATCTTTATTGATGCTCTGGACCAGGGGATTGAGTCCAGCATCAGTAAGTTTGCAGATGACACCAAGCTAAGAGCAGCTGTGGATCTGTTAGAAGGTAGGAGAGCCCTGCAGAGGGACCTGGACAGGCTGGATGGGTGGGGAGAGGCCAACTGGATGAGATTGAACAAGGCCAAGTGCAGGGTTCTGCACTTTGGCCACAACAACCCCAAGCAGCACTACAGGCTGGGGACAGAGTGGCTGGAGAGCAGCCAGGCAGAAAGGGACCTGAGGGTACTGGTAGACAGTAGCTGAACATGAGCCAGCAGTGTGCCCAGGTGGTCAAGAGAGCCAATGGCATTGTGGCCTGGATCAGGAAGAGTGTGGCCAGTAGGATGTGGGAAGTTATTTTTCCCTGTACTCAACACTGGTCAGGCCACACCTTGAGTGCTGTGTCCAGTTCTGGACTCCTCAATTCAAGTGAGATGTTGAGGTGCTGGAATGTGTCCAGAGAAGGGCTGGTGAGGGGCCTGGAGCACAACCCTGTGAGGAGAGGCTGAGGGAGCTGGGGGTGTTTAGCCTGGAGAAGAGGAGGCTCAGGGGTGACCTCATTGCTGCCTACAACTACCTGAAGGGAGGCTGTAGCCAGGTGGGGTTGTTCTCTTCTGCCAGGCAACCACCAATAGAACAAGGGGACACAGTCTCAAGTTGTGCTGGGGGAGGTCTAGGCTGGATGTTAGGAGGAAGTTGTTGGCAGAGAGAGTGATTGGCATTGGAATGGGCTGCCCAGGGAGGTGGTGGAGTCGCCATCCCTGGAGGTGTTCAAGAAAAGCCTGGATGAGGCACTTAGTGCCATGGTCTATACGATTGGAGTTACCTGACCCCACCCCCACTTAAGAAAAACACCCAGACTAGACTCAGCTGATCTGGAAATTAGAATGAAGCCTTCTATTTACAGCTTATATGCATATATATATTTACAGCTCATAATACACAAGCAGGTATTTACAATCTATACAGCTACAGACAGAAATATACCAGTTACAGAGTAATACAGAAACACAACAGCCCTCCCAGAAGCCAGAGTCCCCAGGAGGGGCTCCCAACCACCCTTCCACCTTCTTCCCACCCCTCTACCTTACCCCATACTTTGCCTTACATTCAAGGGGAGTTTGGAGGATTGGCCAGGGGGATTAGGAAGCAGACGGATTAGTCACACAGACAGCAGGTTAGAGAGAGAAGCGCAGCCCAAAGCCAGAGAGCAAACCCTGTTATCTGTGTTTGTGTTCTTGTTCTTATCCATCTCAGCAAGCCTATGAGTGCAGTAGACACCCCCATTGTTTCCTTTTCACAGCCTATAACCTAATTCTTCTCATCAGAATATCCCAGCTAGGCTTAAACTTAGCACACAGCTAGTGTGGGTTGCAGATGCAGAAAGGTAATCACTTCTGGGGTTTTTATTGTTAGAAATGAAGTTCTGGTATGTATTAGGGGGAAAAGAATGCACAATTCAAGCCCTTAAAAATGTTACACCAGTCAATATAGGAGAGAATGCAGCACTGTGTAAGAATTTTGGCTGCAGGACTAGGAACGAAAAACTTAAAGAGAAAATAGAAAGACCTAAAAATGTCTAAGATATGTTAACCTATAGGAAAGCCAGGAAGAGTCATCATAAGAGGACCATTATTTTAGCCAAGACAAAATAGGAGGGAAAGAAAAAACAGAAGTGTGAAAGGTAGATAAAGAGTTCGGTTTTGGTCTTGCTGAAGTCCAGCTGATAACCAAACATGCCCTCAAGCATTAAAAACTGAGCCACTTGGTTTGATAAAGGAAGAAACCTCAACTGACGAGAGGCAAATTTATGAGTTGTCAAGAAGCATTAAAGTCTGTTTGCAAGAGAATAGCACCTAGAGGTGCAAATAGAGAGGAAGAAGAGGAATCACAGTATCACAGTATCACCAAGGTTGGAAGAGACCTCACAGATCATCAAATCCAACCCTTTACCACAGAGCTCAAGGCTAGACCATGGCACCAAGTGCCACGTCCAATCCTGCCTTGAACAGCTCCAGGGACGGCGACTCCACCACCTCCCCAGGCAGCCCATTCCAGTGTCCAATGACTCTCTCAGTGAAGAACTTTCTCCTCACCTCCAGCCTAAATTTCCCCTGGTGCAGCCTGAGGCTGTGTCCTCTCGTTCTGGTGCTGGCCACCTGAGAGAAGAGAGCAACCTCCTCCTGGCCACAACCACCCCTCAGGTAGTTGTAGACAGCAATAAGGTCACCCCTGAGCCTCCTCTTCTCCAGGCTAACCAATCCCAGCTCCCTCAGCCTCTCCTCGTAGGGCTGTGCTCAAGGTCTCTCCCCAGCCTCGTCGCCCTTCTCTGGACACGCTCAAGCATCTCAGTGTCCCTCCTAAACTGGGGGGCCCAGAACTGAACACAGTACTGAAGGTGTGGTCTGACCAGTGCAGAGTACAGGGGCAGAATGACCTCCCTGCTCCTGCTGACCACACCATTCCTGATGCAGGCCAGGATGCCACTGGCTCTCTTGGCCACCTGGGCCTACCTCCTATCCACAGACGTATAAGAAGGGAGAATTTAACTTGTCACCAAGATACAGAAGCAGCAGCATCAGAAGGAAAAACACAAGGCTAGAGCAGGAAGAGCAAACAGGAGACAGAGAATGTAAGAGTAAGCAGGTTTGGGTTTTTTTGTTTGTTTGTTTTTTCAAATGAAGTCTTCACAGGCTTCCCAACCTCTGAGACTGGTCAGGTATGAGTTGGTACAACCATTAGTGACAGCTGTGTTAGCAGTTGAGAGAACAGAAGCTGGATCATAGAAAGTCAAGGACAGCAGTAGAGGGGATAAACTATGTGAAAGAGCAGAGGAAAGCAGTGAGGCACAATAACTTTAAGGTAGAAAAATTTACAGCATTGGAAAGAAAGAAAACTAATGGAGTGAAGGAGAAGAAAAAAGATCAAGAGATTGAGCAACATAAAGGAATAAGCAGGGAAGAGAACACAGTAGAGAAATCTCTAACTTTACAAAGTTAGAGAGGTAAGCAAAATAACTCTCTCTTTCATACAGTCTGTGTGGCTCTATCTGTGGCTAAAAGGACTGCCAGACAGTTGGTTTTCAATAGTGTGATCATACCTTCTGAAACTCTCTACAAGCTTAACAACTTCAAGATATCTAAGATAAAACCTGACCCTATGAGCAGTACTTCTTCCTGTTATCAACTGTCATCTGCTCCCACCTTACCACACTTAGTATTGTCATTTTTTTGCCCTGTCAGCAGCTTGAAGGATCAGACCAATTGATTGTTATCAGCAGTCCTTGCTGTGAAAATTGGCCTAGAGGATTGTACTAAAACAAAGACAAATTCCCTGTTTTCCAGAACTGCTTGTATTACTGGGGATTTGCAGCTTGGCTTGCTTATTACATCAATCATCCTCTTTACACGCCTCCTTGTAAGTACCAAAACAGCCCTCAGTATGATTTAAGTGTGTAAGTGTTTGTACATTGGTTCTAATCACATGTAAACTCTCTTTTTTTAACAGCTTATGGGAAAAAGCAGATAAATTTTGCTGTGGTCATGTTTCTGGTAGGTCTGCTATGCTTTTTATAAAATGCTGACACCTCTTGCTCTATTTCTTATGTTGTCTAAGTGAAGGAGGGAGGAGGATAAACAGAGACTTCAAACCTAGAATCATAGAATCAGTCAGGGTTGGAAGGGACCACAAGAATCATCTAGTTCCAACCCCCCTGCCATGGGCGGGGACACCTTACCCTACATCAGGCTGGCAACAGCCTCATCCAGCCTGGTCTTAAACAGCTCCAGGGCACCTGAACGCCTGGGACATCCTACTAAAGTTGAGGCATGCAGAACAGAGAAATCTGTCATTTTTTAATGTGGTCTTGTACACAAGGGGAGGTTTTGATTCAGTATTCATTGCAATACTGATGTGTTTATCTGCCAGAAGGATCTCTCAGAATCATTAAAGGAATCCTGGAACTATCAGTTTGTGATACTGTGTGGAAAAGCCAGGGGGTTTGTTTTGTGGGGTGTATATTGAGAGCTGAGAATCACAAGGGGCCACTAAACCTGGACAACTAAGTATGTTGCTGAGCATTTCCAGTTACAGAGGGATTTTTACAGCTTTCCTTATGAAGCACAACTCTTAAGTCACTGTCCATTCTCACAGTTCCTAGGAATGATTCAAGCATGCAGAAACACTGTAAGGGTAGCCAACAAAGGTGCACCCAGTTTTCCTATTGTATGTGTAACTTGTTCAGAACTGTTGACTTGCTTTGGGAAACTAATAAGTGACTGCAGTTTCCCAGTATGAAAACTCTGTAGATTAATAATCTATTCCCATTTTATAGAGACACTACATAGCTGAAAGGACTGGGCTGGGAATAAAACTCATGGGAGAGTGGCCATAATCATATAAATGGGTCATTTCAGTACACTTTCTACATAATTGATTGGGGAAGCATGATTTAAGACCAGTGGAGGAAGCTGGTTGTGACTCATATCAATTCAATTCTTATCAATCAATATCTCCAAAGAAGAAAACTTAGAGCCCAAGATTTATCTTCCTTGGGATTTTAATAACTTTTAAGGAAACAAAAGTATCCAAATCAAATTTTCATATGCTTTTAAATACAGGAGAGCAACAAAAAAGTAAAGCAAGTGTCTCCTGGATTTACTTTTATCCCATTTGGTTCAATGCCTCTAGAGCTCACGGGGATTGCACAAGTAGTGAATCTGATCGTTCAGATACTGAATTCATTCTTGCTGGCAAAGACCATAAGTGTATAAGAGACTACAATATTGACTCATGTTTGAGCAAAGATTTTCCATCCTGCTGTTAGAGAACATATTTATTATGGTGCCTTGACTTCCATTTTTAAATCTCATCGCAGATTATTTTATTTTTCTACCTTTTTTCTTTTTTTTCCCCCCAGAGTACCCTAAGAGAAAAATAAAGCTAAAATGAAGAAGACTAAGTAGAAGGGAAGCACATTTTTAACTCAGTCATGCTTTTTCTTGCAGCTTTGTGAAGCTGGAAACTTTTCCATTCACGTTGCACTCAGTGACCTCCGGAGAAAAGGTAAAAACCTGTTGTAATTTTTTCACTTTTGCACAGCCCACTCAGTACTTGTACAGTTACTCTACCTCGTGAAAGACCTGATCCTGGAGGGTGTGGATACCCACCAGCTGACTGCTGTGGGTGTGCAGTTTGCTCAGCACTGTAAAGATTGGTTGCTAGAAGAGATGAGACAGTGCAAGACATCCTACACCAGGCTGTTAAACAGCACTACTTTTCTTGCTGTAATTTGTATTGGTTAGGGCCAGATTGAGTTGGGAGGAGCAATTACAGTATCACAGTATCACCAAGGTTGGAAGAGACCTCATAGATCATCAAGTCCAACCCTTTACCACAGAGCTCAAGGCTAGACCATGGCACCAAGTGCCACGTCCAATCCTGCCTTAAAACAGCGACTCCACCACCTCCCCGGGCAGCCCATTCCAGTGTCCAATGACTCTCTCAGTGAAGAACTTTCTCCTCACCTCGAGCCTAAATTTCCCCTGGCGTAGCTTGAGGCTGTGTCCTCTTGTTCTGGTGCTGGCCACCTGAGAGAATTACAGTGGTAGTGCAAAAGGAAATGTTGCTGGTATAAACTACTCCAGGGAATGTAATTTCACTGGCTTCTACAGGGGGCACAAGACCCCTGTGCAGGCCAGGGATCCTTGGGTGTGAGCCTAACCTTTTACAGCTACCACCTATGACTGCTGCAATGGCATCCTGTGACACAACCTGAGAAAACCTTTAAGTGTAGTGCTTGAGGTACATTTTATGGGAGCACCCACCATCGAATGCATCTATAGATGCCTTTCTAATGCCCAGAGCATTTCCTTGAAGTTATCCCATTCCTTCTGTGGGCCTAGAGGACATCCTGTTGCCCTCACATCCTGTTTGTCTGCCTGATAGCCATGAGACGCAGCAGTAGGTTATCTTTATATGAAACAATATGCTTAGGAGGTGTGAATATTTTATGGTTTGTTTTCTGATCTATAGGATCCAAAACCCGTAAGATCCCATATCCAACAAAGAATCCTTTCACATGGCTGTTTTTCTTTGTATCTTGCCCTAACTATACATATGAGGTATGTATTCTCAAAGGAAAAGTTAACATTTGAGTTTTGCTGAGAACATTTTCTTTCTTTCTTTTTAGAATGTTAAATGTGGAAGGAACCTCTGAGATAGTTTGGCTTGATATATTTCTCATCCTCCCCTAAACCTCATGAAATCACACAGCAGACAGGGAGTGATCTGTTCTTCCACTCCTCACTCAAAGCAGCACTTAGGGGACTAGCCCTAAACAGACAGCTCTGACCCCGGGCCTGCGATTCAGTACTGCTGCTAGACAAGACAGATCTATTTTAAGGCAGTGCACAACTTGCAGAGAGGAACAGGAAGATTGCCACTGAATGTGTGTTGTGTCTGGTGGAATCACTTGGGAATAACACAGTATGCAGGAAGATAGTGGGCAGAGGAACAGAAGGTACTGTGGTAAATAGGAAATAGGCCCAGGTTGTCTTCTCCATTTCCTTAAGTTATGCAGTCACTTGTCTTGGTGATGACTGCTTTAGAAGCTTGAATCTGTTTTATCTCTTCATAAGCCTTAATCAGGATCCAAAATCTGGACTCTGCTCAAAACCAGTTAAAAGCAGTGCAACTTGGTGTAAAATCCACTCTTGCACAGGACAGTATCAGGTTTTAACTTCAGTGGAAGTCACAGAATCAGCCAGGTTGGAAGAGACCTCCAATATCATCCAGTCCAACCTAGCACCCAGCCCTAGCCTCAGACTATGAAGTCTGTATTCCAGACTATATCGAGTCTATATTCCTAGCACTGACAGAGGCATGAAAAATACAGATTAGGTAGAGAAATGGAAAGGACACTCTGTTGTAATGCTTAGCATTTTGTCAGGATGATAGCTGTGTAAGCAAACATAAAGGTTTTATTTGTGATAATAAGGCACTTTTTGGCTAAAGGTATCTTGCCCTAACACTAGAAACGGATATGGCTGACCTTGGCTTTTTTATTTACCTGTACTAGGACAAGGTTGGTTTTGATCAATAGAGACATAAATGCAAATGCTGTCACCAGAAATATTTTACATTTCCTTGGCTAAAACAGGTGGGGACCTGGATCAGTTTCACTATCATGACTCAGTGTGTTCCAGGTGAGTAATGTTTTGGTACTTCACTTTGAAGTGATGTCAGCAACAAGAGTGTGGTGTCAATGTGATAATGGAACGTGTCTTTTTCTTCTTTCCTTCCAGTGGGGCTGTTCACCTTTCTTTGCTTCATTCAGATGACAATTTGGGCAAAGGACAAACATTGCACCTACCTCCGGGAATTCAAGGATTATCCGAGTCTTCGAATGCCCATTATCCCCTTTTTGTTATAAGAAAGAAGGCTTAGTTTGAACATTGCACAGAACTGCAAGAAGAAACAGATGATAAACCTATCAAATAAGTGAATTAATTGGAAGGGTTTTGGTGCACACTGAATCTCCGTTGTTGAGAGAAAATACATGCGCTTGAGAACTACCAAAAGCCTCTACAGTTCACTGATTTGATTGGCTTAGGTTTTCCTCTGCTAGTGTATTTAGACTGATGATTCGGAGATGTGGAGAAGTCTGTGCTGAAAAGCAGCTCCAAATTTAGCATGGTATCCTGGAAGACATAAGTGCATTGGAACGAGGACAGACCAGCTAACTACTAGAGCTCAGCTCAGCCAGCACAGCCAGCTGACCTGAAGACATCTGCATGACCTGCTGCCTTTGACTTGGAGAAGAGTGTGCTGCCTGGTGGCAGGTGCTCTGTAACAAATATTACCAAAGAACATGAATGGCTTCTGGAATAAAGAAGTAGGCAATATCTCACATACCTGATTTGGGTCTAACCACAAGTATTTGATTTGGGTCTAACTGCAGATACCTCATTTGGATCTAACCTCAAACACCTGATTTGGGTCTAACTGCAAGTACCTGGTTTGGGTCTAACCTCAAATGCCTGATTTGGGTCTAACAGCAAATACCTGATTTGGGTCTAACCTCAAATGCCTGGTTTGGGTCTAACTGCAGATACTTCATTTGGTTCTAACCTCAAATACCTGATTTGGGTCTAACTGCAAGTACCTGATTTGGGTCTAACCTCAAATGCCTGATTTGGGTCTAACAGCAAATACCTGATTTGGGTCTAACCTCAAATGCCTGATTTGGGTCTAACCTCAAATGCCTGATTTGGGTCTAACCTCAAATGCCTGATTTGGATCTAACCACAAGTACCTGATTTGGGTCTAACAGCAAATACTCGATTTGGGTCTAATCTCAAATGCCTGATTTGGATCTAACCGCAAGTACCTGATTTGGGTCTAACCTCAAATGCCTGATTTGGATCTAACCGCAAGTACCTGATTTGGGTCTAACAGCAAATACCTGATTTGGGTCTAACCGCAAGTACCTGATTTGGGTCTAACAGCAAATACTCGATTTGGGTCTAATCTCAAATGCCTGATTTGGATCTAACCGCAAGTACCTGATTTGGGTCTAACAGCAAATACCCAATTTGGGTCTAATCTCAAACTTACCAAAAGAATTTGAAGTAAGAAGTATTTGTAGCAAATACGTTCTCTGTTGGTGGTTTTCTTTATGTTTGGTGTTTTTTATTAGCCTTCTTCATCAGCAAACTGCCTACAAGTAATAAGGCTCAGAGGATCTGATCTACGCTCTCTGTGGTATCTGGTTTATTTTCATACGACAAGTCCATATGATACCAAAAAGAACTTTTCACCCAGCATTTTATGTCAGCATTTTCTGAATCATTTTTTTAAACACACTTTTGTAAATGCATGAAGTCGCTGATAGTCCTCAGAATGCCAACTCCTTTCCCATTTTCAGTGCCAGGGACAAAAATCAGCTACATTTTGGACTTCCTATGTTTTCTTATTCACCAGATGTTCAGTGGGACTTGGGTTTTGTGCAAATCTACTAAAACAAAAAATGCCAAACACAGATTGCAATCGATCTGAATGACATTTTAAAGAAGCCATTTTAGAACAGGAAGAGAAAGCATAGATACTGTTGTGTTTCATGATTTATTTATTTATCCAGAATGGATGTGTAGGAAATATATTGCAACTATTTCTAAGGGTGACATATGCAATAAATTGTAGACTGTATTTTGAGATCAGTTGAAATTATTATGGCAACAGAAGCCTACAACTGGTTGCATTTGATCGAGTCAGCCCCCCCCGGCACAACTTGAGACTGTGTCCCCTTGTTCTGTTGCTGATTGCCTGGCAGAAGAGACCAACCCCCACCTGACTACAGCCTCCCCTCAGGCAGTTCTAGATGGCAATGAGGTCAACCCCGAGCCCCCTCTTCTCCAGGCTGCACACCTCCAGCTCCCTCAGCCTTTCCTCACTGTTGCCCTTCTCTGGACACATTCCAGCACCTCAATATCTCTCTTGAATTGAGGAGCCCAGAACTGGACACAGTACTTAAAGTGTGGCCTGACCAGTGCTGAGTAGAGGGAAGAATATCCTCCCTCATCCTACTGGCCACACTGTTCCTGATCCAGGCCAGGATACTATCGGCTTTCTTGGCCACCTGGGCACACTGCTGGCTCATGTTCAGCTACTGTCTACCAGTACCACCAAGTCCTTCTCTCCCTGGCTGCTCTCCAGCCACTCTGTCCCCAGCCTGCATAGGGTTGTTGTGGCCAAAATGTAGAGCCCTGCACTTGGCCTTGTTAAATCTCATCCTATTGGCCTCTGTCCACCCATCCAGTCTGTCAAGATCCCTCTGCAGGGCTCTCCTACCCTCCAACAGATCCATCACCTGCTCCTACTGTGTCTGATATTTTGTACAGTCAAAAGTGAGAATGTCCTTGTATATATTTTTTCTTTTAAACCTGTATCAACTGAAGAAAAAAAACATCTAACAAAGGAAAAATACACGACCCAGGTTTTATTTCTGTATAATATAAACTGGGATAAGATTTCTTAGAAATGATTATATCTGGTAGATAACTGAAGCAATACATCATTAAGAATTGTTTTCAGTACTGTTGTTTTCTACTAGCTTAACTGTGAACTAGAGAAAAGGGCTAAATGATTTTCCACTGAGTGCAAGGTGGAGTACAAGCAGGGGGAAATTTTCCTTCTGAGAATAAAGACCTCTCACCCTATTCACATTATACACCCATTTAAGGTCCTGTCACAGGAAAGAAGAAAAAAATGGACCTTGATTTATTAGCAAAGATATCTCTTTCCAGGCCTCAGTGAGAAAACAAAACTTTTGGCAGATCTGGACATATTCCCTTTACTTTGTCTCTACTATGCCATTCTGCTTCCATTTAAGTAACAGAAATCACAGAAACAGTCATAGAAACATTTAGGTTGGAAAAGGCCCTCAGGATCCCCAAGCCCAATTGATATTCCTACTCTTCAAACATATCCCTAATCACCACATCTAAATGACTTTTAAACACATCCAGGGTTGGTGACTCAAACACTTCCCTCAGCAGCCCATTCCACTGCCTGATCACTCTTGCTGGGAAAAAAAATTCCTAATGTCCAGTCTAAACCTTCTCAGATGCAACTTGAGGCCATTCCCTCTTGTTCTGTCACTAATTATCTGGGGATCAGCAGCAGCCTCTCTGCAACATCCTTTCAGGTAGCTGTAGACTGCGATGAGGTCTCCCCTCAGCCTCCTCTTCCTTAAACAGCCCCAGCTCCCTCAGTCACTCTTCATAAAAATCATTTACCAGGCCTTTTGCCAGCTTTGCCCTCTCCTGTACTTGCTTGAAGATGAGATAATTTTCATTAGGAGAGGTTTTTTTTTTTTAAACAAAAGAACCCACACATTTCTTGCCTGTGTCTGAGATCTGAATTAATTCTTCCCCTTCTGGCTGAGACAGTGCCTGTTTTTACTGGCAGCTGGTGCGACAGTGAAGCAGCTTCCTAGCACCAGCCTGATCAGCCAGCATTGATGCTGTGATGGTGGTAGTCCTCTATACCCAGGATGGCAGGAATCCACTTGTAAGCTGAGCAATGCACTCTGCCTTGGGACCTCTATACTGCCTGGTAGCAGCTGACCTAAACAAGAAAAGTCTACCAGCCTGAAAGAACCCAACAGGGAAACTGTCTGTAATGCTCTCTACATGTCAACAAGGAGGAATAAGACTCCTCTTCTTATGTCTTTTAATGAAACATATGAGAGGAAGATTTTGTTCTATACCAAGGGCCTGCCTTCGACTTGCCCTTGATGCTTTGAGCATGTGGTGTTCCTGTAGAGCAGCAGAAGTTGGCTGTTGCTGGAGCTGTTGTGGTTGTCAGCACAGTGCTTGGATAGGTGGAAAAAAAAAAATCAGTGTAATACTGAGCATGGGAAGCTTTGTTTTCCCCTTGTATTGTTCTTGTATGGCACAAGCTTGCACTGTGCACACCAAGTGCTAGTCTATGCAACTGCCTGCTGATGTGAAGCAAGGGACACCTTTGCTTCTCAGATGGCTCCAGCAGCACGGGGATGCACAGGAATTTCTTCATCCTCCATCTGCTGTTTAGCAAAGTTAACAAAAACCTGTGCGAGGAAAGAAATTCATAGAATCAACCAGGTTGGAAGAGACCTCCAAGGTCACCCAGTCCAACCTAGTACCCAGCCCTGTCCAGTCAATCAGACCATGGCACTAAGTGCCTCATTCAGTCTTCTCTTGAACACCTCCAGGGGCAGCAACTCCACCACCTCCCTGGGCAGCCCATTCCAATGGCAATCATCCTCTGTCAAGAACTTCCTCCTAACGTCCAGCCTAGACCTCCCCTGGCACAACTTGAGACTGTGCCCTTGTTCTGTTGCTGCTTGCCTGGCAGAAGAGACCCACCCCCTAAATAATTGTATTTAGAATTTCCCATGAGACAGGCATTTTTCTGCTAACTTCTGTCATTTGATGAGCATTGATATAGTTTAGCCTAAATTGGTATAGTTTACTCCAAAGATATTGCAGGCTGCGAGAAGGCAACTCTCTTCCTCTGCTTGGCTGAATAAAGCAGCCAAGTATATGTTGTAAGCTCATCATATGATTAGTTATACTCTGGTAAGAAAAGGCAGACTGATAACCAAATATGGATTTAAATTTAGATTTGTCTGAACCACATATTTTATCTCAAAGCATTCTTTGTTCAAGATGTTTCTTCCATAATCCCTCGGGGTGCATTAGAAACCTACTTATGCCTCACAGTCTATCCTTCAAATACACCGAGACATGGCAGCTGAGGGCAGACAGCAGCCTGCAAAGGCTGTCCTAAAAGTCCTTATACTTTTCTTGCACAGTTTTTGTGAGCTGTTACATTTGGCAACCACAGAGCTATGTTATCATGATACTTAGTAGCAAGACTAGCAGTGGGCAGCCCATCAGTACAATTGCAGCGGAGAGCTTGGGCTTGTGGCCGCCACTAGGCACCAGCCAGGTGGTCTGCATACATAGGAAGGCTCGGTTTCTGGATGCAATCTGTGAGGAAAAACTGCCTTCTGCAGACAGCAGCTAATGCATGATTCCACAGAATTGCTGACAACCCTTTTCTGGCAGAGAAAAGGGTTTTAGCACACTCGTTTTACAATTGGAGCAGGGGCATAAAAAAGACGATTGTGGTAATGAGGGAAATTGTAACTACTTGATGGAAAGCCATGAACCAGTCTCAGCTGCAGACTTTCTATCTGTGCAAGAACTGAAACTATTCTCTTCTGGAATCTTCATGTTTTCTGTCTTACACATAAAGCATTGTGAAGACAAAAACAAAACCACAACCAGTGCAGTGCTGAGTCATAGAAGCTACATCTTTAGCCTTCTGTTGCTAACACCACAGTTTTTAAGTAGCACTTACACCTAAGAAACTGTCATTTGAAGTGCAGTCTTCTACTTAACTTTCCAAGTGACAGGAACCACTCCTAGGACTTTAAAATACAGACTGGCCAGGCCTCCGCAAGTTCTGGCCCTTGGCATGTTATGAATCCAGTTAACCATCACAGATATTCACTGTTACCTAAGTCAAAAGCAAGACTGCTTTTCCCTCTGCTGGAACTTCCTTCAGGTGTGCATAGAAGTGGAGATGTTCTCTTCCTGTAAGCAGGTCGTCAATGGCAAACTGAGGGCAGTACCCCTGTGTTTTGATGGGTGTTTGAAATGTGGGTCAATAGGCTGGAGAGGAAAAAAGAAAAGAATCTTAGTTCTGTACCATTAGCATTAAGACAGAGGTAGGCAGTTTGAAGGGCAACAGCTCTTGTAAGGGGGAAATGAAGTCTTTCTGATATATGACATTCTACTAACAACATCTGTCTGCACAGAAGAGGAATGAATCTGTTCTCACCTAATTCAGGTCAGTCCTGGTTAAGAGTGTAAGGCCATTTCCCTTTACTCATTTCCCTATCTAAGTGTAGGCTAACTTAGCAAGAGATTATTTGAACAGACACTCTGATCTTTTTTGTAAGTGGAAGGAAAAAAGGGTATTAAAAAAAGATCAATTTGATCTCAGAGCATGTTGACTAGAAACAGACAAGCAAGACACAAGTCTAACACTTCTTTGGTGGTTCTAGGAAGAAGTACAGAATCACAGAACAGTTAAGATTGAAAGAGGCCTCTGAAGGTTATCTTATCCACTCTGCTCAAGCTGTTGTTCAAATCATATCAATGGACAAACGGAGCTATTCAAGACCCACCTGGATGCATTCCAGTGTGATCTGGTATAGGTGATCCTGCTCTGGCAGGAGGTATTGCACTGAATGATCTTTGGAGGTCCCTTCCAGCCTCTAACATTGTGCAAATCAAATCTCAAATTCACCTAACAAACCAAGACACCAAAGTTGGAACTGAAACAACATAAATCCATATCAGATCACCTTGTATTAACTTAGGACTTTATGCCAGCACTGTGTAAAACAAGGAGGCTAGAAATAGCCAGACAAAGAGTCCCAAAGTTCTGATCAAAGTACCTTGTGGGACTGGTTACCTTGAGTTTGCAGCTTTTGCTATTGCATTGCCCCACTGTTAGCATTACTGTAACTTATCCACAGAACTTAGAACAGATAGTTGGAAGTATAAAATACCAGTGGGTGTTAACTGTGGTCTCTCTAAGTGCCATGAAACTGGAAAAAAGCTGCTAGGTCATTGAGACTATGACCTGGACAGTTCTGGCCTGGTAAACAGACTGTCCCAGGTGTATTTTACAGTACTTGCCTATTGTCTGCCAGCCACTACAGCATCTCCAGATGTCTCATTAGCATCTCCAGTCAGCATTTTGAATGTTGCTGTTTTGCCAGCGCTGTTCACTCCCAGCAGAACAAAGCTCTAAATCACAAACTTTATCACATTCTTACTATTTGCAACTTGCAGATCAGTAGAGACAGGGAGTATGAACTGATCCACAGAATATAATCTACTGTTATTGAACAATATGCCTCTCTGGGATGGATGCCAACACAGAGTCTGTCCACTGCAGGCTTGTGCTTACCTGCATAAATCTAAATCATAGAATCAACCAGGTTGGAAAAGACCTCCAAGGTCATCCAGCCCTGTCCAGTCATCTAGACCATGGCACTAAAGGCCTCATCCAGGCTTTCCTTGAACACCTCCAGGGATGGCGACTCCACCACCTCCCTGGGCAGCCCATTCCAATGCCAAACACCCTCTCTGGGAAGAACTTCCTCCTAACATTCATCCTAGACCTTCCCCAGCACAACTTGAGACTGTGTCCCCTTATTCTATTGCTGGTTGCCTGGCAGAAGAGACAAACCCCCACCTGACTACAGCCTCCCTTCAGGTAGTTGCAGACAGCAATGAGATCACCCCTGAGCCTCCTCTTCTCCAGGCTGCACACCCCCAGCTCCCTCAGCCTCTCAGAAAAAAGGGAAAAAAAATCTTATTTCAGGACTTTAATAGCAAAGAAAACCTTCTGATTTTTTAGTTTAATGTTATTGGCCTGTGGCAATTTTAGAATGAGGACAAGAGTAAATAAGCAGATTAAAAAGAGTAAGCATTCTACAAAGACAGATTCATACTTACACCTAATAATTTTTGAAAGGATCTAAAATACAAGTTTGCTGCATGCAGCATTTCACTTCTTATCTTTCTCACCTGGAGGCAGACCCGAGTAGCTCTGACATACCAAACTGAAGTGGAACAATCCAGCAGGATAGTCTGAAGAACAATAGGTCTCTTTCATTAGGGATCCCAGCACTATGTGCAATCCTTGTATTTCTGCTGCTGAAGTTTGCATGCATTCCAACAGCATAACATAGATGCCTTCAATGCCTGGGAAGAAGATGAATTAGTGGTAGAAACATATGCCACTGTTAGAAACCACTAACAGTTATTTCAACTGATGAGGTAAAAAACTTCACCAGGGAAGGTTGCACTGTCCTTGCTGACTTCCCAGTGCTTTGATTTCTCATCAAAATGAAGCAGCCCTGATTGATAAAATGCTTGTTATTTTCCAAGGCACAAGGCAGACTTGGAGATCAATATCATCTGGAGCCACAGCCAAAACAGGCTCCAAAGGAAAACAAATTTAATACATTTATTAGATTCCTTAATTCACAAAATATTACCTTTGTCAGTTCTTGTAACTCTGAGATACCTCTTTTGTTCCACCACTCATAATTCTTTCTTTCATCTGCAATGTTCTCATCTTCATTGATAACAGGTGACATGGCACTCCCAGCAAACCTGGCAAAACCAGAGAGACTGGCTGCAGAAACAATGACTTGCTCCAGTTTGAGTTCAAACAACAGTGAGAAACAATGGCTAATTGCTTGTCCAAAATTTGACTGGTGGAAGCAACACGATTGGAAATTCACATTGTGACACTGGCTGGGCACATTGCTGCTGTTGGAAGAATCCCTGACCTATGAAAATTAATCTATACTGAAAAGGTAGGAAATTACTTGCTCAAAAGAGCATGCCACACCATGACATCATCTGCCTCTCAGCCAAAGCTCTCATCCTTTGGCTCCTCTTCAGTAGCTAGGAAGAGTCCTAGTCCTGCTACAGATCTTTTGATCAGACTTCAGAGTAAAACAGTAGAATCATAGAATCAGCTACACTGGAAGAGATCTCCAAGATCATCCAGGCCAACCTATCACCCAGCCCTGTCCAATCAACTAGACCATGGCACGAAGTGTCTCAGCCAGGCTTTTCTTCAACACCTCCGAAGACAGCAACTCCTCCACATCCCTGGGCAGGGATGTTGCCAGGTGGGGATTGGACTCTTCTGTCAGGCAACCAGCAACAGAACAAGGGGACATAGTCTCAAGTTGTGCCAGGGAATGTCTAGGCTGGATGTTAGGAGGAAGTTCTTCACAGAGTGATTTGCCATTGGAATGGGCTGCTCAGGAAGGTGGAGGAGTCACCACCCCGGAGGTGTTGAAGAAAAGCCTGGACAAGGCACTTAGTGCCATGGTCTAGTTGATTGGACAGGGCTGGATGATAGGTTGGACTGGATGATCTTGGAGGTCTCTTCCAACCTGCTTGATTCTATGATTTTTTTTTTCCCTGTTAAGAAAACATGGCAATAGAAACTGCAAAACCTGAGAAAACTCAGTGTTAACAAGGGTATTTTTACCTTAGGTATCCTCACAGATCTCGCTGGATTGTACACAAGAAGGCAGAAATAAATACACATTAAAGCAAATATGATATACTCCTCAACCTTTGGAAGCATCTGAAGAAATCACAAACTCTTTATTTTTTTTAAAATTACTTTCTATCTCTACTAGTGGTTTGGGTTTTTTTTTTTCCATAGAATCAATCAGGTTAGAAGAGATCTCCGAGAGCATCCTGTCCAACCTATCCCCCAACTTTATCCAATCAATATGAGCTTTCTGTATCACAATCTCTGGGATGTAGCAAATACACAATCAGCAGCACAGGAGTATTCTCCTGGAATACACTTGCAATGCTTAACAGCAATCACACTGTGTGGGAAGAATTCAGTAACAAGAACCTGAATTGCTTAACAGGACAATACACACCTGGTCAGAAAAAGTCATTGTTTCTCAGGCTAATGCTGAAAGCTATTTTGATACTGGCTTCAAGGAGGCAAGTGAAAAAAAAGCCAAACTCCTACACAGTGTAGCACACTGGAAAAGTTTACTTGCCTATAAAAATCACATAAAATGCTCAGAAACAGCAATGACAAGGCAAACCCATGAAACGGAAACCAAAACAAGCAAAAAAGCCCCAGCATGTGTCTGGGAGATCACTGGGAAGGAAATTTGGGGTTACTGGGAGGGGTGGGGGATATGGTGGTTAGTGGGAACACTGGGAGAGACTGTGCAATACTGGGGGTCACTAGGTGGCACTGGGCAATACTAGGAGGAAAAAAAAACCAAGTACCAAAAACCTGTTGCGGGTTGTCTGGGTAAACTCAACCTGCGTCTGCAAAACAGCTCGGGGACAGAACTACCCTTCCAGAACACAGAGCAGTAGCTTGCTGATGGCAGAGAGCAGTTCCTACCTGTGGCCACACGGCGGCAGCAGTGAGCGCGAAAGCAAGCGGCACCGGAGCGTATGCGCCGCGTCCATAGCAACGCGCGGGTCTGCGCCAACGCCTGCAGGGGCAAAGTGCCCCTTGGGGGCAACCGGCCCCAACACCGAGACGGGAAGGAAGACGCGGGGGCTTTTGAAAGTGTTTCTCCGGGACAGAGCGATACTTAGAGTCAAGGTTTTAAATCTTTACTATAAATACCATGTATGTGCAGTTCACAAACCTACTTATTACAGTTTGGGCTGAGTTCCCTAGTTACACTTACCTACAGTCCCTAGGCTGCACCGACAGTCAGCTTTCGACTACGCCACACAGAAGCGCAGTCAGCTCTCTTCTTTCCTTCTTAAAAGGAAGCTATACATGAAGCAACTTCAAAGTGCATTACTTACAGAAGCTGCTCTAAAACGCGTGTCAGATGCGTCGCACCTGATCAATGGATTCGCTGTATCCTTGGGTCAGAGAGAAAGACGGAACCTCAGTGAACGTGTGAAGTTTTTCCTTGCCCGAGCGGACGGCGGCTCGCAGGCACCCGGCGCTGCTCAGAGCCCTGTCAGACGCCGGACCTCGGGCTCTCCGGGAGCCCTCTGCAAAGCCACGCCGCGGTCCCTGCAGACTGTGCCCCCCGGGTTGGAGAGCAGACGTCTCCCGCAAAAGAGAGACAGGCGCAGGCCGCGGGGGCTGCCCTCGGCTCGGCGCGGCTCAGCGCTGTCAGCCGCGGCCGGGCCCGCCGCAGCAGGTGCGCAGCGCAGGGCGCCGCTGTAGCAGCGAGCGGCTCCACCGCGCACTCGCCACAGCGCTGGGAGGGCGCCAGCCCGGTTGCCGCCCGGCTTCGATCCCCTGGAACCCTTTTAATAACACAGTAAGTACAGGATTTTTGCGTTTAAGTAACTTTTTAAAGCTGCAACTGAATATATCTACCAAGGTGTTCAGAGTCACCCCTGAGCCTCCTCTTCTCCAGGCTGCACACCCCCAGCTCCCTCAGCCTCCCCTCACAGGGCTGTGCTCCAGGCCCCTCGCCAGCTTCATTGCCTTTCTCTGGGCACATTCCAGTATCTCAACATCTCTCTTGAATTGAGGAGCCCAGAACTGGACACAGGACTCAAGGTGTAGCCTGACCAGTGTTGAGAACAGGGGAATTAAAAACCTCCCTTGTTATGCCTACATGAAAATGAGATATTCTTCTCTACTGGAACACCTCACACTAACAGTTAGAGTTTTCATACTTCTCAATCCCCTCCAAGAATTCCCAGGCATTTCAAGCCTCCAGGGCTGTGAGGACTTTTTCTGGGGGGATATCCCCAACCATGTGCTTTTCAAAGTGCTATAGTTGGAGTGTAGCTGTCCCCACGTAAGCCATATGATTGCTGAGCTGGGGGACTCCAGCAATTGCACCTCCAGACACTTTCACCCTTAAAGTGATAAGGAAGCATTCACAGATATGGGACTGTTTAAATAACACCACAGCATTGAAGGACACAGCATCAGGGACCACCTGGCAGGCGTTTCTTCTATTATCTACCAAGCCTCTCATAGATCAAAGAGCCTATTGTAGCATTATAGAATAGTTTAGGCTGAAAGGGCACTTTAAGATCATCCAGTCTCACCTCCTGCCATGGACAGGGACACCTCCCATTAGGCCAGATTGCTCAAGACCTCATCCAACCTAACTACGAACACATCGAGGGAGGGAGCGTCCACAGCCTCCCTGGGCAACCTGTTTCAGTCTCTCACCACCCCCACTGCAAGTAGTAGTTAATATCACCAATACGCTACACAAAGATGCTTTTAGCATGAAAAGATAGAGGACCAAACAGTGGTGAAGCAGTTCCAACACAGCCACAAAAGAGCCAGAGATTATCTCAAAAGTTTTGCACCCCCACAATGAGCAGCACAGAGTTTCCCTAGGGCTCCAGGCTGCCCTCTATTAACAACTGGGGCAGAGCCAGTTTGTGGCTAAACCTTTCCAATTTTCTGATTCTCCTGAACTTCTAAATGGCCTACAAGCATCCTTGTGAAGTTTTCCCCCAATGAATTAGAACCCCGAGTTGATGAATTTGTACATAATTTGGGGAAGGGCTTTCCAGAAATAAAATTAGCTATATATTTTATAATTCCTGCCTCATTAATTGCCCCAAGTAAATCATATGCAAACAGACTTTCCATCACACATAGAGTTCAAGTCAGGCCCTTCCTGAAGCTCTTTCCCCCCCCAAAATATCTTCATTTCACAAAACATCTCTGCCCAAATAACTCACCTGAGAATCCTGAAAACCTCTAATCACAAAGCAGACCAGGACCAAGACAACCCCCTTAACCCAAGGCTGTGGCTTATATACTCCAGCCCTGCCCACTGCCCTTCCCACAACCCCCTGGGAAAGGGGCAGGGACCACCGGTGGGAGGTATAAAGCTGCTGGAGAAGGGCAAGCACCTGTTTTGTGTTGGTGGAGTGCTGCTGTGGAGTGTGTTCTCGGCTGGGGAAAGTGGTGCCTGCTTCTGGTGGACTGCAGCTGCACTGATGATACTGTGGAGGTAAGTGATTAAGTTTAACTTTTGCAAAGAATAGCTAGAAAGGGAGAGGTGTAACAAGAACGTGGAGAAGAGTGTTTTATAAAGTGAGAACCAAGTTATTTAAGTTCTCTAATCTCAGCTGCTTTAGTTGCATGTAAAAGACCCAAAGAAAGTCATGGGGTGGTGTCCTGTTTTCAGAGACCAGAATTGCAACCTAAACGTTCTGAGATAGGTTTCAGAAAACCTTTTATGCTCCCAACTGAAACTTTTCCTACATACCTTTCTAACCTTTCCCAAATAGTCTCAAATGCCTGTAAGTGTGTCCTAAAATTACCCAATTTATACCCATAATACTCCTAAACCACTACAAAACGCACCACAAACAAGATGAAAAGCCCTTAAAGCACCTGAAAAGTGAGTTGTCCCTCTCTGAAAACTCTGGGCTACTCTTTCATGACCCTGAGGAAGTGGAGGAGTAGCACTGTTACTGACCTCAGGAAATCAAACTCTTTAACCACCAGTGTGGCTGAAGGCTTCTTACCAGGACCAAGCAATTGAGCTTATTTGGGGCATTTGCACCTTTCTGTCTGGTTTGTGTGGGTCAGAGGGGGCCCTGTAGGTCTTGGCTTTGGTGTCTAATCTCAGCTTGGTTTACCTGATTTTGCAGTCAAGCACAATTACTTAAACTTGCATCTGTGGCCTGAAATGATGGTTTACATCTTTAGTAAGAGCAACTTACTCTCATCACACACTGCAAACCTTGTTTTGATGGTTTCTTTTCCTGCCTGTGGAACTGCAAATGTTATGCTTTGTTATCTGCAGCAACTGCTAAAAATGTTCTAAAAGCACTGCTGAGTGATTAAATAACACTTTGAAGTTGCGTTGCAGGCACAGACACAGGTGACTTCTGGGTGTGTACACAAGCACAGCTGAAACCCATATCAGTGATCAGTGGCCCCCTAGAAACCAAAGGATCCATTTCACATTCACACCTGGCTAAACTCTGGTTTAAGCTGATTGAGAGCTGATCCTTTTTAGTGTGAAATGTGTGTGTTCTGATGCCTCCTACTTGCTGATGTACTTCCAGGGAGTTGGCTGTATGGTTTTTTCCACTTTCCTTTAAGAGGTTTGCTGCCCTAGGCGTGGATGTTATTTCTGACCAAAAGGCTGTTAGCAGATTTCCCTTAAAAGGTTTTTCATGTCTTCAAATTGGAAATCAAAGTAACTCTGGATGGTTAACATGTATGGCATGTAATGATAGGACTGGGGGCAATGGATTGGAGCTTGAGGAGGGTAGCTTGAGACTGGAGATGAGGAAGGATTTTTTTACAGTGAGGGTGGTGAGATGCTCAACACCCAGGGAGGTGGTGGATGGAAAAATCTGGTCGTGTGGAAGGTCTTCCTGCCCATAACTCCTCCACTGGGACCTGCTGCCCAGAGAGTACAGGTACTATGATAACCACTCTCTTTTGAGTTAAGGTTGGGCTGATCTCTGTGTGTCTTGGGACTATGATTTTTTTTTTACAATCCCAAGTGGGGTTAGGGTTATGTGGGCTGTAGCCTTATTCTTTGGAGATGCCATCCTACTGCCCAGAGAAGATCAGAGACTTTGTGCCTCTTGCAGCATGAGATCAGCTTCAAAGCAGTATTATTTTCTCTCTCTAGCATGCAGTCCCTCCAGTGGGATAAGGGTCAGAGGACTGTGTATGATGTGGTAAAGACATGTTTTCACATAAACAGCTACCTGGCAGGGACTGGGCTCTTTGCCTGCCTGGGCAAGATGAGGAAGACCTCTCTTGCTGAGCTGCAGCTTGAGGAGGAGCAATGGCAAGCTGGATGCTTGTATCCAAGGTGAACCTTAACAACCAGTGCTACCAAACCAGACAAATCTACCTTTTGCCTGCTGGTGTTTTACATCTTAGCATGAGAGATGGAGCTGATCTGCTGTGGGGCAGCAGAACCTCTTTGCACTTGGGTCCTAGGGTCTCTTAACTGGAATTCTGGCCAGGTCTGTCATGAAGCAGACAGACAAACCAGGTGACTAATGGCCACTGATTTACTACAATTAAATTTGCTCTCCTTCCACCACAAACTTATGTTGGGTATTGGTGGGGAAAATGCTGTTGCACAACTAGTTAAACTATAGAGATGAACCAAAATGTGCACACAACTCGCTCAAAGGAAAATCTTCTGCAGATACCCAGCATATCTATGTGTCTGTACTCACCAAGCAGGAGGGTGTGAGGTTCCTTAGGTTTTGTTCTGAAGGGTAGAAGTTCCCAGCTGCAAAGGCTACTTTTGTGGAGTAGGTGAACTCCTCTTCATAGCAGAACTTCATTGCCCTGTGTTTTGGTCATGGTCAGTTGCTCAATTAGTTGGAGAGCTGGTTCCTCACAAGCATCACCTTGAGGTCTGTTCTGAGCTGAGGGGACAGGGGGTGGTTGCAGTGGCCACAGAGGGCCACAAAGATAATCACAGGGCTGGGGCACCTGTGTTGTTCAACCTGGGGAAGAGGATGTGTGGGAAGACCTTAGAGCTGTATTTTAATATCTGAGGAGGACCTGTAGAAAGGCCTGGGAGTGACTGTTTAGAAAGGTCTGTGGTGATAAAACCAGGGGAGATTCAGGTTTAACATCAGAAGGGAGTTCTGCAAAAGGAGAGTGGTGAAATATTGGAACAGGTTGCCCAGGGATGTAGCTGACAGCCATGTGTGGCTGACCACATGTGTCTTGGAGGTCTCTTCCAACCTGGTTGATCCTATGATTCCAGGCCCAGCACACTTGTGCAGTGGGTCCCTGGGCACCCCTACTTGAGCAGGTATATTGTGTTGAGGTGTGAGCTCTTCTGTCTCCTGGGACCTTTGTGGCTGGTGTAGCTGATTTCTATTTCTGAGTGTCACTGCCTACTTATTCCCAGTGGTGACATTTTTGTCATGAGCTTAATGAGGTTCTCCTCACCTCTGGGAATTTAAAAAAAGAAAGTAATCACTTACTGAGAGCTAGTCCAATATATCATCTGGTTTGACAGAGTAGAGGGAAGGAGAGGACACCCAATGTGTTACAAGCTAGTAAGGAAAGCAAACTGTGGTTTTTTGACCTATCCAAAACAAAAAGCCACCTGAAAGGAGGCAGGAGTGAGGTGGGGGTTGGTCTCTTCTTCCTCCTCTCAGCTGATCGAGGAAATGGCCTGAAGTTGTGCTGGGGAGGTTTAGGTTGGAGAATAGGAAAAATTTCTTTGCTGCAGGAGTGATCAGGCATTGGTACTGCAGAGGGAAGTGTAGTCACCATCCCTGCAGGTTTTCAGTAAATATGTGTATGTAACACCCAGAGACATGTTTTAATGACCATGGTGGTCTTAGGTTGATGGTTGGACTCGGTGATCTTAGAGGGCTTTTCCAACCAAAACAGTTCTGTGGGTTTCAGAAGAAACAAATCCTGTTGATGTGGCTCCTGGCAAAATCATCTCACAATTCTTGATGGGTCTTGGGTTGCTCAGCCTGAAGATGAGACAGCTCCAATAAGACCTTAGTACAGTGTTCCAGTACTTAAAGGGCAGCTGCAGAGAAGATTAGAAGAGGCATCTCAGAAGGGCATGTAGGTGAAGGGATAACGGCTTTAAACTGAAAGGCAGTAGATTTAAATGTGAAGGAGTTTTTCATTGTGAGGGTGATGAGGCACTGAGAAGATTGCCAAGAGAGGTAGTAGCAGCACTCCTCTAAGCATTCAAGGCCAGGCTGGATGAGACCTCAAGCAACCTGGTCTAGTGGGTGGTGTCCCTGCCTGGGACAGAAGGGCTTGAACTAGGTGATTTTTTTAAGGTCCCTTCCAATCCAAATCATTCTGTGGTGAGTCTCTATTGAAGAGTTAACATAGGACCACTGCAGGTAACGTGCTTGTCAGAAGCTGTTAGTCATAAATTCTGATCCTTCAGGGCACCTCTTCTATGATAGCTGAGAACTTTGCAGAAGTGAAAGCAAAACCTGGAGTGAGTGGTGACAAACACTTAAGGAGGGGAATAAGTAACCTCAAATCTCATGGTCCTACAAAATCTGCCCCTGAGAAGCGAGTTGAGTTAGAGTTTGGTTCTTTTGATCTTCTACATAAAATTTCAAGTAACATCAATTAACACTGGGAGATTTGGTGAGTGATCTGGAATAAGTAGGAAGGATGTCTTGGATTGCCAAAAGATCAAAGGAAAACTAAGTATTAAGAGCTGCTGGGATAGAAGAACAGACAGTGAGATGAATTATAAACTGGTTAAACAATAGATTCAGACCATTCCTGGTCAGGTTGTTTGGGGCTCTGAGCACTCCTGTGATGGTTTGGGTGTTACCTGCTGCCTGCACTCTGAAATCACCCAGACTAGACTCACCTGAGCTGGAAATTAAGGAATGAACTTGATATTTACCGCTTAGTATGATATACAAGCAACTATTTACAATATATACAGAAATAGACAAGGTAAAGGTAATACAGAAACACAACAGCCCTCCCAGAAACCAGAGTCCCCGGGAGGGGCTCTCAACCACCCTTACACCTCCTCTCCATCCCTCTTCCTTGTCCCAGACTTTGCCTTACAGGCAAGGTGGGGTCGGAGGATTGGCCAGGGGGGTTAGAAAGCAGAAGGATTAGTTACACAGAAAGCAGACCAGGGAGAGAAGTGCAGGCAGCCAGAGACACACACATGCTGTCTAGTTTATATTCTTGTTTTTATACATCTCAGCAAGCCTGTGAGTGCAGCAGACATCACCATTGTCTGTTTCACAGCCTATAATCTAATTTCTCTCAGTAAAATATTCCAGCTGGCCTCAAACTAGCATAACTCTGCTCTAGTTGCAGATGTCCCTGCTCACTACAGGGGTGTTCGGACTAGGTGACCTTGGAAGGTTTCTGCTGACCCAAGCTGTTTGATTCTATACCCTTATTTTCTCCTTCAATCGTTTTCCATTCCTAATGGAGATCTGCAAGATCCATCTGTGGAAGCTTTCCCCGCCACCACTAGATGCTACTATTGCTCTGCAGAACGGCGTCGGAGCAGCTCTGCTGAATTCCTGAGCAAAGCTCTGTAACTGAATGTGCGGAGCTATTTCTGTGTCAAACCCTTCCCCACCAACAACCTCCTCCCGTACCACAATTTGCTTTTTCGATTGTTACTGTCACATCTAGAATTTACCAAATTGTCGCTTAAGAGTAGAAAGTGACAATTTCCTTCTCAGGCTCCTAGCTGTGGAGACCTCTCTTGCCCTTTTTCTAAGCACATTAAATGCATCCAGTGCATGGCAACCCTTTAAAGAGCAAAAGCAGCAAAAAAGGAGAAAGGTTCTCCTTTTTAACTCCTTGTGCTGCTTGTGACTTCAACCTTGCAATGAGTTTCTAACAAGCTTTACATTCTGTGTTAATGCAAGGACTGAAGAAATATGTTGCCAGCCTTGTCCTTAATTTTACTGTTCAGCTCTGTTTTCATTATTGTTTTATATTAGTAATTAGGAAATTTTGAAAAGATATTTTTGTCTCCTTGCATCTATTCTGTTGCATTTGTCCTCCCTCTTTCCCCTCATTTAAGGATGCAGCCAAATGCGGAGGGCTAAGTTTGTTTGCTCCAGTCCTGTCACACGTGGTTGTGGCTTCCATTACACCAGCTTCAGCCCTTTACTCATGCCATCATCAAAACAGCAGGAAACCAACCCAGAATAAACACTGATAATCTAGGAAAAAACCCAAACCTGCTGCAAATCTTGCTGCTGAAGGGGTGAGTTTTGTGACTAGGACAGAAGGCAGGATTCTCTGGCTGTGGTGGAGTGCCTGGAGTACTGTGTTCAGTTCTGGGGTCTTCAACACAAGACCTGTTGATGAGGAGACAGAGGAGGCCACAGCAGTGATGTGAGCACTGGAACTCCTCTGCTGTGAGACCAAGCTGAGAGAGTTGGGGTTGTTCAGGCTGGAGAAGGCTGTGTGGAGACCTTCTGGTGGCCTTTCAGTACTTATAAGGGGCCCTGCAGGAAAGTTGAAGGGAGCCCCTTCAGGGAGCATAGTGAGTGGATGAGGGGGTAGTGGTTCCAGGTTGAAACAGAGTGGATTTAGATTAGTCGTTATGGATAAATTGTTTTTACACTGAAGGTGGTCAGGCACTGGAACAGCTTGCCCAGAGAATTGTGGATGCTCCCTTTCTGAAGGTGTTCAAGGCCAGGTTGGATGTTGCTTTGAGCAACCTGGTCTAGTGGAAAGTGTGGATCTGTGGCAGCAGGGCTGGAACTAGTTGATCTTTAAGGTCCCTTCCAAATCGAATCATTCTGTGATTCTATCCCATCCTTCATCTCTATGGGGGTTTTGTTCTCCACTGTCATTTAAGGAGCTCCAGCTGTTGGCAGAAGACAGCAGGGAGTAGCTCCTAGAGTGAGTGTGTTGCTTTCAGCATTGTTGACCTAGTTCATTGTAAAACTCCCAGAGTTTTATCTCAACAGCTTCACCTCTATCCTGTTTTCTTCCATCTGATTAGGTGACCTTTGGTTTAACATGCCCGTGCTGGAAAGTCATGAGTGGGCTCTCAGCCTACCATCACAGCAGGGAGATTAGGGAGGATTCCTGCTGAGTGGCCCCAGACAGGTTTCAGACTGTCTGCAGGTTCAGGAAGGTGATGTAGCATTGGTTATCTGTAAATCACAAATCAATGGGTGTCTCTGCAGCTACTGCATGAGGAAGCAGTGACAGCTTCTCAGACTGTTCAGGGGCTCAATGTGCAGTGCCTTAGCAGGATTAAACTGTTTAAAAACCAGAGGTGTAGATTTCTGTGTGGCTTCAGCTTTGCCTTGCCTCTCATCTTACTTTTTAATCACCACACCAATTTTCCTTTCACTGTGCAGTGACCAGGCCTGTAGACTCAGCTGAGTGTGGTAATTAATAGACAGCTTATGCTGTGGAAGAGCTGCTTGTGTGCAGTGTGAAATGTCCTTTTCAAAGGCCAGATAAGGCCACGTACACCAAACCTTTCATCCCATTCCTCAGAGGATGGTGGCTGTTACAAAGCATTCCAGCTTGAGCTAGATCAGAACCAATTTGGGTCAGTGCTGTCACTTCCCAGCTCAGAAAGTGCCTCAGTGAGCAGAACCTGAAGTTCAGGTCAGGTTTGCATTTCCAGAAGCTGCTTCTAGTAGGGAGAAGCTGATATGCAGAGTTCCTGCCAAGGGCTGGGCTTCAGAAAGGGTCTGCCTGAGACTTGCTCCTCTGCCTACCAAAGACACTGCCACAGCTTGTGCTCCACCCTGGGGGCCAGGAAGTCAGAGATGTCACCCACAGGGAGGAGCAGGTGGGACAGGTGACCCTCACTGCCCAAAAAGGGATTGCATCCCATGGATGGCATCTTCAGGAACAAGCAAGGGATCACCAGGGTCAAGCCTCCTCTTCACTGGCTGATGTTGCAGGAAGACTGTCCTTTTTGCCTTGGGTTTTGATTCATGTGTGTCTGAATCCAGCTGTTGGATTGGGTTCCTGTCTACTGCTGAATCCAGCCTGGGATTTGCCCATGGTGCATCCGAGGTGCCCATAGTGCCATTTTTGCCATCAGGGGTTGGGTTGGCTCTTGGTTTGTGTTCCTGTGTCTTTAGTCTATAGCATTCTTTCCATCCCAGTTGGTTTATTTTCTTTCCCACCCCAGTAGTCATTCTGTCATTCCCTTTCTTTTCCTGTTGGAAAGCAGAGGACTTTGTGGAGAGCCTCTGGCACTTCTGTGGTGGCCAGCACAGCTCTGACCCTTAACAATATTCTAGACAGCAGCCACAAAACATCTCTCAGTAGCCATGACTACCTCAGTGTGGTGCAGTGAGGTGCAAAGCCTATGGTCACACCTTCAGGCTTTCAGAGGAAATGTATGCAAATATCTTGAAGGAAATCCTGGTGCCTTTAGTTCCTAATCCTCCTTTCTTCTGCATGCAGTATATTGACAATGTTTATATACAGTCTAAGCCAAGGTGTTGATTAATTTTAACTCTGTGGTGAACAGCTCAATAAATTGACTTCTACAAGGCAGTTGAATCTCTTGAAGAAACTATTTAATGTCTATTAGCTTGAGAAGGTAAGTCACTTGCAGGTGGGATTTGGTGGAGATGAACAAGCAGAGCATCCTGGGAGCTTTGTCCTACCTCAGCCCAGGTTGTGCTGGCTCATGCCTCCAAGAAGAGTGCCTTCACCAGTTGGTTGGTTCTCTTTCCTGCTGCTCTTTGTATGAGTATTTGTTGATGGTCGCCACTACTGAGGTGTCAATGCCATTGGCTTTCTTAATTTCCCTTCAAAAAGACATTAAAAAATGCAGATGTCAGAGTTCTACTAGCCAAAACAATGAACTATTTGAGGTGAGGAGAGTGCTGAACAAGACTCTGCAGGTTAGAACTCTTTCTGGTTGCACCCTGTAGTCACAAATTGTGCAGTGGCTCTGGCATGGGCTCAGGTGTATTACAACACCTCCCCTTTCTCTCTGCCACAACTCAGCATACATGACCTGACAATGTGGGCAAGTTTCTCTGCTTACATTGAGGTTAGGCAAATCTTTATGGTGTGCCTTGTCCCAGCTTCAACAGGCAAGTGTGAAACCCTTCAATTATCTCTTTTTGTAAGGTACTCATTCTTGTTACTTGCCTGAGAATCCAGCTCTCTTCTGAATGCTCCAGGGAAAACCCTATGTGAAATTGCTGGATCTCTTCCCATCACCCATCACTTACCTCTTTCAGAAGATCATGAAATGGAATCAAGCAAATAAAATGGAGCATACAAAGATGCTCTTTTATATGGGAAACAGTTCCCTTTCCTCCTCCTAACTGCCTGCCCAGTCTGTCTGACTGCTCAGTGCATGTGGTCCTCTATGTGCATTGAGACATAGATGGCCCATACAATGCCACCTGCCCCACAAAGGGCTAAGTGGGTGGTTTTGGAGGCAGTGCCTCAGGAATGTAGACCTGGGAGTCTTTTCCAGATTATTTTATTGCTTTTTTGAGACTTACTGGCTGTGGCTGTTGCAAATAATCCCATAGGTCATTTTATAGAGGGAGAAAATATCAAAGTCCTTCCTTATCACATCATATTTTGAAGTTGTCTGCCTTCATGTTGCTGGTTTGCAGGTGTAATACATTTTCGTTTGGTTTCTGTCACAAACTGGAATTGGATGGGAATTTCATTGCCACAGATGGTGCTTTGACAGAAAACTTTGCTCTAGTACAAATGGAACAGAAATTTCAAACTATGTCCACAGGCTTAAAAGAAGAGTCCAAATCAGTAGTGCAGCAGGTGTTGGCCATTTCTAACTTCTCTTGTGTGGGCAATATCAAGCATGCTGTCAGTTCTGAGACTGAGCTTTAGCTCTGTATTAGTGTCAGCAGTGCATTTTATTTCCTTTATATGCAGAGATGCTACCTTTAAGGGTTCAACCTGAATATCACTCAAGGCTTTATTAACTTTTTGGTTTTGTGCTAGGTCCCATGTGTGGGATAGAACAACCTCATGAAAGCTCCAGGCTTAGAGGAGTGTCTGGAAAGCTGCTCAGGATAAAAGGCCTGGGGGTGGTGGTTGACAGTGGCTGAAGATGAGCCAGTGTGTCCAGGTGGTCAAGAATGCTGACAGCATCCTGAATCTACAGTGGTGGCAGGACCATGGCAAAGACTGTTCCCCTGTGCTGGGCACTAAGGCTGTACCTCAAATACTGAGTTCTGTGTTGGGTCCCTCTAAGAAGGATGTAGAGGTGTGGGGGCATGTCCAGTGTGTCACCAGAAGCTGGTGAAGGGTCTGGAGAACAGGTCATGAGAGGAGCAGCTGAGGGAAGAGGATTTGTTTAGATGGGAGAAAAGGAGTCTGAGGAGAGATGTCATTGCTCTGAAAGGAATATAGAATGGGGTGTAGGTTGGTCTCTTCTCCCAAGAAACAATGAAGGAACAGCCTCAGGTTGCACCAGGGCAGATTTAGGTGGGACATGAGGAACAATTTCTTCACCTCTTCCCTGGGCAGCCTGGTTAGACCAGGCTTTTGGGGAAGTCACTGTCCCTGGAAGGATATAAAGGCCTTGTGTCATGGAAGAGACCTTTAAGATCAAGTCCAACTGTTAACCTAGCACTACCAGGTCACCACTATACATGTTCCTCCATTCCACAACACCTTGTCACTGTGGTCCTGAGAAACATGTATAGTTGTGACCTGGTAGTGCTGGGTTAACAGTTGGATTTGATCTTAAAGGTCTCTTCCAATGAAATGATTCTGTGATTCTTTGTCCATCCTTGTAACATCTCCCTTCCCACCTGCAGTGGACATACTGGGTTTTGTTTGCACCTCTGCTTAGAGTCATGCTAATTTAAAAGCTTGGATTGCAAACCTCAGCAACTCTTGGCTCTGTTATTTAGAAGCCATAAATAATTAATTTCCTTGAATTTCCACAGGAAGCACATCTGCATATTGCCAGATGGGGGGGACAACAAAAAGCATCCACAAAATCATTACATTATTGACCTATGACTCAAATAATTCAAGGAATTACATAACTCTTGTGCCAGTTTTCTAGATAAAAGAGCTTTGGTTGGTCTGACTTTTCCCTGTCATTGTCATAGAATCAACCAAGTTGGAAGAGACCTCCAAGATCATCCAGTCCAACCTAGCACCCAGCCCTGTCCAATCAACTAGACCATGGCACTAAGTGCCTCAGACAGGCTTTTCCCAAACATCTCCAGGGACAGTGCCTCCACCATCTCCCTGGGCAGCCCATTCCAAAGCCAATCACTCTCTCTGGCAAGAATTTCCTCCTAACATTCAGCCTAGACCTCCCCTGACACAGCTTGAGACTGTGTCCCCTTGCTCTCTTGCCAGTTGCCTGACAGAAGAGACCAACCCCACCTGGCTACAGCCTCCCTTCAGGTAGTTGTAGACAGCAAGGAGGTCACCCCTGAGCCTCCTCTTCTCCAGGTTGCACACCCCCAGCTCCCTCAGCCTCTCCTCACAGGGCTGTGTTCCAGGCCCCTCACCAGTTTTGTTGCCCTCCTCTGGACACATTCCAGTATCTCAACATCTCACTTGAATTGAGGAGCCCAGAACTGGACACAGCACTCAAGGTGTGGCCTGACCAGTGCTGAGTACAGGGGCAGAAGAATAATCTCCCTTGTGCTACTGGCCACACTCTTCCTTATCCAGGCCAGGATGCCATTGGCTCTCCTGGCCACCTGGGCACACTGCTGGCTCATGTTCAGCTACTATCTACCACTACTCCCAGGTCCCTTTCTTCCTGGCTGCTCTCCAGCCACTCTGTCCCCAGCCTGTAGTGCTGCTTGGGGTTGTTGTGGCCAAAGTGCAGAACCCTGCACTTGGCCTTGATAAATCTCATCCAGTTGGCCTCTCCCCACCCATGCAGCCTGTCAAGGTCTCTCTTTCAGGGCTCTCCTACCTTCCAGCAGATCAACACCTGCTCCTAGCTTGATGTCATCTGTGAACTCATTGATGCTGAACTCAATCTCCTGGTCCAGAGTATCAGTAAAGATACTGCTTCACAAAGCAAGGATAACAACAATCTTGGTGCCTCTCTGGAGTCTGAAATAGTGAAGATAAGTAGATTTGTGAACCTTAGATGAGCAATGTCCTGTTTTTAGTATGGAAGAACAGAATTTCCTATAGCAGGTTTCACCCCATGGTAGGTATTTGCTTGGAGTTGCCCTTTGTGACAATAATGGGAAGTTTGTGAACCTTGTGGCTTTTTTTAGAAGTCCACCTCTAGTGACAATTCTTCCTAATTCTTCCACTTGTGTGCAAAGCTAAATACATGTGTATGGTGCTGGTCTGTAGTCTGAGTCCCAGCAGAAATTCCAGGCAAAATCAAACGTTTGTTTTTTAAGCTACTGTCTTTGTGTGCAACATCTTATGCACAACTAATTTGAAAGAGAACTAGAACTTTTTAACCATGCTAGAGATGATTCATATACTCTTGACCCCCCAGGAAATGGAATTAGGTTTACTGCCTCCACCATGGCTTATATTGCACATCCATTTTGGAAGGAATTCTTTGATACAAGAATTAGAAGAAATTTTTGTTTCTCTGTAGATTTGCTTTTGCATAATTATAATGATGAATTGACTGTGACAACCACCTTTTCATGGTCAAAAGTCTCTAAAAGCCAGCTCAGAGGTGAGGGTTGGTTAAGTTGCTGTTGTGTCCAAGTACTTGTTAGTTTGCCAAGATGCTCCTATTTGTTCCCAGAATCACAGCATATTAGAGGTTGGAAGGGACCCAAAGAGATCGAGTCCATCCCCCCTGCCAGAGCAGGACCACACAATACAGCACAGGTCACAGAGGAACACATCCAGACAGGCCTTGAAAGCCTCCAGAGAAGGAGACTCCACAACCTCTCTGAGGAGCCTGTGCCAGTGCTCTGGGACCCTTACAGGAAAGAAGTTCCCCCTTGTGTTGAGGTGGAACCTCCTGTGCTGCAACTTAAACCCATTACTCCTTGTCCAATCCCAGGGAGCAAGTGTTACCTATGTGTGGATCCAGTCCTGTAGGATGGAGGTAATTTCTTCCAGACCTCTCCATTGTTCACTTGCTAAATGAACAGAATTTTTTCTTTGGGTGAATCAATGGTTGGACTTGATAATCTTGGAGGTCTTTTCCAACCCAATCAATTCTATGATTCAGTTATTCTTTGGACAGATATTGCTCCTTGGAATTCAGAATTTCACTGCAGATGTGAGCAAGCACTGTGAAAGAACTCTCATTGTGGATGGAGAGAGGTGTTCTGGGGAGTCAAAAAGCACACCCTATGGGAATTGGTGCAACCAAGGATAAATCAGAGTGAATGGAAACATGAAAATTAAACACAGTATCACCTGAGGCTTCCCAAGAAAGTAAGAGAGAGAAAGAAAAATATCCTGAAACTAGTAAAGGAGACTGTAAGGTCAGTGATGTGTCTGTGTAGACACAATTCACTCTGTGGTTCTTGTGCAGCCAGTCTCCAGTATTTGTTATTCAGAGGAGACTATGCAAATGGTTGGTATTAACATTTTAACACATAGCCCTGTTGAACTGCTTGGCAAGAATACACTGAAGCCCATGAATGCAAAAAAGGAGTTTTCTCATCATTCACCCCTGCCCCATTGCAGCTGGCATTTGCAAATTATTTTGCACCAAGGTGGACAGGAGAGAGTGTCTAGCATGGAAAGTTGTAACAATGCAGGTGTTCTGCCCAAGGTGTGCTAACAAAGGTATTTATCTACCAGCAGAAGGCTTGGCCTTTAATTTTCACCTGCATATCAAGTATTGAGATGATCTTCACCTCACAGACATGAAAAAATCCTACAAGGGGTGAGTGGTCAGGTACTGGAATAGATCACCCAGAGAGGTGACTTGGAATGTGGTTTAGTGGCCACAGCGGTGTTAGGTGGACTTGATTATTTTGGAGGTCTTTCCCAAATGAAGGAATGAAATGATTATAAATTAGGATGCATTTGATTTCTGCAGTCTGAAAAGAATTTTCTATCAATCATTTTTTCTGTGTAACTCAAAACAAATTGTTGAGCTGGCTTTTCATTCCATAACCAGCAAGGATTTTTCTTTGCGGCCAGGGCTGTAGACATGACTCAAAGTATTGCTGTCATAAGAAGAAAAAGAAAACCCCAAACCACATGGCACTTAGAAAACTCAAAGCAGGACTCTCTGAAAAAATCCCTGCATGTCTCAGATGAAGAAAGCTGTGATTTCTGAGATGGCAGGTGGGACTGGCAAACAGACACTCAGAAGATGCTGTTCAAAGTGGTTGCCCTGTCATGGTTTCAGATAGGGCAGAAGAGCTGACCTACATCTCTTTGAGTTTAAGCATGTTGATAAGTAGTTTAGATGAATGGGGATAAAACTCCTTTAATCTGCCAGGATGTTATTTGATTTCTGGATGTTCTAAGAAGAATTCATTCTCTTTTCTCCAACTGTTAAAACTAAGTTGCCTTGGTAACACTGCAGAGGAAACCTGCTTCCATGCATCTGTGGTGCTCAGTGCGCCTTGGTGCTCTGACAGACAAATGTGGTCCAAGGAGCCTTTTGTTGGGAGGTTAGATTTACTGTGCTGGCTGCTAAACTCTGCAGAGCAGCAAGATGAAATAAGGGTGCAGAAATCAACCTCCTTCACTCCAGTGTGGCTCTATCTCACCCTAAGTATGAGGGTCTTAACAGCATCACTTTGTTTTTTGTTATGAGTTCTAGTGTGTTGTTTAATCTCTTTCCAATTTCTTAGCAGTTGATGAACCTTCTGTTTTTATGACACATGGGAAAACCAATGTAAAAACTTGACAGCTCAAATTCAGTTTTATATTTGTAGAAACATTGAAAAAAAACCCACAATAAATGAGGCTATAGGTGAAGGCTGAACCTCCACCCTGTTCTTGCCATGCTTTATTTTTAGAAACTGATCGGGGTTTTGCCTGTCTTGCCTCAGACCTGATCTAACTGTTGAAGACAAAGAACTGCTCTGGCTGTCTCTCAAAGGGATAATCTCTTATGCTGAGAGTCTTTAGACTTAATTAAGACAGATTTATCGTTTGTGTGGACTTGCAGAGTGGCACAAGAAGGTCTTATTAATGCTCAGGAACTCTCACTGTTCTAATCCAATGCTATTAAGCAGAGGTTTGTTCAATGAAGGTAACAACCCTGTTCAAGTGGGACTTGTTTTGCACAGAGCTATGGATTATTCCTTTATCTCCTCTAGAGACATAACTCAAACTATCTATGCAAATACTTATTTTTACACCTTAGAAGTGGTGCCAAATTCAAGACCCCAGTTGGGCTGTCATTTGGGAAGTATAAATATCCCCTGAGTTTCCCTCTTATAAGGTTCTTTTATTTTTATAACTGTTTAACATGGAATGTGAAGATATGCATCTGATCAAAGAAGCCCCCCTGATGTTTTATGCAACATTGTCTGCCTTTGACTGGAACAAAAAATAGATCTGAGAGTGCTTTAATCTGCTGAAAGCAGAACTGTACTTACGGTGTGCATCAGATCTCTATTGTTTGAAGTGACTGAGGGTTTTCTCATCTGACTCGACATTGGTTTACCTCATTATTTGTGTATTTAAGATTAAAGGAAATCATTACTATTTTCAAGTTAACACACAAAAAAAAGCAGTCACCAAAGGTTTCCAGCTCCTTGTCTGCAAGTTTTCTGGGTGTTTTTTTATCAGTGGCTCTGTGTATACCTGTTATGTACAGTTATATATTTATGTTACGTTGCCAGTATACTACACGATACCAAAGAGCTGGAGGACATCCCATGTAAACATCCAAAACCCTTTCAGGTCTTCACTTTGGTTTGCAAATCCAGGTTGGTGCATAAAGATACTCTGTGAAGATGACTAGTGTTTTCTGCTCCTGACTGGAATGCACCAGTTGGGCCAGAAGCTTTCACTGAAGGGGAGAGAAGTATGAGACTTAGAAGCTTATTTTTGGCTTGAGATGGATCAGCAGTTCTTGCCCAATAATTAGTATCTGTTTTATAGCTTCTATAGAGGAGGAATTTGAAGGCCTTTTCCTTTCAGCTTGCTGTATGGAGCATACAGATGGGTTTGCTGGGAGCATAGTAATGGGCTGACTATTGAGGGTTGCAAGAGGCTGTGAGGGAAGGCTGAGACCAGTGTGGCTGTGTTTGGTGGGACTTGACACTGCATTGTGGACCACAGCCGAGATGTTGTGTTGCCTGCAAAAGCTGCTGTAACTCATTTGGCATCCTATGTTTGTTATGGTTTTAGGTCACGATAATAATGTAAGCTACTGATGATCAAGGTTCTCCAATTCCTCCCTTGTTTTGTCCATCAGCACTTCATTTGAACCAGTCCTTTCATCCTGAAGAAATATTTCTTGACCAGATCCATTGTTGAGGTTCCTACCCTCCAGTGAAATGTTCTGATTTTGGAAGATCTCCAGTGATGGGAGGCCTTCTTCCAGCAAAAACCTCCTAATTCTATGACTATATGATTTGCCTTGCTCTGTACTAATTCCTTGGTCTATATCTTAGTACCCTTTAATCACAACTCATTGCCTTCTGGAGCAGTCTGCAGGGTCTACCTGACACAGGGACAGTGCCTCCCCTTCTGCAACAGGTTTCATTTGTGTGCAGTGACTTGTTCAGATCTTGTCCTTGAGCCATCCTGATGATGTCAAAGGGAAAGCCCTATTTTTGGTGCCATTATGCCAGGTGGAGATCACCACCTTGGACAGTCCTAGCTGTTGAACATTATTTCTTCTCCATGACTAAGGACTTTCTGACCTGCTGCAATCAATCTGGACACTTCTCTCAGTTCTGTGTGGTTTTGATATTTTCTCCAAATTATATGAGTTGAGGAGAGATCAGAGAAGTCTGGGAGGATAAAAATTCCTTCAGATGCACTATTACAGTAAAAAGAGAACATATGAGGAGCAGTTAATTATCTTTCCCTGCACCTTGTCTAGGGAAGCAACCCCTGGCTGATCTGGTGAGCTTTCCCATTTCTGTTTTGATCTACTCCAGTTATTATTACGTAGGGTTTTTTAAACATGGGAGTTCTTCCCAATCACAAAGTTGTTATAATCACAGACTGAAACATTTAATGGAACAATAATCACATTTTTATATTTTTTTTTATTGCAAGCATATGCTTCTCTCCTGAGCTTTGAAAGCTGTTGCTGCTTCCTTTTCAATCATGGAAAGGAATGAGCCATGACATTTCTTTTTAATGAAAATGCTGATCTACTCTTTATCTTCATAGAGATAAGTGAAAAGTTTCAAAGGCTGACTTGGTTGAATACATTTATTGCTCAGCCTGTGAAACTTCTCACAAGCACTACATTTATATTTTTTTTCCCCCATGTTGTTTTGTAGAAGAGGACTGCTCAGCCTCCTTAGTATTTCATCTCTTCCTGCATCTTCACTGACTTGTGATAGATGTTTTTATATGGTAAGAAAACCTGAGTGTTGAGCATTGAAGCATGTCTGTTAGGGATGTTTAAAATGATCCTTCCCTGCCAAATGGGAAGCAATGCTCAGGTTTATAGAAGGAGATGGATCATCCAAGATGACAACTCCTGTGAGGTTTAAGGTTTGAAGGATTTTTCACCTTTTTTTATAAAGGTCTTCCTGTATGGTGCCTCTTTTGTGTTGTGGTGTTTTTTCTCTACTATATTGTCTTCCATAGTTTAAAAAAACCCCTGTTTTTTCTTAGGTTGTGAAGGATTGTGCAAAATTAATGATCTGTATTTATTTTGATACCCAGGCAATGATTGTGTGTAACTATGAAAAGTGTTTGTTAATATTAAAACTCACCAGAAACCTATTCACAGGTTTGAAAAATGCACAGGTTGGAAGTTGAGACATGCAGGACACAGGCAAAACTAGAACACTTATTTCTTAAAGTGGCAAAAGCAATTAAGTAAATACTTGCATTTACTCACAAATTATTATTACCTGACTTGTGCAGCTAGCCACAGTCCAGACAGTGGCCAAATGCTTTCAGGGAGCTCTGTCTTGTCATCTGCTGAGACTTGATTCTTCCCAGGCTTCTGGGGAAAGGAGGCAGGCAATCTCTGATCTTGTCTCCCAGCTCCTCTGGATGATCTGTGTATCTCCAGAACTTCTAGTCTTAGCAGGAAGACTTTTGGGGGCAGGCAGGATGTCTTGTGATATGCAGTCTCAGCACAATGTCATGCAAGGGGCTGTGCAAACTGACTGCATGCAGGCATTTAAAGCCTGATCCTGGTAAACTCTCCATGCAAAATGAGGCAGTAGCAGACCCATGCTACCTGCTTATCCCTTTCATCAATATCCAGCCCAGGACTAGTGGGGCATAGGACACAGGTTAGCCAATTGGAATGGCATTTTGGCAGGCTTCACCATATTAAGTGAAGTCAGGGCTTTTGCACTCCCCTCCTATGGTTGCATCCCCCAGCACAGAAGGAGCAGGAGAACATGTCTGGGCAAACCAACATGGATAAGCCCTGCTTGCCCCATCAAGCCTACCACCACATAAGTCCCACCTTAATGCAACAGGAAAACTTGCAGAACCCCAGGATGAAGGAGGTTGGAAGGGGCCTCTGGGGATCACATGGTCCAACGCCCCTGCTAAAGCAAGGTCACGTGCAGCAGGTTGCCCGTGATCTGTATGGGTTTGGAGTCTCTTTGGAGGGGACTCCACAGCCTGTCTGTGCAGCCTATTTCAGTGCTCTGTCACTCTTACAGGAAAGAAGCTTGTCCTTATCTTTAGACTGAACTTCCTGGCTTCCATTTTGTGCCTGTTGCCTCACTGAGAAGTTGTCCCTCGTCCTCAGAAAGGTTCTCTGAGAGCTCTCTCTTCTACCCTTCTCCCTTGATGATTCATAGAATCTACCAGGTTGGAAGAGATCTCCAAGGTCATCCAGCCCAACCAAATTCATGGATGGATGATGTGGATTAGAAGGATGATGAAATCCATTCTCTCAGGCCCTCTCAGCTGAACCAGCCCTGGATCCTTCGTAACCCCAAGATGTGCTCTTTGCTTCCTGCCTCCCTGCACCATGCCCACTGTGTGCAAGGATGTAACAGCAATGCCATCACCTCAGCCCCTCTAGCTAACAACAAATGTCTCAAGCCAGTTTCCTTAAGATGTTCATAGTTAAAGAAGAATAGCTAGGTGTTTGGCAGCAGCTAATACTCTCCTGCTTGCAATAATGAAATTGAATACACCAGTGCAGTGGCGTTTGCTTGGGGACTGCTGTGAGGAGTGCTGTTGAATAGCTAATGTTGGCTGGCCTGGCTGTTCACAGAGAGTGGGTTTTCAATAAACAAAACATTTACCAGGGTAATGATACTGTGGAGACACACTGTGCCAAACGACTGCTACAAATAATTTGTGGCTGGCATGAGGAAATTGCCAGTTGTAAGTTGTACAACCATGCTGCTTTTACTGGTACCTGCAGTACTGGAAGTTGCTCGGCTCCTGCTCCAAGAAGTGCTCTTCTAGTCAGTTATTAAATATGAATTGGGAAGGTGAAGAAAGAGCAGCCTGGTTTGTATCTGTCTGGCGTAAATGTCAAAGCTTTCCAGATTAAAGTTTAACAAGGATTATGAGAAAAGAGTAGAGAAGGAAGACCTTAGAGAGGCCTTTCAGTACCTGAGGAGCCCTACAAAAAAAAAAACTGGGGAGGGACTTTTTACAAGGGCTTGTAGTGATAGGATGAAAAGGGAATGGCTTTAAACTAGAGCAGGTTAGGTTTAGGTTGGGTGTTAGGAAGAAGTGCTTTACTGTAAGGTTGGTGGAACACTGCAACAACCTTGCCCAGGGAGGTAGTGGAGGCCCCATCCCTGGAGACATTCAAGCTCAGGCTTGATGGAGCTCCTAGCAGCTTGATCAGGATGGGAACGACCTTGCTTATGCAGGGGAGTTGAACTGGATGACCTCTAGAGATCTTTTCCAACCCAGTGCATCCTGTGGTTCTGTGAACTTGAGATTTAGAAGCCCTATAGAAATTTTCAAAGGTAACCAGTAAAATCAGCACAAGAGAGAAAAATCCATCCTGCAGCTTCACAGCCCTTCCCTCATTTCCAGTTAGGAACTTCGTTTTTTGGTGGGGTTTCAATTCCTTCTGACTAAATTTAAGCTAATTGTAATGGAGTAGTGGAGTAGCCATCCCTGGGAGCATTAAAAAGATCCACATGGATGTGGCACTTCAGGACACAGTTTAATGCCTGTGGTGGTGTTAGGTTGACAATTGGACTTGATCTTACAAGCAGTTCTGATTTTGTGACTTGTGGTACTACTTCTAAATGAACATCAAACCAACTCCTTGTCCAAAATATCTCCTCAGTCTTAAATTCTTTCATGTGAGCAGGCTTGACTTTCTTTCCTTTTAGCTCTTTCCCCTTTTCCTAGATTAGATTTTGCTGTAGCAGGTTTTATTATTTGTGTGTGTTGTCAGGGTAGCTTTTCCACTGGATGTGGTTGGAAGAAACTGGAATGAGATTCAGCCAGCTGGGTCCCTTGACATTTTATGGGCATGTTACTTTCAGTCAGTGATCCAAAGGTACAATAGGCTGGCTTTTAAGGTGATGACAAGCAGAAAGCTATGAGTTCTTGAAGGTTTTTCCATTGCTGGAAAAATGAGCAGTGTAAGCATATAAGCAATGCAGCTCTGTAACCGCTTTTCCCTCTCCCTTGCTGAACAGTGGGGACAGAAAGCTGCCTCAAATTGCTGTAATTTCAGGCTGTAGGATTTTTTCACCCTGTAAATCTTCAGTTCTGGTATGGTACAATTCCTAGTTGATGTCATTGTTGTCAATTAGGAACTACTGTACTTTCCTGGCGCTGCTTTTTGTCTGCTTTGTTTCACTGCTGGCATGACATCCACCACCACAGTAACTGGCATGGCTTTTTGAATGGTAGAAGACCAACATCAGGGACAAGCTTGGGAAGACTGGATGCTTCCTAGTTGAAATTGGATTCAATCACTACATTCAGAAAGGATAAGTGACCACAGTCATCACCCAACTGAATTGCAAGGTAGTTTTAAGGCTCAGGGCTGGGCTGGCCTCCAGATGGTAGCCAGAAGCCCACTGTGACCCCCTCTGTCTTCCTAAAGGGAAGAAGGAAGAGAGAGTGAAGTGGGAAGGAAAATAAATCAGCTGGGATGGAAAGAAAAACAATGCCATGGAATAGAGACAGAGACACACTAAGAGCCAGCCCCTGACAGCAGTGATGGCACCACTGGAACCCCTGCTAAGCAGGGGGGGACAGGCACTGGACAAGTCCCAGGATGGACTCAGCAGTATAGGGAAACTGGATTCAGGAACACCTGGATCAGGATAGAAGGTAGAAAGGATAGAATCCTCCTGGGACATCAACCAGTGAAGAAGAGGCTTGACCCTGGTAATCCCTCAGCTCTCTCTTGGACATTCCATCTTCAGGTGCTGCCCCGCAGATGCTATCTGTCTTGCTGCACCACCCGGTGGGGCATGAGCTGTGGCAGTGCCCTTGCTCAGGCAGAGCCTTGCTGCAGCCTAGCCCGTGGCAGGAACTCTGCCCATCAGCTTCTCCCTGCTAGAAGCAGCTCCTGGCTGTGCAAATATGCCTTGAACTTCAGAAAGTGCCTCACCAAGCTGGGAAGTGACAATGTTGAACAGAATTGGTTCTGGGTTTGATCACACCAAAGCAGTGGCTAGTTGCAAGATGTAAGTGATGATTTATATCATTAACAGTAGTTTTGCTTATTGTCACTAAACTGCAGAGCAGGAACTTGAAGTACAAGTTGCACAGATTCTGTGAGCTTTATGCCAGGTAGGTCTTCACAGCAAATGCCAACCATTTAAAAACTGCAAGACCGCTGAAGGACAGCTTCACTTGCAGGTAGTAACACACAGAAACCAGCTTCATCACAATCCTTTGGCAGAGGAAGGCTAGTTATAAAGAAGTCTGGGTTTGTGGGCTAAGGTAGTGTGATGGTCTGAGGCTAATTGGAATAGTTTACTGAGAAAAATTAAATTCTTAGCTGTGAGAAGAAAGGGGGAAGAAACAACAGTACCCTCTATCACTCCTTCTGCTGAGAAATGCAATTAGTCAAAATACAGATAAGATACTCCTCACACTTATCTGTGGTGTTCTGTTCCTTCTGTCTGGCAGTCTGGGTGCTTGCCTCCACCTTAACTCTAATCTGACCTAACCCTTGATTTCCCCTAACCCTCTTGTCGTCTTTTTGACATCTTGCCTCAGATCTCTCCAGATTTCTCATATGAGATATATGGGGATTGGCCTATTTTTTCTTTACTTCTGAAGGGAGGGGAAGAGGGGAGAGGAGGTTTGGATCAGGAGCCCTTCTGGCAATCTCATTGTTGTGGGGAAGGATTTTGTGTCTCTGTATTACATTTAACTTGTATACAACTGCAAATACTTACATGTATTTGTGGATATATATACACTTGTAAATTGTGCTAAGCTGTAAATATAGCTTCATTCCATAACTTCCAGCTGGCTGAGTCTAGTCTGGGTGATTTCATTGTGTGAGGGGACAGGTAACCCCCAAACCATCACAGGTAGTAACCCACAGCAGTACTACAAATACCTCCTTATAATGTGTCCACATCCAGTATACACCTTGCACAGATTTCTCATACCTGTTCCTGCTTCTGTTATATGAAGTTTTGCACTGTTTGCTTCTGTCAGGCAGTAAACTATCTTTCTGTTCTGGATTAACAAATCTGCAATACTTGATGCCACAGGCAAATCATGATGTATCTACTCCCGTAGATCAGGGTGGCAATGAATGATGACTGCTTTGCAGAGCAGGATCTTGGGTTACTTGCAGACTGCAGCCATTGGGATATAAAGCACTGTACCAAACAGACATTGTACTTGATGTTGTTTTGCCCTGGGAGAATAGGGTTGTTTTTTAACAACTGAGAGGGGACTCTGATGGAATGAAGAGCCTTACAGATGATGCAAACTCAATAGCAAGGTAAGCCAAATCCTCTCTTCCTCCAGTGAGGAAATGACCATGTTTGGGTTATTCTGTTTCCATCTTGCTCTGAAATGGTCCATCCTTTCCATAAAATTGATGAACTCTCTTGCATGCATGTGGTGATACACTGAGGTGGATGTTCTTTGATCTGCACAGAGAGGGAACAAACATAGCACTTAAGGACAAATTAAGTAGTTCTCTGTTATCCTAGTGTGCCTCAAAAGTTCAAGTTCCTTTTGTTTCACTGAGGTCATTGACTGAACTCCAGAGATCTGAGGAAGCTGAATGTTACATCTCGCTTGAGTAATGCTAGACTGGACTAAGAGGGCCTCTTTGCCTCTGTGACAGCAAGACAATTTTACCTGTTCTGAGGACCTTTGTGTTCTATGAGTCCCAATTGTTGAAGCCCAGAAGCTCTGGAGATCTAGAAAACAAACCAATGCCTGCTCCCCCCAGTTAAATTTCTTTCCTCTTTCAAGGAATAGTCTCTTTTCCAGCATAATTCCATCAGTCCAACTTGTACAACATCTTGAAGTTCTGGAATTATGCCTGATGTTAGTTGACATCGGTTCTGGGCTCCCCAGTTCAAGAGGGACAGGGATATGCTAATAAGTGTCCAGTGGAGGCTACAAGGATGATGAAAAGACTGGAACATCTCTGATGAGGAAAGGATTAGAGTCCTGGAGCTGTTTAGTCCCTAGAAGGCTGAGAGGAGATCTTAATGTTCATAAATATCTGAAGGGTGTGGGGCAAGAAAGAATCCAGGCTCAGTGCTGTCCTGTGATGTGACAGGACAAGGGGCAGTGGGTATGGAGTGGAACCCATAGGAGTCTGCCTCAACACGAGGAGAAAATTCTTTGCTGTGAGAGTGCTGGAGCCCTGCAGCAGGCTCCCCAGAGAGATTGTGAGGTCTCCTCCTCTGGAGACTTTAAAGACCCATCTGTTGGGCTTGATCTCTGGAGATCCCTTACAATTCTTACCCTTATGTGATTCTACATCCAAAGGTTAATGTTAATACCAAAATAAGCATAGATTTCTGCCTGAACAGGAAGAAACATTTTCATCCCCCCCTTTAAAAGTGATTTCAATAAGGACTTTTACAAATGTAGTATACAAAATAAGGAAGGGAATAGACTTCTAACAAAGCATTTTTCACCTGAGTTGAGAGCTTTTTACACAAGGCAAAATAAAGGATAAAGCACAAGTGAATGACAAAGCAGCAATAAGTCCCTAGAGCAGGTCTGCATGGTGTGCACTATGGAAGTGATGTGATGTGATACCAGCAAGCATCCATAGCTGGTTAATAATTAGTGGACCTGAGTGTAATTTAATCAAAAAAATAATCTTTACAGAGCTCTAGGACAGCAAGGTAATTAGGAAATTTTAGCTTTAGGGCTACAACAATGTAATGGCACCTCAGTGTAAATATAATTGGAGGCTGAAGTTCTTGTAGTTGAGTCATTGGCCACAGCCTGAGCTTCAATACCCACTTTGGCTCTTTTTCATGTTCAAAAGATGTTTTCTAGGGAAATAACACCAGAAGTCATTTTCTTTTTTCATAGGCTGACAAAATGGTTTGGGTTGGAAGGGACCTTGAAGATCATCTAGTTCCAACCCCTAGCTACATGGACAGGAATACCTCCCAGGCCAGGTTGCTCAAGGCTTCATCCAGTCTGACCATGAAAATCAGAGAGAGATCATCCACAGCCTCCCTGAGCAACATGTTCCAGTGTCTCCCCACCCTCACTGGAAAGAATTTTCCCCTAATCTTCAGTCTAAATCTCCTCTCTTTGAGCTCAATGCCATTGCCCCTCATCACAACAAGCTCTTGTAAAATATTCCTCCCCAGCTTTCTTGTAGTCTCTTCAGGTACTGCAGAGTTGTTCTGGAGCTTTATCTTCTCCAGGCTGAGCAACCCAACTCTCCCAACCTGTTTCCATAGGGAGGATCTCCAGTCCTCTGATCATCTTCTTGGTTGTAGCCAGGTGGGGGTTGGTCTTTTCTGCCAGGCAAGCAGCAACAGAAGATGGGGACACAATCTCAAGTTGTGCCAGGGGAGGTCTAGGCTGGATGTTAGGAGGAAGTTCTTCACAGAGACAGTGATTTGCCATTAGAATGGGCTGCCCAGGGAGGTGGTGGAGTTGCCATCCCTGGAGGTGTTTGGGAAAAGCCTGGATGAGATGGTGCCATGGTCTAGTTGATTGGACCAGGCTGGGTGATAGGTTGGACTGAATGGTCTTGGAGGTCTCTTCCGACATGCTTTATTCAGTTCCATTTTTGTGGTCTCTTGGACCTGCAGTTCTGTAGGTTTTGATGGATGGCTGTCCCCACCTCAGCTGCGTTTGGAGAGGGAGCAGGCAAACAGATAACTCTTTTGCTTCCAAAGCAATTCTCACTGAGTGTTTGTGGCATCAACGTGAATGTCATTTGTGTTTTCCACCCTGCCAACTGTCTCGTACTTATAACAACCCTATCTGTAAGTGATTTTGTAAGGAAAGGAGTCAAGCAGAGTTCAGGATGCAGCTCGGTCAAAAGATGGTGCTAATGCATCTGTGCATTTGGTTAGCCAAAACTGATTAGAGAGAACCTAAAACTTGTGGTGAGGTAAATGTGCTGCCAAGAGAAGCACACATTAAATAACGAGCATTTATATTTACTGTGTGACACTGTGAATGTAAACAATTCAGTGTTTACAGAGAAGATCCAGCTTCTAGAAATGGATTATTAGATATCAGTTGCTTAGTGGCATATTTCAGTGCTAAATAGGATTAATGAAAATAATCCTGCTTAGTAACCTTTACATTTTATAATCATATTGCAGCCTCCTTGCTGGCCTCTCTTCCCATGTCAAGAATTAAAAATAACTGAAGCAGCACAGCAAATACAGGAAACAAATAGAAAGGCTAAAGAGACAGGCTGTGCTTTTTTTGTGTAACCATGCTGGTGTGTTTACTTCAATTTATATCAGGTTAGGTTTAGCTTCTCAAATCTTGACATTTCCTGGAATCATCTTTGAATGACAGTGGTTAAATGTCGGAATGTGTCTTTTGTGGTGATGCCCAAAGGATGGTTGGGCAGGGAGAAAGCAAATAACAGGAATCATAGACTCAACCAGGTTGGAAGAGACCTCCAAGATCAGCCAGTCCAACTGAGCACCCAGCCCTATACAGTCATCTAGATCATGGCACTAAGTGCTTCATCCAGGCTTTTCCCAAACACCTCCAGGGATGGTGATTCCACCACCTCCCTGGGCAGCCCATTCCAATGGCAAATCACTCTGTGAAGAACTTCCTCCTAACATCCAGCCTATACTTCCCCTGGCACAGCTTCAGACTGTGTCCCCTTGTTCTCTTGCTGGTTGCCTGGGAGAAGAGACCAAACCCCACCTGGCTGCAGCCTCCCTTCAGGTAGTTGTAGAAAGCAATGAGGTCTCCCCTGAGCCTCCTCTTCTGCAGGCTAAACAAACCCACCTCCTTCAGCCTCAAAACCCACAAGAATTCTTACAGCCTGCAGGTAAGCAAAAGCTTGCCAGGGGTTTAGAGTCAGAGTTGTTTCCTTGTCTCTTTCTCTAGCATATTTACACCATGACCTTTGAAATGGGGAGGTGGATATGCATGTGTCAAGTGCAGCGTCCCATGGAAAAGGAGAGGAAGTACAACAAATCTTTGTGTTTTCCACCAAGGAAGGCTCTTACAGAGAGATACCCATGAGTAGCTCACTTCATCTGTGAGTTTAGGTGCAACACAGATTTTTGAAGTCCTACCAACCTGCTGACTTCCAAAAGATAGAAGCTTCCCCACAGCACTGGAGAGCTGTCACTTCTTGATAGACTCAAAATTACTGTGAAAGTGAGTTTTTTTTCCTATGTCCTCTAAGAATTCTACTGTCAAAAACTTGAGAAGGAAGTGTTGGTGTAACTTATTTGCTCTGCCACTTCATCTCCCTTCCTTGCATTTTGAAGGTATTCCTGTCAAACAGCAGATCCTTCAAGCTCATAAAATGCCTCTCCAAGTGTACATTTTACTTTGTAATTTTACCAGAATGCACTATATTTAAAGCAGCTTAAGCCATAATCTTGGGGAAATACTGTTCCCTTCTCATGCACTGCACTGAAGTTCTTTATTTCTCTGTCCAGTTCTTGCTTATAATGACCAGGAACTTGTGTAGAGTTTGTGCTGACAGCAAAAATTGATATCTTTAATGGAAGAACAGTTCTTCACCTTCCCTGGAGGTGTTAGGAAAAAAAGCCTGGATGAGGCACTCAGTGCCATGGTCTAATTGATGGGATAGGACTGGGGGATAGGTTGGACTACATGATCTTGGAGGTCTCCTCCAACCTGGCTTATTCTATTCTTTCCTGTTCTGCTGTTGTAGTGGAGGGGTACTTAATTGATGCAAGATTGTATTTTCCCCAAATTAATATTGCTTATTAATTTTGGTATTCAGAACTCTTGCCACCCCTGACCACTCATTTCAATAATAATGTCTTGGTCCAGTCATGGAAACATACAGAGGAGTAACCAGATCTAGTCTCTTCTAACCTGTTTGATTCTATGATTCTAAGGGTGCTGGAGCCCTGGAGCAGTCTGCCCAGAGAGGCTGTAGAGTCTCCTTGTCTGGAGAGATTCCAAACCCACCCAGACCTCGTGATTCTGGGCAAGCTGTTGTGAGCCTGCTTGAGCAGGATGATCTCTAGAGGTCCCTTCTGACTCCTACCACTTCGTGTCTCTGTGAGTTAGGCTTGTGTTCTTTCAGTCCTTTGCTGCAGAGTTGAGCTAACATGAGCATGCTCCTTGCAGCTGGGCTGGAGTTGTAAGCATGTCTTGTTTGTGAGGCTGATCTTCAGTGTTGATAGCACTAGCTGCTGGGGTTTTTGGTGTGTTTTTTCACAGTGTTGCATCGATTGCTAAATGGCATGAGCAGCTTCTTGGCTGTGGTTCCTGTACAACTTTTCTTTGCAAGTAGGGAAAACAAAAGTGGAATCTTCTGATTTCTCACCAGCAGCAGGCATCTGACCCCCAGAGGTGGCCACAAGCTAAATGGAATAAAAAATAACAAGCCACTTCTAAGCATTTTGGCAGTGTTGCTCTGCTTCTGGCTTGGTTATTACTTTGACTGAAAGTTTTAACTAATTGTTGCTTTTTTAGACTTTAGAGCACAAGTCCCGTGAGCAGCAGCAGAGGGAACTGGAGTTACTGGGCTTGGAGGAACAGGCTTCCCAGTGGAGTCACCAGTTCCTGGAGTGGTTTAGATGTACGTGTGGTGATGAGGAATGTGGTTTAGTGATGTGCCTGGCAGTGCTTTGTGGACTTGATGTAAAAAGTCTCATCTAACCAAAATGATTCTGTGATTTTTGTAGAGGGAAGGTGAAAGGGTAGGCAAGTAGTCCTGAATGTTCTTAGCTTTTTTGGGTGCAGGGTGGTTAGATGGGATAGACTGAGCTGTTTAGTCACAGTGCCTGACAGCTTCTCCAAATTCCTGGTCTGCAGTGAGAGCAGAAGTTCTGTCTACTTAGCAAAACAGCTGATTGTTAAATTTGACCTAAAATCAAATCTATCCAAGGTGCCTGTTTTATTTTCTTTCCTGTAAATCTCTGTGTTAAATCAAGCTAACAAAGTTCAGAAGGTGACAACTTTGCACCTTGGATTTTTCCTTCCTTTCTGCAGGTGTGGCCATGATTATTTCTGTTTCATTTACTCTGCAAGCATGTCAATCCTTAAGTGTAACTTGGAGTGATAAATGGCACTAAAAATGCTTCCACAGGTCGCTATCAGGTTTTTTCAGAGAGCACAGAACTCCTTCAATATCTATACCCCTGCCAGTGCTGTTAATGGAAGGAAGACTTTGCAGAGAACAAATGTTTGCTTCTCCTCATTATCCCTCTCCAGGACTTGTTACAGCTGGGCAAAAGAAAAGATATCACATGGCAGAGTTAAAAAATGTGAAGGGTTATCTTTGGCTTTATGACTTGCATGTAAAGAAGTCCAGTAATACTTCTCCTGATTGCAAAAGGTGGAAACTTTTCCTTCTGATTTTCCATAGACCAAGTCAAATGATTACAGTAGGGGGGGGGGAAAACCACCCATAAATTGTTATGAAGTTTGGAAATTGAAAAGGTTCATTTTTTTTTTCTTTACATAGAGGACAATTCATTAGGCTAAGGAAAACATAAACCATGAAGACACTTGACAAAAAACAGTATGCAGTGTTTTCTTATGATGGCATTTCCAGCAGCTGCAAAAACAAAGTCAAAGGATGTGTCAAATTGGAACCAAGAGGTGTTCTTTTGTCCAATGAAATTATGGCTAAATACTTCTACAATTCCCCCTTAGGATATTTGATCCCTTTAAACATTCTCACTTTTAAAAGTAGTATAATTGTCTGAAGAATGTGTTCCTTATGTGTTTTTTTAATTGCTTTGGGCATCTGGCAAGCTTTTGGCAGACACTGGTAAATTTCTCTCATCAGGAATTTTGCAATTTGCCTGAGTTTATGCTGCATGGATACCTATTTAGTTGCATTAATAGAGAGGTAGGAATTGCTCTGGATTTTCCTGTGTGCTGCAGCTCTGCTGACTGCATCATGCTGCTCTGCAGACTGAGCTGAAACAGAAGCAGGTGCTTGGTCTGCTTTGTGCAGATGAAATGTGGGAGTCAGGAAATCCATGTGGGAAAGGAGTAATGCACAGCAAGCCCTTCTCGTTGGCTGAATGTGGTGTTGGCTCCTGTACGTTAGATTGAGTTTAAGCTGATTTAGAAAATTAAAATGGAGACGGTTTGGGCCAAGAGACTTCTGTTCAGAAGTAACTGTAGACTTCACAGGATCACAGGATATTAAAGCTTGGAAGGCACCCAAGGAGATCATCCAGTCCAACTCCCCTGCCAGAGCAGGACCACACAATCTAGCACAGATCACAGAGGAACACATCCAGACAGGCCTTGAAAGTCTCCAGGGAAGGAGACTCCACAACCTCTCTGGGGAGCCTGTTCCAGTGCTCTGTGACCCTTACAGGAAAGAAGTTCCCCTTGTGTTGAGGTGGAACCTCCTGTGCTGCAACTTAAATTGCTGCTTGTTCTATCTCAGGGAGCAAGTGAGCAGAGCCTGTCCCCACTGCCTCCTGTGCAGCCCTCAGGTGTTTGCAAATGTTCATTAAATACCAAATACCCTTCTTAGTCTTCTCTTCTCCAGACTAAAAAGCCCCAGGTCCCTCAGCCTCTCCTCATCAGCAATGCCCTCGGGTCCCCTAAACATTTTCCTAGCCCTCCACTGGACCCTCTCCAGCAGATCCCTGTCCCTCTGTAACTGGGGAGCCCAAAACTGAACACACTATTCAAGATGAGATCTCAGCAGGGCAGAGTAGAGGGGAAGGAGACTCTCCCTTAATCTGCTCAACACACTCTTCCTAATACACCCCAACATCCCATTGGCCTTGGCCACAAGGACACATTGCTGTGCCATGGGTAACTTGTTAGCCACCAGCACTCCCAGGTCCCTCTCTGCAGGATTGCTCTCCAGCAGAGCTGATCTAGACCCTTACCTGTGACCATACATCTGGTGTCCTTGAGGTTTTTATCTCTTAAGGTTGGAGTGTAAATGTGTGTACTAGGTGAATGGGATGGAATAGTAACTAAGAGGTGTTAGGAAAGATGTAGACTGGATATCAAGATGAAATTCCATATGGCAAGGGTGGTGAGACACTGGAACAGGCTGCCCAGGAAGGATGAGGCCTTGAGCAGCCTGGTCTAGTAGAAGGTGTTCTTTCCCATAGCAGGGCTAGATGATCTTTAATGTCCTTCCCAACTCAAACCAAGCTGTGATTCCACAGTGAAAATGATGTCTTAGGTGATCCTGCCTTAGCAGGGGTTTGGACAAGATGCTCTTCAGAGGGCCCTGCCAACCCCCATCATTCTGTGATTTTGTGACATACTGGCATTTTAATGAAGTCTAAATATTTCCCTTTCTTCTGAGTTAGTATTGCATACAATACTGTATTGCTCACATTTTGCTGCTGTTCTGATTGCTGATGTCTCTGATAGAGGAAAACTGGCTGCTATGGGTACCCGGTAACTGTGGATATGTGATCACCTCGAATAGAATCAACACCTTCCAGCTGACTGTAGCTGCCAAAGAGCAGCATTTACATTTCTGATCATTACATGGTTTATGTAATCCTTAAAAATGGCATGCAGCTCTCCTGATGGAGTATGGGAATGAAGGAATCACAGAATGGTGAAGGTTGGAAGGGACTGTCAGAGATTGAGTTGAACTCCCCCTGCCAGAGCACAATCACCTAGGGCAGGTCACACAGGAATGGCTTTTGAAAGTCTCCAGAGAAGGAGACTCCACAACCTCTCTGGGCAGCCTGCTCAAGGCCTCTTTTCTGATCCACAGCTCTCACCCATCTATTATCCATCCATTAGGAGAGCTGTGACATGCAATCTGTTCTCTCATATGGAGGTTAGCTGATGACTTCATATCTGAGCTTGTTTTCATCTTCTTCTACCTAAGTAGTGTTCTGCTCTGTTATTCCAAAGATGCTATAGCTCAGTGACCACACATTGAGCTGCAGTTCCTCCTGTTGACTTCCCAGGTTTTGTGCATTGTGGGCACAAAGGGCTAGTGACACTGCCCTGCTCTGTAAACGCTGAAGTTTTGGTCCTTTTGCTCTGCATCTTTTTGATATGGGATGGCTTAAGCTGCATGCTGCTTCTGTAAGGGTTGTTTAGTCTGGGGAAGAGGAGGCTCGGGGTGACCTCATTGCTGAAGGGAGGTCATAGCCAGGTGGGGGTTGGTCTCTTCTGCAAGGCAACCAGCAACAGAACAAGGGGACACAGTCTCAAGTTGTGCTGGGGAAGGCCTAGGCTGGATGTTCAGAGGAAGTTCTTGCCAGAGAGAGTGATTGGCATTGGAATGGGCTGGCCAGGGAGGTGGTGGAGTCACCATCCCTGGAGGTGTTTGGGAAAAGCCTGGATGAGGCACTTACTGCTGAGGTCTAGTTGATTGGAGAGGGCTGGGTGATAGGTTGGCCTGGATGATCTTGGAGGTATCTTCCAACCTGGTTGATTCTACGATTCTGTTCTGTGATTCTGCAGAGTAATATGCATGGAGTCATAGAATTGTTTGGATGGGAAAAGATTGGTGAAATAGAGTCCAACCATCAGTCCAGCACTGCCATGTAACCACTAAACCATGCCCTTCAGCACCACATCAACACTGCTCTGAAACCTCTCCAGGGATGGAGACTCCACCTCTGCCCTGGGCAGCCTGTTCTTGGAGGTGACAACCTTTTGGGGAAGAAATTCCGCTTATATGTCTAAATTAAACCTCCCCTGGCTGCAACTTGATATACACTATCTGTATCCATGCTTGTGAGGGACAGCCAGCTTGTAGCATGATGTGGTTATTGGCTGCTGAGCTCAGTAAAAATACAAAATGAAGCAACAATTGAGACTTATTAAATAATTACCTTACAAAAGCTGATTGAAAAGGAGCTGCAATAATGAAAGAGCTGAAAGAAGACAAATTGCTTGGTGCTGGGACAACTGAAAATGTAGCTGCAGGCAAAATTGTCGATGAGCTTAAAAGCTAAAATTTTAATGTTTGCTCTGAATGAATGAATTTTTCTGCATGCCTGACTTCCTAATCAAATGGCATCAGATTGTCACTTGCATGTAGCTTCATTTGCTAAGGCAGCCCAAACACTTGGTGCACTGCTGTTGATCAGACATAACTGAGTGACGCTCTAGTGCCCTTCTGAGGCTTTCCAGTTGGAGTGCTACACTGACTGGGATGATCTGAGCCCCTCTTGCTGGATGAGTCTGTGTGCAACTGGGCTACTTTCAATTACAGAATATTGAAAGCTTTGAATTCTTGCTCCAGAGTAGTTATTAACATTGGTATCACACTGTGATAAAACCACATTTTTAATCTTACAGTACTTAAGGTACATAAAGCATTGCTGCTCTTTGAGATTTACTGGCTTCCCACTGCTCAAGTTCACTTTGTCAGCAGTTGAGGAAAGTCAGCTTTGAGTTTGTGGGGGAAGTGGAGAGAACTGGAAGGAGTGATTGTTGTTCAAAGGATTTCTGTTGGCGAGTGGAAAATTACAGAGCAAGGACAAATTGCCTGCTTTGTTTAATTACAAGAAAAAATGGGGCAAAAAGGCAAAGCATCTTCTGCCTCTCAAATCTCAACAATATATGGGAATTACAAAACAGTGGTAGTAGTTAAGAAAATATTTAATCTTATCTTTTCACCAGCTAGTTATCTTAGGTTCATCTGAATGGTATATAGATCTTAACTGCAAATTATTTCTGAGCAAATACAGGAAGAGAAGTTGTACTTGAGATCAAGAATGTTACACTCTGGAAATGGGAGAGATGAGATAGAATCACAGAATCAAGCACTGTCCCTGGAGGTCTTCAAGAAAAGACTGGATGAGGCACTTAGTGCCATGGTCTAGTTGATTGGTTAGGGCTGGGTGCTAGGTTGGACTGGATGATCTTGGAGGTCTCTTCCAACCTGGTTGATTCTATGGAAAAAAAAAAGAGACCTTCAAGATCATCCAGTCCAACCTAGCACCCAGTCCTAGCCAGTCATCTAGACCATGGCACTAAGTGCCTCAGCCAGCCTTTTCTTCAACACCTCCAGGGATGGCGACTCCACCACCTCCCTGGGCAGCCCATTCCAATGCCAATCACTCTCTCTGCCAACAACTTCCTCCTAATATCCAGCCTATACTTCCCCCAGCACAGCTTGAGACTGTGTCCCCTTGTTCTATTGTTCTATGTCACTTCCAACCTAAACCATTCTATGACTCTCTTTGATTTGTTTTAAGCAAACTTTTCCTCAACAAGCTGTTGACATAGGAACAAGCTTTGCTTGTCTTTGGAGAAGGAGCCACAGTTTGGCAGATGGGCTGCCAGCTCCTTTCTCATTCCCAAATGCTTCTGTGGCTGTACCTGCAGTGTGTCACACTATGATGCATGTGCAAATTGTCTGTGAAGCATTCAGTCTGATCTCCAGCAGTGTCAGAAAGCGGGTTGGTGCGTTGATTTATCTGGCAGCACGTACCTGGAAGGATGGCTAGTCAGGTAGAAATGTCTGCCACGCTTTTCTCTGATAATATTTAGATAAATGAAACTTGGAGGGGAAACTGAAGAGGCTCATTCTGTTCTTTGGTGAGAAATGACAATCTGCTAGAAACTTCCCCTTTGAAAAATGCAGAGTAACATCAGAAACAAAAAAAGGAGGTTTTTTGATGACCACAGCATGACTCCAGGCCTTATTTTCACTAAGAGATAATATATCCACAATGTTCCCTTGTCTTTCCTTAGAGGGAGTTCCAAAGAGGCCTGGGAAAGACTCTCATTGCCTGTTAGCTCTAATTTCAGTGCTCTGCTGAAATTATACTGAGCTGCTGTTTCTGTTTAGGACCTTTGAATATCCAGCTTGAGAGTGCTGTGGGCAATGTGTTTGGAGATGAGAGCAGGAGATCTGCAACTCTGTAGCCTAACACCTTGTTACCCTGAATCATGTTGAGAGAAAGTGGGAGAAGTTCATCTGTATTTGTGTTCACCATCCTAACACAACATCATAGAATGTTAGGGGTTGGGAGGGACTTTGAAAGGTCATTGAGTCCAACACCCCTGCCAATGCAGGATTACTTAGAATCATAGAATCAGCCAGGTTGGAAGAGACCTCCAAGATCATCCAGTCCAACCTAGCATCCAGCCCTGTCCAATCCACTAGACCATGGCACTAAGTGCCTCAGGCTTTTCTTGAACACCTCGAGGAATAGAGACTTCACCACACTCCTGGACAGCCCATTCCAATGCCAATCACTCTCTCTGGGAAGAACTTCCTCCTAACATCCAGCTTATGCTTCCCCTGGCACAACTTGAGACTGTGTCCCCATCTTCTGTTGCTGGTTGCCTGGCAGAAGAGACCAACCCCACCTGGCTACAGCCTCCCTTCAGGCAGTTGTAGACAGCAAGGAGGCCCCCACAAGCCTCCTCCAGGCTAAACAACCCCAGCTCCCTCAGCCTCTCCTTATAAGGTTTGTGTTTCAGGCCCCTCACCAGCCTTGTTGCCCTTCTCTGGACACCTTCCAGCACCTCAACATCTCTCTTGAATTGAGGAGCCCAGAACTGGACACAGCACTCCAGATGTGGCCTGACCAGTGCTGAGTACAGGGGAAGAATAACCTCCCTTGTCCTCCTGGCCACACTGTTCCTGATCCAGGCCAGGATGCCATTGGCTCTCTTGGCCACCTGGGCACACTTCAGCTACTGTCTACCAGTACCCCCAGGTCCCTTTCTTCCTGGTTGCTCTCAGCCACTCTGTCCCCAGCCTGTAGCACTGCTTGGGGTTGTTGTGGCCAAAGTGCAGAACTCTGCACTTAGTCTTGTTCAATCTCATCCCATTGGCCTCTCCCCACCCATCCAGCCTGTCCAGGTCCCTCTGCAGGGCTCTTCTACCTTCCAACAGCTCAACACCTGCTCCTAGTTTGGTGTCATCTGCAAACTTACTGATGCAGGACTCAATCCCCTTGTCCAGATCATCAATAAAGCTACTGAACAGGACTGGGCTCAGCAGTGATACCTGGGGGACACCACTAGTGACAGCTGCCTGTGTGACCTGGCCTTGAACACATCCAGCGAGGGGGCATCTAAAACCTGTTCCATTGTCTCACCACCCTTACTGTAAAAGTCTTTCTAATTTCCTGTCTAAATCTGTTTTCCTCAAGCATCATTCCATTCACTGCAAGCTCTTAGAAGTCCCTACCTGGCTTTCCTGTAACCCCCTTCAGGGGCTGGAAGGCTGTGCTGGGATCTCCCTTCTTCAGCCTTCTCTTACCTAGGCTGAACAGCCTGTACTCTTTCAGCCTGTCTTCATCACGGAGGTTCTCCACCCCTCTGATCATCATTGTGGCCTCCTCTGGACTTGTTCCAGCAGTTCCATGTCCCTCTTATGCTGGGGGCCTCAGAACTGGGTACAGTGCTTTGTGTGGGGTCTCAGCAATGCAGAAGGGCAGAATTCCCTCCCTGTCCTGTTGCTGTCACTGCTTTGAGTGCAGCCCAGCACACAGCTGCCTTCTGAGCTGCCAGCAACTGTTGCTGACTTGTGGTTTGTCATCAGCTGATACCTCTAGGTCCTTCTCCTCAGCACTGCTCTTGAGCCACTCTTCACCCAGCCTATATTTGTACTTGGGACTTTGTTTTCCATACATTAAGTTGGTATTTGCATGTTTGCAACCATGAGCTCAACCTACTACTTTGAGTCTTTAACCTGGGAATTAAAATACACATTTGAGCAGACACATATGTGTATTTGGGTTCTTCAGCTGGGATATACTCAGTGAGTGAATCCAGAGCCACCTAACAGTGTAGCTTTTTAAAGGAGTGCCAGACTTGGTCTGGACCTGTGTGGGATTTTGTGTTGTTGTTTTTCTTTTAAAGCTACCAGTACATTATGTTGCTATGGCTACTCCATCACAAAACTCCTGTTACCAGCATATTAGTGTGCTTTAAACTCAGCATTTCTTCCCTCTTATTTGAAATTCTAGTGCATTTTTCCCTGCTGTGGGATATTGTTGGAAGAGGTTTGCATTAGGGAGGGAGGGCTGCAAGACCTCTTAGAGTAACAGATGAAGATTTTACCATTTACCTGTCGACTTTATGCCTTTAATGGATTTTATTCACTGTGATGAGTGGCAGGAAGGAATGAGCATTTGTGCCCTGATGTTTCAATTCACACTCTGGTGTTACTGGTAAATTGAGCTGGTATGGCTGAGGTGCCAGGTACAGGTTCTTCCAAGATCATTATGAGCTTCTGGACTATAAAAGGTGCTGAAGATAAAAACTATGCTGTATGATAGACAAGGCACAAGTTCTCAAACATTTTTTTGTGTTCAAATAATACCCTGGACATCTAATGCTCCAGAAATAGTTTCTCAGAGTTGCCAGTGCTAGCTGCCCTGGCATCAGCCAGCAGCAGGTCTTTGTCTTGGTGCACGATTACCACTAATAGTCAATGCACTCTGAAGGTCTGCCAAGAGGTAGAAAAGGTGAGGGAGAAGGGATGCTTAGCAGGGTGGTCTGCACTGTGATCATGCTGAGAGAGCAGCTGCAGAAAACCTCCCACCTGGTGACAAAACCCAAGAGTCCTTGAGTGCTGCAGTTTCATAGAATCATTAGATAGTTAATGTTGGAAATCAGCTCTACTATCATGTAACTACATCCAACTCACTACCACCACGCCCACTCAACTATGTCCCAAAGTCCCATGTCTGCAGGTTCTTTGAACACTTCCTTATACTTTTTGCCTTTTTTACTCCCAGTGATGACTGGATACAGTTTCAGTCTCAGATGCTAAGATATTGGAATGTGTCCGGAGAAGGGTGACAAAGCTGGTGAGGGGCCTGGAGCACAGCCCTGTGAAGTGAGGCTGAGGGAGCTGGGGGTGTGCAGCCTGGAGAAGAGGAGGCTCAGGGGTGACCTCATTGCTGTCTACAACTACCTGAAGGGAGGCTGTAGCAGGGTGGAGGTTGGTCTCTTCTGCCAGGCAAGCAGCAACAGAGCAGGGGGACAGAGTCTGAAGTTGTGCCAGGGGAGGTCTAGGCTGGATGTTAGGAGGAAGTTGTTGGCAGAGAGTGATTGGCATTGGAGTGGGCTGGCCAGGGAGGTGGAGTCACCATCCCTGAAGGTATTGAAGAAAAGAGTGTCTGAGGCATTTAGTGCCATGGTCTAGTCTTAAGGCTGGATGCTAGGTTGGACTGGATGATCTTGGAGGTCTCTTCCAACCTGGTTGATTCTGTGATGATTCCTCTTTGTAGGTCTTTAAGGAAACCAGTGGTTCAGAGCAAAGCCCTGTCCTGACTTTATTCTGAAATAGAAGTAGCAATGATATGAGGAATTTGGTTTATTTTTTTGTTTCATTTACTGCTGTGTTGTCCCAACCAATTATTTTTTACCCATGCTCAGGGCAAAAGCCTTCATGCCAGTAAATCATAGAGTGCTTTCTTTGTTACAAGAGCCCTCTGTGAGAGGTTCCTGTCACTGACACTGGCAGTCCTTAGCGGAGCTCACAGCATATGTCTAGCTTACAGAAGACCCCTGCAGTGGATTCAAAGGATGATTTCCCCCTGCCCTCTCTGTATGAAGGTGGGATCTCCTCTTCCATCTTACCAGACATCAGTTTAACAAGACAACTGCACTAGAGATCACCCTCAAAGGGAGCTTGCTCTCTTCCTCTTCTCCCAACAGGAAGAAGGTTAATGAGCTCTTGTGCTAACCGCTCAAATGCTCTCAAAACCTGCCAAAGTACTCCTAAAGCTGTGGGAAAGGGTTGGCTCCTTGGCAGTTCAGAGTCAGGCATCTTCAGTGAAGTAAAAGCTCTCAAAACTCTTGAGGGAGGAAGGATTTGGGGTAGAAACAGACACGTTGGCTTTAAAAGATTGGAGTTTCTTCTTGGCTGCCTAAAGTCTGCCTGAGCCCCAGGCACAGAAGAGCTGATCTGCCAGGTTTGTGGATCCTATGGGCAGCAAGTGCTGCTTTCACATTCTTTATTCCACCTCTGACTCCAGGTGGGTAGATTTGAGGCTCATTCATCTCTTTTGGTATTTTTTCTTAAATCCTTGGCTCCTGGCTCTGAGTGTGTGTTGTGCTCCTGACTGAGTGCAGCTTCTTTTTTCTTCTAATGTACCACCTTTAGAGAAGCTGAAAGTACCTGGAGAGAGTTCTGAACCCAGTCATTGCAGAGTACTGAGCTCCTCAGCTTTCCTTTAAGGGAGTGAAAGCTGTTGTTGGGTTAAAATCGAGGGATGCGAATCTCTTTGTCTCAGTAAATTATTCTTGTCAGTGTCTCTTCCACATTTGTATTTCTTTGGAACTTGCTAAAACACATCTGAGAAGGGAATATAGAGGGGAAAGTAGCACATCTCAAGTTGTGGCAAATGCTGCTGTTTATAGTCTACATCAAGCAAGACAGCAAATGAATTTGTGTTCCTCACATCAGGGATACTTTAGGTGACTCTGCTTTATCACAGCACACCTTTGAGGAATGAACTGTGCAGCCTCATTTCCTAATGTTCTTTTTCTAGTTTTGAAAACAAGGACTTTAAATGCATGATCTCTATCTACAAAGTAAGACATGGGCTGGCCATTAACCTGGCTGGCCTTGTGTTTGCAGTGTGGAAAGCATGGATTGCCTTCATGTCTGCCACAAACCTGGTGCAACCTTTGATGAAACAGTAAATTATCCTGTCTTTTGTCTCCCCTGTTTTATAACAGCTCTAAAACTCTCATGAAATCTATTTCTTGCTGGTTTAAGTTTAATTGAGGTGTTTGTGGTTTTCCAAAGCAGGTCAGAATGTGCACCATTGCCTATTTTACTGTACTTACCTAGCATAGAGTTATAGAATCAACCAGGTTGGAAGAGACCTCCAAGATCAAGTAGTCCAATCTATCACCCATCCCTATCCAATCAATTAGACCATGGCAGTAAGTGCCTCACCCAGTCTTTTCTTGAACACCTCATCATATGCCCATGGCTCAAAGCAGTCTATTAGAGTTGGTATATTTCCCTTGGTATGGTGATACAGGTGCAGTCATAGGAGCATATTTCAGGGCAAAAGACAGGAGCCTGCAAAAGCTTAACAAATTCTGCTCTTCTTTTTTTCTAAATCTGGTCCATAGGAACCATGCATAGAAAGGGCACAAATAAAAACAAAGCCAAGAGCTGGCCCCTGCACTTAAGTCACAAGTCCATGTAATGGTCTAGGCTTGGGGAAGAGTGGTTGGAAAGCTGCCCAACAGAAGCAGACCAGGGAGCATTGCCTGATCATTGACTAAATATGAGCCACCAGTGTGCCCAAGAAGGCAAACAGCATCCTGGCCAGGATCAGCAGTGGTGTGGCCAGCAAGAGCAGAGCAGTGATTGTGTCCCCATACTAGGCACTGGTGAGGCTGCACTTTGAATACTAGGTTCAGTTTTGGGCCTCTCACTCAAAAAATGGCATTAAGGTGCTGGAGTGAGTCCAGAGGAAGGCAATAAAGCTGGTGAAGGGACTACAGAACAGGTTTGGTCAGGAGTGGCTGAGGGAACTGAGGTTATTCACAGAGAGAAGAGGGTCTCTAGAGCTCCCTGAAAGGAGGTTGGAGCAAGGTGGGGGTTTGTCTCTTCTCTTAGGTAACAAGAGATAGGATGATGGGAAACAGCCTCAAATTGTGCCAGGGAAGGTTTCAGTTGTATGTGAACAACAATTTACTCCCCTCAAAGGGTTGCCAAAACCTGACCCAAGCTGCCCAGGGCAGTGGTGGAGTCCCCATCCCTAAAAGGATTTTAAAGTTATATAGATGTGTTGAGGGATATGGTTAAAAGGTGACCTGACAGTGCTGGGTAAGTGATTGGATTGGATGATAGGGAAGTTTTCAGTTGTACATGAACAACAATTTACTCCCCAGAAAGGGTTGCCAAACCCTGGCCCAATCTGTCCATGGCAGTAGTGGAGTCCCCATCCCTGGAAGGATTTACAAGTTGCATAGGTGTGGTGCTGAGGGACATGGTTTAGTGGTGGCGCAGGTTAGCGGTTGGATTGGATATGAAAAGTGTCTTCCAAGGAAAAGAAAGATTCTATGGTTTTAACACATGAAGTATGGGCCTGGTACTTTGAAGGTCACAGATGTTCACAGAATTGGTTTTGTAATGGAAATTCCTCTTTATGTATTTATTTAGAAACATAGAATCAGTCAAGGTTGGAAGGGACCACAAGGATCATATAGTTCCAACCCCCCTGCCATGGGCAGGGACACCCTACCCTAGATCAGCCTGGACACAGCCTCTTCCAGCCTGGCCTTAAACACCTCCAGGGATGGGGCCTCAACCACCTCCCTGGGCAACCCATTCCAGCCTCTCATCTCTCTCATGCTGAAAAACTTCCTACTAATCTCCAGCTTTGCTCCATTCTCCCTAGTTCTCTCACTCCCTGAGAGCCTAAAAAGTCCCTGCCCAGCTTTTTTTGTAGGCCCCCTTCAGATCCTGGAAGGCTGCAAGAAGGTCACTTCTTCAGACTGAACAGCCCCAACTCTTTCAGTCTGTCCTGATAGGAGAGCTGCTCCAGCCCTCTGAGCATCCTCATGGCCTTTCTCTGGACATGCTCCAGCATCTCCACATCCTTCTTGTAATGAGGGCTCCAAAACTGGATGCAGTACTCCAGGTCGGGTCTCAGCAGAGTAGAGGGGGAGAATCACCTCCCTTGACCTGCTGGCCACACTTCTCCTGGTTGACTGTCTGGGCTGCATGTGCACACTGCTGGCTCATGTTGAGTCCTGAAGTAAATTAAGGACTTAATTTTAACAGTTATTATTTTTAACTTGCATGCAGACAGTGCTCCTTCTGCTCTTCTCCAGTCTTTGAGAACTGTGCTACATCAACCTGATCTAGCTCATTTAATCTTCAGTGGGGGACTTTGGAAACTTGAAGAAAATAAATTGCGTGATTGTTAGTCTCTTGCAGCCTTTTATATTCATTGGAAGAGAGCCCTAAATTTGGCTTAAAATGAGACAAGAAGGATTCTGTAAAGAAAGGAAAGAACTGTGTGCTTCAATCATTTGAAATTGCTGCAGGACTGAAGGCAGCTCCTGGCTTCTTTTATTTGTAAATGATATGCATTTGTAATGTTTTATTGCATAATTCAGACTTATTGAAGCATCCTTTGGAGATGTCACTTAAAAGAAGGGAGCAGGAGGGACGAAGAACAAAAAGACCTCCTGCCTCAAGGCTCTCCCTGACTCCAAGTCCCATTACTGACATTAAATCCTAACTCCCTAGCATTTATCTTGTAAAATGTCTCCTATTTTTCTAAAATGATTAGGCTGACCACAGAAATGGAGATGTATTTTATAGGATGATACCTTGTGAAATTAAGGTTGACAGGTGATAGGCTTTCCCTTTAAAAGCACTTGAGAGAGAAGAGTAATCAATGGATAAAGTCATAGGAAAATGTTAGCATAAGAATGAGTGGTTTCAAATAGCCTGCTCATAAATTCAGGCTGGACTTCAGAAGTTTGCTCACAGATAGAGGAAATGAGGTTCTGGAATGACTTTCCAATACTAATGGAAAAAGCAATCAGGTGAATTGTAGAAGATAAAATAACATTTCTGCAGGTGTATCTGGTATAACTTTGAACCTCAGTCACTGCTCAGGAAGGTCCTCACAAGAACTCTGTTTCTGCCCTGACAGAGCTCCCCAGATGGACAGGACTGAGGCCTTGTTGGCAACAGGGTATCCTCCAAAGACTTTAAACTCGATTTTTAGAACAGAGAGAGAAATGACCTTCTCTTGAGTATTTAGGAATCTCTGTGGCTAAACAGTGAGTTGAAGTGGTCCTGGATGGCTTCCAGATGCCTTCTAGTTGCTCTCTCAATCCCCACTCCTCAACAGATTAAAACTATTGAGATGGGGAGAGACTGAGATCATCATGGCAACTACAGCTCACAATTCCACCACAACTGATAAGCTACTCCCACTAAACCACATCCCTCAGCACCACATCCATTTCTCTTTTAAATTGCTCTAAGGATGGTGACTCCACCCCCTCCCTGGGCAGCCTGTTTCAGTTCCTGGAAACCTTTTGTGTGAAGATGTTTTTCACAGCAGCCAACCTGAACCTCTCCTGCCACAGCTTGAGGCCATTTACTCTTGTCCTGTCACATTTTGCATGTGAGAAGAGACCAAACTCCACCTCGCTCCAACCTCTTTTGATGTAATTGTAGATGGTGATGAGGTCTCTCCTCAGCACCCTCTTTGCTAGACTAATCAAGCCCTTCCTCACAGGACTTGTGTTCAAGGCCCTTCACCTGTTTTGTTGCCTTTCTCTGGACTCAAGCACCTTAATGTCCTTCTTGTAGTGAGAGGCCGAAAACTGAACACAGTATTTGAAGTGTAGCCTCAGCAATGCCGGGTACAGGGGAACAATCACATCCCTAGACTTGCTAGTCACACTATTCCTGATGCCAACCAGGATGCTGTTGGTCTTCTTGGCCACCTAAACACACTGCTATCTGATTCAACTGGCAAGTAACATCTACAGATCCTTCTCTGCCTACCATCTCTCCAGACATTCTGCCCCAAGCCTGGAGCATTGCAGGGTGTTGTTGTGGCTGAAGCACAGCACTTGGCACTCGATTTCATTGAATCTCATACTGATCATGGGGAGAAAATTAGATTTAGAGCAGGAGTAGACACCTGGTTACCATTCCAGGCAAAAGAGATTTGACTTGGAGTGAGTTAATAATTAAAGATAGAGATTAGGTGAAATCATAGAATCCACCAGGTTGGAAGATATTTCCAAGCTCATACAGTCCAACTTATCACCCGTCCCTGTCCAATCAACCAGACCATGGCACTAAGTGCCTCATTGAGTCTCTTGAACATCACCAGGGATGGTGACTCCACCACTTCCCTGGGAAGCCTGTTCCAATGCCAATCACTCTCTCTGGGAAGGACTTCCTCCTAACATCCAGCCTAGACCTCCCCCAGCACAACTTGAGACTATGTCCCCTTGTTCTGTTGCTGCTTGCCTGGCAGAAGAGACCAATCCCACCTGGCTACAGCCTCCCTTCAGGTGGTTGTAGCCAACAATGAGGTCACCCCTGAGCCTTCTCTTCTCCAGGCTGCACACCCCCAGCTCCCTCAGCCTCTCTTCACAGGGAGTGTTCCAGGCCCCTCACCAGCTTTGTTGCCCTTCTCTGGGCATGTTCCAGCACCTCAACATCTCTCTTGAATTGAGGAGCCCAGAATTGGACACAGGACTCAAGATGTGGCCTGAGCAGTGCTGAGTACAGGGAAAGAGCAGCCTCCCTTGTCCTCCTGGCCACCCTGCTCCTGAGCCAGGCCAGGATATGATCATTCCTGATACTTTAGCATGCCTCTTTGACCCCCTTGCCATAACTTAGAAATAAAATCATATACAAAAAAGAAAAGCTTAGTAGACCTTTACACTGGATTAGTGCTGGCTGCTCCATTTCAAATCAACTTCATCTTGCCAGGACCCAGCCAAGTCAAAGAGGTCATTGCCAGTAGGGTGTTACTCTGCTAGTCAATCCCTGACCTCTCTGATGGTGATGAGATGTTGGTGTGCAGGATCCTCTTACTCTACCTAGTTTCAGGAGCATCCCCTTAAGCTGCAATGATTGGAACAGGCTAACTCAGTGGCATCATTTATGTGCAGATGAAGAAGATTGGAGGTCATTTGTTGATTCTTCTGCAACTGAGCCTTGAAGTGTGGGAAAAATACTTTAGCTTTAAGCCTTTCTAACATTCTTCACAGCCAACTTCACAAAAGGCCTCAGAGATGTAAGCAGCAGCATTCCCACTGTATGCATAAAAATAAACCTTGCTAGCTTGTTTGGAACAAATTTTCTAATTAATGGCTTCCTGATATTTTTTCCCCCTTAGAAGTTGTGCAGTTCCTGCAGATAATAGCACTTTTTGTTGTCATTTCTCTGGTCTGGGTTGCTTTTCCCTAGTGAGCATCTCTCTTGATTTCACTCTAGGCAGTTAGGGAGAACAATGGGGAGGAGATAAATGGAAGCATATGGGAAATATTCATTAAAAATACAGGTCTTTGCCTTGCTTGCCACAGAGGAGCAGGATGTAAGAAAGCTTTCCCTCAGCTTCTTTTCTCACAGCCTATTAACAACCCTTTCTTTATTTCTTCTTCTTTTTTTTTTAAACTTTGTATTTCTTTCCAAAAAGTCATCAATGTCTTTAAGGAGTGCAAACATTCTCTGTTAAAGGTCACACCACTCCTGGATTGACTTGACTGTTGATTGCATTTGAGCTAGTGCTTTTATTTTAATTCCTTTTGGTTTTGATTAAGCAATGCTTTTTTTGAGTAAAAACAGTCCATAGGATCATGGAATCAGGGTTGGAAGGGTCCACAAGGATCACCTAGTTCCACCCCACCCTGCCTTGGGCAGGGACGCCCTATCCTAGATCAGGCTGGCCAGAGCCCCATTCAGCCTGGCCTTAAACACCTCCCTGGGCAACCTATTCCAGGCTCTCACCACTCATGCTGAGCAACTTCCTCCTCATGTCCACTCTGAATCTCCCCACCTCCAGCTTTGCTCCATTTCCCCATGTCCTGTCACTGCCTGAGAGCCTAAAAAGTCCCTTCCCAGCTTTTTTGTAGGCTCCCTTCAGATACAGGAAAGCCACAAGAAGGTCACCTGGGAGCCTCCTCTTCTGCAGACTGAACAGCCCCAACTCTTTCACTCTGTCCTCATAGAGCTGCTCCAGCCCTCTGATCATCCTCATGGCCCTTCTCTAGACACAATCCATCATGTCCACATCCTGCTTTTAATGGAGGCTCCAGAACTGGATGCAGTACTCCAGGTTGGGTCTCAGCAGAGCAGAAGGGAAGAATCACCTCCCTTGACCTGCTGGCCACACTTCTGCTGCAGCCCAGGCTCTGGTTGCCTGTCTGGGCTGCAAGTGTACACTGCTGGCTCATGTTGAGCTTCTTGTCCACCAAATAAAGAGGCACAGATATCTTATTTCTCTTCATTATATTTTCAGTGTCAACAAGAATCAGACATAGTGAAATACAACTTGGACTTGATAGAGCTATTGCAAAAAAAAAAATTCCTTCATAAATACAGTGTGTACAATTTTTACTACCAGGCTAAAATTGTTTTCTGTCTTTGCCTTGTGGTTCTTGGTGCTGATCAATATCTAAAGGGCAGAGGGCAAGAGGATGGGGCTAGACTGATGTTGGTGGTGCCCAGTGACAGGAAAAGGGGCAGCAGGCACAAACTGGAACCCAGGAGGTTCCACCTGAACATGAGAAGAAGCTTCTTTGCTGTGAGGGTGCTAGATTCCTGGAACAGGCTGCCCAGAGAGGTTGCAAAATCTTCTTTGCAGTCTTTGAAGACCCATCTGGATGCATTCCTCTATGACCTGCCCTAGGTGATTCCGATTTGGCAGAGGGGTTGGACTCAATGATCCCTGGAGGTCTTTTTCAGCCTCTAACATTCTGTGATTCTATGGGTCTTTTATTCTATGATTCATTATATTGTGTTGTGTTATGTTTAGTATTGGGTGGTCAGTCTCTTCTGTCTAGTATCAGGTGATAGGACAAGAGGAAATGACCTGAAATTGCACCAAGGAAGGTTTAGGTTGGATGTTCAGAAAAATATTTGCTGCAAGAGTGGTCAGGGATTGGAACAGGCAGACCAAGGAAGTGGTGGAGTCACCATCCCTGGAGGTATTGAAGAAACTGGTGGGACATGGTTTAATGGCCAAGGTGGTGCTAGGTTGAAGGTTGGACTTGATGATCTCCAACCAAAATAACTCTATGATTCTGTGGTTCTTACTCGGGGCAATGTCACAAGAGAGATTATTCCTTCTTCAAGCCATGTGCCACATTAAAACAGGGACCTACCTCACCAGAAGAGTTTAAATTAAACACAGTGGTGTTGCACACTTCAAAGCTGTCACTAGAACATGCCAAAAGGCACAGGGCTGGGATATTGGGCAACAAGCCAATGCTGAAAGTCCCCTTGCTTTCATGGGAGGATTTAGTTTTCATTCTGTGAAAAAGTGTTTTATTCTGCCTGCATGGGATGTCTGTCTGTGAGAGGGAAAGATGAAACTGAGTGTCTGAGGGTGGTAATCAACAAAATCTCTGGTTTGGAAGGGAAAAGGAGGTTCCTGCTGATAAGAAAGGCGCTGTTTGATTCTAATCTTTATCACCTGTTGAACAATTATTGATGACTTCAATTAATAAGGCTTTGTTTTCATGCCATGTAAAGGAATAATCAGCTCTGCATTAAGCTACATGTGAAAAGTCTGTCTTTATTTGCATGCTAATGAAGTGGTACCCAAGGTGTTAGAAGTACAATCAATAGGCTAATGAGATTTTATGCAAACCATCTGAAGTAACAACCTGGTCTCACCCTTAGATAAAAGGATTTGTCTGAGATAGAAAAATACTTCAAAGTTATTGTGTTGGGTTTTTTATTATTAGTGTTTTTTTTGCTGAAAAAAAATGATTCCAATCTACCTGTGCACAGTAGTAAATAAAAGCCTCAACTGGATGATTCTTACAAGAAAGGGAATAGTTATGAATATCAGTTTCATTCTTTTGGCTCTAGAGTCATAGAATCAACCAGGTTGGAAGAGACCTCCAAGATCATCAAGTCCAACCTATCGCCCTGCCCAGTCAACTAGACCATGGCACTAAGTGCCTTATCCAGGCATTTCTTGAACACTTCCAGGAATAGAGACTCCACCACACTCCTGGGCAGCCCATTCCAATGCCAATCACTTTCTCTGTGAAGAACTTCCTCCTAACATCCAGCCTAGACCTCCCTGGCACAACTTGAGATTGTCTCCTCTTGTTCTGTTGCTGGTTGCCCGACAGAAGAGACCAACCCCCACCTGGCTGCAGCCTCCCTTCAGGTAGTTGTAGACTATAAGGTCACTCCTGAGCCTCCTTTTCAAAACAAAACCAAAAATTCAACTAACCAGGTAAAAAACAAAACCCAACAAAAACTTGTTATAAAATAAGGTAGCATCAGGTCATAGAAGAAGTGGCCTGAAATTGTGCCAGGGGGTTTAGAGTGAAGATAGGTGAAGGGGTAACAGGTGCAATCTGGAATGGAAAGTTCCATCTAAAGATGAGGAAGAGCTGCGTCTATGTAAGAGTAACAGAGCACTGAAACAGACTGCCTGGAGAGTTGCTGTAGTCTCTGTGTCTGGAGACATTTAAAACCCATCTGGGTGTGATCCTGTGTGACCTTCTCTAGGTGAACCTGCCTGGGTGGAGGGGTTGAACTGGATTGTCTCCAGAGGTCCCTTCTGACCTCTGCAATTCTGTGATTCATGAGCTTTATATTGATGCCCTTTCAAAAAAAGCTGGGCAGGGACTTTTTGGGTTCTCAGGCAGTGACAGGACTAGGGGGAATGGAGCAAAGCTGGAGGTGGGGAAATTCAGAGTGGAGGTGAGGAGGAAGTTGTTGAGCATGAAAGTGGTGAGAGGCTGGAATGGGTTGCCCAGGGAGGTGGTTGAGGCCCCATGCCTGGAGGTGTTTAAGGCCAGGCTGGATGAGGCTGTGTCCATCCTGATCTAGGGTAGCATCCCTGCCTATGGCAATGGGGTTGGAACGAGATGATCCTTGTGGTCCCTTCCAACCCTGACTGATTTTGTGATTATTCTGTTATACTTGTGTTTGATTCTTCGTATCTTTAAAGTGAAATAGTATTGCAGAAGGCACTTTTTAAAGTAAAAGAGGGAGATTTAGGCTAGAGAAAATGAAGAAATTGTTTACACAGAGGGTGGCGAGACCCAAGCCTCTAGAGGTGGTAGATACTCCATCTCTGGACTCATTCTGGGTGAGGTTGTCAGGGGCTCTGAGCAACCTGCTGTAGTTGCAGGTGTTTGATTGCTAATGATGATCTGCCACAGCTGGTGGTAAGGAAAGAGAGACCAGCTCTGTATTTTCTTGGCATGAGACAGAGAAAGCTGCAGGGAGCTACTGTGGCCAAACCCTGATTTGTCTGATTAGCCCAGCTATGGGCTGAGGGTATGGGAAAAACACTTAAACCATAGAATCAGTTACGGTTGGAAGGGACCACAAGGATCATCTATTTCCAACCCCCCTGCCATAGGCAGGGACACCCTACCCTAGATCAGGTTAGCCAGAGCCTCATCCAGCCTGGCTTTAAACACCTCCAGGGATGGGGCCTCAACCACCTCCCTGGGCAACCCATTCCAGCCTCTCACCACTCATGCTGAAGAAATTCCTCCCCATGTCCAGTCTGAACCTACTCACCTCCAGCTTTGCTCCAGTCCCCCTAGTCCTGTCACTACTTGATTTCATTAGGTCTACTAGGTTTTGTTAGGTCTGCACTAGGATGCTGTGCAATAAAGTGCAGAAATAGGGGCTCAGCTATGTGAGATAGCTTGGAATCTCTTAAGCTCTGTGTTTATCCAATGCACACTAGCAATGCAGTGCAAACATGCTGGCTTATTAGAAAGAGATGCAAAGAAAAAAACCAGGGATTGAGCAAGACACCATCAGGAACCTTGGGCAAAACCAAAAGGGTTTTGTAAAGATAGAACTCAATTACTTTCCTTCCCCCCCTGCCCCCCATTTTCCTAACTAGCTCAAGCATGAGAGAGAAAACTACATTTTTATCCAGACCTGCTTTCCCCAAAAGTCATCATTTTTCTTGTGAAAGAAATGAAACACTTCTGTGCATCTCCTCAAGTGCTCCAATGCTTCTGAATGGCTTCATTTTCTTCAGCTGGCACCATGGGTGCAGTAGGTGTCTGTCTCACAGCCAGAGACAATTTCAGATGGACTGTAATGAAAAGGATGGGTATCAGATGAAGGCTTCCTGCATCCTAGCCCTTAAAGATGTATTTTTCCTTTCAACTGCTCCCGCTGTGGGAGCAGTAGTTCCCACTGTTTGTGATGGGACTGGGTATGTGCAGCTCTGCCGTGGCAGAGGTTCTGTTGAGTCTGGTCTGTGGCATCCTGTAGAAGCATTTATTACCTTCAAGTGTTGCCATTTTTTCATAGAATCAGAATTGTTTTGGTGAGAAAAACTCTCTAAGATTGAGTCTGTCAACTCAGTAACACTGTGGCCATTAAACCATGTCCCAGAGTGCCATGCCCACATGTTTCTTGAGCACCTCCAGGGATGGTGACTCCACCACCTCCCTGGTTAGCCAGTTCCACTGCCTACCCACTCTTGTAGCAAATAGGTTTTTCTCAATCTCCAACCTAAACCTCCCCTGGCACAGCTTAAGGCCATCTTCTCTTCTCCTGTCACCTGATAGAAGAAGAGATCAACCCCCACCTCACTCCAGCCTCCTTTCATGGAATTGTAGAGAGCAAATCTTCCTTCAGCCTCTTCTTACAAGCAACCCCAGGTCCCTCAGATGATCCTCACCTGCTCTATTCTTCAGATCTTTAGCCAGCCTCATTGCTTTTCTCTGGATACACTTCAGCCGCTCAAAGTCCTTTCTGGAGTGGCCCAAAATTGAACCCATGAGTGCTCAAAGCTGGGTACAGGACAAGAGGTTTTTATCTATAGTGCGATTTGGGTTGCACAACAGAAATATGCCTTAATTACAAATTGGACTCATACTGTAACTTAGAATATGAACGTGGGTGCTGTTTCTTGTTGTCTTGATATATGTGATGCTTCATCTGTTTGAGAGACCTCATTCCTTCCTCAGGGCAATCATCACTTCCTGAGCCTGGCTGTGCTCTCAATTCTCTCTTTCTCTGCTTGCAGTCATAGAATTGTGGATTCATGTTGGAAGCAACCTTTAAAGGTCATTCTGTCCAATACCTCTGCACTAGGCAGGGACATCTGCAACTAGAGCAGGCTGCTCAGAGCCACATCTGACCTGGAATGGTTCCTGGGATGTGGCATCTAGCACATCTCTGGGTCTCACTACTCTGTGTCAAAAGTGTCTTTCTTTTCTCCAGTCTGCATCTGCCTTGTATTGTCACAACAGGCCTTGCTAAAAAGTCTGTCCCCAGCTTTTGAATTGGCTCAGTTAAGTGTTGAAAGGCCCTCACAGGAGGTCTCCTTGAAACATCCCTGAAAGGAGGTTGTAGCCAGGTGGGGGTTGGTTTCTTGTCCTAGGCAACCAGCAACAGAAGAATGGGGATCAGTCTCAAGTTGTGCCAGGGGAGGTCTAGGCTGGATGTTAGGAGGAAGTTGTTGCTAGAGAGAGTGATTGGCATTGGAATGGGCTGCCCAGGGAGGTGGTGGAGTCACCATCCCTAGAGATGTTCAAGAAAAACCTGGTTTAGGCACTTAGTGCCATAGTCTAGTTGATTGGATAGGGCTGGGTGCTAGGTTGGACTGGATGATCTTGGAGGTCTCTTCCAACCTGGCTGATTCTATGATTCTGTGATTCTCTTCTTCAGGCTGAACAAGCCTAACTCTCTTGGCTTGGCCTCACAGCAGAGGGCTTTCATCCCATCTCTCCAATAGCTTCCTCTGTCTCTGTTCTGACAAGTTTCTGTGCTGAGGACTCCAGGGGTGGCCTGAGAACTGCAGGAGTCTCAGCAGAGCACAGCTGAGGGGCAGAATCCCATCTCTGTGCCTGCTGCCCACGATCAGCCCAGTACAGGGCTTGCTCTGGGCTAGATGTGCACTTCACACACCTCTTTTGGTAAACAGAATGTCCAAGGTGGTTTTGGGTTAGAATACTTTTGAGAGTGCTCATCTCTTAGATGAGCATTTGTCACCTTGCTGGTTTTGGTGTACTTGGAGATGCCAGGCCTTTCAAGCTAAGTAGCTTCTGTGTTTTCTTCCAGGACTGTGTATTTGTCTGGTGTTTGTGCTTTGCTAATGATAGAGAAACTATCTGCACTAAAGAAAAAAAAGATTTCCTGACAAAAGTGTTAATGAATCTAAGAGTTTATAAGAGTAAGACAGGATTTCAGCATTTGTCAGTTATTATTTCCTTGTTATTTTAGTAGCATTATTGTTATTATCATTATTGTGTTATTATCATTATATTATTCATTATTTTTGCTTTCTGATGGAATCAACCCCCCTAAGGAGTGGGCAAAGCAGCATATCATGGCAGAGCACTTGTGAAATGTGTCCTGCAGTGAGATGTGTTGATTTTGAATTTCTTTGGGATGCTGCCAAGATACTCTTTGAAAGACAACCCTGCAAGTGAAGGGAACTCTCCTGGTGGTGTGATGCTTCATTTGACCTGAAAATTGCAGACTGTTTTTGGAAGCAATCAGCCTGATCTTGGGACTTGAGCATCCTTAACAGCTTTTGTCTAATAGGTGATTTTGCATGTGTGTGAGAGATTTTGGAGTGGGGAAGAGGGTGGAAAAGCTGAGAGTTCCTTTTTAAAGCTGCTGTCTCAGTCTGGGCGGTGTCTCATTGGCTTGGTTTCCCCCCTGGGCGGTGTCTCATTGGCTTGGTTTCCCCCCTGGGCGGTGTCTCATTGGCTTGGTTTCCCCCCTGGGCGGTGTCTCATTGGCTTGGTTTCCCCCCTGGGCGGTGTCTCATTGGCTTCTTTCCCCTCCCTTCCCTTTACCTATGTCCAGTGATTGCAGAGCAAGTGAGACCTGTGCACAATGAGCATGACAGTGCTGCCCTAATAGAAAGTGTCCTGCTTAAGCAACTTCCCAACTCTGCAATCTGTTCTCATCACTCTGAACTCCATTTTTTTGAAAGAGAAGGTAGAATATAGAAGCTTCCTGTGCTGTCACTGCCAGGCAGTGTTTCTGAGACTAAGCCAGATTTCACACAGTGTGCTGGGGTGGGATGAGGGTTTGGTGATGCTAAATGCTCAGATGAAACCATACTACCAGCACAAAACAAAGTAAAATTGGAAAGTAGAACAGATAGGAGGGAAGAATGGGTTTAGCTGGCATCTTGTTTTCCATCATCTCTTTTCACAACTTTGTTTACTGAAAGCAGCAGAATTTTTCAGTTGTGTATTTGTTGGACTCTTTAATTAAAGACAATTATTAGGAACCTCTGACATGCAGGATAAAACTGTTTGGCTGCTAGCAGGTCTGCTTAGAACTTACAATATAAGCTAAGACTATTTATGAGCTATTTTTTCTCACTGATACATATATTCCTCTTTTCACTGATATCTATCAATCTCCACTGTAAGATATATATACATATATATATCCACTGCAACTGATAGATATATCTCTTTCTATATATATCCACTGATATATATATACACACACCCCCCCCCCTCCTTCTGAGGGTCAACAAGGCCAAATACCAGATCCTACACTTGGGTCACAACAGCCCCATGGTGACATACAGATCTGGGTATGTGTGGTTGCAAAGCTGCAACTTGGAAAGGGACCTAGGGATATTGGTAAACAGTTGACTGAACACGAGCCAGCTGTGTTCCCAGGTAGCCAAGAAAGGCATTGGTATCCTGGATTGAACTAGAAGCACTATGGCCAGCAGGAACAGGGAGGAGATCATCCCCCTCTACTTAGCACTGGTGAGGTTGTACCTCAAGTGTTGTGTTCAGTTCTGGGCCCCTCACTACAAGAGGGACATTGAGGGGCTGAAATGTATCCCGAGAAGGGCAATGAGGCTGGTGAGGGACCTGAAGCACCTGGGATAGGAGAAGCATCTGAAAGAGCTGGGGTTCAGTCTGGAGAAGAGGAGGCTGAAGAGAGATCTCATTGTTCTCTACAACTGCCTGAAGGGAGGTCGAAGTGAGGAGAGGCCCAGCTGCTTCTCCTTGTTGACAAGTGACAGGACCAGAGGAAATGGTTTCAAGCTGCATCAGGGGAGGTTCAGGCTGGATGCTAGGAAATGCTTCTTCACTGAGAGGGTTCTCAAACACTGGAGTGGTCTGCCCAGGGCACTGGTGGAGTCACTGTCCCTGGGGATGTTTAAGCAGTGTGTGGACCTGGTGCTTAGGGACACAGGTTAGTGTTGACCCTTCAGTGCTGGGCTGAAACCTGGCTGAAGGGTTGTAGTAAATGATCTCAGAGGTCTCATCCAACTAGATGTAGTCTGTGGTTTTGTGAGTTCCTTTAGTTTCTCAATTTCTACTACTCTTTGGTCCAAGGGAACCTGAAAATTAAAGTTTAAGGCAGTGACCACAGTGAATCATAGAATCACAGGTTAGAAGTGACCTCAAGATCTAGTCCAACCTTTCCAGGTAATAGTGTAGTTGAAGTGACATGGCCCAGTGCCCTGTCAATCTGAACCTTAAAATAGTCCAGTGTAAGGGAATCTGCCACTTCCTTTGTTCTCTCTTGGGAGATGACTCCAATATCCTCCCATTCTCATGGGAAAATGTTTCTTCTGGAGCTCAGTTGAAATCTTCCCAGCAGTAACTTTTACCCATTGTCTTTTCTATGGGACTCCTTGTAAAAAAGAAGTCTCCATCTTCTTGGTTGCCTACTGTGTCTGAGATCATCAGCTGTCTGAACCATCACTGTGAGTGTCATGGTTGGACTCAATGATTTTAAAGGCCTCTTCCAACCAAATTAATTTTATAGGAGATTTCATACACCTAAGTGAAGGTATCTAGATAAGCAGTCAAAGTATTTGGTGTGTTTAGGTAAGTAAAATTGTCCTTGTGTAGTCTTGTCAAGGCTCAGAGCTGCATCAGCCCCTAGACTAGTGCCAGAGGCTCTCAATGAATCCCTCTGTCTTACCAAGGGAAGAGGAAAGGAAGGAGTGAGAGAGACTGGTAGGGTGGGAAAGAAAACTGACACCCATGCCCAGTGATCAGGGATATTTTGCAGTCTCCCTGCACACCAGGTATCTTCCCAGGATGGGGAGCTGAAAGAGAGGAGAGAAAGAAAAATAAGCTGAAATAAGGGACAATTCCTGACTGTCTCACTGTGAGTGAAGGACAAGTAATCCATGCTGAGAGCTACTAGCACTGCTCTGTTAACGTCTGACAGGCCATTTAGTGTTGTGTGCTGGAGTGCTGAGTGCTCTGTAACACCACCTTCAGAGCCAGCTTTGCTTCCTGTTGGAGCAAATGCTCAGAGTCAAAACTCTTTACTACTTTTACTGTATTTCTTATTAGGGTGATTATGTTAGGCACTGACTGGAGAACTGATGATCTGTGCAATAACTTTAGGACAGCAGATCATTCATGGGAACTGTTTGAGAAAGTCTGAAGTGCACTTTCCAAAGTGCTCCTAATAGTATGAGAACCGGGTTGGTTTTCTAGAGACCAGTTAGTCAATGCAGTGGGAATGGATGGATAATGAAGAACAGTTGTGGAGTGAACTAGTTCATAAAGCACTATGATCCTTGTAAAGACCCCAGTTCTAATGTGAGCCTTTTAGTGAAAGTAATCCATTTTAGACATAGTTTTTGTTGTGAAGAAAATCTTGAACACAGGAGTTCTCTGGATTTTACTGAGGTTACCAAGAAGTTTAGACCTTTGAAGTTCAGAATCGGTCAGGGTTGGAAGGGACCACAAGGATCATTTAGTTCCAATCCCCTTGCTGTGAGCAGAGATGCCCTACCCTACATCAGGATGGACACAGCCTCATCCAGCCTGGCCTTAAACATCTCCAGGGATGAGGCTTCAACCACCTCCCTGGGCAGCCCATTCCAGCCTCTCACCACTCTGATGCTGAAAAACTTCCTTCTCACATCCACTCTGAATCTCCCCACTCCAGCTTTGCTCCATTCCCCCTAGTCCTGTCCCTACCTGATAACCTAAAAAGTCCCTTCCCAGCTTTTTTGTAGGCCCCCTTCAGATACTGCAAGGCCACAACCATCTATGAATCTATGTAAATGTGAAATTCCTACACACACAAATAATCTTTCCACCTTCCAAAAAAGGTGGTTATTGGTATCAGCTTCTTAAGCATGTAGAACTTTGACAGTAACATTTTTCTCTCCCAAGCACTTAATTTTAGGGTTGATGGGTGCCTGGGAGAAGAGACCAACCCCCACCTGGCTACAGCCTTCAGGTAGTTGTAGACAGCAATGAGGTCACCCTTGAGCCTCCTCTTCTCCAGGCTGCACACCCCCAGCTCTCTCAGCCTCTCCTCACAGGCCTGTGCTCCAGGCCCCTCACCAGCTTCGTTGCCCTTCTCTGGACAAGTTCCAGTATCTCAACATCTCTCTTGAATTAATTATATGAAAGTGAAAAATTGTTGTGGAAACACATTTAACAAATGCCTTTAAAAATAGAGAAGGGTGATGACAAATGGAAGAAATAATGGACACTTATCCATGCTATGGCTGCACACTTGTGCTTTGTGGCCATTTCAAACAGCACCTCTCGTAGTATGGCATCACATCTTGCATGTCCCTGTTGATTGTAGGGTGGTTGGGCATGATGAAGCAGGGTCCCTTCCAACCTGATGGATTCTGTGATTGTATGAATGCAGAGCAAAGCAATGATGTTGGGTTTGTGTTTATGAATCTGTTGTCTTTGACTCTTTTGAGACCTGACCCTCCTGATATAGTAGTTTAACTAGAAACTAGTCCTTTCCACTTGAGATTTTGAGGAAGGGAAAAGTTACAGTCAGAGCTCCAATTCAGAGAAGCATCTAGGCATGTGCTTAATCCTGAGCAATCCACACGAGTCAATAGAAGTTAAATATGCACAAATGGTTTGCTGGCTCAAGCTTGTGGGCAGTAGAGCTCATCAATAAGAAAACTTAAGTGGATTAAATTTAGGCTGTGGCTCAAAAGAACCTGTGAAAAATATCCCAAACCCTCATGGGAAAACCCAAACATGCTCCAGTGCTTTGTTGAAGAGAAAGTTTTCCTAATGCAGTGCTACAACGTATGGGTTGAGATGGGAAGAGGATTATGGCTTCCAGTAAAAGGCTCAGCAAATGAAGGGATGTGCAGAAGGTGGGTCATGAGAAGCCCTCAGAGACGAGTTTAAAGTCAAAGCTGGAATGAGGGTTGACAGAGTGACAGCTGAACCACACGGGGTGGGAGTTAGCCCCTGGCATGGAGCCACCCAGCAAGCAGTTTGTCAACAAACAAACCAGAAAACAATCACTAATAAAGGATGCAGAGATGAATGCAACCCTTTGCTGTCCCTTTTGTGCAGACTTCCCCCAGAAGGTACATATAATCAGCCCTTAAAGTAGAATGGAGCATCTAACTGTTCACCGTGGGTGGAAAAGACAGAGGAAGGTCTGCTTTTTGTGATACAAAAGGCTACAAAGAGAGTAAAAAAAAAAAGCAAAAGCAGTGAGGAGGTCAAGCCTGGCAGGCACTTTTTCAGCTCTGTGTGAAAGCAAGGCATGTGGAGAGCCATCACTCACAGCAGGGAGCACGGTTTCCTGGTGGCGATGCTCTTATTAGTTCTAATATGACACAAGCCACTGACATGAAGGAGAGCCCATCTAACAAGCACAGAGAAGACATAGACCACTGAAGGGCATCAATGGCTGTGGCTTCTCTAATCACTGTGTGATATACTAAGGAAAAGAAATGAAAGCCATGGAGGGAAGGACAGGAAAATGTTTGAAATGCTGCTCTTTTGGCATGAGGAAGGCTGTTAGGGCTTGAGGTAAATAGGTAGAGAGGTTTCCCTTGACCTCCATCTCTATTTATGTGTGTGTATATATAGAGAGAAAGGAAACTTAGTCAAAAACTTTGGAATACATAGGGAAGATTCTGCTTCAAATGTATGACCTGAATTCTAGGCTAAGCTCCATTTATTGCAGAGGGTATGAGTGGAGATATTTGGAAGAGTATGAAAGAGGAAAATCAATTCCAAGGAAATCCAGAGTAAGGGATTTAATCAGAATTAGGGGGAGTTACAAATACCTCAGATCTTCAGAAACCCTTCTTCAAGTAGAAGAGAAATATGATGAAATTTGTCTTGCCTTTGTCTTAGATAAAATCTCTGATTTGGGCAAGAACATGTATTAAAGAGTGTTCCTGTCTAGTTGATTTGACAGGGCTGGGTGATAGGTTGGACTGGATGATCTTGGAGCTCTCTTCCAACTTGGTTGATTCTATAATTCTCTGTTGGTGTTTTGTTTCTTTGTTTTCTTTTAGCTTGTGGAGCATTCTGAGAGTGGAGAGTGGCACTAGGAAGGGAAAAATAAAGAAAAAAAAATTTAAATCCTATGTTTAAAAGAACCCAAATCCTCTCTTTATTGTGTTTTATTACATGTAAGTAATATCCGAGCATTGGGCTCTGAATGTAACAACACTGCAAAACCGCCAGGGCGATAGAAATGTAGCAAATGCATTTCTTCCAAATTAGCAGCTTCTAGTTCATGGTAGATGTTTGTTCTTTCTTTCTTTTCTGTCTTTCGAGCCTCATCAGATGCTGATCAAAGGTCATGGTTGCCTCTATTGGGAACAGTGTGGCCAGGAGGACAAGGGAGGTTATTCTTGCCCTGTACTCAGCACTGGTCAGGCCACTCCTTGAGTGCTGTGTCCAGTTCTGGGCTCCTCAGTTCAAGAGAGATGTTGAGGTACAGGAACATGTCCAGAGAAGGGCAATAATAGCAGGTAAGGGACCTGTTGCACAAACCCTATGAGGAGAGGCTGAGGGAGCTGGGGGCGTTTAGCCTGGAGAAGAGGAGGCTCAGAGGTGACCTCATTGCTGTCTACAACTACCTGAAGGGAGGCTGTAGCCAGGTGGGGTTGGTCTTTTCTGCCAGGCAACCAGCAACAGAAGCAGGGGACACAGTCTCAAGTTGTGCTCGGGGAGGTCTAGGCTGCATGTTAGGAGGAAGTTGTTGCCAGAGGAATGGGCTGCCCAGGGAGATGTTGGAGTAGCCATTCCTGGAGACGCTCAAGAAAAGCCTGGATGAGGCATTTAGTGCCATGGTCTAGTTGATTGGCTAGGACTGGATGCTAGGTTGGCCTGGATGATCTTGGTGGTGTCTTCCAACCTGATAGATTCTATGGAACAGTATGGTTTTTCACTCAGCTGATTATGATTGATGTGACTTCTCTTTTGTATGTTAACTTTTAATGGCTGAAACTGAACTTAACGTTGGGACCTGCCTCCCATCTGGAGTCTGCAACAGGATTTCAGTGGAAACCTACAGCCTGACCTTGTGTCAACCACTTCAGATGGTCTTACCTAGATTGCAGAAAAAAATACAACCAAACCCCAAGTATTTACTCTTTATTGCAGCCACAAATCCCATAGTAATTTGAAAGATAAGACCCATTATTTTGTGTTCATTCCTCCAACCTCTGCTCATATCCAGTCCTAGTATCATTATTGAAGACTTTCCTAAGGTGTTCAGTCTGCCCAGCCCACCCTGCTACTCTCTATGCAGATATATTTCTGAAGGTTAATCCTGTGGTAATGTTTGGACTAGGCCAGTTACATCCTGGCTGCATTAAAAGATGTGTGGTGGCCAGCAGTATGAGTGAGGGGTTTCTGCCACTCTGCTCTGGTGAGACCTCACTAGGAGTGCTGCATCCAGGTCTGGAGCACTCAGCATGGGAAGGACATGGGCCTGACAGTGTGGATTCAGAGGAGGGCTACAAAAATGATCAGAGGGTTGGAGTACCTCTGCTGTGAAGACAGGCGAAGGGAGCTGGGGTTGTTCACCTGGAGAAGGCTCCAGGGAGACCTAATAGCAGCCTTCCAGTACCTGAAGGGGGCTAAAGGGTGGCTGCAGAGGGTCTGTTTCTAAACACTTGCAGTGATAGGACAGGGGGCAATGGTTTGAAATCAGAGAACAGTAGATTTAGATTAACCATTAAAGTAGTGGAACGCTGAAATGCATTGGCCAGGGAGGTATTTTGGGCCTCATCCCTGGGGATATTCAGAGAGAAGCTCAAAAGGGCTCTGAGCAACCTGATCTAGTGGAGAATGTCCCTCTGCTGACTGCAGAGGGGATTGGACTAGGTGACCTTTGGAGGTCCCTTCCAACCCAGACTATTCTGTGATTCTATGATTTCCCTACCAGAATTGTCTCAAAACCTGTGACTTTTTACATGAAAACATGCATAGATTAATATTTCCCTCCTGAAGTGATGCTTCCCTGACATCTACCAAAGTAAGTGTGGAGCAGGCTGTAATTCGTTCCAAACACCCTCCCGCTCTGCTTGGTAATGATAATTTCCAGTTTCCATAAAAGCAGAGAAGAACTCCAGGCCTCAGGGAAGTTGGTAATTGAGTGAAAACTAGGCTTCCATCAAGACTGGGGAGTTTTCTGACAAAAAATAAGAGCTAACTCTCTTTGTGAGTAAATTAAGACCCTAACAGCTGGTTTAATATATGTACGTGCCAGCTGTGAGAACAATGCAAAGGGCAATAACGTTGTCTAATTACTTTTTTCGTCGTTGTGAAGTTCCTACCCCCAGTTCATGAAGAGGATAGAAAGGTTCTGTTGCGCTCCCAGGCGAGATGGAAAGAAGTAGAGCTGCTGGAGGATGCCTCATCCCAGCTCCATGACTGTGAAAAATTGAACATTTCCATTTTGAAGGCTTGAAGATGATCTAAAAATGTAGCTGAAATGCTGATTTTCTTGCCTAGGGGAGGAATTCTTGGCCACATTCTAATTCCTTTCTCCAATAGATGTTCCTTTATTTATGTTAAGCACTGTTAGCAGTAGCCTCCTTACATACCAATGCACCTTAGATTATGCCAAAGGGCTCATGCTGTTAGAGGAGATGGCTCAGATCTGGGCAAAGGAAGGCATTCAACCTGTCTTTTCTACCTCTAAAAAGCAGATGGAATTCTGGCATGTCCTCTTCCTTCCCCTTGGGGTCTAGGATCTGCCCCCAACTCTTGATTGTAAAGTTTTCCCTTACAAGAAACCCAGAACGTTGTATGTGAATTTAAAGGGAATGCTTTGCATGTAACTTTCTGTCCTTGAGATATTTATTTTCAGAGCAGAAGATGATAATATATTAAATTTGGGGATTTTCTGATGCCAAACTTTCTAGTGCTATTTCTGCCCAACTCCTGCATGAAAGGTTGAAGAGCTGAGGACTTCTTTGTGTGGATTTAGAAGGTTGTTTCTGTGGGAACTGTGGAGATGGACAGGTTAATTCCTACACCACCAAAGTGCTGTCACTTCCTAAGCTGACTTGTAAAGTGAAATCTTGTCTCGTGGAAGCAGCAGAATAGGTCAGCCTGCAGTTTCACATTTTGTTTTCTGACATTTTTGAGCCTATTGATTAAGACTTGCTCTGAATTTGTAGGTCATTGCTTTTGGATCTTCTCTGTTGGGTAATAAAATGATGAAAGAGCTGCACCACAAGTTCAAAGAGCATCAAACTCATCAGACTGAGTTTTAGGCCTGCTGGGTAAGGAGCAGAGGTAAGGGGGGGAGTTTGGAAGGGAAATGGGAGCAGGCTTTAGCAGGACCTGTTGTGACGAGACAAAAGGTGATGGTTTAAGCTAAAAGAGGGAGGTTCAGATAAAGAGAAGGAAGAAATGTTTGACACTGAGGGTGTTGAGAGCCAGTTGCATTTTTTCCAGAGTGGTGGTAGAATCCTCATTCCTGGAGGTGCAATTACTTCAGGTGATGGAATTCCTTCAAACTGATTTTGAGCAGTGCTGGTGGTGTTCATTGTCATTCACATGCTGCGTATCTTGGGGAGTCTGGGGCAACTTAATTAAGAAGTGCTCCTTAGTGTGAAAGGTTACCATAGCTGTTTGCTTTTTCCCCACTTGGAGTTTATTTTGAAGTTCGATGGGATTTATTCCTTTTCTCTGTACACCTGATAGGGTTATCAAGTAAAAAAATGCACATGGACTGATGGGTGACTGAGATCATGGAGTCATAGAGTTGTGTTGGTTGGAAGAGAGCTTTAAGATCACTGAGTCCAGCCATTAACTCAGCACTGCCAGGTCTCCACCAAACCATGTTCTTCATTATCACATTTATGTGTTTCTAAAAATCCCTTCAGGGATGGGGACTCCACTGCCCTAAGCAGCCTGTTCCAGGGCTTGACTGCCCTTTTGGGGAAGAAATTTTTCTTGTTGTCCTACCTGAACTTCCCCTGTGGCAGCTTGAGGCCATTTCTTCTTGTCCTATCCACTGCTTGGGAGAAGAGATCAACCCCTACTTGGCTCCAGCCTCCTTTCAACCAGTTGTAGGAAACCAGAAAGTCTTGCCTCAACCTCCTCTTTTCCAGACTGAACTCCAAGTCTCTCAGCTGCTCTTCACCAGACCCTTCACCAGCTTCTTTGCCCTTTTCTGGTCCGGGTCTGGCCCCTCAATGTCCTTCTTGGGGTGAAGGTCCCAAAACTGAAGCTGGTATTTGAGGAGTGGCCTCCCCAGTACAAGGAAATCAAGTTTAGCAAGTGAGCAAATACTCGTGGTGTCATGCCCCTGAGCTTTCCCTGAAAGAGGTGGGCAGGTTTTCACTAATGTGAGTGCAAAAAGATATGGGCCAAAGGCTTGACTATTTTCCTAGAAGAGCTTAGGGAGCTGTGGCAAGTGTGGTGGTTGTCCTAGCATGAAAGTTAAGGAAATTAAGGGCTTAATGGAGAGCTCATTAATTTCCCACAGGTAGTAATGCACATGAAGTGTTACATGCAAGGAATGGCCTTATTCAGATGTATTTATGCAGCTCATAATTGGAAAACTTAATGCGGTGTGTCCTTGGGCTGGCTCAGCTGGGTACCTGATACCTTTCTGCTGAGGTGAAGAGGCTTGACATTTCCAGACTGGGCAACCATGACCAGTCTCAGTACCTCTGACATCTGGGCAGGCATTTGCTCTCTGCCCATTTTGGCTGATGAAAGAAGCACAAAAGGATTTTAGAGAGGCTTGCAGAGATAAAGAGGGCAGCTCAAGCTGCCCCGGCGAAGGAGTGTGCGGTTTCATCGTGGCATCTGACCTTTCTCCTCTCCTCCTGGCAAAGAGCACTTCTCTGCAGTGCTGTAATTGGATGTGCTGTCCGAGCTCCTTTCAGCACTCAGCCTGCATAGGAAGAAAGGCAAGAGCATGGAGTAAAATAATTTATCAGGCTTGGTAGCAGGTTTCACACAAGGATGGTGATATATTAGAGTATCAGAAAAGGTAAAAAATTTAGGGCTTCAATGTGAGAATTTAGCTAACAGGAGTTAAAGGAGAATAAAAGGGACCTTGTACCTTCTACCCACAAATTGGCCTTGCTTTCTGCTCTGAGGAGACTGAAAACAGCCATTAAAAATTTACAAACCAGCTGTCTGTTCAGGAGGTTGTGGGTTTAGGCAGCAACACTGGATTGGTAATAGCTTTAATCTCAAATTAACTTGCAGCCTTCTGGAGGTGCAATATGGTAGAGGGGCTATGATAGGAAAGAGTGATTCATGGTGGCTAGGTTATGACCAAGAGTGTGTTCCTGGTGAGGGGCCTGAAACATAGTCCTGTGAGGGAGATGAGGGTGTTCAGCCTGGAGAAGAGGAGGCTCAGGGGTGACCTCATTGCTGTCTACAGCTGCCTGAAGGGAGACTGTAGCCAGCTGGGGGTTGGCCTCTTCTGCCAGGCAACCAGCAACAGAAGAAGGGGACACAATCTCAAGTTGTGCTGGGGGAGGTCTAGGCTGGATGTCAGGAGGAAGTTGTTGCCAGAGAGGGTGATTTGCATTGTAATGGGCTGCCCAGGGAGGTGGTGGAGTCACTGTCCCTGGAGGTGTTGAAGCAAAGATTGGCTGAGGCACTTAGTGTGCTGTGGTCTAGTTGATTGGACAGGGCTGAGTGCTAGGTTGGCCTGGATGATCTTGGAGGTCTCTTCCAAACTGATTGGTTCTGTAATTCTAAGAGTGAATGGCAATCCTTTGTTTAGCTCCAATTGCAGGGATGTATGGGGATATGGCATATGGAGGCATGGTTTAATGGCCATAGTGGTGTTGGTTGGACCGGATGATCTTAGAAGCCTTTTTCAAACTGCAACAGTTCTGTGACTCTATAATTCTGTATCTGAGACAAAATTTACCCTGGGGTGCTGAAGCTAGCACTAAGAAACCTCATTAGTATTTTGAAACCCAAGTTGCTTTTTGGAGACTTAAAGGTAACAACCCAAGAACACAGACTTTCAATGTAATCAAGCTTTCAAATGGAATAAGATTCTTTTTGTTGTTGTTCTTTGTGCCCTAAGATTCTGTGCAGTTTCTCTGCAGTGGATCCAGAGGGATTTTTCTTCTTTTACCTCTAGAGGTTTGAACCTGGAAGAGCAGGTGTCTCCAAAGTGGTCTGAACCCATATCTCCTGTCTGTGGAACCACGGGGTGTGCTTAAACCTCTGAAAACACAGTAACTCTTATTTTGATGCCAAAGGCCTTAACCAAGCTAAGAAGCTGTAGGGTTTATTTCTGATTATTCTTTGTTTAGCTTTGAGTTGTGGGTCTGCAAAACGACTGGGACACAGCAGGAACGGTGGCAGTTCCACACACATGTAACTAGCTTGTGGGAAAGAGCTGGCAGGGCCAGCTCAGTGCAAGCTGTGGTGCTGCATATGCATGGGACCTCCTCACAGGCAGCAGGTCAGCTATTTTTCTTCTTCCTTTGAGATTATACCTTTGATTTACCCAGATGAAAAGAGAATGTGCCTTCAAAACTCACTGACTTTTACTTTAGCCATCATCTGAGATCACCTCTCTGGGGATCAGTGACCATGGGGAGCAAAGGATTCAAAATGAGACATTTTAATGTGGAGTGAGACCGCTGCAGCTTTGTTGCCCTTTGGGGGCAATCCTGTTGATAAACTGCTTTGCCTGCTTTTGTTTTGCATCATTTTGTGCCTTTCCTTTTGCTTTTCTTGCCAGCAAATGGCTATATTCTCTTGTCCTCTCTGTCGTTTTTCCTTGCTCTTGCTTTGAATCAGAATCATCCAGGTTGGAAGAGACCTCCAAGATCATCCAGGCCAATCTATCACCCAGCCCTATCCAGTCAGCTAGATGATGGCACTAAGTGCCCCATCCAATCTTGTCTTCAACACCTCCATGGATGGTGACTCCACCACATCCCTGGGCAACCAATTCCAATGCAGATCACCCTCTCTGGGAAGGACTTCCTCCTAACATCCAGACTAGACCTGGCACAACTTGAGACTCTGTCCCTTTCTTCTGTTGCTAGTTGCCTGAGAGAGGAGACCAACTCCCACATGGCTACAGCCTCCCTTCAGGTAGTTGTAGACAGCAATGAGGTCACCCCTGAGCCTCCTCCAGGCTATACACCCCCAGCTCCCTCAGCCTCTCCCGATAGGGTTTGTGTTCCAGGCCCCTCACCAGCTTTGTCACCCTTCTCTGGACACGTTGCATTCATTTCAGCCATATTCTTTCAGATATATTTTTCAGGGTAAGAGGAGACTGTGCTGGTTTATTTAGAAATAGGAAGTTCTTTAGTGACCCTGGAGGTAAGGATGTCTGAAGGCTTCTGCATACTGCAGTGTGAGCCCCCAGTGATTTAAATTGCCTTTTGGGAAAGCCCCTGGCTAATCAGCTTATAGCATATATATGTGTGTGACATTTATATGGCTAGCCCTGATATAAAGCTCTGTTCTTAGCAATCTCTGGATTATTTCTAATTCTTTTATAATGACAGACCTTGATGTGAAAACATAATCTGCTTACCTGTATTAGCAGAGGAAGAAGAGCTATTGCTCGTAGTCACTTCCACAGGCAGAGCCATTTTAAGTCAATTGGTTTTATTATTACTGTGCTCTTCACACTCATATGCCTCCAACTGGAATGAAGCCATTTGAATTTATCTGCTGTATCGAGGCAATCGAATGACAAGGAGTGGTAGTCACTGAGGATGGATGGCTTTGGGTCTCAGTGTCATTAGTTGCCTTGAGAAATATAGCAAGACCTTCAATCCAAGGAGGGATACTTCAGGTTTTAATTACTACTTTCAGAATGCTATTAGTAACTTTTATTCCAACTTCTTTCACTAATTAAGGATTATGGCTATAGGACTGTACAGATATGCAAGCAGTATATGATGAAGGCTGACAGAGGAAAAGAAAACCTCCTTCAGGAAAGGAAAAATATGTTGCTCTCCATCCCATTTCTGGGGTTTATTGTTCAGACTCTGACATGATCTAAAACACACAGTGAATACCTATTAATTGGGAAATCATTCTCACTTAGAGGCCAGAGAGCAAAGCAAAGTTGCTAAATGATAGCAAGGTACTAGACCATAAATATTGTTTTGTATTTCTGAGTATAAGATTCCCATCAAGTAATTAGTTTGGGCCATATATTTTTTGGATGTGTCAATGTGTGAGTACTAGAAATGTACCCTGCAAAAAAAAAAAAGAAAGATGGATTTAAGAATGTGAATATTTGATCTTAGCTGGTATTTGGCTTGACTGCACAGATATAATTCAAAAGCTCTCTACATATAGTCATAAAGTCAGATTATGACAGAGCATGCTTTACTGACAGACTGCATAATATTTCATAGGAGTGGTGAGGTGAAGGATAATGAGCATTTCTCCTAGGTCTAAAATCTCTTGCATCCAGGTACTTTGACTCTCAAAGTCACGTGGCAGGGGTCAGAACTTGGCCAGTTTTAGAATGAAGTGTTTCTCAAATGGCCCAAAATAGAGCTGTGAAAAATTATTTCTTTCTGTGGAAACTGTGCTCGTAATATCTCTTCTGTTCCTTCAGCATCCCTAAAATATTAGTTTAGGTGGGAAAGGGCAAACTTCCATTTGCTTTCCTGTGCTTGTGTAGCCAGTCTTCTGCTCAAGACTAAATGGTGAGACTCAAAATGCAAAATGCTGTTATAGACCAGCAGCATTCTGCAGATTAAGTTGTGCTTTTATTACAGGATTATCTTTGTACCCCTAGTTTGCAAGTGCGTTTAATACTAAGATTGCTGGTACTTTCTTCATGTTGTGATTGTTAAATGTCAGGCACATCACTGTCTCAGGCTGGGCTCCCTGGGCAGGAGATCTGGCTCTTGATTGATAAGCTGGAATTCTCTCCCTAAGGCTGATGCAGAAGATTATTAATTGCATTTTGAACATTATTCAAATAGTTCTCCCATATCACTGGGATAATAAAGGGTGATTTAAGGAGACAGATTCTGAGCTGATGGAACTCACTGGTGGCTTTCAGCTGGGGAATCTGGATACCAATGATACTGTGGTTGTGGCATCACAGGAATCTCTTCTTTTGGAATGGGTTTTTAAGGTTTGACTGTAGTATCTGAGGCAGGAAAGTGAGTGCTGACCTCTGGAGTAATGGAATTGTTTGGGTTGGAGAAGACCTCTAAAACGATTGAGTCTGACTGTCAACACCACCATGGCCATTGAACTGCATTCCCAAGGGCCATGATCACTTTCTTGAACGCTTCCAGGGATGGTGACTCCACTTCCCTGGGCAGGCTGTTCCAGTTCCTGACCACTCTTAGAGGAATGATTTTTTTCCTGATCTCCAAACTATATCTTCTCTGGCACAGCTTCAGGCCATTTCTTCTCATGCTTTGATTTGTTACTACACATAAGAAACTGACTCCCACCTCACTGCAACCTCCTTTCAGGGAGTTGTAGAGAGCAATTATGTCTCACCTCAGCCTCCCCTTCTGTAGACTAAACAATCCCAGTTCTTGGATATGTCCTCAGGATATTTGACTTCTCCTGGTTCTCTTGCTGTGCACACGTGCAGTCAGTCTTGCAAAAGCACATTAAGTACTGCACATAGGATGTATGCCTGGCTCCTCACAAGGCATTCAGGGACAGACCACGTGCCTTAAGCTACTGGAAGGACTTCCACTGACTCGATAGGGATGAGCTCTCATTTCAGGTCTTCGATACATCTTTTGCAGCAATACCTTCACAGTATCACCAAGGATGGAAGAGACCTCACAGATCATCAAGTCCAACCCTTTACCACAGAGCTCAAGGCTAGACCATGGCACCAAGTGCCACATCCAGTCCTGCCTTGAACAGCTCCAGGGATGGCGACTCCACCACCTCCCCGGGCAGCCCATTCCAGTGTCCAATGACTCTCTCAGTGAAGAACTTTCTCCTCACCTCCAGCCTAAATTTCCCCTGGTGTAGCTTGAGGCTGTGTCCTCTTGTTCTGGTGCTTCCTTGAGCAATGTGCTTGTAGGGCATACCAGCCTTCTGCATTGAGTTTCCCCATTTCAGTTTTGTTTCATCTTTCTTCTTGCTTCTGGTGTAAGTCTAAAGTTCAGCTGATAACCACTTCTTCTCTAACACAGGTTATATTATGCCAGTGAGTGGGAATAGCATCACATCTCTCTTTCCACTCGATGGGAAGTGACATAGCACTGATTAAAATTTATTGCTAATGTGCTTTGATGAATGTTTCATAGTATGTTATTGTTTTACTTTTTCATTTCTGGACACTTTCTATTTCTGTTTTATCAATTCCATTTCCTTCAATTGTTTGAGGCATAATGCATGATGCTAATAACCTGTCAGCTTCAGAAGTCAGAAGAATAAAATGATACTTCTGTTGAAAACTGCAGCTAGAGAGAAGAGTGATTTATAGCATCCTTTAAAATATGCAATTATGTTTGTTGATTGAGATGCCAGTTACATACAAAAAAACAGGAGATGTTTGACTTCCCTCCTTCAAATTATTTAATATGGAGGTATAATTTATGGTGGAAGGCAGATTTATTATGTAAGCTAGCCCAACTCTGATCAAAAGGACTACCCAGTTCTCAGCACCTCTTTAATCCTCCTTTAAGCTTCCAGCATTCCTTGAAGATTTTCATGCAAGTTTTATAGCTGTTCTGTCCATTAATCTATTTTCCCTCCTCTTTATTCAGTGGTCCTACAGTTCAGCTCACTGTGTTGAATCACTCATTCTTCTTTCAGAAGCCCAGGCCATGTATTTCATACGTTTGTTTTGGTCCCTTTTTAAATCACTTCCACCTTGTGTTGGAATAAAGGACTGAGGAATGTTCAGGCACTGACTGATGTTAACAAATATACACAGGCTTGTGGAAACTAATTATTCCCTTTTCACCCTGGCTGCATATGTTTTGGTCCTTGAGGTCCCTTTTAACAATGCACATAAGCATATGCAGCCATGTCTTCTGATCCATCTTCTGTGTGCTCCTGTTTCTTCAGTAACCACAGTTCTTCCAGACTCCTTCTGGATGTTGGCTCCAAAAGGCTTCTTGAAGAAAAGCATTTTTCCTTATGAGGAGAGGCTGGGGTTGTTTATCCTGGAGAAGAGAAGGCTCAGGGGGGACCTGATTGCTGCCTACAACTACCTGAAGGGAGGCTGTAGCCAGGTGGGGGTTGGTCTCTTCTGCCAGGCAACAAAAAACAGAACAAGGGGGGACAGTCTGAAGTTGTGCCAGGGGAGGTATAGTCTGGATGTTAGGAGGAAGTTCTTCCTCCTAACAGAGAGAGTGATTGGCATTGTAATGGGCTGCCCAGGGAGGTGGTGGAGTCACTGTCCCTGGAGACGTTGAAGCAAAGCCTATATGGGGCACTTAGTGCCATGGTCTAGTTGGTTGGACAGGGGTGAGTGCTAGGTTAGCCTGGATGATTTTGGAGGTCTCTTCTACCCTGGTTGATTCTATGATTCTATTTAGGAAAATATGAAAGAAGTGGAATGATAACCATCATCCCCTTGTTACTGCAGAAGATATCAACTTGGCATCCAACTAAATCCTCATCGTCCTTTGTTTACATTCAATTAGTCAAGTTTTGGACCTGCCCAATCCAATTTGAATTAACATTTCAATTACTCTTTTGTGGAAAAGAGAGGAAATGCTTCATTAAATTACATGCTTTATTAAAGTACCCATCAGCATCCATACAGAAACTTCCTAATGAGATGTTTTACAACGTCAGTCACTTTGTACAAAATATCCCAGCCTTGAAATATGTATCATTTTAATTAGGTTGCAATATAAAATGTTAGATTTTGAATTAGATAGGAGAGGAGAGGGACTTCTTACAGAGGCATGGAGTAACAGAAAGATGGGCAATGGCTTCAAACTGGAAGGAACTCAATTTAGATGAAACGTTAGGAAGAAGTTCTTTATGGTGATGGTGGTGAGATACTGGGACACGTTGCTCACAGAAGTTGTGGAGGCTCCAAGCTTGGAACTGGTCTGATCCAGGTTTGATGGGGCCTTGAGCAGCCTAGTCTAGGAGCAGGTGTCCCTGGTCATGGCACTGGTGCGTGGAACTAGATGACCTTTAAGATTCCTTTCAAGCCAAAGCATTCTGTGATTTAATGATTTTTAATGTCTTATATATCAGGGGATAGTAAACTGCTTTAAGTGCTGGAATGTTTCTGATGGATTGAAGATGGGTATGTGATTTTGTAGGGAAAAGGAGCATTCAGGTCCCTCTGAAATCCTAAATCACAGAGCATTATGCTCATCACTGAACAAAGAATAGAAATACCATCTTTGTGCCCCAAGATATTAGTATGAAAAGTTAGCACTGATGGAGAGAGCATCAGGGTTGAGGGCAGGTACCTACCTGAAATTGTTCATAGTTGCCTACAGGGCAGCTTCTGCTACTGCTTCCATGAAGTCAGTGAAATAGCTGAGTGCTCCTTACAGCTACTTGTGGCATCATGTGAGAGAAGGGCATCATCATTTGTAAGAGGCCTTTTAAGAACCACTCATGTTCCTATATCATATGTTGAAAGGTTTCATTGCCATTTTGGTGCTTTTACTGAGTAATAGAAGCTTTTTGGAGTCCTCCCTTCTTTCAGCCACAATCTAGCCAATCACTTAAGCATGTGTCTGACACTGGAGGTTATACTTTAGTATGGTCATCTTCAGAGCAGTGCTTAAATTCATCCTGAGCTCTAAGATGAGCTACTGCTGTGGGAGACTGGCTGTTGAGCTGTTTCTGTCCACATAGGTAATGGTGGCCATTGAGGTAGCCACAGGCTTGTATGGGGTTTGTGCAAGGTTTGTCAACTGCCTTAGTTGTGAGTAATCATTTATCAAATAAAACTAGAGTTTTTGTTGTCTGTCTGAAAAACATTTTAATTACATAGATTCTTAGAAGAGTTTAGGTTAGAAGGCACCTTGATTATTTAGTCTCAATCCCCTGCCATGGTCAAGGTCACCTCCCACTAGACCAGGCTGCTCAATGCCTCATCTAGGCTGTCTGTGAACACCTCCAGGGAGGCAGAATCCATGACCTCCCTGGGCAACCTGTTCCAGTGTCTCACCACTCTCACTGGAAAAAAAAATCTTCATCATCTTCAGTGTAAATCTGCCCTCCTCAAACTTCAATCCATTTTCCTTTGTCCTGTTGCTACGTGTCCTTGTAAAAAGGCCCTTTCTGGCTTTCTTGTAGGCTCCCTTCAGGTACAGGAGGGCTGCTCTAAGGTTTCTTCCTGGCCTATTTACCAACAAGAAAGAACTTGATAAAGCAAGTGTCAGCAGCTATACTGGGACAAAGCAATGCCTCTGCTTCTCCAGTTAGAGAGCAAACTCTTAATTAAGGCACAAAGATATTTCAGAACAAAGCCATAAAAAATCCTGTGTTTCCTTGACCATTCCCATACCTACTATAAATAATACTACACTGGGAAGGCTGCTTTCAGTTCAGTCAAACACATCTGCTTTTAACCTTGATGACTGAATCATTTCTCATAAGCTCAGCCATGGATAAATATTACAAAGGTGTAGGTGACTGGCTTTTAATTTTTTTTTCTTTCTTTCAAGCCCTGCAGCCACCTGCATTGTGAATATATTAGCTGGAAAGCCATTTAATCAGTGCTACTGTACTTAAGTGCCTACAGGTTGGAGGCATCTGCAAGGATGCTGAGAACTGCTATGGGAATGGTGAAATATTTATTAATACAATAATAGTGCTTTATCTAGGAGTCAAATTATAATTTAGATTGTGTCTCACAAGGGTGTCTTTGTTCTTTAAAGCAGTTTTGAAGGTGTCAGTTTAGGCATGTGCTGTATAAATTAGCAGCTTTCTTTGCTTCATCTATAGGCAACACAATATGATCTCTAAATTCAAGCAACCATCTCTTACTATATTCCTGAATAATGCATTTTCACTTCTGCTGCTGGAATACTGCTTACAGGCAGGAGAAAAAGGTCTGACTGCAGCTGAAATTATAGAAGTTGTTGGTATAGTTTGCCTTAGTTATTGAAATTGGAAACAATAGGAGGACTGTCATAGAATCAGCCAGGTTGGAAGAGACCTCCAAGATCATCCAGTCCAACCTAGCACCCAGCTCTGTCCAATCAACTGGATCATGACACTAAGTGACTCATCCAGTTTCATCCAGCAGACTATGTTGGACCTGGTTGATTCTATGATTCTACTACTGTGGTGCTAATGGTAGAGGAGGAAGAGCCTACTTTCAGACTTCTTACCTCAAACTGTCTCACACTACAAGCCTGTCGTAAAACTGTTTTTGATGTGTGTAAAGTGTTTGAAGTACATTTCCTGAGGAGGACTTGGTAGCCTTTAAGTTCTGCAATAGCTTTTTGCTTTATGGATGTGTCATAGAATCAACCAAGTTGGAAGGGACCTCCAAGATCACCCAGTCCAACCTAGCACCCAGACCTGACCAATCAACTAGACCGTGGCACTAAGTGCCTCATCCAGTCTTGTCTTGAACATCTCCAGGGATGGCAACTCCACCACCTCCCTGTGCAGCCCATTCCAATGCCAATCACTCTCCCTGGCAAGAACTTCCTCCTAACATCCAGCCTATACTTCCTCCAGCACAACTTAAGACTGTGTCCCCTTGTTCTGTTTTTGGTTGCCTGGCAGAGGAGACCAACCCTCACCTGGCTACAATGTCCCTTCAGGTAGTTGTAGACAGCAATGAGGTTCATAGCAGCCCTTAGGTGCTTCTGTGGGAGACAGCTGAGGCACATCTGTATGACACAAAGCTCTGAGTTGTCTGGGCTGTAAGGGGTCTGTAACTAAATGTGGAATCTCATTTCCTGGTACCTGTGGTTTGAATGAATTCTGAAGTGCTCTTAAGCAGTGGAAATTACTTTTGAGAACCTGATGACAGTTTCACTGAATATCTGGTGGAAAAAGGGGAAATGGAGGAAACTCCTGAACTGCTCCTAGGAACAGCTGCCTCAAGATTGTAGCTGACATTGATGGGCTACCAGAAGGGGTCAAGTGCAGCTGTACTTGTTAATAATGATAAATCTGAGATAATCACTACAGAGGTGTTAAAAAATGTGTGGACATGGCACTTTGTGACATAGTTTAGTGGGCATGGAGGTGTTGGCTTGACCATTGGACTTGATGATCTTAAAGGTCATTTTCAACCTTAGTGAGTCTATGATTTTCTAATGAGCAAATCTCAAGTTTTAATGATCTGTGTGAACTTCAGATGGATTTCAGCTTGACTGAAAGGAGGAAGGTGGGAGCAGCTGTATAGAAGCAGGGAGGTTACATGTTTTTGTGCTCTTGGAGGGGGTGATTTTCTTTTTCACTTCAATATTTTCCTTTTAAATGAGCTGCTATTTATTAAGCAAGGACATTACTGTGCATCAAGGCACGAGTAGGACAGTTACAAAGCCCAGCTAAATTCAATTGCTGATTTGGAGACCAGACTGCAATCAGAATTTGATTTTTGTGTGTCACATTTGTGTTCACCTTCAGAATTTTTAAGAGCAGCATGGGCTTGGATTAAAAAAGAGGCTTTTAGCCCTGTTTTTAAATAACAGGCAAGTTCAGCTCTTGTTTACATGCATGAGACTTTTACTGACAATGATGAGCTTAGAGCCTTCAGTGCTGCTTGCACAGAATACATAATCAACAGTGGAAAATAACTCCAAGGCAGCAGCTCTTCAAAAGACAGGCTGGAGATACATGCTGTGATTAAGGAGGTGTTTTAAAACCTCCCATAATAAATTGCTCTGAAGGGATCAATGTTGCTTGCAACCAGACTGAAAGGTGAATCTCTGCAAGCTATGTGGCAACCTGGCAGAAAACTGCTGTCTCATATTGTGAGGTGTATGAGAGACATGGTACCCTTCGTATCATACAATCACAGAATCATTAGGGTTGGGGAAGACTTCGATGTTCAGCAAGTCCAACCATCAGCACAGCACCACCATGGGCATTAAACCATGTCCCAGAGCGCCATGTTCACATATTTCTTGAACACCTCCAGGGATGGTGACTCCTCCACTTCCCCATTTCCCTGGGCAACCTGTTCTAATCTTGGCCACACCTGCAGCAAAGAATTTTTTCCTAATCTCCAACCTAAAGCTCTTCTGGCACAATTTCAGGCTAATTCCTCATCCTGTCACCTGATGCTAGGGAGAAGAGACCTATCTTCATCTCACTCCAACCTCTTTTTAGGGAGTTAGAGAGCAATGAGTTCTCTCCTCAGCCTCCTCTTCCCCAGATGTCATGGATTGCATGATGTGACAATCTCATATTCTCAGGAAGCACATAATGGACACACTTTGTTAGTCTCAATGAAGTTAGAATTAAGGAGGAGGGAGGAGACCTGAGACCAGTAGGAATGCCTGAGCTGCTGTCTGCATTGACCCACCAGGACTGTACATCCTCTTTCTCGGTAGCCTGTGAAACATCAAAGTAAGAGAGGCAAAAAAGGAAGAATTCATTTGTACAAACCAGGATTTTTAAACACCACCTTGTAACCCTCAATGTGTCTTGTTCTCATGGATAGGAACAAACTGAGGCAGTGTTTCTGAAAGTCCTTGAGGACCAGAACTGTAGGTTAACCTAGTAAATAGTTTCCAGCAATGGGTAGTTTACAGAAAAAGGTGCTGTTTAGGGTCAGCAAATATCCTAAACTTCCATTTCTTACAAAGCAGTCACATTGTGCACACTTCTTCTTATAAACTCCTTTTCTATAGTCAAGGAGCAGGCTGCCCAGAAATGTTGTGGAGTGGTGTTCTTTGGAGAGTCCAAAGCCACCTGGACACTATGATCCTGGGTAAGCTGCTGTGAGTAACCCTGCTTTAGCAGGAGGATTGGCCTGAGTGATCTCCAGAGGTCCCTTCCAACCCCTACCATGCTGGGATTCTGCCATTCTATAAGTTTCACATGAAACTCTTGATTTGCCATTAACTGTCCTTTCTAAAGAAAAATCAGTGTTAAAAGCAATGAGCTAGAGGTATTTTTTTTTAAATCAAGGAATGCTTTTATATCTTGATGTTAGTGAGAGGCAGATGCTCTGAGATCCTGAAGCATTTAGATGTGCCACCACTACCACAGTCACTATGTGCTCTGTATTCCAGGGGAGTGTACTAAAAGGAAAATAACAAATCTTCAGAGGTTATTCTTCCCCTGTACTCAGCACTGGTCAGGCAACACCTTGAGTCCTGTGTCCAGTTCTGGGCCTCTCAATTCAAGAGAGATGTTGAGGTGCTGGAACATGTCCAGAGAAGGGGGACAAAGCTGGTGAGGGGCCTGGAACACAAATCCAGTGAGGAGAGGCTGAGGGAACTGGGGGTGTTTAGCCTGGAGAAGAGGAGGCTCAGGGCAGAGCTCATAGCTGCCTACAACTACCTGAAGGGAGGCTGTAGCCAGGTGGGGTTGGTCTCTTCTGCCAGGCAAGAGAACAAGGGGACACAGTCTCAGGTTGTGCCGGGAGAAGCATAGGCTGGATGTTAGGAGGAAGTTGTTGGTAGAGAGAGAGTGATTGGCATTGGAATGGGCTGCCCAGGGAGGTGGTGGAGTCACTGTCCCTGGAGGTGAAGACAGGACTGGCTGAGGCACTTAGTGCCATGGTCTAGTTGACTGAACAGGGCTGGGTGCTAGGTTGGAGTGGATGATCTTGTAGGTCTCTTCTAACCTGGTTAATTCTATGATTCTAGAACCAAAGAATAAAACTGATAGAGCTTAGGTGTGTCCTTTATTTCAACACCCAAATAACAAACCAGTTGATGCCTAGGTATGTCTGCAAGTCTATTTAGGGACAGGTTTTCGGGTACAAGTGGAACAGTTGACCTGATGGTAGCATCAAACCTAAACCCAAGCCTTATGCATATGCAGCTCTGTGCTTAATAACAAGTTGTACAAATCAGTAATGCAATCTCTATAAAAAAATCCACTTTATTAAATAGTTAATTTGAAATTAAATCTAGAAAACACATGTCTGATTGCAACTTTCAAGCTGGAGATAGCCACCTTGTAACAAATCACCTTTCATGCTGATTCAAATGGACACTTGTTGAGTGCAATCTTGGGCTGTTTGCCTATCGTAGTAGCCAAGCGAATAAATGATTCTTGATTCTGTCTTGGAGAAGCTTGCAAACAATAGTTTAACAGAGAAACCATTGATTTTAACCTTGAGCATACAGAAAACAGTGGCAGCTCCCTTTATCAGCAAAAGGAAGGAGTCATCCATCATGTCTCGATTTATGATGCTTTTAACTGAACTGGTTCAAAAATTCTTCTGTAAATTGCATCCAAGTGCAAGGTCCTGCATCTGGGTCGAGGCAATCCCAAGCACAGATACAGGCTGGGCAGTGACTGGCTGGAGAGCAACCCTGAGGAGAGGGACTTGGGGGCGCTGGTGGATGAGAAATTCAACATGAGCCCCTATTCCAAGAGGGATGTGGAGATGCTGGAGCATGTCCAGAGAAGGGCCACGAGAATGCTCAGAGGGCTGCAGCAGCTCTGCTGTGAGGACAGACTGAAAGAGCTGGGGCTGTTCAGTCTGCAGAAGCAGGATGTAAGATTGATATTTCAAGAAAAACTCCCAGGAGGCTCCCAGGGACTTTTTAGGCTATCAGGGAGTGATAGGACTAGAGGGAATGGAGCAATGCTGGAGGTGGGGACAGTCAGAGTGGATGTGAGGAGGAAGTTGTTGAGCATGAGACTGGTGAGAGGCTGGAATGGGTTGCACAGGGAGGTGGTTGAGGCCCCATCCCTGGAGGTGTTTAAGGCCAGGCTGGATGAGGCTGTGGCCAGCCTAATCTAGGGTAGGGTATTCCTGCTCATGGCAGTGGGGTTGGAACTAGATGATCCTTGCAGTCCCAACCTTGACTGATTATATGATTCTTGTGGTACACTGTAAATTTGGATTAATTTAACTTATCTGGATCAATTAAGCTTATTTGCTCCTACACTGGTTATGGGCTGACATTCACTCAAGCCTATAGACTTAGCAAGCTCTTAAGGAAGAGAGTTTTTACAATCCTTTCAGAAAGCACCCTCCCCTTCATTTTTCTTCTTATTAAAAAGGAGATTTTGCTTTTAAAAGGCTGATTTGAGTCCTGCTCTTGAGCTCAGTTACAGAGTAACTTTCTCACTCTGTTCTTGGCCTGGTTCGCTCTGGTATATAGAATTGTTCTCCTCCACTTTTTAACCCTAAACAGATCGAAGTAAGTACAGGCAATGTAAAATTAATCCTGGTCTTGGTTTTCTCTCCAGAGATGGATTACATGCCTGAGAGCCTATCACCATTAGGAAATGTGATTAATCAGTGTCCTCCACAGACTGATATAAATCGTGACACAAGTGTAACTTCAATAACAAGGCAGTACATTGCTGCACACATGTGATGGTTTGGGTGTTACCTGCCCTCCTACTCTTTGGCAAATCACCCAGACTAGACTTAGTGGATCTGGAAATGGAATGAAGCTTTATGTTTACAGCTTAGCACAAGATACAAGCAGATATTTACAATATATATACACAAATAAACAAGTTAAAAAGGTAATACAGAAACACAGCAGCCCTGCAAGAAACCAGACTTGCCAGGAGGAGCTCCCAACCATCCTTCTACCTTCCTCCCACCCCTCTACCTTATCCCAGACTTTGCCTTACGTTCAAGGTAGTTTAGAGGGTCAGCCAGGGGGGTTAGGAAGCAGAAGGATTAGTCACACAGACAGCAGGTTAGGTTAGAGAGAAGTGCAGCCCACAAAGCCCAGAGAGTGACTCTGTTATCTATGTTTGTGTTCTTGTTCTTATCCATCTCAGCAAGCCTGAGTGAAGTAGACATCACCATTGTTTCCTTTTCACAGCCTATAATCTACTTCCTCTCACCAAAATATCCCAGCTAGCTTCAAACTAGCACAAAACATTATGCCTATAAACACATTCTTGTAGGACTTACACCTCTGAGTAGCAGAATAAGCATGAAAGTTTTCCCTCTGTGTTGCACAGAGAATTTACATTGCTCCCCTTCCTCTGCAGTAGCTTACTTGCTGCCAGATCCTCATCTGTAATGTCCTGATTGTTGGTGGAAACAATATAATGCTGTGTAGGTTGTCAGCCCCTCTGCTGGCAAGGGAATTTGTTTATTTGCTTGTTTTTAATTAATATTTAATTGGGTGTGCAGACGAGGGGTTATATCATCAGTTGTTGTAAATGGGCTCAGCTCTGTCACAGCTGCTGTTGCTCTATTGATTTATACAACCTAAGAGGTTGGATTGGAGTTAAAGGAAAGGGCAAAAGCTTTCTTCAAAGGAAGAAAAAGGGAATTAAAAGAGGAGCTGTCATGCTGCGATCTGTGGTATGGTAATATGTGGACTGCTAGGGAAAGGTGACTTCTGCAAAAGAAATGGAAAATGAGTAAGACTTTTCTGTAGTTTCCTTTTCTTCTATTGATTGCTTTCTTGTGTGGTTTTGGCTTTTTTTTAATCGTGCTATCACCACAGAAAGTTTACTGCCAATTAACTTTATGGGGAGGAATTTAGAGCGCTGGTAAGCAATGAAAGAATATAGCGTGGATTTATGCAGTGGTGAGCAGAATTAGTGCAATTTAACCTGCTTTTTAAACTTTGCCCTAGCCATGTCCCTAGGTAGAAGATACTATTTAAGGGCAGACAGACTGCTGTGAGAAACTGCATTTTGTTAAAAATCAGAGCATGTTTTCTGCCATTTATTAGCATTAGTCATAAAACTCAGATTGGAAACAGTAGACAAATGAGCTTCTTGTCCATAAAACCATTGAAACATAACATTTACTACCTGTGGTACATAATTAGCCTCCCATTCACTTACACAACCATTTATTTCAGCCATGGAGTGGGGTGATTTTGTTTTCTGAGACAGGTTGGCTTTCCACTGGGGGTAAAAAAAAAACAAAACCAAACATTTTAAGTGGAACTCTTCCTTTCAGAAAGTGTTATTTGGGGTGAAGTAGCCAAACCTGCAAAGCCAACCTCTTGTTCTGTTGTGAAGTACAGCACTGTCTGCTGAACTGTAGCTGTTTTCTCATTGCATTTGAAGCTATTTATATAAATCTTCTGCTATTGCTCCCTCACAGTGATTTTAATTATAATTACTCTATTAAAGGATCTGTAATTAATGTACAGTATTAAAGCCGATCAAGATCAGGCACTTAAAATTCCTCAACATCTCCATTTGCAAAATGAGGTTTTAGATTTGCCTTCAAGTTCTATTATTGAACATAAACATTAATACTTTATTTAAATTAAATTTATTTATCTTTAATTACAATCTTTGCATTTATCTAAGGTGAGTTGCATATTTGGTGGAGGGACCTGCCCATTCTGCAGGACTTAGAACATTACACTTTGATTATTTGATTATATTTTGGTTAGTTTACCTTGTTAGTAGGTAGTAAGAAAGAAATTGCTCAGTATGTTTGATGGTTTGGGTGTTACCTGCCCCTCTACACTTAGGAAAATCACCCAGACTAGACTCAGCTGCTCTGGAAGTTGAATGAGTGAAGCTATGTTTACAGCTTAGAACAATATACAAGCAGATGTTCACAATCTATACAGCTATAGACAGAAGTAGACAAGTTAAAAAGTAATACAGAAACACAACAGCCCTCCCAGAAACAGAGTCCCCAGGAGGGGCTCCCAACCACCCTTCCACCTTCTCCCCACCTCTCTACCCCAGACTTTGCCTTGCATTCAAGGTGAGTTTGGGGGGTTGGCCAGAGGGGTTAGGAAGCAGAAGGATTAGTCAGGCAGTGAGTTAAGGAGAGAGAAGTTCATGCAGCCCCAGAGACAGAGAGCAATTCAACTCCCTTATCTATGTTTGTGTTCTTGTTCTTATCCATCTCAGCAAGCCTATGAGCGAAGCAGGCATCACCATTGTTTCCTTTTTGCAGCATATAATCTAGTTCTTCTTACCAAAATATCCCAGCTAGGCTCAAACTAGCACACTATATTTATTTCTTCTTTGTGGGCTTAAATTGCCTGCAGACTGCTGCCCTATTCCTTGGACTCCTCTTGGCAGCACACTTGTTTTACAGTCCTTAGCTCATCATGACTTGGAAATGCATGTCTCCTCACAAAGCTATCTGCTTGTCATTGACTTCATGACCCTGTGAGGTAGTAAGTGATGTCCTGGAACAGGTTGGTGGAAAGGTGATGGTTTCACCACTTCTGTTTCTTTATTCCTTTGAATGAAGCTGGGCACACAGCTCTTGGCTAGTATGGCTTCAATCTCAGAAGCCTTCAGTGAGATAGAATTAACCAGGTTGGAAAAGATGCCTAAGATCGAGTCCAACCTGTCATCTTACCCTTCTAATTAACTAAATCATGCACTAAGTGCCTCATCCAGCCTTCATTATAAATGTACCATCCCTGGAACTGTTTTGGGTCAGATTGTCTGGGGCTGTCGGCAACCTGCTCTAGTTGCAGACGTCCCTGCAGATTGCTGTGGGGCTGGGCTAGATGACCTTTAAAGGTCCCTTCCAACATAAACCAGCCAGTGATTCTATGATTGGAGGGGAAGGTGGATGTCTGGGAGGCCAGCTCTCCTCAAAGAAGGTAGAGATCTTCAGTAGCTCTTAATAGAGGAAAGGAAACAGAACAACTTATAAAAGCAGGTCTGTTAATTGCATAATCATAGAATCAAGCAGGTTGGAAGAGACCTCCAAGGTCGTCCAGCCCAACCTAGCACCCAGACCTGTCAAATTAACTGGACCATGGCACTAAGTGCCTCAGTGTGATGGTTTGGGGGTTACCCCGCCCCCCCACACTTTTGAATTTGCCCCAGCTAACTCAGACGGACCCTGGGAATATAGGTGAAGCAATTTATTTACAGCTAGCAGAATTTACAAGCAGCTATTTACAATATATACAGTTATATACAATTATATACAGAAATATACAAAGGATAAACAATACAAAAGCACAACTCCCCTCCCAGAAACCTGAGTCCCCAGGAGGGGCTCTCAAACCACCCCAACACCTCCCCCCGGCCCTCTCAACCTTACCCCAGTTCTCAGGAAGAAAAGAGGTGCAGCCAAGAGGTTAGGGAGCAAGGTTAGTAGGAGCAGGGTTAATGAGATGTGACCAGGTCTAAGGCAAAAGCAAGAGTGAGAAACAAAATGGAGAATAAGTCTTTCTTCTTCCCAGAGTTCTCAGCGTGACTGTGAGAGAAGTAGACACAATTGTTTTTCATTTCACTGCCTGTTATCTAGTTCTGTTACCAAAACATTCCAGCTTGCTTCAAACTAGCACAATCCACCCCTTGTCTACTTCGCTCAGAGTATCGCTGAGAATTATCCAAACTAATCTAAACCAATATTTACATCTAAAGCAATATATACAAGTTCAGTTCACACTTCAATCAGATGTAGGTGATTCAAAAGCTCAGAACAGGGACTCCCAGGTGATGTTGGGTTTCGTGCTCACATACTGTAGATTTTTCTCAGTGTTGGGCGCCGATGTTACCTAGAACAGAAAACTCCTAACAGCTTAATTTAAACTCTCTCAGCTAAGGTTAGATTTCTCTGTGGAATACACTGGATTTCACCATTCTCCTGCATTACCCAGTATGTATGACCAGGACCTTCAGCAGACACCACCCCTCGGACAGGTTTCCCTTCACCCGAAGGAGAAAATACCCAAACAGTTTTCCCTAACAGATTCTTCTCACGTACAACAGGAACTTTATCACCGTCTACTGTTTGGACCAAATCTGATTGTGCAGGTCCTGCTCTGTTTACTGAACCTCTACTATTTACCAACCAGGTAGCTTGTGCTAAATGTTTGTCCCAGTTTTTTAGAGTTCCACCCCCCATGGCTTTTAGGGTGGTTTTCAGCAAACCGTTGTAGCGCTCAATCTTCCCTGAAGCTGGTGCATAGTAGGGTATGTGATAGATCCATTCAATACCATGCTCTTTGGCCCAGTTTTTCACTAGATTGTTCTTGAAATGAGTACCATTGTCTGACTCAATTCTCTCTGGAGTTCCATGTCTCCACAAGATCTGTCTCTCCAAACCAACAATGGTGTTACGTGCAGTAGCATGTGGAACTGGATAGGTTTCCAACCATCCAGTGCTGGCTTCTACCATCGTCAGCACATACTGCTTGCCAGAACGTGATCGAGGTAAAGTGATGTAGTCAATCTGCCAGGCTTCACCATACTTGTACTTTGACCATCTCTCACCATACCATAAGGGCTTGATTCGCTTAGCCTGCTTAATAGCAGCACAAATGTCACAGTCATAGATGACTTGGGTGATAGCGTCCATGGACAAGTCAATTGACCTATCGCGAGCCCATCGGTATGTTGCATCTCTGCCTTGATGTCCAGATGAGTCATGGGCCCACCGAGCTAAGAACAGTTCACCTCGGTGTTTCCAATCAAGGTCAATGTCAAGATCAGAGTTGGTATCAACTTGAGCAATCTTAGCAGCTTGGTCTGCCTTCTGGTTATGTTGATGTTCCTCAGTTGCTCTGCTCTTAGGCATGTGTGCATCTACGTGCCGCACCTTCACTGGAATTTTCTCCAGCCGTGCATCAATGTCCTGCCATAGATCAGCACACCAAATAGGCTTTCCTTTCCTCTGCCAACCATTCTTCTTCCAGTCCTTCAGCCAACCCCATAGAGCATTGGCTACCATCCATGAGTCGGTGTAGAGGTAAAGGATAGGCCAATTCTCACGTTCAGCCACATCAAGAGCAAGTTGAACAGCTTTTACCTCAGCGAATTGACTGGATTCTCCTTCTCCATCTTTCGTTTCGGTAACTCTCCTGGTTGGACTCCAAACTGCTGACTTCCATATTCGCTTGTTCCCAACAAGACGACAGGAACCATCTGTGAACAAAGCATAGTTCTTTTCCTGATCAGAGAGATCACCATAGGGAGGAGCTTCCTCAGCACGAGTTATTTTCTCCTCTGGAGGTTTGGAACAGTCTGTGCCTTCCGGCCAGTTGGTGATCACCTCTACCAGACCAGGTCGGTCAAGATTACCCATTCGTGCTCGTTGGGTTATCAAAGCCATCCATTTAGACCAGGTTGCATCTGTGGCATGATGTGGTGATGAACCTTTGCCCTTGAACATCCAGTTAAGAACTGGCAGTCTAGGAGCTAAAAGCAATTGTGACTCAGTTCCAATCACTTCAGAAGCTGCTTTCACTCCCTCATAGGCTGCTAGAATCTCTTTCTCAGTTGCAGTGTAATTTGTCTCTGAACCTCTGTAACAACGTCCCCAGAAACCAAGTGGACGTCCACGTGTCTCATTTGGAGCTCTCTGCCAAAGACTCCAAGTTGGACCATTGTCACTGGCAGCCGTGTACAGAATGTTTTTAATGTCTGGACCAGATCTCACAGGTCCCAGGCCCACTGCATGGACTATTTCTCGCTTAATCTGATCAAAGGCTGCTTGTTGTTCAGGTCCCCACTCGAAATTGTTTCTCTTACGAGTCACATCATGCAGAGGTTTGACAATCTGACTGAAACCAGGAATGTGTAGTCTCCAAAATCCCACCACACCAAGGAAAGCAAGTGTGTCCTTCTTACTGGTGGGAACTGCCATGGTAGAGACTTTGTTAATCACATCCTGAGGAATGTAACGGCGACCATCCTGCCACCGCACTCCCAGAAACTGAATTTCTTTGGCAGGTCCTTTGACCTTGTCTCTCTTAATGGCAAAACCTGCTTGCAACAGAATGTCAATGATTTTGTTACCTTTCTCGAAGACTTCCTCAGCAGTTTGGCCCCACACAATGATGTCGTCGATGTACTGGATGTGCTCTGGAGCTTTACCTTTCTCCAGTGCATTGTGGATGACTGAGTGACAGATGGTTGAGCTGTGTTTCCACCCCTGAGGCAAACGGTTGAACTGGTACTGGATTCCTCTCCAGGTGAATGCAAACTGAGGCCTGCACTCCTTTGCTATGGGAATAGAGAAGAAAGCATTAGCAATGTCTATGGTTGCATACCATTTAGCCTCCTTCGATTCCAGCTCGTACTGGAGTTCCAGCATGTCCGGCACAGCTGCACTCATGGGTGGCGTCACCTCGTTGAGGGCACGGAAGTCAACTGTGAGTCTCCAGTCGCCCGTAGGTTTACGCACAGGCCAGATGGGACTGTTGAAAGGTGAATGAGCTTTCTCGATAACAGCCTGACTCTCCAGTTGACGAATCAGCTGATGAATGGGCAACAAAGAGTCACGGTTAGTTCTGTACTGCCTATGATGAACAGTTTGAGTTGCAATTGGCACTTCCAGGTCCTCTATGTCATGATGTCCCACAACTGCAGATTCATCAGAAAGTTCAGGCCTAATGGACAATTTCAATTTATCATCCTCAATCTCTACAGATGCTATTCCAAAAGCCCATTTATGACCCTTAGGATCTTTGAAACAACCTTGTCTCAAAAAGTCAATTCCCAAAATGCAAGGCGCATCAGGACCAGTTACAATAGTATGTGTCTTCCACTCTTTACCAGTTAAACTGATCTCAGCCTGTATCTTAGTTAACTCTTGAGATCCACCAGTGATTCCAAAAATAGAAATGGACTCTGTCCCTTTACAATTAGATGGCAATAAAGTACACTGAGCACCTGTGTCAACTAAAGCCCTGTATTTCCGAACTCTTGAACTGCCAGGCCACCTAATGAACACATTCCAATAGATTCGGTTCTCTCCACTATCCCTTTCCTCCTCCTGGCTGGAGGCAGGGCACCCCTAATGCTGAACATGGCATGTAGGGTGTACACAATGATTGGTGGTGTTGCGAGAGGAATTGCAACTGTTGGAGCAATTGCAGTTGCTCTCAGGAGCTGAAGAAGTGACAGCTACTTTCCTGGCATTATTGCCTCTGCTTCTGCCACTCTGCAGTTCCCTGACTCTCTTTGAAAGAGCTGAAGTAGGTTTACCATCCCATTTGTTCATGTTCTCCCCATATGTGTCACGCAGAAGTATCCACAGTGACGCACGTGATTGCTGCTGTCTGGGTGGAATTTGTCTCCTCCTGGGCTGGAATTGCCTTGCAGGAGGTGGGCGTCTGTTCCTGATTGCAGAAACATTCACCCATTCAGATGATGCAGGAACGGTATCCTTTACCAGATTGGAAATTGAGGTTGTAAGGTCCTCCTTCAGTTCTTTCATGGTATTCTCAAAGCCATCTTTCATGCCCTTTATTTCAGCAGTCATAGTTTGTATGGCACAGATTATACCAGAATGTGACAAGCTGTCCTCAATCTGCCTGAGCTGGTCAGTGAATTCACCAACAGTAAAAGATCTTCCATTATCACTCCTTGCTAGGAACTTACTGGCCAAGATGTTAGCATAGGATGAAGGAGCAAGCTTAATCAGCTTCTTCATGAGACCTGTTCCCAAAGGAACATCATCAGGCTCATGAGTACCATGATCTCCATAAAGCACTTCCTTCACAGCAAACTCCTTCAGAAGCTTAATTCCCTGCTCAATGGTGTTCCACTTCTTGGCAGCCCATGGCAAATCATCTCGGGAAGGATATCTCATAGCCACAGCCAACAGAAGGCGTGTCCACAAGCTAACCCTACCAAGAGGACTTGCTAGGTGTTTGTCCACTCCACTCTCCTTAGTGAGTGGTCCCAGCTGCTTGGCAGACTTGTCTCCTACCTGCAGGGCATTAGCACCAATGCCACGGCATCTCACTAGCCAGCTTAGGATTGGCTCACCTGATTCCCTTGTGTATTCCTTCCTAACTTCCCTGACCTCTCTGAGTGGATCCTTGGAGCCTTGGATGTCATCTTCCTCCTCTTCCTCCTGTTGTTCTGGTGGTGCTGGGCCTAACACAATCTTCCTCATAGCATTCCTAAACTCATTGGAACCATCCTCTCTCCTGGCAGCTAACCTCACAGCGCTCCTCTCACTTGAGTATTGTTGTCTCAGCACATCTACAAGGTCTCGCAGACTAACTGCCTCCTCTTCCTCCTCTCCTTGCTGATCACCAGAGGTCCCATCTCTTACATCCTCCTGCGAACCACTCTTTGTCTTAGCTTTTGCCTTAGCAGGTGCCAGAAGGGCCTGAGCAGCAACAGACTTGGATGTGTCTGCTGGAGGATTTGAATCTTTAGGAGTCTGACCTGAAGGGTTTGAATCCTTAGGGGTCTGACCTGGAGCTTGTGAGTTCAAGTCTGCCTTGCTTTTAACAGGAGGATTTTGGTTCTGGTCTGCTGGCTGGGGGTTTGAATTAGCTGAGCTGGTGTCATTAGGATTTGGACTGACTGGGCTAGCGTTACCAGCATTAGTAGTGTTATTATTTGCCTGTCCTCCTGGGATGCCTGCCAACCCTGACTTGTTTTCATTTTTGCTAGGAACATTCTGATTTTGGGTACCTGCCTGTCCTCCTGAGGCTCCTACCGAACTCTGTGGATTGTTGTTGTTTTTGTTATCATTGTTTACGTTATTGGCGGGAACATTGGCTGTGTTCCCAGCACTTGGAGAAGGAGGGGCAGAGGCTGGCAAGGGGGAAGCTGATAACTGTGTTCCCTTGTTTTGCTGTGAAAGAGACTGCTTCTGAGACACAGAATTTTTCCTAGTCCTTACAGAAGCTGGTTTTGAATTTTTCACCAATAATGCCAAAATTAATATGAATATTAAAATCATGAGGCAAATATTAAAAATTGTGAGAAGAAAAACAGTTTTACAAGAGCATGTACCTAAACAAACAGTTGGAATTCCTGTCTTAGGCTGAATAACTCTCCTTAGAGCCATATTTAAAGCAGAATTTCCATTGATTGTCACATTATTGACCAGAGCTCCTGTAATGTCCTTGGTAATATTCTCAGAGATATTAAAACCAGCATAACCAAGAATAAAATCACCCCAGCTCCAGAACATATCTGAAACCTTAGCTTTAGCCTTATTATAAGCCAGATCAATGAAATAAGCAACAATTTGAGCTTTTATCCAATTAAATGCCAAGTAAACAAAACCAGACCAGAGCAATGCACCAACCAAATACAATAGCTGCTTGATTAGCTTCATCTTAATTCCCAGAGCTAATTTCCAGTCACCCAAAAATCTCTAGCCCCACGTTGGGCGCCAATTAAAAATGTGATGGTTTGGGGGTTACCCCGCCCCCCCACACTTTTGAATTTGCCCCAGCTAACTCAGACGGACCCTGGGAATATAGGTGAAGCAATTTATTTACAGCTAGCAGAATTTACAAGCAGCTATTTACAATATATACAGTTATATACAATTATATACAGAAATATACAAAGGATAAACAATACAAAAGCACAACTCCCCTCCCAGAAACCTGAGTCCCCAGGAGGGGCTCTCAAACCACCCCAACACCTCCCCCCGGCCCTCTCAACCTTACCCCAGTTCTCAGGAAGAAAAGAGGTGCAGCCAAGAGGTTAGGGAGCAAGGTTAGTAGGAGCAGGGTTAATGAGATGTGACCAGGTCTAAGGCAAAAGCAAGAGTGAGAAACAAAATGGAGAATAAGTCTTTCTTCTTCCCAGAGTTCTCAGCGTGACTGTGAGAGAAGTAGACACAATTGTTTTTCATTTCACTGCCTGTTATCTAGTTCTGTTACCAAAACATTCCAGCTTGCTTCAAACTAGCACACTCAGCCAGGCTTTTCCCAAACACCTCCAGGGACAGCGACTCCACCATCTCCCTGGGCAGCCCATTCCTATGCCAGTCACTCCGGGAAGAACTTCCTCCTAACATCAAGCCTGTATCTCCCCTGGCACAACTTGAGACTATGTTCCCTCATTCTATTGCTGGTTGCCTGGCAGAAGAGATCAATCCCCACCTGGCTACAGTCTCCCTTCAGGTAGTTGTAGACAGCAATGCCCAGTTTTGGATATTCTCATGAGGTGGTTCACTGACACTAAATACAGGCTGGAGATATTTGTGGGGCACTTTTGATTGGAGTAAATGAAACAGATCATTTGATGCTATCAGGTAATATGGAAATGGCAATAAAAAATGGACACAGATAAAATACAATGGCAGTCAGAGGTGTTTTAATTTGCCACATCAGAGCTCTTTGAAGCCCTTAAAAATGGCAAGGGTTTTCTGATCTACCAATTCTCTCTGTGGTGGGGGGCAGAAGCAACACACAGTGATGTTTTTGTGCATTTGGTTTAGGTAGCATCACAGACATAGCCCTAACTTGCATGGTGCTTGAGTCAATCTACACTGCTGTGCACTTTTTCACTGACAAGCACCTTGTTTACAGCTACTTTCTGTTGTAAATCTTCCTTATTGTCTTTATTTGCTGCACCAGAAGGCTGCTGAGCTGAAGCACATAACAGCTCTTCTCTAATACTTTCCCAGGCTTTTGCATTGTTCATGCATCATTTTAACTGGCATAACTCTCTTGATGTGAGATATCCAGAAGTCTCAAATCACCTACAATACTTGGGATCTGGAAACAGGGTGAATTCTTGAAGCAGCTATTCATTTAATCAGTGGTATCAAATTAGCATCAGGGAAAAAGGAAAAAAACAACTGTGGTGCCTAATTTATATAAGAAAACTTCTCCAGCACAAAATTAAGACAACCTGTAAGTGAAAATTCCTAGCTTTGGTGATTTTATAACATGATCTGTGTCCTTTCTGCTGCTTTCATTCATAATATAGAGAGACCAAATCAAAATTCCACCAATTTACAAGAAAGACATTGATACATAGAATAGAATAGAATCCAGCAGGTTGGAAGAGACCTCCAAGATCATCCAGTCCAACCTAGCACCCAGCCCTAGCCAATCAACTAGACCATGGCACTAAGTGCCTCAGCCAGGCTTTTCTTGAAGACCCCCAGGGACGGTGCCTCCACCACCTCCCTGGGCAGCCCATTCCAATGGGAAATCACTCTCTCTGTGAAGAACTTCTTCCTAATATCCAGCCTGAACATGAGCCAGCAGTGTGCCCAGGTGGCCAAGAGAGCCAGTGGCATCCTGGCCTGCATCAGGAATGGTGTGGTCAGCAGGAGCAGGGAGGTCATTCTGCCCCTGTACTCTGCACTGGTTAGACCACACCTTGAGTACTGTATTCAGTTCTGGGCCCCCCAGTTTAGGAAGGACATTGAGATGCTTGAGCGTGTCCAGAGAAGGGCGACGAGACTGGGGAGAGGCCTTGAGCACAGCCCTATGAGGAGAGGCTGAGGGAGCTGGGATTGGTTAGCCTGGAGAAGAGGAGGCTCAGGGGTGACCTTATTGCTGTCTACAACTACCTGAGGGGTGGTTGTGGCCAGGAGGAGGTTGCTCTCTTCTCTCAGGTGGCCAGCACCAGAATGAGAGGACACAGCCTCAGGCTGTGCCAGGGGAAATTTAGGCTGGAGGTGAGGAGAAAGTTCTTCATTGAGAGAGTCATTGGACACTGGAATGGGCTGCCCGGGGAGGTGGTGGAGTCTCCATCCCTGGGGCTGTTCAAGGCAGGATTGGACGTGGCACTTGGTGCCATGGTCTAGCCTTGAGCTCTGTGGTAAAGGGTTGGACTTGATCTGTGAGGTCTCTTCCAACCCTGATGATACTGTGATACTGTGAGGTGCTGAAGTGTGTCCAGAGAAGGGCAACAAAGGGTCTGGAGGGCAGGTGTGGTTAGGAGGAGATGGAGGAGCTGGGGTTGTTTAGTCTGGGGAAGCTGAGCTGAGACCTCACTGCTCTCTACAACTCCCTGAAAGGAGACTGGAACCAGATGGGGCCTGGTTTCTTCTCTCAAGTGGCAGTAGGTGTCCCTCAGACACCACAGTAGTATGATGGTTTGGGTGTCATCTGCTCCCCCACTCTTCAGAAAATCACTCAGACTAGACTCAGCTGAGATGGAAATTAAGAATGAAGCTTTATATTTACAGCTTAGCACAATGTACAAGCAGGTATTTACAATCTATACAGCTATAGACAGAAATACACAAGTTAAGAAGTAATACAGAAACACAACAGCCCTCGCAGAAACCTGAGTCCCCAGGAGGGGCTCCCAACTGCCCTTACACCTCCTTTCCACCCCTCTACTTTATCCCAGCCTTTGCCTTACATTCAAGGTGAGCGTGGAGGGTTGGCCAGAGGGGTTAGAATGCAGAAGGATTATACAGACAGCAGGTTAGGGAGAGAAGGGAGGAAGCCAGAGCCAGACAGCAACTTTGTTATTGATGTTCTTGTTCTTGTTTTATCCACCTCAGCAATCCTATGACTGTAGTAGACATCCCCATTGTTTCCTTTTCACAGCCTATAATCTAATTCCTCTCACTGAGATATCCCAGCTAGGCTCAAACTAGCACAAGTAGGACAAGACAAAATGATTTAAATAGTGCCAGGGGAGTTTTAGATTGGATATCAGGGAAAATTCCCTTATAGAAAGAGTGAGTGCAACAGGCTGCACAGGGAAGTAGCAGAGTCTCCATCTGTTGAGCTATTGAAAAGAATGTGTGGATGTGGCACTTTGGGACATGAGTCCATGGTCATAGTGGTGTTGGGTTGATGGTTAGAGTTGACCTTGGAGGTATTTTCCAATCATAATAGTTCTATGAGTCTTTGAAAGCCACATATTTAAAAACACATTTATTTGGGACAGAGTGGCTGGAGAGCAGCCAGGAAGAGAGAGACCTGGGGGTACTGGTAGATAGTAAGCTGAAGATGAGCCAGCAGTGTGCCCAGGTGGCCAGGAGAGCCAATGGCATCCTGGCCTGTATCAGAAACAGTGTGGCCAGTAGGGCAAGGGAGGTTATTCTTCCCCTGTACTCAACACTGGTCAGGCCACCCCTTGAGTGCTGTGTCCAGTTCTGGGCTCGTTAATTCAAGAGAGATGTTGAGATACTGCAGTGTCTCCAGCACACTCACAGTAAAGAAGTCTTTCCTTACATTGAAGTGGAATTTCCTGTAGTTGAGTTTGTCTATTGCCCCTCATCATACCAGTGGGTATTACTGCAGAGTGCCTGGCTCCATTCTCCTCTCCATCACCCCTATGCCAGTAAAGACATCTTGCTCTATTTTAAAGCCACACAGTGCTATTGTTGATACTGTTTTTACTTAATAGGCTGTGCTCCATCTGAAGAGATACTTGATGCTGTTGCTTTGGGTTGCCTTTACTTATCCTTAGCAGAGGGAAGTTGTGGAAGTCAGGTGTCACAGACTGCATTGTCCACCATTAGTGGAGGAGGCAAGATTAATGGAGTAGGGTGAAGAATACAAGAGGCAGGTTTGCCAGTGCTTTGTGGCTCTCCAGCTTCAGATAATGTACTGCAGCAATTCATTTTATCTTAATGGTGGGGAAGGGGAAACATGGAATTTTTCACTCATTTCACACATGTCACTAGCAACATAATTTGAAAAGATAATGATTTACAAACCACCTGCTGTCTGGCAGATGCTTAAGTATTGGCATGTGCACGGAATGTGGTGGGAGATGTATCTGAGGGTTTTAATTGCCCACTAATGTGATAGCTTCTGTTCTGATAGAGAATGCTTTCTGTACAGGCTAATAACCATAGAATCAGTCAGGGTTGGAAGGGAGCACAAGGATCATCTAGTTCCAATGCCCCTGCTGTGGGTGAGGACACCTTAGCCTACATCAGGCTGGCCACAGCCTCATCCAGCCTAGCCTTAAACATCTCCAGGGATGGGGCCTCAACCACCTCTCTGGGCAACCCAGTCCAGCCTCTCACCACTCTCATACTCAACAACTTCCTCCTCATGGCCACTCTGAATCTCCCCACCTCCAGCTTTGCTCCATTCTCCCTAGTCCTGTCGCTCCCTGAGAGCTTAAAGAGTCCCTGCTCAGCTTTTTTGTAGACCCCCTTCAGATCCTGGAAGGCCACAAGAAGGTCACCTGGGAGCCTCCTCTTCTCCAGACTGAACAGCCCCAACTCTTTCAGGCTGTCTTCATAGAAGAGGGAAAGCAGATGATTTTTTTTTTCCAAATCTACTGGGGATCTCTTCTAATGGTAAGAAAGAAAGGGGATCTTTTCAGGTTTACTTATGGCATTCCAGTTATTTTTATACTGGTGGCAAACAATGAGGAAGAACATCAGGTTTGTTGTCAAGTGAGACCTTTGGAAAGCATCCTAATATCTCAAGAGGAGCAGTGATTTATATTTTGTCTGAAAAGTATTGAGGGTCTCTGATCTTGTCAAGAGTCCTTAGAACTCAGTAGAAAAAGTCATCTCCACCAGAAGTCTGCTTCTTGTGGAAGATCTGTGGTGGCACAAGCCCTGTGTTAGGCTTAAGGCTACAGTGTTGATAATATCATTGGTAACAGTTCAGCATCTCAGACTCCAGAGCAAGTCTTTGCTCTGTTATGAAATCCATCTATGTGAGTACAGCACATGAGTTCTGTATGCTGACCCAAACTTGGTCCTGAAACTGCTTCTCTTTACTTCTGTTGAGTGTCAGTGAAAAACAGACCCAGAAAACCCCACGCATAAATGAGGAGAAAAAAATTACAATTGCTGTGACCTCGTGAGCTTCTACAATTACAATTACTATGGCATCATGATCTTCTGTGATTGCTGAGAGGTACTTGGACAAGCATCCTGAAACACTTAAGCAGCACCTAGACTGAAGCCAAGTGGAGGTTGTGAACTTGGTGTTTGCTGTGATTGTAAAATGTTGTAATCATCTTGCAGACAACAGGATTACAAAATCAGCACCAATGTGTTTGTGAGTTATGAGCTGGAAATGCCAGACAGTGGGAATTTGCTTTAGCCACCATAAGGGATGCAATCTTGGCTGCTAATCTGAGCAGATGGAAAAATCTGGATATTTGATTGTATTGAGAAAATGATAGCCTACTAGCCATAGCCTGTGTGCTCAGTGAGAAGGAAAGAGCAGAGTCAGAGAATCCCAACATGGTGGGGAGCTCTAGAGATCATGCAATCCAACTCCCCTTGCTGAAGCAGGTTTGTCTAGATCAGGTTACCCAGAAATATGTCCAAGTGGGTTTGGAGTCTCTCTAGAGAAGCAGACTCCACAACCTCTCTGGGCAGCCTGCTCCAGAGCTCCAGAACCCTCACAGCAAAGGAAAATTTTCCTTGTGTTTAAGTGAGTCATAGGTGTCACTGAAGCTAACATTGGGTATCTTGGCCACAACAACTCCAAGCAGTGCTATAGGCTGTGGGACAGAGTGGCTGGAGAGCAGCCAGGCAGAGAGGGACCTGGAAGTACTGGTAGACGGTAGCTGAACATGCACCAGCAGTGTGCCCAGGTGGCCAGGAGAGCCAACGACATCCTGGCCTGGGTCAGGAGCAGTGTGGCCAGTAGGACAAGGGAGGTTATTCTGCCCCTCTATTCAACACTGGTCAGGCCACTCCTTGAGTGCTGTGTCCAGTTCTGGGCTCCTCAGTTCAAGAGAGATGTTGAGATACTGGAACGTGTTCAGAGAAGGGCAACAAAGCTGGTGAGGGGCCTTGAACACAGCCCTGTGAGGAGAAGCTGTGGGTGTTTAGGCTGGAGAAGAGGCTCAGGGATGACCTCATTGCTCTCTACCAACCCCCTACCTGAAGGGAGGCTGTAGGCAGGTGGGGGTTGGTCTCTTCTGCCAGGCAACCAGCAACAGAAGAAGGAGACACAGTCTCAAGTTGTGCCAGAGAAGGTCTAGGCTGGATGTTAGAAGGAAACTCTTCCTAGAGAGAATGATTGGCATTGGAATGGGCTGCCCAGGAGGTGCTGAAGCAAAGACTGCCTGAGGCACTTAGTGCCATGGTGTAGTTGACTGGATAGGGCTGGGGGATAGGTTGGCCTGGATGATCTTGGAAGTCTTTTCCAACTTGGTTGATTCTATGATCTTTACGCTGATGAATCCAACACCGGATGGAGGTGGCCAAGACAATAACCCTTCAGCACAAATTTTTTCCTGCCTTTCAAGGCCCTGAAATAGATAACTATATTCTAATTCAAACTTGCAGTAAAATATTGGGAGGAATTATAACAGCTTTAGGTTTTTCAAGGTCACTAAGAATATAGCACAGTTAGAAAAAAAAAAAAGATTTTAACCATGAAGCATTCATCTGTCTTATGTAAGTATTAGAAACCTTGCTAAATTGCTGTTGATATAAATTTAAAACAATGGCTGGGAGAAACATATGTAAAAATGGAAGTGTTAACAGTGCCCCAAATGTCTCCCTTGATGCATGAGAGTTTTGCTTAATTGTGCACCAGCTCTAGTTACAGCCTGGCTCTCTCAGGCAGCTCTCAACTCTCTTATCTATAATTTTGAGTGATTAATGATTGAAATGTTATTGAAATCACTGAGCTTTCTTCTGTCAGAATTTGTAACTAACTCACCAATGGAGAGTAAAATGGCACAAACTGTGCTTTATCTTAAAATTTTCTTCCCCCCTTTTATTGGAAAGTGCTAAAGTTTGGAGTATGTCTGTTACCTGCTGTAACATCTCTCCTCCTAGTGAGACCAGAAGGGCTCCTTAGGAGGAGTGATTATGAGGCTGAGGGACCTGGGGTTTGTTTAGCTTGGAGAAGATGAGACTCAGGGGTGACTTCATTGCTGTCTATAACTACCTGAAAGAAGGTTGTAGCCAAGTGGGGGTTGGTCTCTTCTCCCAGGCAAGCAGAATAGTACAAGGGGACACAGCCTCAAGTTGTGGTGGAGGTCTAGGCTGGATGTTAGGAGAAAGTTCTTGGCAGAGAGAGCGACTGGCACTGGAATGGGCTGCCCAGGGAGGTGCTGGAGTCACCATCCCTGGAGGTGTTCAAGGAAAACCTGGCTGAGGCACTTAGTGCCATGGTCTGGTTGACTGGACAGGGATGGGTGCTAGGTTGGACTGGATAATCTTGTAGGTCTCTTCCAACCTGGTTGATTCTATGATTCTATGTAGACATTTACCCCTGGCTGATAAGCAGGGCAGACTGAAGGGGGATTTGACAGCATTAGCAAATGTGCTATGGTGGATTTCAAGGCATTAGCTGTAGTGAATGGTAGAAGGGTTTGATAATGTCAAGGCTTTCAAAGAATAGGCTCACCAAAGTACTTAACAGATCTGTCTGCCGTTTCCCTTCTGTTAAAAAAACTACATCATTTACATATCTAATGGCTGTTAGATTACCTGTCTGCTATTAGACCCTTAGACCCTACATTGCATGAGGAAGGTGGAAATACTGCTTTTCCAGGACACAAATGCTTACTTAATATCAGTGGGACCCATGTATCATCCTACTCGTAACCATACTGTGGCTTTGAGAAGTCTGCATAAAACAGATGGTTATACCCAGCTTTAGCTATATATTTAAGAGCTTCTATTTATTGCCCACTGAAAAATGAGTTGGAAAAGCTGTTTTTACACTCATTTAATCTTAGAATGATGTTTAATCAAAACAACAGTGTTTTCAACATTGATAACTTGGTGAGATAATCTCTGCTATTAATAAAGGTGACCTTTTAAAAACAAGTTGCTTCACTGAGAGCTCTTCATTTTTCCCTCATCTAGCAATAAGGGAATGAAGAGAAGACAGTGTAGCATTCATCATGCAATTAGTGGCACTTCAGTTTCTAGAATGAATATTGGAGTAGGTTGAACTTGCATGGATGGGGATGCATTTCTAAATGTTCCAAGCTATGAATTTTAGTAAGTAGGTCTTAATTACCTAACTAGTTCATTTTCATGAGATCATTTGATCAAGCACCAGGGGTGGTCAAGGCTAGGTTGGATGAGGCCTTGAGCATCTGAGTTTAGTAGAGAGGCATCTATGCCCACGGTGGGGAGGCTGGAGTAGATGATCTAGGGTAGGATGTCCTGATCTAGGGTAGGGTGTCACTGCCCATGTCTAGTTCCAGCTAGGAGTTGGAAGTAGATGATCCTTGTGGTCCCTTCCAACCCTCACTGATTTGATCATTCTATGATCTCTGAGGTCTCTCCCAACCTGAGCCATTCTATGAACCAGTAAACTCTATAGAAGATAATAGAAATTATGTAGAAGATATAACCCTTGAATAGGGTGAAAAGGAATGGATCAGAGCTTGAGGAGGGCAGATTTAGACTGGAGATGAGGAAGAAATTCTTTAGAGTGAGGGTGGCGAGACACTGGAACAGGTTGTCCAGCAAGATTGTGAATGCCTCCTCCCTGGAGGTGTTTGTGGCCAGCATGGATAAGGCCTTGAGCAACCTGGTTTAGTGGAAAGTGTGTGCCCATGGCAGGGGTTGGGAACTAGATGATCTTTAAGTGCCCTTCCAACCCAAACTGTTCTATGAATCTGTGAATGGGGTTCCACAGAAATACACTTGAGCTCTGTGGTAAAGGGTTGGACTTGATGATCTGTGAAGTCTCTTCCAACCCTGATGATACTGTGATAACTTTATGTCCAAGAGAGAATAACAGAACTTAATAGAGATTTTTGTAATGTAGTTTTGAAACTCACATGTAAAATTTAGAAGAATGTTATTCCTAGCATGACAATGTGTAAACAGACTTTTCTTTCATTATTGACATGCTGTGAGGACTCCACCTGCCTGTCACATGAATGCATCATCTCCATAAAGCATATTGATGCATTACTGATATAGCCTCACTCAACTCCCAAGACTGGATGGGGCACTTATTGCCATGGTCTAGTTGACTGGATAGGGCTGGGTGATAGGTTGGAGTGGATGATCTTGGAGGTATCTTCCAACCTGGTTGATTCTATGATTGATTCCCAGCAGCAGCTTTGCAGATGCCATGGAAAGCTAATTTTCCTTTGCTGTAAGTTGCAGTTAAACTTTGCACTTCATGGACTGAAACTTGTGCTGGACCTCCCTTTCCAGTTTGGTTGTTTTCCATCACTTGCTAAAGCCAGAAGATCTATTTCAGTTTCAAATTCTGAAGCTGTGGTTCTTCTTGAGGGCACTTCTGCAGGGTATGGCCCTATTCATACACTGAGGAATTCACACGTCAGGAAGAAGAAAGAAGGTTGAATTGTTTTAGTGGAGAGTTTTGGTAACAAAAATCAGCCTCAGTTTCTCATGGACAATATTTGCTGTTGTAATGATGTTGCTAATCTTTCTTTCACAGTATTTAATGCTTCATTTGCTCAAACAAGGCTGATAGTGATTGTATCATTCCTTAATTACACCCTGCCAACTGAGTGTTTTATTCTAAGTCCGTGTTCCTAATATGGCATATGATGGCTGTGCTGATTATAGGCTGTTGCCTTGGTCTCTATTATCTCAAGGCTTCTTAGCACAAATGATATTTTCAGCTCCCACAATCTACTAGCATTTGGAATGATGATTTACCCCTGTATTTAACAGGTTTGTATCTTGTGTAAGTATGATTTATACCAGTGTCTGATGGTCTGACTTACTGGAGCATAGGGATTGTTTAGCCTGGAGAAGACAAGGCTGTGGGGACACTATTGCTGTCTTCCAATAGCTGAAGGGATCCTACAGGAAGGCTGCAGAGAGACTTCTCATGAGAGTGTCTAGCAATAGGCCAAGGAGGAGTGGTTTGAAGCTGAGGGACAGTAGGTTGAGTTGTTGGGGAGGGGATATTGATTGCTGTGAGATTATATTTTCCAAAATTAATATTGTTTATTAATTTTTGCTATTCAGAACTCTTGCCACCCCCGACCACTAATTTTAATAACATTTTGGTTCTTACATGGTTATGGAGACATTCCATGGATAATATCTACATCTAATATAACCTGCAAAATATATAAACATTGATTGAACTGGAAGAGACTATTCCCATGGTCAAATGCTGCTTGCCCAGTAGCTGGGCTCAAGCTCTTTCTGCCCTGTGGCAGAAGGCAGTAGAGAATTACAAAGAGGCATTTAGCATTTACTTACAAATTATTATTATCCTCGTGGGGGCTAGCCACAGTCCAGACAGTGCCCAAATGCTTTCAGGGGACTCTGTCTTGTTGGACGTTGGGGCTTGAATCTTCTTGGCTTCTGGGGAAAGGATGCAGACAATCTCTGACCTTGTTCTCCTGGCTCCTTCTGGATGATCTGTGTATATGTCCAGGAATTCTAGGCAGGACCTTCAGGTGCAGAGGCAGATGTGGTGCACTCTCAGCACAATGTCATGCTGGCCACACAGGCTGATTGCCTGCGGGCATCCAGGGTCTGCTCCTGGTAACTCACGGCAGTGGAGTTCACCAGGCAAGCAATAAGGCAGTGTGCAGTAGCAGCATGGCTGGGCACAGCAGAGAGCAGGGAAGCAAAGGCAGGTTGTTCACCTGCATATCTCCTTTTATCAATGTGGCCCAAGATTAATTGCCCTTTGGACACAGAATAGCCAATCAGGATGGCAGTTAGCCAAACCTTACCATATTAGGCAAAGCCATAGGCTTGATTTTCCCTAATTTGGGAAAGGCACAGGCCTTGCACTAGGCAGGCACAAGTTAAATGTGTGTACCTTATGCCACAGGATCCTGGGCAGGCCAGACTCAGTGGCTCCAGGTCCTTTTGTGTCCATTTCCCACACTTGCCTCTCTGGTGTAGCAGAAAAACATGCCTAGGCAAGGCAGGACATGTATAAGCCTATTTTGGGCCTATCCAGACCTACCACAACAAGAATGGATCTTAGGAAGAAGTTCTTCAGTACAAGCATGGTGAGATTCTGGAATAGGCTACCCAGAGAGGTTGTGGATGCCTCTGTCGTGGAGGGCCTGTAGGCCCAAAAGCAGGCTTGCTTATGCCTATGCATGCCTGGACATGTTTTTCTGCCAGGACCCCTGGTTGTAAACAGGTTGTGTAAGCCCCTACACCCCCAGCTCACGTCTCCCTGGGGTAAATCCGTATGATCCCCGTATAAGGGGAAGTCCAGGCAAGAGCTTCTGCCTATTATGATAAGGTTTGGCTTACTGCCAACATGATTGGTCACTCTAGTGGCCAAAGAGGCATTAATCTCGGCCCACATTCAATAAATGGGGATGCACAGGTAAACAACATGCTCAGCTCAGACCCCTGCACAGCTCAGCTCAGGTCTGACTCACCTGCACGGCGCAGACACGTGCTCTGACCCTCACAGCGCTCAGCTGCGCAGACCCCCACGCTCGGATGCCATTGCATAGCTCCAATGCTCAGAGGCCCAGACCTCATGCTCTGACTCATTTGCAGCTCACCTGCCTGTGTATCTTTCATGCAGAGCTCACTTAAGCCTGCCTATATAGATAAGGAGCCTATAGCCTCCTAAGCCAGCTGTGCACACCTGCACGCTATTGCTATCAGGACCAGATCCTGCATTGTCTGTACGGAGCTCAGACTCCCAGCAGCCGTGCACACTCTGCATGCCTGCTGCCTATCATTGCCTGGTAAAAGCCACTGCCACTGAGAGAACCAGGAAGCAGACTTTGAATTGTCTGCACACACACATGGCCTGCTAGCCATGAACAACCGTGCTGGAGACAGCATGGTATTCTCCTGAAATCCTGCCATCTGAGAAGTCCTGGACACAGCATTCAGAAGAAGCCAGCAGCACCAAAGGCAGAGATCGCTTCTTTGCCAGGAGAAAAGGTTAGAGAAAACCTATTTCCCCAGAAACTGGGAAGGTTTATCCTCTCCCTTCAAGCCAGGAAGATTCCAGCCTCCAAGTCCGTGGGTAGAGATCCCCTGAAGTCTGGACACTAGGCACAGGCTGTGACGCAGCCCTGGAGGGTGATTAATAATTAATGAGTTGTGAGTGAAAGCTTCAGTACCTCTGTAAATATCTGTTGCCTCTGCCGTAGAGCAGAAAGAGTTTCAGCCCACTCAGCTGGGCAAATAACATAAAGATCTCAAATGGCATTAAGCCGTGGGGAAAACTCCTCTCTCTGTCTATAGTTTGAATGTTTGCTAGTTAAATAACAAATTCCTGTACATATTTTATCCTCAATTGTTTTCATAACCTTGTATGACCTTTAATATTAATATGCAGTGGTTGGGGGTGGTGAGAGTTCAGAATATTGAATGCAGTAAATCTATATTTTTATATAAAATTTATATTGCCCCAATTAATTTCTCCAAATAGGTGTAGGTAGCAGAAATCCCCCTCTGATCCCCCTCTGCAACAGCCTCCTCTTTGGGGGTGTTCAAGACCAGGATGAGGGAGGCCTTGAGCAGCTAAGTCCAGTTGAGAGGTGTCCTTGCCCATGGCAGGGAGGTTGAAGGAGACAATCTCTAAGGTCCTTTCCAACCTGAGCCATTCTGGGTTTCTACAATTCTATGATTATTAGAATCTATTGTCGGTATAAAACGAAATAAGACCTTAACCATGATGCAAACAAAAATCACTCTGTAACTGACCCTACTGAAAAATCCTGGTTTAATTCCCATGGTGGTGTTGGGTTGATGGTTGGAGTTGATCTTACAGATCTTTTCCAACCAAAAAAAAAGATCTATAAGTTAAATATCCTCTTTCCTATTGTGTACAATTAAACTTCACCGCTCAGCAACTACAGAGCGTAACAGCAAAGATAAGCTGCAGTCTTGGCTTTATTAATAATCTGCTATTTATTAGTAATTCTCTATAAACAGTAAAATCTAATTGTTCCCCAAGATACATTGTGCTACAGTGACTTTGGCTACAAGTTCTAGGGCATCATGATGTGAATCCAAGCATTTTAAAAGCAGTTTATAATGCATTTTAAGAAATATTAGCACATGTTGAAGCTGGTGGTCTCAGTGAAAACATCTGTTTGTTTTCTTTACAGAGTTTGCTGCACATTGCTACTGCTCTGGTTTTTTCCCTCCCTCTTAAATTATGTTTCTCTGTGGCAATTTTAGCTAATCTTTAAGTCCCAGTTTTTATGAGCATCATTATTTCACACAGAGGAAAGAAACACGACATGGTTGTGAAAATTTAGCACTACATAAAGTTGCCTGTTCTGCTATGCTACCACCTACCACCAGGATGAATTCAGTCATAGAATTGTTAGATTAGATTACTAGAATGGTTTAGGCTGGAAGGGACATTAAAGATCATCCACTTCCAATCCCCCTTCTATAGGCAAGGGCATCTACCCCTAGATGAGGTTATTCAAGGCCTCATCCAACCTGGCTGTGAATACCTCTATGGAGAGGGCTCCCACAACCTCCCTGGGCAATGTGTTCCAGTTGCATTTCTTCTTCTTCTTCTTCTCCACTCTAAATCTGCTCTCCTCAAACTTCAATCTGTTGCCCCTCATCCTACCTCTACAGGCATTTGTAAAACGTTCCTCCTCAGCTCTCCCGTAAGCCCCTTCAGGTACTGGAAGGCTGCTCTGAGGTTTCCTGGAGCTTTCCATTTTCCAGGCTTCTCTGAGCTCTCTCAGCTTGTCCCCATAAGGGAGGTTCTCCAGCCCTCTTATCTTCATAGCCCTCCTCTGTACCCACTCCAGCATCCATGTCCCTCTTGTGCTGGGGGCACTAGAATTTCGCATGATGTGTTTTCTTGTGGGCAAACTATCAAGGAAGAAAAGAAAGCCATAAACTCCTGAGCAATGCAAGTTAGACAATATATTGATTCTAGTATTTCTCTTTTTTAAGGCTAGTAATAAATGTACCTGGGGAACCTGTAGAAATGTTTATAATAAAGGGTGATAAGCAAACATCTCCACAATTCTCTCATGACACTGCTTTTAAGGCCTCAAAGGGTTTTTACTTAGGGCTCTTAAATTATGGAAAGCTAAATAAACTTCAGATAACAAGGTAATAAAAATGAGGGAGAAGAACAAGTGTGACCTTCCAGTACTTGCATGCAAGCAAGCTGTGTGAAGGCATGATAGTGTAGGAATTGTCTACAAAGTTTAAGAGGGTAGAACACTACCCTTAATAGTGCAGAGACTTAATCAGGAAATGGAGGTCCAGCCCATAGACAAGACAAAATATTCTGTTTAGGTGGGTGCTGGTAGTGATAAGAAATGATATAATCAACCAGGTTGGAAGAGACCTCCAAGCTCATCCAGTCCAACCTAGCACCCAGCCCTGTCCAATCGACTAGACCATGGCACTAAGTGCAATGCAACCTGGTCAAAATGCAACCAGTAGGAGCATCTTTGCTCCAGGGGTTTGGGATCAGATGCTTATCTGGTAGGAATGTTCCAATGATTGCTTGAAAGTGTGGCACACTTGGTAAACCTCAAGTGGCAGTTTTCTGCATGAGTTGGTGCATGTAAGCCTCTCCTCAAGCTTAGGGACATGCTCTAACTGTTGTGTATAGGGAGATTGAGTTATGGTTGGATTCAATGATCTTAACAGAATCACATAATCAAACAGGCTGGAAAAGACCTCTAAGATCACGAGTCCAAACTATCACCTAACTCTTCTAATTAATTAAATCATGGCACTAGGTGCCTTAAGGTCTTTTCCAGCCAGGAGAGAGTCTATGATTATCTGCAAATTAATGCAGATAATGCAGTGTTTTATGTGCATCTATGAACTCCACAGTGCAGATGCAACTTCTGTGTAAGTTTTTCTACTCCTTTTTTTAACATTTCATCTCAAATTAAGCTTGAAAGTGATTGCTTGAAAGTGTGGAACACTTGGTAAACCTCAAGTGGCAGTTTTCTGCATGAGTTGGTGCATGTAAGTCTCTCCTCAAGCTTAGGGATGTGCTCTAACAGTTGTGTACAGGGAGATTCTGAGTTATGGATCTTAACAGAATCACAGAATCAACCAGGTTGGAAAAGACCTCTAAAACCATCGAGTCCAACCTGTCACCTAACCCTTCTAATTAACTAAACCATGGCACTAAGTGCTCTAAGGTCTTTTCCAGCCAGGAGAGTCTATGATTATCTGCAGATTAATGCAATGTTTGATGTGCATCTATGAACTCCAAAGTGCAGATAAAACTTCCATGTGAGTTTTTTTTCTACTCCTTTTTTAAACATTTCATCTCAAATTAAACTTCTGATGACAGCAATCAAATGGTGAGCTTTTGAGGGCAGCACCAGGGGTAATCACCTTGTTCAAATTACAGTTTTTAATGCAAGCCAAGCTTTTCTTCCTGACAATATTACCCTGCACTCATATTTACACTTTATTACTTTTTGTATACAGCCTCTGAGTTATTTGCACGCTACAGAATTTTATTTCACATTTGGCAAATGAATGGCACCCAAGCAAATTTAGGTTTAATTTGATCATTATTTAATGAATTATAATTATCATTGCAACTCAGATATTTTGTGGGTTTTTTTTTTTGTACTGCCATATATTGCTGTATAATGTTTAATCAAGGAGAGAGAGAGAGAGACCAAAATGTAACTGGAAAACAGCCTTCAAGTTTATGGTAAAGAAATGTAGAGGGGTTATTAACTAAATTATAGAGGTCTAATTGAACAAATTTTCCTAGTTACTACTTTAAAATTGAATTCCAGGAGCATTTCCCTAATTTATATTTTAAAATATCTGCAATAGTTATTGAAAAAAGTAAACAAAGGGGAAAATTACTTTGTGGTCTCCATGTTGGAAGTCTCTGCATCACTAGTAAAAGATCCCAGATGCTCTGTCTGGCAAAATGAGAGTAAGATTTCTGTGCTTTGGAAAGACTTCTCTCTATGATGTACTTGTAGCCCAGAAGACCAACGGCATCCTTGGCTGCTGGATGGGTGGGCAAAGGCCAATAGGATTTAACGAGGCCAAGTGCAGGATCTTTGCCCACAAACCCAAGCAGCGCTACAGACTGGGGACAGAGTGGCTGGAGAGCAGGCAGGCAGAAAGGGACCTGGAGTTATGTATAGCTAGTAGCTGAACGTGAGCCAGCAGTGTGCCCAGGTGGCCAGGAGAGCCTATGGCATCCTGGTCTGGATAAGGAAGAGTGTAACCAGCAGGACAAGGGAGGTTATTCTTCCCTTATACTCAACTCCGGTCAGGCCACAGCTTGAGTTCTGTGTCCAGTTCTGGACTCCTCAATTCAAGAGAGATGTTGAGGTGCTGGAACATGTCCAGAGAAGGGCGATGAAGCTGGTGAAAGGCCTGGAACACAAACCCCATGAGGAGAGGCTGAGGGAGCTGGGGGTGTGCAGCCTGGAGAAGAGGAGGCTCAGGAGTGACCTCATTGCTGCCTATAACTACCTGAAGGGAGGCTGTAGCCAGGTGGAAGTTGGTCTCTTCTGCCAGGCAACCAGCAACAGAACAAGGGGACACAGTCTCAAGTTGTGCCAGAGGAGATCTAAGATGGATGTTAGGAGGAAGTTGTTGTCAGAGAGAGTGATTGGCATTGGAATGGGCTGCCCAGGGAGGTGGTGGAGTCACTTCTCCTGGCACAACTTGAGACTGTGTCCCCTTCTTCTGTTGCTGGTTACCTGGCAGAATAGACCAACTTCCACCTGGCTACAACCTCCTTTCAGGTAGTTGTAGACAGCAGTGAGGTCTCTTTATTTTTGTCATAAATCACAGTGTTAAATAACTCATTTATGTTCCTCTTGTTTTTTAGGTGTCACAGTCTTTTTTTTTTTTTTTTTTTTTTTTTGGAAATGGGGAAAAAAATATGCCCAAGTTTTAGTATTGTTCATGCATGCAAAGTACAACTTCTACTTCTGCCATTATTCATTATGTCCCAAATTAATCATCAAGGACAGAACCCAGAGCCCCATTTCAAGAAAAGACCTCCTGCTCTTGGGGAAATTAAATCATCTTTCAGAACCATTTCATTCTGAAAAGCTAATAATTCAATGGGAATGAATTTTTACAGGGAAAGCACCTGAGTGTGTTGAGGAATCTTTCAGTAGGGTTCAGTATCTCTGCCATTAACCTTTTGTTCCATGTTTTAAACCAGAGTTCGCGGAAAAATAGCTCACACTGTTGTTCAGAGTGTCACAACCCTTTACTGTTTCTCAAGTGATAATAATATGGTTTGGAAACTGAAGGGAACATCACTTAAATCTGATTGAGACAGAGGCAGACACGAAGAAAGGGGCAGATACAGAGCAGGAAATTCTCATTTTTGCAGTGACATTTTTTTTAATCTCATCTTCTCCCTCCACTGTCCTATCTGACAGTAGTGTGGCCAACTGCTTCTGTGAAACAACCATGCAATCTGCTTTTCTGTTATCCTTCCCTCTTGGTGTGGAGATTTAATGGAGATTGGAAAACACATTAAAAGTGTATTTACTTTAAAATGCTTTTGCTGTGAGCCATAGAGTCATAAAACTGTTCCGGTTGGAAAAGACTTCTGATATCAAATCTAACCCTCAGTCCAACACCACCATTGTTATTAAACCATGTCCTGAAGTGCCATGTTGTGCTAGTTTGAGCCTAGCTGGAATATTTTGGTGAGAAGAATTAGATGATAGGCTGTGAAAAGGAAATAATGGTGATGTCTACTGCACTCATAGGCTTCCTGAGATGCATAAACACAAGAACATAAAGATAGATAACGACAGTTGCAGGTGGTTCTCTGTTGCAGCTGGTGTCTGCGCTTTTCTCCCTAGCCTGCTGTCTGTGTAACTAATCCTTCTTTCTAAACTCCTTGGCTGATCCTCTAAACTCATCTTGCACGTAAGGAAAAGTCTGGAATAAGGTAGAGAGGTGGAAAAAAGATGGAAGGCTGGTTGGGAGCCCCTCTTGAGGATTTTGATTTTCTGGGCAGGACTGTTGTGTTTCTGTGTTACTTTTTCACTTGTATATATCTGTACAGATTGTAAATATCTGCTTGCATGTTGTGCTGAGCTGTAAATATAGCTTCATTTACTTAATTTCCAGCTCAGCTGAGTCTAGTCTGGGTGATTTTCATAAGAGTGGAGGGACAGGTAACACCCAAACCATCACACACATCCACATATTTCTTGAATGTGTCCAGGGATGGTGACTCCACCACCTCCCAGGGCAGCCTGTTCCAATGCCTGGCTGCTCTTTCAGGGAGATGTTGTTGGGGGAAGAAGGGCTACTTCTACATATCTTTTTCCCCAAGAAGCACCCATAGCACTTGTCACTTTAAAGATATGTTGGTCATTTGAAAATAACTCCCTGTTACAACCCTCTGTTCTGATAGCCAAGAGGGGTTGCTTTGTAAGTTCTAAGAATTTACTTTCCCCCTCAGTATAGATTCTCTTTTTCTTAATGCATTTTTGCCCCTGGAAGTGCAAATTGTGTGATCATCAGGAGTGATCACATTAAACAGGTCCCTAGTGTATGCCTGTGCCCCCATGTCATCCCATTGGTCAGGAACAGTGTGACCAGGGAGGTGGTGGAGTCCCCAGGGGTGTTCAAGAAACATGTGGACACGGCACTTGGGGACATAGAATCAACCAGGTTGGAGGAGTTCTTCAAGATCGAGTCCAACCTATCACACAGCCCTATCCAGTCAACTAGACCATGATACTAAGTGCCCCATCCAGTCTTTTCTGGAACACCTCCAGGGATGATGACTCCACCACCTCCCTGGGCAGCCCATTCCAATGGCAAATCACTCTCTCTGGGAAGAACTTCCTCTTAACATTGATGGCCATGGTGATCTTGTGTTGACAGTTAGACTCAATGATCTCAGTGGTCTTTTCCAATCCAACATCCAACCTAAACTTCCCCTGACACAAATGGCCTCAAGTTACATCAGAGGAGGTTTAGGTTGAATGTTGGGAGGAAGTTCTTTCCTGAGCGGGTGATCAGGCACTGGAACAGGCTGCCCAGGGAGGGTGGTGGAGTTGCCGTCCCTGAGGTGGTCTAAAAGGAGAGTGGATGTGGTGCTTGAGTCTATGGTCTAGTGGTTAAAGATGCTGGGATGAAGGTTGGACTGGATGATGCTGGTGGTCCTTTCCAACCAGAGCGATTCATAGTGATTAGACGTTGTGCTGAGGGATTTGGTTTAGTCAAGGACTTGGCAGTGTGAAACCAATGACTGGACTCGAGGATCTTGACGTTCTTTTCCAATCTAAGAAATTCCGTGTGTAACTCTTTGATACTGTGTGCTACACTGTCCTCTTGTATCTGCCCTGACCACCCTTCAGTTACCTCTGAAGGAGCTGCAAAAGATAGCTGTGAAAAATGTCTGTCTTCAGTAGGCTTGGTTTTGCTCTTGAGGGATGTCTCCTTCCACTGGAAAGTTCTCAGCGTTGTCAGTTGAGAAAAGGATGACAAGTTCTTCTCTGTTAATGCCAGGATGTCTACTTGGAGCTCACATTTGCACAATAAACAATGGACAGAATACTTATGAATCTTTTCAGAACAGTCTTAGCCAAGACATATTTTAATCCCTATGTTTCATTGAAGTGACATATTAATTATTGATTATGCTTAATGAATATGCTAATATGCAGAATTCAGGAGCTTTCTGCTGCCCTGCTGTGCTCTCTAGGCCCTCATACATTTTTTAAGAGGTGTCTGTAGGAGACAGTGTCTGGGCTTATGCCAAGGCACCATAATGAAGGCTGCATACAGAGTTCAAGGGCTGGTGCTTGTCCTTCAGGAATAACATCAAAAACTTGTTTTGTCTGACAGTAGTTCTTGAAAGTGTAAATTAGATTATTCCCTTTTTTTCCTGTTTAAATGGGGAAAGATATTACTGTTTTTTTCATTTGTCTGGGGATGTAAAATAAAGTTTAGCCTCATTTCCCATTTCAAATCGTGGGGAGAAGTCTGAAGTGGAAAGAAGTGCAGACCAAGGATCTAGTCAATAATACATTAAAACTGCAGTCTTCCTCCTGTATGTGTTTACAGTGAGATTGCAAAAGCTGTCAAGCCTTTCTGTCTCCTTGCTGTTGTTAATAGTCAGGTGAAAGACTGGATTAAGTTTTGGGTCTCTCAGTCTAAGAAGAATGTTGAAGTGCTGAAATGTGTCCAGAGAAGGGTAACTGAGCTGGTGAAGGGTCTGGATAACAGATCTGGTGAGGAAAAGCTCAGGGAACTGGAGTTATTTAGCCTGGAGAGAAGGAGGCTGAGGGAAACCTCCTTGCTGTGCACAACTCCCTGAAAGGAGGATTGAATGAGGTAGGCACTGTTCTCTTCTCCCCAGCAAGTAGCAATAGGACAAGAGGAAATGGCCTCAAGTTGCATCAGGGGAGGTTTAGTTTGGAGATTTGGAACAATTTCTTCTCTGCAAGAGTGGGCAGGCATCAGAAAAGGCTGCTCAGGGAGATCCTGGTGGTCCTTTCTAACCATGGCGATTCATAGTGATTAGATGTTGTGCTGAGGGGTTTGGATTAGTCAAGGACTTGTCAGTGTGAAACTAATGATTGGACTTGATGGTCTTGAAGGTCTTTTGCAGTCTAAGGAGTTGTGTGGTTCTGTGAAATTCTGTGCTGGAGTCGCTGTGCCTGAAGGCGTTCAAGGGAAGCATGGACATGACAGTTCGCTACACGGTTTAGTGGGCATGGCGGCATTGGATTGATGTTTGGACTTGATCTTAGAGGTCTTTTCCAACCTTAATGATTCAATATTTCTGTTCTATGAAATAATAAATAAACCAAAAAGTTTCTGCTGCTAGGGCCTTGACTGCAGTTCTGAATAGAACTTCAGGCAAAGGCTGATGTTTAAATTGCTTCACGCTGAAGAGGCCTGGGGTGCTCGGTAGCCTCTATGGGGACCTCAGCAGATGTACTCACAGACTCTTGGTTTTGAACCCTTTTATACAAGAACAGATATTAGAGAAGTGACAATTAATGTAAGGGCATGGATGAAAATGGGAATAGTCTAGTGCATCAGGCTTGACAAAGCATATTATTGTGGGCCCTTACAAGCAGTGTGCCTTGAGATCATGTTACCATGGGTGCTGCTTGTGCTGATAAAATATCAACCTTGAAACTATGAGACTGCAAAGGAAAACAAAAAGCTCCTCTTTTCTTTTTGGAATACTGAATTATTTCTTTTCTCCCATTGTGATTTCTCTGTTGTTTTTCAAGTCTTTGCAGGTCCTCTCCAGTACCTCACAAATTAAATGATGCTGCAGCTGCCAGGCGAGTTCCCATGAGAAATCAAATAGCAGATAAAAAGGAGTGCCACTAGAAACTTGACCCGAACTGCATGTTAGCCTAGAGTGTGTATTAATGTGTAAGGAAGTATGGTAACAAGGTAATGATACCAAGGCACTTCAACAATCAGGTTTTATTATTCATAATTCTATTTAGAAATTCTTTGGAGAGTTTGGGAAGGGCCTTTCTTTGGTGGGAATTAATTAAGGGAAGCATAAAGTTCAGCTGTGAGGAATTAAGATGGGACCATCACTTCTAAGAGTGAAATAAGAGTGTGGATTCAGGGCTTAATGAAAGCCTAATATATCAATACATGAAACTTTTACAGCAATAGAAACTGGAAGCTGTAGCTGTGTAACCAGAGTGTGTTTGTTGCATTCTCCTTCCTGATGCATTTAGAGATGAAGGACAATGCCTAAGTTCATACATCATGGTGATCCAAAACTGAATGTGAGATGGTGAGATGCCTGGAATACAGTCCTGTGAGGAGAGGCTGAGGGAGCTGGGGGTGTTTAGTCTGGAGGAGAGGAGGCTCAGGGGGGACATCACTGCTATCTAAAACTACCTGAAGGAAGGCTGTAGCTGGGGGTGTGTGTGTGGTGTGGTGTTGGTCTCTTCTGCCAGGCAACCAGCAACAGAAAAAGTGGACACAGTCTCAAGTTGTGGCAGGGGAGGTCTAGGCTGGATGTTAGGAAGAAGTTCTTGCCAGAGAGAATGATTTACCATTGGAATTGGCTGCCCAGTGAGGTGGTAGAGTTGCCATCCCTGGAGGTGTTAAAAAAAAACCTGGATGAGGCACTTAGTGCCATGGTCTAGTTGATTGGACAGGTCTGGGTGCTAGTTTGGACTGGGTGATCTTGGAGGTCTCTTCCAACCTGGTTGATTCTATGATTCTCTGATCTATGGATATGCCTTCACTGGTCCTCTCTGAGATGTCCAGTCCATATTATAGACCTGGTTCCAGGTCACCAGAAGGTCTTTTGGAGAGTGAGCTTAAAGAGTAGATCATAAAATTTTAATGCATCTTTTTGTAACAGGTTTTTGGAAGTTTCCATTTTCGTGCAAACAAAAGCACTAACACAGAGCATGAGTTTAAAGAGAGATTCTTCCCTAAGGCCTGGAGATGCATATGGCAACCTCTGTTAGAATCATAGAATCAGCCAGGTTGGAAGAGACTTCCAAGATCATCCAGTCCAACCTAGCACCCAGTCCTGTCCAATCAACTAGACCATGGCACTAAGAACTTCCTCTTAGCATCCAGCCTAGATCTCCTTTGGCATGATTTGAGTCTGTATCCCCTTGTTCTGTTGCTGGTTGCCTGGCAGAAGAGACTTAAACCCCACCTGGCTACAGCCTCTCTTCGGGTAGTTATAGATAGCAATGAGGTCACCCCTGAGTCTCTTCTTCTCCAGGCTAAACACCTCCAGCTCCCGCACCACCTCCTCACAGGGCTGTGTTCCAGGCCCCTCACCAGTTTTGTCACCCTTCTCTGGACACATTCCAGCACCTCAACATCTCCCTTGAACTGAGGAGCCCAGAACTGGACACAGCACTCAAGGTGTGGCCTGACCAGTGCTGAGTACAGGGGAAGAAGAACCTCCCTTGTCCTACTGGCCACACTGTTCCCGATCCAGGCCAGTATGTGAACATTCCTGATACTTTAGCATGTCTCTTTGACCCCTTTGCCATAACTTAGAAATAAAATTATATATAAAAAAGCTTAGTAGACCTTTACACTGATCCAGGCCAGGATGCCATTGGCTCTCTCCTGCCCACCTGGGCACACTGCTGGCTCATATTCAGCTACTATCTGCCAGTACCCACAGGTCCCTTTCTTCCTGACTGCCCTCCAGCCACTCAGTCCCCAGATGTGCTGGAAATTACACTTTCACCACCTTCAGGCATGCACACATCCACGTATCTCAGAGCACTTTGGAAAATACATTTTTATTGGCTCATTGACAAGGGAAATAAAGTTGCCAGCAGCCAGAACTTTACATGCCCTAAAAAAACCCCCCAAAAACCCAAGCAATGCATTAGCATCTTTATTACAAATGTAATTGGGTTTTTTTAATTTGTGATTGGGGAAGGGGTCACCGGTTAAAATACACCACTGTAACATTTGCAATTTAAATTTCATTTCACGCTGGAATGTAGAAACAGTTTACATAAATAGTACCCATTAATCATTAAAAAGAAAGGGTAGATGTAAATTAGGCTGCTATTATTTTTTTTTCCCCCTCCTCTCCCTCCCTGTGATTATTTATGGGTTGGTGATGAATTTTTTTTTCACGAGGAAGAACTTAAGGCTTTTGTTCTTTTGCCTTTTTTTTTTGTTTTGAAAGCAAAATCACATTCCTAAAGAAAGTATAAACTTCAAGCAAGGAAAACAGAGCACTTATTGATTTGACCCCCAGGGCAACTGCAGAAGTGCAGTTTACTCTTGTCTGCCTTGAAGGCAGAAGCCTTTTGGCTTCAGCCAAGTTCAGTGTTGCACCTTTTGCATCGCCTCCCTCCAACTCCCAGATCCTGTCAGTTCACTTTACATATCCCACTTTAAATTCTGTGGAGAAAGGAAAAAATACAAAAGAAAATAAAATAGCCTGAGGGTAGAGAGTGCTACTTCATCAGCTGGCTTAGACTGACTCAATGCCTCTGTGATCTGGTAATGATCAGCATTTTACCCCAGCCTTTCAGGACAGCCCTTAAGGCACCAAGCTGCAGAAGCAGGAACTATCCTTATTTTATCTTTGAAAAATCACTAAGGATACCTTCTTCTTTCAGAAGAATGTGTCCTCTCAGGGAAGTTGCAGGATGTTCTGCATCCTCTGCAAAGCCATTCACATAGGTTGTCATTGCACAAAACCTCGGGAGAAAATACTTTCCTTTCAGAGACCTCTATGGAACACCATGGGAGATAAATCACATGTGGGACACCACACCAGCGATAGAACAAGGGGATACAGTCTCAAGTTGTGCTGGGGGAGTTATAGGCTGGATGTTAGGAAGAAGTTCTTCACAGAGAGAGTGATTGGCATTGGAATGGGCTGCTCAGGGAGGTGGAGTCACCGTCCCTGGAGGTGTTGAAGAAAAGCCTTTCTGAGGCACTTAGTGCCATGGTCTAGTTGAGTGGCTAGGGCTGGGTGGTAGGTTGGACTGGGTGATCTTAGATGTCTCTTCCAATCTGGTTGATTCTATGACTGTGGTGCAGTATCATACTTGCAAGAGTATGCTTTGGTTGTAGCAGAAGAGATGATTAGAAGCAGAATGCTAAGAGAATGGATTGAACCTCCAGGAGGGCAGGTTTAGGCTGGAGATTAGAAAGAAATTTTCCACAGTGAGTGTGGTGAGACAGTGAAAAAGATTGCCCAGGGAGGTTGTGGATGCCCCCTCCCTGAAGGTCCTGACGTCCAGGTTGGATGGGGCCTTGAGCAGCCTGGTCTAGTGAAGGTGTCTCTGCCAGTGCCGGGGGATAGGAATGAGATAACCTTCAAGGTCCCTTTCAAGCCAAACCATTCTGTGAATCTACCAATCGTGCTTAGGGATCCTAGAAGAGTGTGATTCATTGCTAGATCTGAAGACGAGAGGAGGACCAATTGTTGCACAACAATTCATTCTACTGTCTTAGGAAACCTTGGGCCATTTAAAATTACCTCATAAAACCACAGAAGCATTTTGGTTGGAAGAGACCTTTAAGATCATCAAATCCAACCCTTAACTTAGCACCGCTGGGTCACCACTAAACCATGCCCTTCAGCACCACATTTACATGGCTTTGAAAGCCTTCCAAGGATAAGGACTCCACCACTGCCTTGAGAAGCCTGTTCCAGGGATTGACAACCCTTTCAGGTTAAAATATTTCCTAATGTAAAGCCCAAAACCTCTCCTGGCACAACTTGAGACTATTTTCTCTTGTCCCATCACTTCTATATGGGAGAAGAGGCTGACTCCACTTCGTTTTGTAGAACAGATGGATGGGTAAGAAATGTTTTCCCCTGGCTGAAATAAGAATGTCATCTGCTGCTCTGCTATGGAGAAAAAGAAATGCATTGTGATCTTCAGGTTCCTATTTTGTAATAATGTAACGTTTCCTTTTTACAAAAGCCAGAGACCTTGAGTCCTGTCTCCAGTTCTGTGCTCCTCAATTCAAGAGAGATGTTGAGATACTATAACATGTCCAGAGAAGGGCAACAAAGCTGGTAGGGGGCCTGGAACACAGCCCTGTGAGGAGAGGCTGAGGGAGCTGGGGGTGTGCAGTCTGGAGAAGAGGAGGCTCAGGGCTGACCTGCTACAAAAAGATGTATTAAAATGTTATGATCTCCTCTTTAAGTTCACTCTCCAAAAGACCTTTTGGTGCCTTGGATCCAAGCCTCTACTGTGGACTGGACATCTCAGAGAGGACCAGTGAAGGCATACCCATAAATCAGAGAATCATAGAATCAAGCAGGTTGGAAGAGACCTCCAAGATCATCCAGTCCAACCTAGCACCCAGACCTAGCCGGTCAACTAGGCCATGCACTGACGCTTTTCTTGAACACCTCCAGGAATGGCAACTCCACCACCTCCCTGAGCAGCCCATTCCAATGCCAATCACTCTTTGACAAGAACTTCCTCCTAATATCTAGCCTAGACCTTCTCCAGCACAACTTGAGACTGTGTTGCCGACTTCTGTTGCTGATTACTTGGCAGAGGAGACCAATCCCCACCTGGCTACAGCCTCCCTTCAGGTAGTTGTAGGTCACCCCTGAGCCTCCTCTTTTACAGGCTAAATACCTCCAGCTCCCTCAGCCTCTCCTCACAGGGCTGTGTGCTCCATGGAGTTTCTGATTTAGGATCTCTGAGGCAATCTGCTACCAGGAGAAACAGACCTGTTTAATGGTGATCTCTTTCTTTTGCTTTTAATTGTGCTCAGGACCTGCTGTGGGCATTAAAATGAGAAAGTATTTTTGAAATTCATTGTCACTTCACTGGAACTCCCAAGGAGGATACAGAAGTGGGAGAGAGAATGGAGCTGGAGTGTTTTCCCTCTGCCTCACTCTATTTAGCTGACACAGATCTACCATCCCCTCTTGAAAAGGTTGCTGGATACCACAAGCTGTACAGACCCACTGAGACCCAATTATTGCTGAGATGCTGCAAGGTCCAATGAACTTGTCACATCAGTTTGGGCATCTGGAAGGGAATGTGGACGAGCAGTGACTTACCAAGTGTGTGCAGGGGGAAAACTGCACCAGAGCAGGTGCACTTTGCTGTTTCAGGATTGCTGGTCTTGTGAAAGGAACATGGGAAGAACTCTTCAGCTGGATGTGTTTTCATCTGTGAGACAGCATAACAGACAGGAACACACAAAAACTACTTGAGAAGGTGGGGTTTCATTTTTTTTTCCCTTTTTGGTGAGGCTTTTTGGGGAATGAAGGAGCTTCTTTTCCTATTTGTGTAGCAACACGCTGTCAGAAAAGTGCAGGATCAAATGTTCTCTTTGTTTGTGTCTGTGCATCTACAGGGGGTAGTAGAAAGATGATAAGGACAAACAAAAAAGTGTGCAGAAAGGCAGAGTTTTGGTGCTGCATCATGGTGCTTGCTGACAGTAGCAGGAGACAGAGCCAAGCATGGCTCATGTACAGTTTCCTGGTCTGTGTGACTAGTGGAAAGGAAATGTCTTTTTACTTGTAGGCTGAACCAACTCATTCTGTGACATGTTAGCTGTAGAAGCCCCAGGTGTCACTTGATGGGTTGCTTTGTGGAATAAAAGTGTGCTTTGGTAGAACAACAACCCAACTGTGATAGGGATGAGTGCAAGGAATTTCAAGCTGTAACTTCTGCCTTAGCTTCCAGGAGTACAAAGTTGTGTTTGATTGTGGCAGCTCTCTTGGGAGTGGGAGCACCATCATGTTCTGGGAGTCCACATGGTGTGGATAGACTGGCCAGGCCAGTAATTTAATGAGTGCAGTCACTTTGCCTTAGCTCAGATGAAACTGCCTGCTCAGCATTGCAAATGGGCTTGGATGCTGTAGATTACTTGGGAGCTCTCTTCATGGTACAGGATCTGGTGGGTGCTGAGGCCAATCATTACCAGCAACCTGATCATCCTGCAAAGGTGAATTTGGTGCATCATGTGCATGATGTAAAATTACTGCTCAATACCTGAGCAGCTCTTGGGACCTGGAAAACCCATATCTGTGTTTAAAGATGCAGGCTCTAAATCCAGGGTGATGAACTGGATGTAGCATGTCAGGGAAGTCCAGAGATGGGTCTCTGTCAGGTATAGCACGTGCTCTTACTGCTTTTGTAGCTTTGCTTGCCTCTAACCTCAGTGCGTGCTGTAATCACTTCCATCTGTAACATGACCTAATCTGTTAGCTTGACAATTCACTAGCACACAATACTGTCTTCATATTACCAACAGCTTTGAGCTCTGCCATTGCATGTTTTTTAGTGTTTTCTACTGTTCTGGCCAGCAAAATCTGCATGACCTTATTTCTCTGCTTAATGACTCTATGTCCTGTTCAACATCTTTACTGATGGTCTGGACAGGGGGATTGAGTCCAGCATCAGTAAGTTTGCAGATGACACCAAGCTAGGAGCAGGTGTGGATCTGTTGGAGGGTAGGAGATCCCTGCAGAGGGACCTTAACAGGCTGGAGGGGTGAGCAGAGGCCAATGGGATGAGATTGAACAAGGCCAAGTGCAGAGTTCTACTCTTTGGCCATAACAACCCCAAGCAGTGCTACAGGCTGAGGACAGAGTGGCTGGAGAGCAGCCAGGAAGAAAGGGACCTGGGGGTACTGGTAGAGAGTAGCTGAAGATGAGGCAGCAGTGTGCCCAGGTGGCCAGGAGAGCCAATGGCATCCAGGCCTGGATCAGGAACAGTGTGGCCAGTAGAACAAGGGAGGTTATTCTTCCCCTGTACTCAGCACTGGTCAGGCCACACCTTGAGTCCTGTGTCCAGCTCTGGGTTCCTCAACTCAAGAGAGATGTTGAGGTGCTGGAATGTGTCCAGAGAAGGGCAACAAAGCCTGGAGCACAGCCCTGTGAGGAGAGGCTGAGGGAGCTGGGGGTGTTCAGCCTGAAGAAGAGGAGGCTCAGGGCTGACCTCATGGCTGTCTACAACTATCTGAAGGGAGTCTGTAGCCAGGTGGGGGTTGTTTTTTTTGTCTCAGACAACCAGCAACAGAACAAGAGGACAGAGTCTCAAGTTGTGTCAGGGGAGGTCTAGGCTGGATGTTAGGAGGAAGTTGTTGGCAGAGAGAGTGATTGGCATTGGAATGGGCTGCCCCGGGAGGTGGTGGAGTCACCATCCCTGGAGGTGTACAAGCAAAGTCTAGATGAGAGGCACTTAGTGCCATAGTCTGGATGTTTGGATAGGGCTGGGTGCTAGGTTGGAGTGGATGATCTTGGAGATCTGGTCATAGAATCAACCTTGGTTCTATGATTCTAGACGTGAAAACTAACTTAGTCTACTTCCTCAGTGCTCACAGTACTTGAAAGTATTTTATCTGAAAGCACTTTGTAGTGACAGTTAAGAGGTTGGCTCCCTTCATTAATTCATTTTTACCACTTATTGTAACGGTGGCCAAAGCATTCAGCCCAAGTGATAAGGATTAATGCAAAGGGTGATGGCTTTTGCTGCCCTTTAGATCAGGTTTCCATGTAACACTAGGATTAGAGCTTTCTTAACAAAGAGGCACCAAATTGATTTAATAACCACAGATGGTGCTTCAGATTAGAATAAACCCACTTTTCCCACCCTCCTTTGCTTCACTGCGGAGGTTAGTGGCTTTTAGTGAGCATGAACTTATTTCTGCTGATATTAGAAGGAGCACAGCTGAGTTTGTAAGTGAGAATGGTTAAATGGAGTCTATAAAACATAAGAATGGAAGTTGGACTATTTCATCCTTTCATTAATGAAGGTATTCAGGCAAAGTATTGGCTATATTGCTTAAACAGCTTTAGCAGAATGCAGCACTGCAGATGCTGAACCTGTTAGCTTGTTGATTGCATGGCTGTGTCAGTGCTAATCATGACTGACAAATAATTGAAGCAATGTTTCTAACTCTATTAAGGGATATCTTCCAACAGGCACAAAATCCTCATCTGAAAGGCAAATCCTGTGTGCCATAGCCCACTGAGAACCTTTCCAAGCTGTGCACACAGCAAAATGTTTGTTATGCTTCTAGATGTGAATATTGACTTTTAATTCACCCTTTAAAGTTTACATTAGAGGACAGTGAAACCTTTTGGGAAGAGTCTCGGCTCCTTATTTAACCAATTATCAGCATCTGCTTAAGAAAAGGTTGTGCAGCATCTCTCTTCCATGGCTTGTCACTTACCTGAGTGGGGAGAAGAAGGCTTTGGTGGCAGCTGCATTGTTGCTTCTGAATGAAACTATTGATTTTGTACAATCTGCTCCATCCTGAGAGCAAAGGCTCAAACCATTGCCTGTTTCCATCTCTTTACACTCTTCCTCTCTGCAACCTTATAAATATTCTCTGAGCATCATAGAATCCTTTTGGTTGGAAAAGACCTCCAAGATCATCAAGTCCAACCATAGACCTAAGACCACCACAGTCAATAAACCACATACCCAATTTCCACATCCACACACTTCCTGAACACCTCCAGGGATGGTGATTCCACCACCTCCCTGGACAGCCTGTTTCTGATCACTCTTGCAGCAAACAAATCTTTCCTAATCTCCAACCTAAACCTTCCCTGATGCAATGTCAGGCCTTTTCCTTTTGTTCAATCCCCTGATACTAGGGAGAAGAGACCAACCCCCACCTCAGTCCAACCTCCTTCCAGGAAACTGTAGTGATTGAGAAAGTCTCCCCTCAGCCTTCTCTTCTCCAGATCAACCAAGCCCAGTTCTTTCAGCCACTTTTCACCAGAGCTGTTGTCCAGACCCTTCCCCAGCCTTCTCTGCATCTGCTCCCGCATCTCAATGTCTTTCCTGGTGTGAGTGGCTCCAAAAGTGAACCCAATACTTGAGGTGCAGCCTTATCAGTGCCCAGTACAGGGAAACAATTGGTGCCCTGGTCCTGCTGGCAGTCTGCAGTCTTGGCACAATGTCACACTGGCTATGCAGGCCAACAGCATGGAAGTGTTTAATTTCATAGAATCATAGAATCAACCAGGTTGGAAGAGACCTCCAAAATCAGCCAGTCCAACCTAGCACCCAGCCCTATCCAGTCATCTAGACTATGGCACTGAGTGCCTCATCTAGACTTTGCTTGAACACCTTCAGGGATGGCTACTCCACCATCTCCCTGGGCAGCCCATTCCAATGGCAATCACTCTCTCTGACAACAACTTCCTTCTAACATCCAGCTTAGACCTCCCCTGGCACAACTTGAGACTGTGTCCCCTTGTTCTGTTGCTGGTTGCCTGGCAGAAGAGACCACCCCCCACCTGGCTACAGCCTCCCTTCAGGTAGTTGTAGACAGCAATGAGGTCAGCCCTGAGCCTCCTCTTCTGCAGGCTGCACACCCCCAGGTCCCTCAGCCTCTCCTCACAGGGCTGTGTTCCAGGCCTCTCACCAGATTTGTTGCCCTTCTCTTGACACGTTCCAGCACCTCAACATCTCTCTTGAATTGAGTAGCCCAGAACTGTTTACCTGTGTATCTCTTTTTATCAATGTGGGCCAAGATAAATTGCCTTTTGGACACAGAATAGCCAATCAGGATGGCAGTTAGCCAAGCCTGACTGGATTAGGCAAAGCCATAGGCTTGATTTACCCAAATTTGGGAAAAGCATAGGCCTTGCACAAGGCAGGCACAGGCTAAGTGTGTGTACCTTGTTTACCACAGGAGGCTGGGCAGGCCAGAGTCCTTAGACTTAGTGGCTCCAGGTTCTTTTATCTTCTTTTCCACAGTTGCTTCTCTTGTGGAGCAGAAAAACACACCTGGGCAAGCCAAGACATGTATGAGCCTATTTTAGGCTTATACCATGACAGGAGTGCGTGGGGGGGGAGTGGTGTTGTTTGTATGATTTTTGGGTTTTGTTTTTTTCCTGCCCAAATGGAAATTATGCCAAATCAGAAGCTTGCCTTGCAGGCATTGTATGTCAGAAGCTTTCAAAGCATTCAAACCAAAAATTAAAGCCTGAGAAGAATTTAAAGAGCTCTGCTAGTAGACATGGCATTCGAAGAGCCAAACACAACTACAGCATTGTTTCAGACCTCTTAAGAAGACCTGCACCTGTGATACAAGCTGGCTAGGAATGATTCAGAAGGCTGGTTTTGAATGTGTTGTGGTCATGTTAATTAAATCATCAGCTTAACTCTGAGGAGGCTGCTGAAAACCTCAGTGAGATGCAGAGTGTGCTGTTCCCTGTCAGTTCTGCTCAGCCTGCCTTACCAGCACGTCAGATGGCAATCAGATCTCTTGCAGAGACTGTATGATTAGTGTTTTGTTTTCAAGCAGACATAAAAACTGACAGCTTTCTGACATTTCTGGCAATTGGGGGCAAGGAAATTTTAGATTGCAATGTTTCTCTGCACAAAAGCTTAATAGACTTGACGTGATTTTCCATCTCGCCTTTACTAAGAGGTGGGCCAGAGCAAAACTGAGATGTTAACTTCCACAAAGAAAATCAGAGCCTGCCACTTTCTATGTACTATGTCTTTTTTTTTAAATCTGAAGGGTCAGATCCTCAGTTTCTATAAACTGGCTTCAGGTCTACTGAAATGTGTTTGAGCATTTATCTTGTTCCAGAGATTCAGTGTATGCCATTTAGAAACTAAAAGTAACAGCTTCATACTAAATATTGCATTTATTTAACATCATAGAATCAGTCAGGGTTGGAAGGGACCACAAGGATCATCTAGTTCCAGCCCCCCTGACATGGCCAGGGACACCCTACCCTAGGTCAGGCTGGCCAGAGTCTCATCCAACCTGGCCTTATACACCTCCAGCCATGAGACCTCAACTACCTCCCTGGGCAACCCATTCCAGGCTGTCATCACTCTCATGCTGAACAGCTTCCTCCTCACATCCAGACTGAAAAGGTACCAGTTTGTGCTATTTTTGTTCACAGTATACCAAAGTTAGAGTTAAGCATTGCTTTGGCCAAAGAAAATTTGATGTATTCAGACTTTGAATAGACAGGTTTTATTTTTTTTCTCCTGCTTTTGCTCCATTCTCAGTCTGCAGTAAAGTAACATCCTCAGCTTCTCATGGGTAAAAGACAATGCCCTGGTGAGGCTACATTTGGAGTCCTGGGTGCAGTTCTAACCTCTCCAGTTTGAGAGACAGGGAACTACTGGAGACAGTCCAGCAGAATCTGTAAAGATGCTGAGGGGCCTGAAGGATGTCTGTGAGGAGGAAAGGCTGCTGTGGGTGACCCTGCTTTAGCAGAGTGGTTGGAATGGATGATCCCCAGAGTTTACTTCCAACCCCCATCATTCTGTGATTGTATGATCCAGGTGTTTGGGTCATATTAACTTCACAGCTAACCTCAGACAGTGTCTCAGTTGTAATTTAAATTTCCCAGAGACTCAAATATAGTTGATAGAACCTATGACAATTTATAGGGTGCCCTTCCCTCTTCTTTCCCAAAAGAAAAGGAATTAGATGGAGAGAGAGGAAAGGTATGCAGACCCAAAGAAATAATCTCGCTGTGATTTGGAAGTTAAAAGAAGAAAAGTTTAAGAATAAATACAGGGTATATGAGGTAGGGAAGTCACAAAAATATAGGGAAGGGAAAACAAAGTACAGGATATGCAAATATGCAACCAGACTCAATTGCAGTGGGTTTTGTCCACCTCATGGTGATGATGGCCACGTGGTGAGAGCAAGAGCAGCAAACAGGAATGGTGATTTCTTGGGAGCAGGAAGGCAGGGGAGGAGCGGGCTAACCACCTGGTGGTGTTCAGACCCACCCCTGGCAAGGGGTCAAGACCACCTGATGGCCAGGTTCAGTTCACCCCCCCAGGAGGGTTAACTCTCTACAGACAGTGATGACTACAGGCTTTGAAAGCATGAGAGGTCCATGAGCCTTCCAGGAGGCATTTCTTTGCTGTCCTCAGTGTAGCACAGTGCTCCCTTTTCCAAAACAAGTCTGAAACCCTTTTGTGGGCACAAGCCTTTAGGTCTACCATAATCATTCTTTGGTGTACCTTTACCCATTTACCTTTCTACAATAGCTCTCTGCAACTGTCACGTTAAGGAAATGGAAGGGCAACTAATATTCATCCAAATATTAGGAAAACAGTTTAAAATCCGGAGATATTTCTTGTACAGACAGTCACAGCCATAGTCTTTAAATACTGTTGCTGATACTCTGCATGTGTGTGTATTTCATAATGGGAATTTAAAAGATTCATGAATGCTACAAGCAGCACTACAGGATGGGGACAGAGTGGCTGAGAGCAGCCAGGAAGAAAGGGACCTGGGGGTACTGGTAGATAGTAGCTGAACATGAGCCAGAAATGAGCCCAGGTGGGCAGGAGAGCCAACGGCATCCTGGCCTGGCTCAGCAACAGTGTGGCCAGTAGGACAGGGGAGGTTATTCTTCCCCTGTACTCAGCACTGTTCAGGCCACACCTTGAGTGCTGTGTCCAGTTCTGGGGTCCTCAATTCCAGAGAGATGTTGAGATACTGGAATGTGTCCAGAGAAGGGCAACAAAGCTGGTGAGGGGTCTGCAGCACAGCCCTGTGAGGAGAGGCTGAGTGAGCTGGGGGTGTGCAGCCTGAAGAAGAGAAGGCTCAGTGGTAACCTCATTGCTGTCTACAACTACCTGAAGGGAGGCTGTAACCAGGTGTGGGTTGGTCTCTTCTGCCAGGCAACCAGCAACAGAACAAGGGGACACAGTCTCAAGTTGTGCCAGGGCAGGTATAGGCTGGATGTCAGGAGGAAGTTCTTCACAGAGAGAGTGATTGGCATTGGAACGGGCTGCCCAGGGAGGTGGAGTTGCTGTCCCTGGAGGTGACAGTGCCATAAGTCATAATCTTAAGCACCTCAGATAGTTGATGACAAATTAGTGCAAGGCTTGCTTTCTCTTCTTTTCTGCAGCAAAAGACATTCATTTCATAATGCTTTGTTCAAGCCAATTTATGTCTGTGTTTGAAGAGAATGTGTTCCTAATGCATCGTTTGCAGTTTGGGGTTTCTTTGACATTACAACACAAGGGCTGAGATGGGAAGGCATGTGAGGATGCAAAATCAGGGCAGAGTGCAAAAGCCTTGAAGACTTCTGTGGCCATGAAACCCAGCTGTGTGATGCCTCACCCTGAAGGACTTGACCACTCAAACCCAAAGTGTAAGCCCTGAGGAGCTGTAAGGAAAACAGCTGACTGCACAAATAATGTTTGCTAGATTGATCTTACAACGTCTTGATGCTCACATGGCTTCCCCCACAAGCCCCATCACCTCATTTAACTAAAGGTCACTGTGTTCACAGCTGTTTTTTCCCTCATGTGCTTAGCATGCTTACATAAAGCTGTTGGATTTTATCCCCAGTTCTGGGAGGCACAGGTGCTAGGTTGGACTGGATGATCTTGGAGGTCTCTTCCAACCTGGCTGATTCTGTGATCATTCTATTCTAGTTGCAGAAACACCATTGGTGGAGAAATGCTGTGGGATACTCTTCAGTCCTCTAAAGATGTTCCACCTAGAGCCAAAAAAAAAAACAAACAAACAACTCTGACCCTTCAAGTTACTGTTTTCTCAAGTTAATTGAATATTTTATAGGAATTCCACACCAAGGCTGATGATGTTTGTGCATAAAAACTCATGATGCAGATTCGAGCCCCACACTTATAAAATATACAGCACCTACCAAGGAGCAGCCAATTCCAGCCTTTCAGTTGCTGTATTTTGTATTCTATCTCATGTTCACAGGATGCTACAACACATTTATTTACATTATTGGCAACAATTTCCCCTGTGTCATAGGAGTTCGTTATGGGAGCTTTCCAAGTACCTGCTGCGAGAGCATTTCTCCTGGATTCATAACTTGGCAACAAAATACAACTGATAGGTCTAACGATGATTTGTACATGTCCTGAATTGCCAATCAATAGCATTGTTTACTACTTACATATGGGGAGCAGCCAGCACATGGAGAGATTAGCTCACAGGCTTCGACTGAAGGGGTTTGATGAATTATTGCTGCATTTTGTAGAATCATAGAACCAAGCAGGTTGGAAGAGACCTCCAAGATCATCCACTCCAAGCTATTACCCAGCCCTAATCAATCAACTAGAACATGGCACCAAGTGCCTCAGCCAGTCTTGTCTCCAACATATCCAGGGACAGCGATTCCTCCACTTCCCTATGCAGCCCATTCCAATGCCAATCACTCTCTCTGGCAACAACTTCCTTCTAACATCCAGCCTAGACCTCCCCTGGCACAACTTGAGACTGTGTCTCCTTGTTCTCTTGCTGGTTGCCTGGCAGAAGAGACCAACCCCCACTTGGCTACAGCCTCCCTTCAGGTAGTTGTAGATAACAATGAGGTCATCCCTGAGCCTCTTCTTCTCCAGGCTGCACACCCCCAGCTCCCTCAGCCTCTCGTCACAGGGCTATGTTCCAGGCCCCTCACCAGCTTTGTTGCCCTTCTCTAGACATGTTCCAGCACCTCAACATCTCTCTTGAATTGAGGAGCCCAGAACTGGACACAGCACTCAAGCTGTGATCTGACCAGTGTTGAGTACAGGGGAAGAATAACCTCCCTTGTCTTACCAGCCACACTGTTCCTAATCCAGGTCTGGATGCCGTTGGCTCTCCTGGCCACCTGGGCACACTGCTGGCTCATCTTCAGCTACTATCTACCAGTACCCCCAGGTCCCTTTCTTCCTGGCTGTTCTTTGGCCACTCAGTCCCCAGCCTGTAGCATTACTTGGGGTTGTTGTGGCCAAAGCAAAGAAAAATAAAGCAAAATATAAAACCCCAAAGTATTAAAAGAGTATATAAATTAAATTAAAATAAAATATCAGAGTTCACAGATGGTTTGTGTGTTAAAACCTAACAGGAACAATCCATTCACAGAGAATCACAGAATGCAGCAGGTTAGAAGGGACCCTTAAAGGTCATCTTGTCCAACCCCCCTGCAGTAAGCAAGGACAGCCGCAACTAGATCAGGTTACTCAGGGCCCCATCAAGTTTGACCTTCAGCATCTCTAGGCATGGGGGTTAGGGTTAGGGCAACCTGTTCCAGGGAGATCAGAATTCCTTTGCAAGTCAGCAAAATTACTTCATACAATGAATTTACTTCTTGAACCAACCAACATACTTTGAGTATATAACATGGAACTCACAAGTTCAATTCCTTTCATTGGTGAGAGGTTGTTTGACTACATTAGTCCTTCTGTCTCAATTCTCCACCCAGCCCAGTTACTGCTGGAGAAAAGATCAGGGACATGTGTCAGGATGAACTCCACAGGAGATGACATCATACCCTGCCCCATGTGCTGGCTGAAGTGGAAAATTCTTTCCAGTTTCCCACCAATCTTACCCTGTTTTTCCTCCTTGTCCTTCTGCAGATTCTTCCTCCTGATACATTTTTGTTTATTTATTTTACGTGTCTTCTGGATTCTTTCTCAGGATCCTGGGAGGAACAAGACAGTCAGTGCTGGGTGGGACTCAAGTGGATGCAGAACTTGGAGGCTACAGGGCAGAAAGCAGAGAATAAAGAAAAAACTTTCACCTTGCAGTCACACCAGTCCCAGCAACCCTTTTTCTTTCCCCTGAATCCTCACCAAATTATTCCATTCATTTCCAGCCCAAATTACTCCCTAAATCTTCCTGCCTCATCCCCTCAGCTCTCAGCAACCCTCTTCAAAAGCTTTATTCATTGCTCTAGCAAATGTGAACTTTGTCTGTGTACTGCTTCTTGTCTTGGGTTCACTAGAATCACAGGAACTTATCATGGTTTGAGTTGGAAGGGGTCTTTAAAGGTCATCTAGCCCACTCCATGCTGTCAGCAGAGACATCTGCACCAAGAGCAGCTTGCTCAGAGTCCCAAACAACCCAAACCTGGAATGAGAGATCTACAAGCTCTGTAGGCAACTTAGGCCAGAGCCTCACCATTCTGTGTCAAAAATGTCTTCCTTCTCTCTGCTCTAAATCTCCCTCTTTTAGTTTAACCTAACAGCCCTTGTGCTATCACAACAGGCTCTGCTGAAGAGTCTGTCCTCATCTTTCTGATAGGGCCCCTTAGGAGCCACGAAAAGCAAACTGATTCCAAAACTTCTTTGTACAGCTAAGTAAACGCTTGCTGGAAAGCTTCTAAAGCCCAAGTTCTGCCTCTTTATCTTCTGAAAACAGCTTTACAGTACTCTTCTATTCAAAACAGACAAATGCAAAATAAAAAGCCCTATGTGATCAGAAACACTGTTATGCTTTCACAGCTGCCAAAAGCAGGGTAGCTGGGAGGTTATTCACCAGCCTGAGCCCTTTAACGAGCAACATCCACCAAGTAATTCCATATTGCTGCAGAGGCAATATGGAGCTGCAGACTGCCTTGGTTTTGAACTAACTGATACCAAGCACAGGTTTTCTCCAATGCAGACACAAAGTTCCCAGAAATCTCAAACCACCCAAACTGCTCCATGCATTCCTCATCCAGATTTTCATTGTAAGCAATGAGCTGCTGCTCTAACAGCTGTGTGGGTTTCACATAGCAGCTGAGAAGGTTTCTCAGCCCTCTTGCACTTTGCTTCTTTTGCACACTTTTCAGGAGTCATGGTTTCTGAGATAAGAAAAACCTCACCTAGTGCCTTTTTTTGAGTAATGAAATCTAATTTAAAAGCTCTGTTAAAATGCTGAGTGTTTGCCAGATGGCAGAAGTCTTCTAGTGCCAGGGAGGTTTTTTCATTATGAATTAGAATCATAGAATAATTTTGGTTGGAAAAAAGCTTTAAGATGATTGAATCCAAGTCTTAACTTGGATTACTGCCAAGTTGCCACAAAACCGTGTCCCTCAGTATCACATCTACACAGCCTTTAAAGCCCTCCAGGAATGGGGACTCCATCACTGTGCTGGGCAGCCTGTTCCAGGGCTTGACAACCCTCAAGGAAAAGAATTTCTTCACAGTATCCAGCCTAAACTCCACCTGGTGCAGTTTGAGGCCGTTTCCTCTTGTCTTGTCACTTGTTCCTTGGGAGAAGCAGCCAACCCTTAGGTTAGGAGAAAGTTCTTTACAGAGAGAGTGATTGGCATTGGAATGGGCTGCCCAGGGAGCTGCTGGAGTCACTGTCCCTGGAGGTGTTGAAGAAAAGCCTGGATGAGGCACTTAGTGCCATGGTCTGGTTGACTGGACAGGGCTGGGTGCTAGGTTGGACTGGATGATCTTGGAGGACTTTTCCAATCTGGTTGATTCTATGATTCTGTGTACCCCCACCTTGCCTGGCCTCCTGCCAGGAAGTTGTAGGGAGCCATAAGGTTTCCCTTTAGCCTGCTGTTCTCCAGACTAAACAACCCCAAGTCCCTCAGCTGCTCCTCACAAGACCTGTTGTCTAGAACCTTCACTACCTTTGTTGCCCTTCATTTTACCAGCTCCAGCACTTCAAAATCCTTCTTGGAGTGAGGGCCCCAAAACTGAACCTGGCACTTGAGGTGTTGCCTCACCAGTGCTGATTCCAGGGGAACAATGGCTGCCCTGCTCCTGTTGGTCATGCTATTTCTGATCCAGACCAGGATGTTGGTGGCCTTCCTGGCCACTGGGGTACACACTGGCTCGTTTTCAGCTGTCTGCCAATAAGCACTTCCAGGTCCTTTTATATTGGGCAGTCTTCCAACCATTCTGACTCAATCCTGCAGCATTCATGGGGTTGTTGTGATCCAAGTGTAGGACCTAGGACTTGGCCTTGTTGAACCTCCTCTCCCTGGCCTCATCCCACCAATCCAGCCTATCCAGATTGCTTCCTACTCTCAAGCAGAGGGACACCTCAACCCGACTTGGTGTTGTCTGCAGACGTACCGAAGGTACATTCCATTCCCATTAGCTTTAAAAAAAATGCTTTATCTAGACAGACATACTGAAAATAATAATTAAAAAACATAAGAACAGAACACTACCTCAGGCCATCGCTGCAGTTTGATTGCTTCTCATTTCTGTTTAATTCACAGCTGATTGCCCCAAAGTCTTTACCTTTCCGCCTCTGCGAGTGGTGGAACAGTATTACATGTGTAGTTGATTAGCTGCCTTTAGAAAAAAGAGCTACCCCAGCTCTTCTTCCTGAGATGATTTGAAATGCTCTGAAATATTTTTTTCTCTGTTCTCAGTTGTGAGGGAGTAGTTTGCTTCTCATTTTCAGGCTCTTTGTGGATCACAAGATCTCAGGATGTTAGGGACTGGAAAGGACCTCTGGAGTTCGAGTCCAATCCCTCTGTCAGAGCAGGACCATATAATCTAGTGCAGGTCACACAGGACCACATCCACATAGGTCATGAAAGTCTCCAGAGGAGACTCCACAGCCTCTCTGGGTAGCCTGTTCCAGTGCTTCCTTTACAGGTCTTGGAAGTCTCCAGAGAAGGAGACTCCACATCCTCCCTGGGGAGCCTGTTCCAGTGCTTCCTTTACAGGTCTTGGAAGTCTCCAGAGAAGGAGACTCCACATCCTCCCTGGGGAGCCTGTTCTAGTGCTTCCCTTACAGGTCTTGGAAGTCTCCAGAGAAGGAGACTCCACATCCTCCCTGGGGAGCCTGTTCTAGTGCTTCCTTTACAGGTCTTGGAAGTCTCCAGAGAAGGAGACTCCACATCCTCCCTGGGGAGCCTGTTCCAGTGCTTCCTTTACAGTAAAGAAGTTCTTCCTCGTGTTGAGGTGGAACTTCCTGTGCACTAGTTTACTTACATTGCCCCTTGTCCTATCACAGGGTGCAAGTGGGAAGAGGTTGTCCCTTCCTTATTGAATATTTTGGATGTCTTTCTCTTTTTTTTGCTGTATTCATCCAATATTCCTTAGGTAATGTGATAACAGAAGCTCTGGGAAGAAGTTCTAGATTCATAGAATGGTTTGGGTTGGAAGTGACCTTGAAGATTATGTAGTTTTTAGGATGTCAGGTAGTGATAGGATTAGGGGGAATGGAACAATGCTAGAAAGGGGTAGATTCAGACTGGATGTTAGGATGAAGTTCTTCACCATGAGGGTGGTGAGACTCTGGAATGGGTTGCCCAGGGAGGTGGTTGAAGCCCCCTCCCTGGAGTTAAGACTAGGCTGGATGAGGCTCTATACAGCCTGATCTAGGGTAGGGTATCTCTGCCCATGGCAGGGAGTTGGAACTAGATGATGCTTGTGGTCCCTTCCAACCCTGACTGATTCTGTGATTCCAACCCTCTGCCATGGGTAGGGTCACCTTCTGCTAGACCAGGCTGGTCAAGGCTTCATCCTTGAACACCTTCAGGGAGAGGGTATCTCTGACTTCCCTGGACACCCTATTCCAGTGTCTCACCACCCCCACTGTAAAGAATTTCTTCATAATCTCCAGGCTAAACAGTTGAGACAGGACTATTTTAAATGTCTACCTAGCTCCTCAGTGTTAGAGTTTCTCCCTTCCTTTCAACCATGTTGTGCCTCATAAGCTTTTATTGTGTAACATTTTATTTTAAAGCCCAGTCCCATTCCTGTAAAAAGCATTCATCATGGCTCGTTGTTATCACAACTGCTATCATTAGTGGTTTGCCAACCTCTCTATTTTTTGGGTTGTAAACACTTTAAAGGTTGTGATGCCTGTCACCATGACCTGATGACAAGGACACATGGCATACAAAGAGCCTGTTGAGCAGGACACTGCAGGGCTTTCCAGCTTGGGTGTTTTGAGAGCAGCAGGTTGTGGGGTTACCCTTCTGAAAATGCCAAACAGTTTGGGTGAGAAAGATGTGAGTGTTCACCAAGAAAGACAGTGGGGAACAACAGACAATGGGGAATGGTAACACTTCATACAGCTCCGTTCATAAAATCAGAGAATCAACCAGGTTGGAGGAGACCTCCAAGATCATCCAGTCCAACCTAGCACCCAGCCCTAGCCAGTCAACTAGACCATGGCACTAAGTGCCTCAGCCAGGCTTTTCTTCAACACCTCCAGGGATGGCGACTCCACCACCTCCCTGGGCAGCCCATTCCAATGCCAATCACTCTCTCTGGCAACAGCTTCCTCCTAACATCCAGCCTAGACCTCCCCTGCCACAACTTGAGACTGTGTTCCCTTGTTCTGTTGCTGCTTGCCTGAGACAAGAAACCAACCCACACCTGGCTACAGCCTCCCTTCAGATAGTTGTACACAGCAATGAAGCCACCCTTGAGCCTCCTCTTCTTCAGGCTGCACACCCCCAGCTCCCTCAGCCTCTCCTCACAGGTCTGTGCTCCAGGCCCCTCACCAGCTTTGTTGCCCTTCTCTGGACATGTTCCAGCACCTCAACATCTCTCTTGAATTGAAGGGCCCAGAACTGGACACAGCACTCAAGGTGTGGCCTGACCAGTGCTGAGTACAGGGGAAGAATAACCTCCCTTTTCCCACTGGCCACACTGTTCCTGGTGTAGTCCAGGATGCCATTGTCTTTCTTGACCACCTGGGCACACTGCATGAGGTTCTTTATCTACACCTGTTGTCACTTCTGAAGATCTCTGTCTTGTTTTATGTTTCTAGGTATTTGTTTATGTTTTCCCATGACATGCTTTTTAAAGCTAGTTTTAACAGGCTAGCAAAGGAAATGTTTATTCTCACAGTGGAAATATTCACAACACTTTGGATATTTATTCACAGCAAGTGGCATCCTATTTTACTGCAGTCATAAACTGTCCAATTTTTAGCCAAAAACTGACTGGAAAATTAACTAAATGCATGCCAAGAAGCCAGACTCAGTATCATATTGATCAAATTCTTTAAATTTGGATTTTTCTTGGGAAAAAAAGGTTAAAATATTTATAAGAGACATGCTTTCCAGCACACCTGAGTGCTGCTGCACACAGGCAGATGTGATGCCTACGTGCAAGAAGGGCCAGAAGGAGGACCCATGGAACTACAGACCTGTCAGTCCAGCCCCGGGACCATGGAAGGTCATTGAGCAGGTCTCGACTGTCATTATGTAGCCTGTGCAGGCTAATCAAGTGACCAGGCCAACCACCACAGCTTCATCAAGAGCAGGTCCTGCTTGATGAACCTCATCTCGTGGTCATTATGGGTCAGTAGAGGTTAGGAGCGAGTTCTTTACTGTGAGAGCGATGGAGTACTGGATCAGGTTACCCAAGGATGGTGGTTGATGCCCCCTCCCTGGAGACATTCAAGGTGAGGCTTGACTGGATCCTGGGTGACCTGGTCTAGTGGGGAGCCTCCTTGCTGACTGCAGGGGCAGGGCCAGACTAGGATGACCTCTAAAGGTTCCTTCTGGCCTGGACCATTCTATGATTCCTTCTATGATGAGGTGATGTGCTGAATAGATGAGGGAAAGGCTGTGGATGTTGTTTCACTGGACTTTGCTAAAGTCTGCCACAGTGTTCTCATGGAAGAACTGCCTGCTCATGGCTTGGATATGTGGGCATTTTGCTGGCTGGATGGCCAGGCCCAGAGTGGTGGGAAACAGAGTTAACTCCAGCTGGCGGCTGGCCACTAGTGGTGTTCTCCAGGGTTCAATGCTGGGCCAGTTCTCTTTAATGTCATTAGCAATGATCTGGGTGAGGGGATCAAGGCACCTTCAGTAAGTTTGTAGGTACGAGTACAAGGTCCTGCTTCTGGGTGGAGGCAGTGCCAAGCACAAATCCAGGCTGGGCAATGAGTGGCTGGAGAGCAGCCCTGAGGAGAGGGACTTTGGGGGTGCTGGTGGACAAGAAGCTCAACAGGAGCCAGCAGTGTGCACTTGCAGCCCAGAAAGCCAAGCAGAGCCTGGGCTGCATCAGGAGAATGTGGCCAGCAGGGCCAGGGAGGTGATTCTCCTCCTCTACTCTGCTCTGCTGAGATCCCACCTGGAGTACTGCATCCAGTTCTGGAGCCCCTATGACAAGAGGGATGTGGAGATGCTGGAGCATGTCCAGAGAAGGGCCACAAGGACGGTCAGAGGGCTGGAGCAGCTCTGCTATGAGGACAGACTGAAAGAGTTGGGGCTGTTCAGCCTGGAGAAGAGGAGGCTCCCAGGTCTTCCAGGTGACCTTCTTGTGGCCTTCCAGGATCTGAAGGGGGCCTACAAAAAAGCTGGGAGGGACTTTTCAGGCTACTGGGGAGTGACAGGACTAGGGGGAATGGAGCAAAGCTGGAGGTGGGGAGATTCAGAGTGTACATAAGGAGGAAGTTGCTGAGCATGAGAGTGGTGAGAGGCTGGAATGGGTTGCCCAGGGAGGTGGTTGAGGCCCCATGGCTGGAGGTGTTTGAGGCCAGGCTGGATGAGGCTGTGTCTATCTTGATCTAGGGTAGGATGTCCCTGGGCATGGCAGTGGGGTTGGAATTAGATGATCCTTGTGGTCCCTTCCAACCCTGACTGATTCTATGATTCTTTGATACGCTAAATTGGGTGGCAGTGTTGATCTACTGGAGTTTAGGAAGGCTCTGTAGAGGGACCTGACTAGGCTGGGTCAGTGGGCTGAGGTCAGTTGTATGAGGTTTAACAAAGCCATGTGCTGGCTCCTGCACTTGAGTCACAATAATCCATGAATGCTTCAGGCTTGGGGCAGAGTAGCTGGAAGCTGCCCACTAAAGAAAAGACCTGAGGGCTCTGGTTGACAGCCAGCTGAACATGAGCCAGCAGTGTGCTCAGGTGGCCCAGATCAGCAAGAGCATTTAAACACTGATTCTACCACTGCATTTTACAAGGGAAAATGTTAAAGAGGTTCAAGAACTGTGTGGGTGAACCAGTCAGGAGGAGGAAGAACTCTGAAAACTGGCCCCGTGTTCACCTCTGCTCCTACAACACAAAAGGGAGTTCAGAGTCCTCTTTGAGACACGTGCTGCTCACGCTCTCCATTTGTGCCAGTTTGCTGGCTCTGCCCCAAATTAATAGTTCCTTTAGGCTCCTGCTCTGCTGCTGGCAGCTGCTCACACATGCTATCAAAAAGTGCACCCTGCAGACCTGTGCTGTTTGTAGGTATCCTCTGCAGGAGAGGATGGGGCTGCACTGCTGCATCCCACAGCGCTTTGAAATGAATTCCCCAGGTCTGCCATCGCTCTGCTCCCCTCTAGGACAAAAGCAAACGTTGCTGTTGCTGAATGAGATGAGAGCTTCACTTCCCAGCAACAGGGTATTAAAATAGCCAGATCCCATTAGGTAAGGTATATGAAAGTGAAGTGTTATGGAAATATTATGGAAATAAGGCTCTTCAGGAAGTAAAAGTGGGTTCTGGTTTGCTTCCCACCCCCATGAATGTGTGGTTTATTTTTCATTAGTATTTTAAACATCTAATGTTATTTTAAAATGGATTAGTAGTTTTCTTTCTAATTTTAAGTTTCTTTATGCATTTATGTTTTAAAAAATATTGAATTTGATTTGATTTGTGTTCTGTCAGCCTGCGTTGTCATTTGGGAGGACCTTTGCTGTGGTTGTATCCAGTGCCATGGGTCAGTCCCTGCTATGTGCTATCAAACATTACTTGAAACAGGGGAATCACAAATGGGAAATTAGTCATACCAAGTGGATTGCTCCCCTCACTGATTGGCATTGTTGGATAAATGACTGTGTTTGTTCCTGGAGCTGTTCAGAGATAGTTACTGCCATATGCAGTGTGTCCAGGTGGCCAAGAAGGCAAACAGCAATCTGGCCTAGATCAGCAATAGTGTGGCCAGTGGGACCAGGGCAGCAATTGGATCCCTGTACTGGGTGCTGGTGAGGCTGCACCTCAAGTATTGGGTTCAGTTTTGGGGCCCTCACTCCAAGAAGGACAATGAGGTGTTGGTGTCCAAAGAAGGCCAACAAAGCTGGTAAAAAGTCTGGACAACAGTGCTGCTGAAGTGTGGCTGAAGGAACACTGTACCAGGAACAGTGTGGCCAGTAGGACAAGGGAGGTTATTCTTCCCCTGTGCTCAGCACTGGTCAGGCCACACCTTGAGTGCTGTGTCCAGTTCTGGGGTCCACAATTCAAGAGAGATGTTGAGGTGCTGGAAGGTGTCCAGAGAAGGGCAACAAAGCTGGTGAGGGGCCTGGAACACAAACCCTATGAGGAGAGGCTGAGGGAGCTGGGGATGTTCAGCCTGGAGAAGAGGAGGCTCAGGGCTGACCTCATTGCTGTCTACAACTACCTGAAGGGAGGCTGTAGCCAGGTGGGGGTTGGTCTCTTCTGCCAGGCAACCAGCAACAGAAGAAAGGGACGCAGTCTGAAGTTGTGCTGGGGGAGGTCTAGGCTGGATGTTAAGAGGAAGTTATTGCCAGAGAGAGTGATTGACATTGGAATGGGCTGCCTAGGAAGGTGGTGGAGTCGCCATCCTTGGAGGTGTTGAAGAAAAGCCTGGCTGAGACACTTAGTGCCATGGTCTAGTTGACTGGCTAGGGCTGGGTGCTAGGTTGGACTGGCTGATCTTGGAGGTCTCTTCCAACCTGGTTGATTCTATGAACTGGGCTTGATTGATCTGGAGAAGAGGAGGCTGAGGGGAGACTTTCTCAATCTCTACAGCTCCCTGAGAAGAGGTTGGAGTGAGGAGGGGTTGGTCTCTTCTCCCTAGTGTCAGGGGATAGAGCATGAAAGTGCCTGAAATTGTGCCAGGGAAGGTTTAGGTTGGAGATTAGGAAAGATTTATTCGCTGCAGGAATGGGACAGGCTTCCCAGGGAAGTGGTGGAGTCACCATCCCTGGAGGTGTTCAGGAAGTGTGTGGACATGGAAATTGAGTATGTGGTATAATGACTGTGGTGATCTTAGTTCTATGGTTGGACTTGGAGGTTTTTTCCAACCAAATGGATTCTATGATGCTCAGAGAAGATTTATAAGGTTGCAGAGAGGAAGAGTGTAAAGAGATGGAAACAGGCAATGGTTTGAGCCTCTGCTCTCAGGATGGAGCAGATTGTACAAAATCAATAGTTTCATTCAAAAGCAACAATGCAGCTGCCACCAAAGCCTTCCTCTCCCCACTCAGGTAAGTGACCAGCCATGGAAGAGAGATGCTGCACAACCTTTTCTTAAGCAGATGCTGATAATTGGTTAAATAATGAGCCGAGACTCTTCCCAAAAGGTTTCACTGTCATCTGATGTAAACTTTAAAGGGTGAATTAGAAGTCAGTATTCACATGTAGAAACACTATGACAGCTTCTGAAGTTGTAGAGTCATAGAATGTTTTGGGTTGGAAAAAATCTCTCAGATTATGAAGTCATCCTTAGCCACCATGGGCATTAAATCATGGACTTTCCTGTTGATGCCCCAGGTCCTGACTGCCATTTGTAAATACACAGTTAAATGTGACAGAGAAACCTTCTGCATGTGACCCAATGTAAAGCAATAAACGTAATGGAGCAGCCCTGTCTGCATGGGTCTGCAGAGGGCTGGAGGCAGCAGCTCTGGCTTTGTGGTTTCCTGCTCACTTCAGCAAAGAATCACTCACACCACAGCTGTAATTTCTTCAGTGTTCAGCAAACGCTGATGTGTTCCACTACAAATGTTGTTCTCAGGAGACTTTGCTCCTTGTGCTTAAGATTGTCTGCAGAATATTATCCTGAGGTAGTATTCTCATAGAAACCAGACTCTTCCCAGATTTATGCTTCTTTCAATTCTGCTGATAAAGATTTTTAATTAGAATATAATGATTTTGTGTACAAAAGACACTGATTTGGGATGCAAGGGGCCTCAAGTCTGTTGCTGATTTCATCATAGACCTGCTATTTACTCACATACTTATTACTTAATTGTGCCTGTTTCTCCTTCTCCCTTCACAGGATAGAGACAGAACTAGGAGGAATGGAGTGAAGCTGAAGATGGGTAGGTTCAGACTGGACATGAGGAGGAAGTTCTTCAGCATGAGAATGGTGAGAGGCTGGAATGGGTTGCTCAGGGAGGTGGTTGAGGCCCCATCCTTGGGGGGCAACGAGGCTGGTGAGAGGCCTCGAGCATAAGCCCTGTGAGGAGAGGCTGAGGGAGCTGGGATTGTTTAGCCTGGATAAGAGAAGGCTCAGGGGGGACCTCATTGCTGTCTACAACTACCTGAAGGGTGGTTGTGGCCAGGAGGAGGTTGCTCTCTTCTCTCAGGTGGCCAGCACCAGAACAAGAGGACACAGCCTCAAGCTGCACCAGGGGAGATTTAGGCTGGAGGTGAGGAGAAAGTTCTTCCCTGAGAGAGTCATTGGACACTGGAATGGGCTGCCCGGGGAGGTGGTGGAGTCGCCGTCCCTGGAGCTGTTCAAGGCAAGATTGGACGTGGCACTTGGTGCCATGGTCTAGCCTTGAGCTCTGTGGTAAAGGGTTGGACTTGATGATCTGTGAGGTCTCTTCCAACCTTGGTGATACTGTGATACTGGGTGTTTAAGGCCAGGCTGAATGAAACTGTGGGCAGCCTGATCTAGGGTAGGGTGTCCCTGGGAATGGCAGGGGGGTTGGAACTAGATGATCCTTGTGGTCCCTTCCAACCCTGACTGATTCTAGGATCACAGAATCCCTGCATGGTTGGGGCTAGAAGTGACCTCTAGGGATCAGGTAGTCCAATCCCCTTGCTAAAACAGTGGCACCCACAGCAGCTTATCCAGGATCACAATCTCTCCAGAGAAGGAGACTTCAAAACCAGTCAGGGAAGTCTGTTCCAGGGCTCCAGAACCTTTACAGCAAAGAGCCTTCACTGAATGCCACTGAAAAGAGCCAGGCCTCATCCTCTTGATATTGATACTGGTCCCATCTAGCTCTGGTCTTGTCCAGGCTGAACAGCCTCAGGTCCCTCAACCTTTCCTCATCACAGAGGTGATTCAGGCCCCTCATCATCAGAATAGAGGAGGTGTCACCTGCCTTCTCTCTGAAAGACACTGAATGTATTAGAAAACAGGATCTTTGCTACTGAAATGTATAAACCTAATGAAACCCACTCTCACCAAGGGACTTCAGTCATTACCACCTCACGTTTATAATACCCATGATTAATAATATATTCCAGATGAGAACCCCAAAGCCCAGTTTTGAAAGTCAAAGCAGGTAGCAATTTCTGAGATAATTCAGACCTTAAAAAATTGGTTCCTCTGTTGATGTTCTGGTAACTCAGCTCCCAGTTCTATAATGACTTGTCTGCAAACCTGATTGTACTCTGTGAACAGCACTGCTGCTGAATAGAGTTGCTCATGTTTGCAATGTTAAGTACTTGTGTGAGTTCTTGAATTACAACAGAAGGTAAGAAGTCATCTTCTCTGCCTTGTTTCGAGGAGCTGGTTTGTGATCTTGCATACAAATCTCCTTTGCCATGTCTGTGGAAGACAAGGTTATCAGGAGTAGCCAACAGGGATTTACCAAGGGGAGATCCTGCTTGACTAACCTGAAGCCTTCTATGATACCATGACCAAATGGGTAGACGAAGGAAGGGCTGTGGAAGGCATATATGTCTTGGCAGGTCATAAATCCTGCCAGGCCAGTTTAACCCTTGCTCTCCTCCCCCTGTTGTGGGTCCAGGAGTAGGTGAGCAAACAACAGAGAATTTGGCCCTAGCAAAGCCTCGAGGGCAGAGGCTTAGCACTCTGTGTTAAGTGTCTTGTGCTGCACCTCAACGTGCCTGCATGGTCACATAAGGCACAAAGCTGGCCCTGAAAATTGGGCATTTTGGTGCAAATACTGTCCCATTCTTTGTGTTAGCCTCCTCCCTGTAAGAATATGGAAAGCTGTGTCATTTTCTGGCTCTTTTAATTATGTGCAAACCAAAATTAATAAGCCAGCATGTGAGAGAAGTCAGCAGTTTGGGGATATTTCTGTATGTACACTTCACAGCTTCTGACTGAGGTTAGGAAGCTACTGTCTTGCAAATTAATCTCATTCTGGAGGACATGTCTAAGAAAATTAGGTAATTTCTCTCTGAGACTGCCTGTTTTTCTCTAGTGTTTATAGTGGCAGAGTGGGCAACCAGCTCAGATCAATTGCCTGGCTTTAGGTGATGAATACTCCTGTGATGGGTCACAGAGGAACGCTGGATGCTCAGGATGGATAAAGGAGCCTTACTCCTTGATTTTGAGGTCAGTTTTTCTCTGCAAGTCAGAAGAATCATGGAATCCTAGAATGGTCTGGGTTGGAAGGGACCTTAAGGATTATTGAGTTTCAACTCCCTTGCCATGGGCAAGGGCACCTCTCAATGAGACTTGATTGCAACCTGGTCTTGAACACCTACAGAGAGGGGGAATCCATGACCTCCTTGGGCAACCTGTCCTAGTGTCTGACCACCCTCATGCTGGAGAACTTCCTGAGATCCAGCACAAACCTTCTCTCCCTCAGCTTTAAACCATCCCCTCTTGGGGGTCCCTCAGTGACCTTCCCATAAGATCCATTCAGCTATTGGAAGATAGCTCAAAAGTCCCCCTGGAGTCTTCTTCAGGCCGAACAACCCCAGCTGCCTCATCCTATCTTCATGGAAGTGCTGTTGTATTATAGGGAAGTTAGATACTGTGACTTGAAAGGAAGAAATTGACAAATATTTCAGAGGCTCTGGGTTTGTCTTTGAGGCAGGGAAATATATTTAGAGGTTTTACATCTTTGTAATTGCCCTTTGTTCTGGTCTGGGTGGTGGCAGTTTTCAGCAACACTGGAAGAATGCTTCTAAAACCTGGTTTGATTCAATCTCAAATATTACAGAAAGGATAATCCTGAGTATAACCCATCTGGAGGGCTTAGGCTTTGGAGAAAGGGTGCAATTTCTCCTTGTCATTATTTTCACAGTATCACAGTATCACCAAGGTTGGAAGAGACCTCACAGATCATCAAGTCCAACCCTTTACCACAGAGCTCAAGGCTAGACCATGGCACCAAGTGCCACATCCAACCTTGCCTTGAACAGCTCCAGGGACGGCGACTCCACCACCTCCCCGGGCAGCCCATTCCAGTGTCCAATGACTCTCTCAGTGAAGAACTTTCTCCTCACCTCGAGCCGAAATTTCCCCTGGCACAGCCTGAGGCTGTGTCCTCTTGTTCTGGAGCTGGCCACCTGAGAGAAGAGAGCAACCTCCCCCTGGCCACAACCACCCCTCAGGTAGTTGTAGACAGCAATAAGGTCACCCCTGAGCCTCCTCTTCTCCAGGCTAACCAACCCCAGCTCCCTCAGCCTCACCTCGTAGGGCTGTGCTCAAGGCCTCTCCCCAGCCTTGTCGCCCTTCTCTGGACACGCTCAAGCATCTCAATGTCCCTCCTAAACTGGGGGGCCCAGAACTGAACCCAGTACTCGAGGTGTGGTCTGACCAGTGCAGAGTACAGGGGCAGAATGACCTCCCTGCTCCTGCTGACCACACCATTCCTGATGCAGGCCAGGATGCCACTGGCTCTCTTGGCCACCTGGGCACACTGCTGGCTCATGTTCAGGTGGGTATCAATCAGTACCCCCAGATCCCTCTCTGTCTGGCTGCTCTCCAGCCACTCCGACCCCAGCCTGTATCTCTGCATGGGGTTGTTGTGGCCAAAGTGCAGCACCCTGCACTTGGAGCTATTGAACCCCATCCCATTGGCCTCTGTCCGTCTGTCCAGGTGGTCAAGGTCCCGCTGCAGAGCCCTTCTGCCCTCCAACTCAGTCACATCTGCCCCCAGCTTAGTGTCATCTGCAAACTTGCTGATGACTGACTCCATGCCCTCATCCAGATCATCTATGAAGATGTTAAAGAGGATGGGGCCCAGCACAGATCCCTGAGGGACACCACTAGTGACAGCTGCCAGCTGGATGTGGCACCATTCACCACCACTCTCTGGGTCCGGCCCTCCAGCCAGTTCCTAACCCAGCACAGAGTGTTGCCATCCAAGCCATGGGCTGACAGCTTAGCCAGCAGTTTGCTGTGGGGGACAGTGTCAAAGGCCTTGCTGAAGTCCAGATAGACCACATCCACAGGCCTCCCCACATCCACCAAGCGGGTCACCTGATCATAGAAGGAGATCAGGTTAGAAAGGCAGGATCTGCCCTTCCTAAACCCATGCTGGCTGGACCTGAGCTCTTTGCCATCCCTCAGGTGCGCAGTTATTGGCCCCAAGAGAACCTGCTCCACCAGTTTCCCTGGCACTGAGGTCAGGCTGACAGGTCTGTAGTTCCCAGGTTCCTCCATCCGACCCTTTTTGTGGATGGGGACCACATTGGCCATTTTCCAGTCTCCTGGGACCTCTCCGGTGAGCCAGGACTGCTGGAAAATGATGGAGAGTGGCTTGGCCAGCTCAGCTGCCAGCTCTCTCAGCACCCTGGGATGGATGCCATCTGGTCCCATGGACTTTTGGGTGTCCAGATGGCTCAGCAGGTCCTGAACTAATTCTTCATGAATTTCCAGGGGAACACACTGCTCCCCGACCCCATCCCCCAGTTCAAGAGGCCACTTGCCCTGAACTCCTCCCTCCTTACTGTTGAAAACTGAGGTGAAGAAGGCATTCAGGACCTCTGCCTTTGCTTCATCATCAGTTATAGTGTTCCCCTCCTGGTCCATGAGGCAGTGGAGGCTCTTCTTGCCCTTCCTTTTAGCATTGATAAATTTATCAAAGTGTTTTTTGTTAACTTTCATGGAAGTGGCAGCCTAAGTTCTAGCTGAGCCTTAGCCTCTCTAATTTTTCTCCTACATAGTCTGGCTACCTCCTTAAACACATCAGGAGAAGCCTTCCCCTCCTTCCAGAGGCGATACACCCTCTTTTTCTCCCCCACTTCCTTCAGGAGCTCTTTGCTCATCCAGGCTGGTCGCCTCCCCCTGCGGCTCATCTTTCGGCACATGGGAACTGCCAGTTCCTGTGCCTTCAAGAGCTCCTGTTTAAAGTAGGTCCAACCATCCTGGACCCCTTTGTTCTCAAGGACTGCTGCCCAGGGGACATTGGAAATAAGTTCCTTGAGCAAATTGAAGTTTGCCCTCCTAAAGTCCAAGGTGTAGGTTTTGTTGAAGTGCCTCCCTACCTCCCTGTATATTGAAAACTCCACTAACTCGTGGTCGCTACACCCCAGGCAGCCTCCCACTATCACATCTCCTACCAGCCCTTCTCTGTTGGAGAGCAGCAGGTCAAGCTGAGCTTGACCCCTAGCAGGCTCGCTTAACAGTTGGGTCATGAAGCTGTCCTCCATGCACTCCAGAAATCTCCTGGACTGCCTCCTCTCTGCTGAATTAAGTTCCCAGCAGATATCTGGCAGGTTAAAGTCACCCACAAGGACAAGATCTGAAGATCTTGAGACAGCCTCCAACTGTTTGTAAAATATCTCATCTGTTTCCTCATCCTGGTTGGGTGGTCTGTAACAGACTCCAACCAGGATGTCAGATTTATTAGTCCTCCAGGAGACAGCTTAGTCTCTGGCAGCCAGTCAGTCGCTTCCCTGCTCCTAGAGTGGGGGAGAAAATCATAGAATCATGGAATCAGCCAGGTTGGAAGAGACCTCCAAGATCATCCAGTCCAACCTAGCACTCAGCCCTGAATCAACTAGACCATGGCACTAAGTGCCTCAGCCAGGCTTTTCTTGAATGCCTCCAGGGATGGCGACTCCTCCACCTCCCTGGGCAGCCCATTCCAATGCCAATCACTCTCTCTGGGAAGAACTTCCTCCTAACATCCAGCCTAGACCTTCACTGGCACAACTTGAGACTGTGCCCCCAAAGTGAGAAAACTCGTGGGTGGAGACAAGGGCCGCTGCATAAGTAAAGCAAAAGCCATCCCTTGGGAAGACAAACACTATCACTGTGCTTTTTTCCCCTTCCTCTTTCCTTTTGCTTTGTATGCTGAGCATGGAGTTACATGGTCTGGAATATCCCTTTGGTCAGTGGGAGTCAGCTGTCTCAGCTGTGTCCTCTCCCAGCTCCTTGTGCACCCTCAGCTTGCTCATGGGTGGGGCGAGGAGCAGAAAAGGCCTTGAGTTTGTGTAATCTCTGTTCAGCAGTAACCAAACCATCCTTGTGTGGCCAACACTGTTTCCATCACAGACACAAAACACAGCCCTGTACCAGCTACTGGGGAGAAAACTCCATCCCAGCCCAAACCAGCACACTCCTCAAGAACCAGTACTCGGTGTCAGAGTACTTCATGGAGCAGTAGCAATAGCCTATTGAAAACCTGAGAAAAGACTATAATGCAGGTCTGCAAAGTCCCCAGGAAAGGGTGACACGGTCCAGGTGGCAGTAAATGCTGCATTTCATGTCATATAGACTCACTTCTTATTTTCTTTGATGCAAGTAAGTGGGGCCAATGCAAAACAAAATTGTTTGTTCCAAGGCAAGTTCTTCTTTTATTTGTATTTGCTTTCATCTTGTCCTGGAACAAGCAGTTTAAAGGATAGGCCTTTAAAAGATCATCAGGAAATCACTGAACTCTGGTCTGATAGCAATCCATGCCTGCCTGCAATTGTCTGCTGTCTCATCTAAGCTGTGATGAGAGTAATGTGAAGGTCTGAGGAGCAACACTGATTATATCAGGTCAAGATGTGGTTTTGACTGTACAGTAAATCTTTACCTTTTGTTGCATTTTATACTGTGTGTGAATTTTGGGCAGCTGAAGGGGTGAATTGGAAGGTTCACATACTTAGTGCCTTCAGAAATGTTCTAGGGGGCTATTTATCAGCAGAAGCTTGTTATCAGCAGAAGCTGTTCAGATATGCTGCTGGGGACTGCTACTGCAAGGCAGAGCCAAAACATCACCGAGTTAAGGAGGAGCCACATCCTTTTACAGTGATCTAGTGATGGCACACCACACACACCAACATATGTTTAATTGCTCTCCAAAGGCAGGAATTCCATGGACATATCTCTCCCATGCTACTGTAGCCATTGCTCCATATTACTTACAGAGAGCATCAATGGAAGTTGAACCTATTGGCAAACTTGACAGGAAAATTGGTTAATATAAGCTGAAGTTGCAAGCTAAGGGTGGTGGATAGTTCTTGGTCTGCAATCTGAGCAGGCTGGAAGGTGGGAGAGGTTCTTCCAGGTACAAGAGGACTTAGATATCTAAGTCTGGAATGAGGATATCTTGGACAAAGTAGCCATAAAGCAAAGATAAAGATGAAACTGCCTTACATAAGGCATCTTGTTATAAAAGAGAACAAAGATAGACACCTGACAAGTGAGCCTGGTAACCTTAGTTCATAGAGTCATCCAGATTGGAAGAGATCTCCAAGATCATCCAGTCCAACCTATCATCCAGCCCTGTCCAGTCAACTAGACCATGGCACTAAGTGCCTCAGCCAGGCTTTGCTTCAACACCTCCAGGGACGGTGACTCCACCACCTCCCTGGGCAGCCCATTCCAATGCCAATCACTCTCTCTGCCAACAACTTCCTCTTAACATCCAGCCTAGACCTCCCCTAGCACAACTTGAGACTGAGTCCCCTTGTTCTGCTGTTGGTTACCTGGCAGAAGAGACCAACCCCCACCTGGCTGCAACCTCCCTTCAGGTAGTTGTAGACAGCAATGAGCTCTGCCCTGAGCCTCCTCTTCTGCAGGCTGCACACCCCCAGCTCCCTCAGCCTCTCCTCACAGGGCTGTGTTCCAGGCCCCTCACCAGCTTTGTCACTCTTCTCTGGACATGTTCCAGCATCTCTCTTGAATTGAGGAGCCCGGATCTGGACACAGTACTCAGATGTGGTCTGAGCAGTGCTGAGTATAGGGGAATAATAATCTCCCTTTTCCTACTGGCCACACTGTTCCTGATAGAGGTCTGGATGCCATTGGCTCTCTTGGCCACTCGGGCACACTGTTGAAGCCTTTTGGAGGTTTATGTCATTCCATTTTCCCCATACACACATGGCTTACTTGTACATTTCAAAGTCTCTAAACCAAACATCTAACTTTGTTTGGGTTCAATGAATCTGTCCAAATCGTTGTCTCTAAACCAGGCTGTGGTTGTTCTTTGGATGAGCCAGCAGTCTGAAACCTTCCAACTAAGAGTCTGCTGGCGTTGGGACATTGGTGATGACACAACGACAGCACCATGAGAAGGCAGCAACCCCCACGTCTGTCACTGGTAAGCACCAACCACCATGGCAAAACGTTTGCAGTTCATCCCAGGTGCAATTCACTGTGGGATTAGAGAATGAAGGGAATGTTTCCACTCAGCATAGCCTGACCTCAGATAGATTTGCTTCGATTGTCTTAATGGAGTTGATATATTTTGAGCACAAAAATGGTGTTTTGCCATGGGGAAAGCTCTGGAAGGGTTTCCTATCAGCGTGACTGGCGAGGAAGCTTCTTCATGTAATCAAATACCTGTCAGGCACACTTCACACATCTCTCCCAGCAATTAAAGGAGCCATTTTCCTGCAGGAAGGCAGGTGTTTGGTGCAGCACTATTTTAAACACAAAAGATGACATGTTTTGTCAAGACTATCTTTAAAATGACAGTCTTGCTCTACGCTCCTGTTTTCTCTCTGTGATTGACTGGCTAGAAACAAAATCACTTTTAGGGTAACAATTTAGCCTGTTTTTAATGAGTTTGCAATTTGCCTTTGATTGTTTGCTCAATTAAAGGGAATCCCAGGGACAAAAATATGTATTTTATGTATTTTTTTTTCCCCTCCAAAAGGGCTACATATCAAAATGCAGACACCACCATGGAAAGGTGCAGTACATTTATGACCTTGTGTGATTAGTGATCTCTGAATCTAATCTTAAGGTACTTTAATGGACTATAATTATCTACAGTGTATAGTTACTGCCTTGCCTGAGATTGATTTAAAATTGCCTCAGGAGGCAAGTGCTGTGTAATTATCTGATAAGGACTAAACTTGATACTCTGACTGGAAACTTCTGGAAACACAAAAATAAATACAGTTCAGGACAAAACTTAGCGCTGGCCAGCTGCAGAAATGAAATCTGTGCTTGCAGGCTGTCTCTGCAGTGACAGATAAAGAAGAAGAGGGAGAAAAAGCTTGCAGCCATTTTCAAGTTATCAGCCTAATTTAGCAAACTTAGTGGAAGGTGGGCTTGCCCTCTGCCACAGATGTTCTTACAGAATCATAAGCTGAAGAGGGGAAGGTGGAGGAGAGATATGTGTGAATTCCTCTCACCCAGGTGCTAGGGAATAGATTTTGTAACAAAAGGTGCTTGGGAGATTGTGTTTATGGAAATGAGGGACTGCAGGAAGGTTCTGCAAGTATTCAGCCACTTGTCCCCTGGTTCTGGCAGTATTTTGTGCTCTGTGCTGACACCAATGTTTCCAGAAGGCAGCAACAAAAGTTCTTGACGGAGAGAGTGATTTGCCATTGGAATGGGCTGCCCAGGGAGGTGGTGGAGATGCTGTCTCTGGAGGTGTTCAAGGCAAGACTGGATGAGGCACTTAGTGCTATGGTCTAGTTGATTGGACAAAGCTGGCTGCTAGGTTGAAGTGGATGATCTTGGAGGTCTCTCCCAACCTGGTTGATTAGTTCCATGGTCTAGTTGATTGGATAGGGCTGGGTGCTAGGTTGGAGTGGATGATCTTGGAGGTCTCTCCCAACCTGGTTGATTAGTTCCATGGTCTAGTTGATTGGACAGGGCTGGGTGATAGGTTGGAGTGGATGATCTTGGAGATCTCTTCCAACCTGGTTGATGTTATGATTCTAATACAGCGTAATAATCCACGACCTCCATTGTGAGACACTGGAACGGGTTGGTCAAGGAGGTTGTGGATGCCCCCTTCCTGGAGATGTTCAAGGCCAGTTTGGACAAATCCTTTAGCAACCTGGTCTAGCAGAAGGTGTCCCTGCCCATGGCAGTGGTGGGGCTGGAACTAGATGATCTTTTTATATAAAAGAAATAAAAGGCAACACAAAAAAAGGACAAGAAGGAAAAAAAAAAAAAAGAAGGAGGAGAAGAAATTATCTGACAATATGATGTGGGATCTAAAAATACTGAGAGCCATGCCTGGGAGAGGAATTTTGTTATGTAGCTTTGGAAGAAGCCTCTGCAGCGTTACAGGCCCAGTGGTAGCAGAAGACGGTGAAATCGCTAGCAGTGATTCAGAGATGGCAACATGATTAAATATTTAACAAGAACAACCCTCCACATCAAAGTCCACATGTCAGCTGAATATTTGCAGCCTGGTTAGCACGACAGCAGTTGTAGAGCTAATATGGTTTTCAATTAACACAGAGTGAGAGGATGGGAATAAGATGAACACCAGAGAGCATGGTTTATGGAAATAGCCTGGTGCCAAGCAAGCCTTGCTTCATCACGATGAGATTGCAAATGTAGGTGATGAAGGAAGCAGTGAGCTTGATATGCTTTGTTAAACAGGTTTTTGTGAGATATTTACCCTTGCTTACTCTACATTCTGTAGAAGAATTAGTGATGTCTTTCAAGGAATTTCACATTCATAGAATCAACCAGGTTGGAAGAGACCTCCAAGATTGTCCTTTCCAACCACAGTGATTCATAGTGATGAGATGTGCTGAGGGATTTGGTTTAGTCAAGGACTTGTCAGTGTGAAACTAATGATTGGACTCAATGATCTTGAAGGTCTTTTCCAATCTAAGAAATTATGTGATTCTGTAATCCAGTCTAACATATCACCTAGCTCTAGCCAGTCACCTAGACCATGGCACTAAGTGCCTCAGCCAGGCTTTTCTTGAACGCATCAGGAATGGTGACTCCACCACCTCCCTGGGCAGCCCATTCCAATGCCAATCACTCTCTGGAAAGAACTTCCTCCTAACATCCAGCCTAGACCTCCCCTGGCACAACTTGAGACTGTGTCCCCTTGTTCTGTTGCTGGTTGCCTGACAGAACAGATCAACCTCCACCTGGCTACAGCCTCACTTCAGGTAGCTGTAGACAACAATGAGGTCACTTGTGAGTTTCTTCTTCTCCAGGCTAAACACCCACAACTCACTCAGCCTCCCCTCATAGGGTTTGTGTTCCAGGCCCCTCACCAGCCTTGTTGCCCTTCTCTGGACATGTTCCAGCACCTCAACACGTCTCTTGAACTGAGGAGCCCAGAACTGGACACAGCACTCAAGGTGTGGCCTGACCAGTTCTGAGTACAGGGGAAGAGTATTCTCCCTCATCCTACTGGCCACACTCTTCCTGATCCAGGCCAGGATGCCATTGGCTCTCCTGCCCACCTGGGCACACTGCTGGCTCATCTTTAGCTACTATCTACCAGTACCCCCAGGGTCCCTTTCTGCCTGGCTGCTCTCCAGCCACTCTGTCCCCAGCCTGTAGCACTGCTTGGGGTGGTTGTGGCCAAAGTGCAGAACACATTCTAGTATCTTGACATCTCTCTTGAGTTGAGGAGCCCAGAACTGGACACAGTGCTCAAGGTAACGTGGATTAAAACCTGTCTGATACAGCTGAAGATGTGGCTGCTGCAGAATACCCATCAGATTTGTATTTTTATGTTCACCATAGATGGGATCTGTATAGATCAGGAGTAGGCAGAAGGTATTGAACATTTTTATCTAGATGCAAAGCAAACTCATTGCAGATAATGCATAGAGGTGACAGGGCTGATGAAGTGGTAAATAATGAGGAGGCTTCAGAATGATCTAGATAGCTTGACAAGCCAGCCCACTCACAATTTGTTTTACTGTCATCAAAGTAAGGTCAGGCAAGGTTTGCCTCTTTCTCTTTTTAAATAACAATTGCTGTAGCTGGAAAAAAAGAACCAAATAGGCAGTGTTCAGGTGTGTAAACCCTTCCTCAGCTCATAAATTTAGGACCAAGGATTGAAAAGAAAACCTGTAATCCAGGTTCCCTTGAGGTCAGTGAGTACCATTAAAAAAACCCCACACCACAGAACCTCACAACCTCCAAAAAAGCAGAATTAGTAATTCAAGGCTTCTCAGCAGCCCAGCTAAAGCTTAAGCTTGGCTATAATGATGAAATAGATCCCTGCAGAGGGTGGGTGGAGTAGGGCTGGAAGAGGTCAAAGGGTGTTGTGAGGAGTAGGAGGGTCCACAGGACACGTAGTGCCATGGTCTAATTGATCAGACAGGGCTGGGTGATAGGTTGGAGTGAATGATCTTGTAGGTCTCTTCCAACCTGGTTGATTCTATGATTTTATGACCTCTGTGAAGGGCTTGGCAGCATCAGGAGATATGGGATGCTTGGGGGCGTAATTCTGGGGTATCTGGAGAGAAGACAGGGATGTCAAGGTGTTGTGGGGGTTAGTCCCTGCTTTCCAGCCAGCTCTGAGGACTGCTTCCTTCTGCTCTGTACTCCCTGGAGATCAGGATGCTCGCTCAAGGGTGACACTATTGCACAGGGGCTGGCTACTGGGAGCATTCAGGGAAGGAAAGTCTGACCTCTGCCCAGCTCTGGACTGGCTGATGAACTGGGTAAGGAAGGTGTTTTCCAGTGGTGCTTAAGGTGGTTCTGAAGTCTTCACTGTGGTGCAGATCCAAGCAGAGTTACTCAATTTTTGTTCTAGATCTATAATTTACTATCTGTTCTGAAGCAAATGTCACTTCCTTTTGATATCTACAAGCAGCTGGGGATCAGGAGGCAGCTGTTTAAGGAGCTGTATTTATTTTTCGATGCAAACCAAGTCTTGAGGTGCCCTGCAGAAATCTGTGTGCTGGCACAGGTCTCTCACGGTCTGTTATTGATGTGCCTGAGCAGGCAGGCTGCTGCAGCTTGTTTCTGCCTGCTGCATTGGTTCTCCCTGGCTGGCAGGCTCCCTCAGGACCAAGCAATCAGCAGAGAGTAGGCATGCAATTGCTGAAGGGGCACTCCAAAGATGTTGGTGTGGGGAAAAAAAATCCCTTTTTACTTCCTCTTAGATCACAGAACCGGAGAATGCCTTGTTGGCAGGGACCCCAAGAATCGTAGAATTAACCAGGTTGGAAGAGACCTCCAAGATCATCCAGTCCAACCTAGCACCCAGCTCTGTCCAGTCAACTGGACCATGGCACTAAATGCCTCAGCCAGACTTTTCAACACCTCCAGGGACAGTGACTCCACCACCTCTCTGGGCAGCCCATTCCCATGCCAATCACTCTCTCTGCCAACAACTTCCTCCTAACATCCAGCCTCGGCCTTCCCCAGCACAACTTGAGACTATGTCCCCTTGCTCTCTTGCTGGTTGCCTGGCAGAAGAGACCAACCCCACCTGGCTACAGCCTCCCTGCAGGTAGTTGTAGACAGCAATGAGGTCACCCCTGAGCCTCCTCTTCTGCAGGCTGCACACCCCCAGCTCCCTCAGCCTCTCCTCACAGGGCTGTGTTCCAAGCCCCTCACCAGCTTTGTCATCTTTCTCTGGACACATTCCAGTATCTCAACACCTCTCTTGAATAGAGGAGTCCAGAACTGGACACAGCACTCAAGGTGTGGCCTGATCAGTGCTGAGTACAGGGAAAGAATAACCTTGTCCTGCTAGCCACACTCTTCCTGATGCAGTCCAGGATGCCATTGGTTCTCTTGATCATCTGATCCAACCTTTCTGGGTGATGGTGGAGTTGAGCTGAGCCTGCCCAGAACCCTGTCAAGCTGAGTATAAAATCTGACCAATGCGAGTGAATGCACTGCTTCCCTTGGGAGATGACTCCAGTGTCTGACTGCTCTGATGGGAAAACATTTTCTTCTGGTTCCAATGGGGAAGCTCCCAGCAGTGACTTGTCCTCATCACCCCTTATCTTCTCTATGGGACTCTGTGTAAAATGGGATCCTCCATCCTCCTGGTAGCCACTCTTTCTTGTACTAGTCCACAGTGATAAGGTCTCCCCTGAGCTTTCCCTTCTCTGTGCTGAACAAACTCAACTCTCTCAGCCTTTCCTCACATGGTAGGGCTGCCAGCCCTCTGATCATTCTTGTGACCCTTCTCTCGTCACTTTTCAGCCTGACCATATATGAGGAACATGGAAAAAGAAATCTTCTTGAAGATCACAGAACCCTAGTATTGTGGAGGTTGGAAGTGACCTCTGGAGATCATCCAGTTCAACCCCCCTGCTAAAGCAGGGGCACCCACAGCAGCTTGCCCAGGATCACAATGTCCAGGTGGGTGTGGAATCTCTCTGGAGAAGGAGACTCCACAGCCTCTCTGAGCAGCCTGCTCAGGGCTCCAACATCCTCACAGCAAAGAAATCTTTCCTTGTGTTTAGGTGAAAACTCCTGGGTTCCAGTTTGTGCCCATTGCCACTTGTCCTGTCAGGGGGCACAACTGGCAAGTGTCTGGTCCCATCCTCTTGCCCCCACCCTTTAGCTCTTGCAGAGCATTGATCAAATCACCTCTCAGGCTGTTCTTCTCCAGGCTCAAGAGTTCTAGGGCTCTCAGCCCTCCTCACAGAGATGCTCCAGGCCCCTCAGCACTTTTGGAGCTTCTGTTGGACTCTCTTGATGAGCTTTACTTGCCAGCATAAACTTGGTAGGTTTTCCTCATGAAAGAATTCAGGGAAATTAAAATAGGCAGCTTGGAAAAACCTGCTGGCCAGATGCAGCACTGATAAACTGGCCCCTATTTTCCTTGCTCACACTGAGCACAAGCAGACAAGGGAAGACACGTTTTCCTTTGACCTGCTGTGTACCTGAGTGAGTGTTTGCAGCCTTGAAATCCTCCTTGAGTCACTCAGACTTCCCTGCCTCAGAGACAGACTGTCATTGACCTGGGAGCCATTTCCATCTCTTTTGCAAACACAGAGCAGAGGAGACTCTCTCCTGGGAGGTTCATTAGAGAGTTCAAGGTTTCTAGATTGTGCCTCTCATTTTCACTAAATCATTTTGTGTACAATTGCCTGGTGACAGCCTTTCTGAGGTCTTTCCTTGGGCTTGCCAAGAGATGGGGAGACAGGTGGGTTTTTGGAATCCAGAATGATTCAGGGAAAGTTTCATGCAAACAGGTCTAGAGTTAAAGGGAGGTGCAGGAAGTGACTGAGAGTGCTCACCTGAGAACTAGTTCCTGAGGGTTTGCCCATGAAAGAGTGCAGAGATGCCCAGGAGCTTCATCCAGGTGTCCCTAGGGCTTTCCTGACTCAAGTTTCAGGATTTTGGACCCTTCACCTCTGCAAGAACATGAATGACATTTTAGTAGGAGTCAACTTTCTCACAATTCGGTGGGTTTTTAACATCATTTCAGCATCAGCTGAGATCAGAACAAGGGTATAAGAGGATGCTTCTTTGTGACTTCTGGTTCTGGCCATATACTGAGACAGTGAGGAGGGATGAGAGCAGCAAGGACTTAATTTAATGAAGGAGCTAAATCTCCCTTTCACTGGCACTGGCTTCCTGGCAGATGAACTGGATGTAGGTCTCACTTGGAGGAGCTAACAGCAGATACAGAAATGCAGGTGGGAGTGATGACACTGTGAGATGTCCCACCCTGTAATGCAGGTGGGAGTTATGGCACTGTGAGATGTCCCACCCTGTAATGCAGGTGGGAGTTATAGCACTGTGAGATGTCCCACCCTGTAATGCAGGTGGGAGTTATAGCACTGTGAGATGTCCCACCCTGTAATGCAGGTGGGAGTTACGGCACTGTGAGATGTCCCACCCTGTAATGCAGGTGGGAGTTATAGCACTGTGAGATGTCCCACCCTGTAATGCAGGTGGGAGTTATAGCACTGTGAGATGTCCCACCCTGTAATGCAGGTGGGAGTTACAGCACTGTGAGATGTCCCACCCTGTAATGCAGGTGGGAGTGATGACTCTGTGAGATGTCCCACCCTGTAATGCAGGTGGGAGTTATGGCACTGTGAGATGTCCCACCCTGTAATGCAGGTGGGAGTTATAGCACTGTGAGATGTCCCACCCTGTAATGCAGGTGGGAGTTATGGCACTGTGAGATGTCCCACCCTGTAATGCAGGTGGGAGTTGTGACTCTGTGAGGTGTCCCACCCTGTAATGCAGGTGGGAGTGATGACACTGTGAGATGTCCCACCCTGTAATGCAGGTGGGAGTTATAGCACTGTGAGATGTCCCACCCTGTAATGCAGGTGGGAGTTATGGCACTGTGAGATGTCCCACCCTGTAATGCAGGTGGGAGTTATAGCACTGTGAGATGTCCCACCCTGTAATGCAGGTGGGAGTGATGACACTGTGAGATGTCCCACCCTGTAATGCAGGTGGGAGTTATAGCACTGTGAGATGTCCCACCCTGTAATGCAGGTGGGAGTTATGGCACTGTGAGATGTCCCACCCTGTAATGCAGGTGGGAGTTATAGCACTGTGAGATGTCCCACCCTGTAATGCAGGTGGGAGTTACGGCACTGTGAGATGTCCCACCCTGTAATGCAGGTGGGAGTTATAGCACTGTGAGATGTCCCACCCTGTAATGCAGGTGGGAGTTGTGACTCTGTGAGGTGTCCCACCCTGTAATGCAGGTGGGAGTGATGACACTGTGAGATGTCCCACCCTGTAATGCAGGTGGGAGTTATGGCACTGTGAGATGTCCCACCCTGTAATGCAGGTGGGAGTTATAGCACTGTGAGATGTCCCACCCTGTAATGCAGGTGGGAGTTATAGCACTGTGAGATGTCCCACCCTGTAATGCAGGTGGGAGTTACGGCACTGTGAGATGTCCCACCCTGTAATGCAGGTGGGAGTTATAGCACTGTGAGATGTCCCACCCTGTAATGCAGGTGGGAGTTATAGCACTGTGAGATGTCCCACCCTGTAATGCAGGTGGGAGTTACAGCACTGTGAGATGTCCCACCCTGTAATGCAGGTGGGAGTGATGACTCTGTGAGATGTCCCACCCTGTAATGCAGGTGGGAGTTATGGCACTGTGAGATGTCCCACCCTGTAATGCAGGTGGGAGTTATAGCACTGTGAGATGTCCCACCCTGTAATGCAGGTGGGAGTTATGGCACTGTGAGATGTCCCACCCTGTAATGCAGGTGGGAGTTGTGACTCTGTGAGGTGTCCCACCCTGTAATGCAGGTGGGAGTGATGACACTGTGAGATGTCCCACCCTGTAATGCAGGTGGGAGTTATAGCACTGTGAGATGTCCCACCCTGTAATGCAGGTGGGAGTTATGGCACTGTGAGATGTCCCACCCTGTAATGCAGGTGGGAGTTATAGCACTGTGAGATGTCCCACCCTGTAATGCAGGTGGGAGTGATGACACTGTGAGATGTCCCACCCTGTAATGCAGGTGGGAGTTGTGACTCTGTGAGATGTCCCACCCTGTAATGCAGGTGGGAGTTGTGACTCTGTGAGATGTCCCACCCCACATAGGGGATTGTGAGATGCAGAGGGCTTGATATTCTCTCTCTCAAGGGTCTTTATCATGCAACTAGGAGGTGCCTCAGCTTCCTCCCTCCCATGCCTGCCTTTACATTATGGATGTGCCTGTCTCAGAGGTTTGTCTCTCCATCTGGCCTTCTCTCCTGAAGAGACTGATGCACGTCTAGCAATGATATGTACCCTCCAGCTACACTAACCTTCTAACCTTGGTGTTCTCAGACAGCCTTAGCTGCTATTGATTCGAACACACACAAAATTTGGGTTATATCCATATTATCAGAGGAAAAAAATTACGATGACATGACAAGGTGTGAGGAAAAAAAAAACCCAAACAATCCAAGACCTATGAAAATCAGCAGCATGTGCTGAGAAAAATCAATAAGTAATTTGCCCAGAGAATCCCAAAGAGAATGCATGAGGCTTTTTGGAGACTTAGAATAACTTTTGCTTATTGATTCCTAAAATATCCTGAAGAGGGAGAAATGTAAATACAGGGATTCTGTGTTCAGCAGGGTTCAGTGGGAGGAGGAGGATCAGACTCAGAGCTGGCAGCTTTGGGATTTAGAAAGGTATGCTCTGCTACTTAATGAAACTGTTTAATTAGAAAACTTTGTCACAGGCTATATATGGCTTGAAGGCAGTTTTATCAAACAGGCTGGATCATTCTTTCCAACCATTGAAGCTGATTGGTATTCTTGGCTTTGAAGGGAGAGAAACATGGAGAGCACTGATAATGAGGGCTGGGTGGCATTCAGGGAGTCGCCTTGGTGAGGTCTGCTTGAGTCTTTGTCTTTTGAGCAGGGACCTGTGGCTTCTTCAGGCAGTTTGCCACTTGACAAGCCAAAATTAAATGGAAATATTCAGAGGGATGTGTTTTGAGTGGTTTGGAGTCGAAACTGTGCAGTGCCAGAGAGTTAAATCAGAACTAATTTAACTTCATGTGACTGTGCATGTAACTGTGTCTACTTCTAGCCACTTTAACTCCATCTTCACAGTGGTTTTCTATTTCATAGCAGAAGCTCCTGGTTCTAGCAGCAAATGGAGTGTCTACTGCAGATACTTGATTGCTTCCAAGTGCATTTCTTGAGAAAAAGAAGAGAAGTGCAAATTAAGAATCCCTCCCCTTGCCCTTTTTTTAACAACTTTGTGCACTTTTAGCACAGTCTTGAGCAAAGAAAAGAAAGTCTTTCCTTTTCAACTCTTTTTGCTTCTAAGTATAACACTCATTTCTTACTTACTCTCCCTTAATTGCACTGACAAACACTGAAGGACAGGAGGGGCTGTCCACAATCCTCTGACTCCTATAATGCCAGAGCAACAATTTTCTGTTAATTCTCAAGTTTGAATTTTTTTTTTCCTTTTTAATGTGCAAATGTATCCAAAATATTGAAGGCTGATGTGAGGAAAAAAGTGGAAAAATATATGGCAAACACACCCTCTTCTTCCTCCTAGAAATGTCATTGCTTTTTCAGTTCAGTTATTCAGCCTCTCTTCCTGGGTCCAACCTTGTGAAGTTCAGCAAGGGCAAGTACAAAGTCCTACATCTGGGTAGGGCAATCCCAAGCAGAAATCCAGGCTGGGCAAGGAGTGGCTCAGGAGCAGTCTGGAGGAGGAGAAGTTCTTGGGGGTGTCAGTTGATGACAAACTCACCATGAGCCAGCAATGGTTGCTGGCAGCCCAGAAGGCAGCTGTATGCTGGGCTTCATCCAAAGCAGAGAGAGCAGCAGGACAGGGAAGGGATTCTGGCCCTCTGCTCTGCTTTGCTATAGAATCAACCAGGTTGGAAGAGACCTCCAAGATCAGCCAGTGCAACCTAGCACCCAGCCCTCTCCAGTCAACTAGACCATGGCACTAAGTGCCTCAGCCAGGCTTTTCTTGAATGCTTCCAGGGACAGTGACTCCACCACCTCCCTGGGCAGCCCATTCCAATGCCAATCACTCTCTCTGCCAACAACTTCCTCCTAACATCCAGCCTAGACCTCCCCTGGCACATCTTGAGACTGTGTCCCCTTGTTCTGTTGCTGTTTGCCTAGCAGAAGAGACCAACCCCACCTGGCTACAGCCTCCCTTCAGGTACTTATAGACAGCAATGAGGTCTGCCCTGAGCCTCCTCTTCTGCAGGCTGAACACTTCCAGCTCCCTCAGCCTCTCCTCACAGGGCTTTATTCCAGGCCTCTCACCAGCTTTGTTGCCCTTATCTGAACATGTTGCAGTATCTCAACATCTCTCTTGAACTGAGGAGCCCAGAACTGGACACATTCTACCAGGACCCCCAAGCCCTTCTCTGCCAAGCTGTGTTCCAGCTGGTCAACCTTCAATTTGTAGAGAGATTATGCCACTCCTGTGGCATGAGTTTGCACTTTCCTTTATTGACTTTATTCAATCTTAGGAGGTTCATGTTAGCCCATTTTTCCATCCTTGGAGGTCCTTCTGACTCGCAGCCAGACCATTCAGCACATCAGCATCTCTCCCCAGTTATGAATCATGGGTGAATTTGATGTGAGTGCACTCTACCCCATCAACCAGGTCATTTAATAAACTCATTGAGCAATATTGGCACTGCTATTGATCCCTGAGGGATGGAGATCAAAATTACAGGTTGCTTTCCTTAAAGAATATCCATGGTGTTTTGCAGGGACTGCTGCTCCTGTCCGTGGCAGCTTGCTTTGTGGAGAGCCACAGCATATTAAAGACATCAGCAGCCTCTCAGATGTAAAAGGTGAGTGAATTGTGTGGCACTTTCTCAGCAATAACAAACCATTTCAGCTTCTCAGTACTAACAGCTTTGGTTCATTTAATGCATTCTAGGTGTTGTTTTATTTCTAGGGTGTCTTATTTCAGATTTGACAGCAGACTTTCCTTAGCAATGCTGAGAACCTCAATCTGCCACAACAGCTCCCAGGTTCCAGCTTGCCCTACAAGGTTAGGGAAATTTGATGCTGTGCCCCAAAGTTTTGTCTGCTCCCTGTCTCTCTCTCACACTAAGTAACTTCTGTGAGTCCCACCTCAAGGTTACTCATGGAGTTACTGGGGATGGGGGTACATTTTCCTTTAGCATTTCACAATGGAATGAGGTTCAAGACAGGAAATTCCCTCTACGTGCATACGACTTAGGGGCATAAAGCTCTGCACCTCAGTAGGTTTCTTGTCTTTTCTGGGGCAGCTGTTTTGGGTGGAGTTTTGGCTAAGCTTGTATTAATTTAAGGAAACACAATTTTCACCCCCCCCCCCCCCCGAGATTCCCTCCTATAATGGAAATCTTTTTACCTTCCCAGTCTAAAAGCTCTTGGGTTGTTGGAAGCAAACCACAAAGGAATCCTTCAGCAGTTGGGTTTTTTTTCCTCTGAATCACTTTAAATAGGTGAGAAAAGTTGTTCTGAATTGCAAAACAGAGTCATTTATCACAGCTTCTATCACTACTATGGAAAAAATATTTAACTGGAAAATAGGGCAGAAAAACCCTTTAGCTAAAGCCTTGCAGATGAAGCAGGGTGGGCACTACAAGCCACTTCTTGATGGGAGTAGTTTGTGCAGGTTGATTAAAACCTGTGTGGAGAAAATAGCTTTGTGTAAGGTAGGAAGCTTCTCTTGGATGTTGTGATGGTTTGGGTGTTACCTGCCCCCCAGCTCTTAAGAAAATCACCCAGACTAGACTTAGCTGCTGGAAATTAAAGAATGAAGCTTTATATTTACAGCTTAGCACAATATACAATCAGGTATTTGCAACCTATACAGCTATAGACAGAAATAGACAAGTTAAAAGTAATACAGAAACACAACAGCCCTCCCAGGAACCAGAGTCCCCAGGAGGGGCTCCCAACCACCCTTCCACCTTCTCCCAGCCCTCTACCTTATCCCAGACTCTGCCTTATGCTCCAAGGAGAGTTTGGAGGGTTGGCCAGGGGGATTAGGAAGCAGATGGATTAGGCAGGTTGGAGAGAGAAATGCAGCCAAAAAGCCTAGAGAGAGACTCCCTTATCTGTCATTATGTTCTTGTTCTTATACCTCTCAGCAAGCCTATGAGTGCAGTAGATATCACCATTGTTTCCTTTTCACAGCCTATAATCCAATTCTTCTCACCAAAATATCCCAGCTGGGCTCAAACTAGCACACAGATGAAGCAGGATGAGCACTACAAGCCACTTCCTCATGGGAGAGGTTTGTGCAGGTTGATTAAAACCTGTATGGGGAAAATAGCTTTGTGTAAGGTAGGAAGCTTCTCTTGGACGTGGGATAAATATGCTCAGACAGAAAAAAAAACTTCCACTGGTGGAATCTATGGAATGAGGTCTCATCTCTTCATTTAAAGAATGAAAGTTCATAGAATCAGCCAGGTTGGGAGAGATCGCCAAGATCATCCAGTCCAACCTAGCACCCAGCCCTTTCCAATCAAGCAAGAGGCAGTGATTGCTTCGGCCCCACAACATGCCAAGCAGAATTAGGCTGGATATGATGGGGAATGGTGGTGCCTACTATCCCACCAGGCCCTGTGAAACACAGCTGCTTCTTTCCCTGCAAAAAGGTTTAATTAAAGCTGTCAGCCTGATAGAAAATAATGACAGGTGTTACCCAGATCAGCAGCCGTGGGTTCTTACTTAGCAAAATGCTGGGTCTAATAGCTTGCACTGAAAAATGAAAAACAAACACACAAAAAACCCCTAACAAAGCACTAAAAACCCACCAAGAAATAATTCAACAGAATGAGAATGTCCAGCAACATGGCCAAAAAAAGATATACATGTATATAAAATATCCGAGTTGTTATTAAGGCACTGGGAGACGTACAGCAGCAATTAGAACATAATAGAATCATAGAATCAACCAGGTTGGAAGAGACCTCCAAGATCAGGCCAACTTAGCACCCAACCCTGTCCAGTCAACTAGACCATGGCACTAAATGCCTCAGCCAGGCTCTTCTACAGCACCTCCAGGGATGGCTACTCTGCCATCTCCCTGGGCAGCCTATTCCAATGCCAATCACTCTCTCTGCCAACAACTTCCTCCTAACATCCAGCCTAGGCCTCCCCCAGCACAACTTGAGACTGTGTCCCCTTCTTCTGTTGCTGGTTGCCTGGCAGATAGGGACCAACCCCACCTGGCTACAGCCTCCCTTCAGGTAGTTGTAGACAGCAATGAGGTCTGCCCTGAGCCTCCTCTTCTGCAGGCTGCACACCCCCAGCTCCCTCAGCCTCTCCTCGTAGGCTTTGTCCAGGCCTCTCACCAGCTTTGTTGTCCTTCTCTGGACACCTTCCAGCAATAGATATAAATACTCTGCCTGTTTAGTTTGCAACCCCTTGAGCTGGGCAGGCAGGAGGCATTTCCATTTACCTTGTCCTCCTAAGGTGTTTCAGCCCAATGGCTGCAAGTGGTTAGGAAAACTGCAGATAGATTCTAACAGATCCTTGGGAAAAGGGCAAAAGCTTTGCACTAAGAAGAGGAGATGAACAGCAGAGAGTTTTTAGTAGAGGTTTGCAGGCTGAAAAGCTGTCAGGCAACTACTCTGCTGTGGTGCTCTTACCTTTGGAGGCTGCTTTCACTGTTCAGTCTGGGTAGTTTTAGCACTGCTAAATGATTTATTGAAAGAAGAGAAATGTCCTGAGAGAGCTGACAAGGAGCAGCTAAAGCCAAGACTGAGACACACCTGTGGTTTGACCAGCCTGTCTGCACTGACCTGAGATGTCAGCACACTGCATCGCTCACTGGGACCCCATGGTCCAACGTGTCAGAAGTAAGCTGCACCTCAGCATCCACAGCAACAGAACAAGGGGACACAGTCTCAAGTTGTGCCATGGTCTAGTTGATTGAACAGGGCTGGGTGCTAGGTTGGCCTGGATGATCTTGGAGGTCTCTTCCAACCTCGTTGATTCTGTGATTCTCTCTCACCCCCTCTAAAGCCTCTTGATGCCTGGGAATCTAACCACTAACTCCCTACCCAGTTCAGCTTCTTCCCGGGTCTTTGCCTGTTGGTTAGCTTTCACCTTCTTATTTTAGATCTCCTCCATTTGTAGATTGGATATTAGGGGAACTATCTGGGCTGTCCAGGGAGGTGGTGGAGTCAGCATCCCTGGAGGTGTTCGAGAAACATGTGGACATGACAGTTGGAGACATAGTTTAATGGCCATGGTAGTCTAAGGTTGGTCATTGGACTTGATGGTGGCAGAGGTCTTTTCCAACCCAAACAGTTCATTGTAATAAATGCTTTGCATTTTCTCCAAGGCATTTTCACTGAATCACAGAATTTCAGACTGGGTTAGAAAAGACCTTTAAAGATCATAGAATCAGGGTTGGAAGGGACCGCAAGGATCATCTAGTTCCAACCCCCCTGACATTCCCAGGGACACCCTACCCTAGATCAGCCTGGACACAGCCTCATCCAGCCTGGCCTTAAACACCTCCAGAGATGGAGCCTCGACCACCTCCTTGGGCAACCCATTCCAGCCTCTCACTACTCTCATGGTGAAGAATTCCTCCTTAAGTCATCATCTAGTCCAATCCCCTACAGTCATCAGGGACATCTGCAACTAGAGCGGGTTGCTCAGAGCCGCAAACCACCTGATCTGCAGTGTTTCCTGGGCCTGTGTTTCATGTGTTAGTTTGTTTGCAGACACTACACTGAATCTTGGGCAGGAGTCCAGAACTCTGCTAAATGAACTCGGTTGTGTTTTTCCTCAGTCTTTCCCATTGTTCCATTTCAATGGACCAAAGTCCAGCAGCGCTGTTGGATCCTGTCATGGATTCAGAGCATGGTTTCCAGTAGGGCACTGGGAACCTCTGTTCATGCTGATTTCCTGTGTTCTCCTAGTGATGCCTAAAGCAATGGAGGAAACTGAAGGAGCTGTGGGTTCCTCCAGAAGCCTCCAGAATTCAGAATAATCTCCACCATCCAGAAAAAGTGGTGATAAGGTAAGAATCCAGAACTCTTCTTCTAACCTTGCAAAGTGTTCTGTAAGCACATGAGAGATAAAACAACAGAAGGATTTTGTACAATGCACATTTGAATGTTGTATGAGCACTGCTGCTTCGAGGTACTGTGGCTATGCTATGTCTATAACATTTTGCTACTCCCCATGGGCATTTTGTCCCACTTCTCAACTAACCACATCAGAAATTGGTTTGTACTGCTTCCTATCCCAGCCTATGGAGTGAGCTCTGATGTAGCAGAGTGTGTAGCATCTACTTTTCCTCTAGTGGTGTGGACCATGTGGTGATCTCAGGCTGTACACACTGGCAGCCCAGCTGATCATAGAATCAACCAGGTTGGAAGAGACGTCCAAGATCATCCAGTCCAACCTGGTCTAGTTGATTGGATAGGACTGGGTGATAGGTTGGACTGGATGATCTTGGAGGTCTCTTCCAATCTGGTTGATTCTATTCTAACCCATCCAGTCAACTAGTCCATGGTGCTAAGTGCCTCATCCAGGCTTTTCTTCAACACCTCCAGGGATGGTGACTCCACCACCTCCCTGGGCAGCCCATTCCAATGCCAATCACTCTCTCTGGGAAGAACTTCTTCCTAACATCCAGCCTATACTTCCCCCAGCACAACTTGAGAGTGTGTCCTCTTGTTCTGTTGCTGGTTGATTGGCAGAAGAGATCAACCCCTACCTGGCTACCCAGTTCCTTGTAGTCTTGCTGCAGCTATCATCTCGATTCTGAGGTACTGCTGCATTGTCTATTACTGTGGTTTGGGCACTGCAATCTGAACCATTTTGTTCTTGTTTTTTAAAAAGTATCTCCATCCTGAAAATCACAGAATGAGAGGAAATGGCCTCAAGTTGTACCAGAGGAGTTTTAGGTTGGATATCAGAAGAAATTTCTTCACTGAAGGGGTGGTCAAAGACTGGAACAGGCTTCCCGGGGAAGTGGTTGAATCCTCATCCCAGGAAGTGTTTCAAATTGGCAGAGATGTAGTGCTGAGGGCCATGATTTAGCACCAGACTTGGTAGAGTTAGAGAATGGTTGGGCTGGATGATCTGAAAGGGCTTTTCCAACCCAAATGATTCTGTGATTCTATTGTCCAATTCTTAAGATCAGCCTGGTGTATTCACCAAAGTGAATGCTCCTTGCTCCACATTCTGCAAAACACCCTGCAAATAAACGAGTCATGGATTTGCATCTTCAACAGACTCACACAAAGAGAATGGTTACTCATCTCTACTGTGCAGTACTTGTCCTTGCTTTCAGCCCAGGCACATACTGGGACTAAGCTGTGAGTTTTGCAGTGCCTGCTCTGCTGCCAGATTCTCAGCAGTGACTCAGATAACTGTGCTGTGCTGACCATTTTGGGTTGCTTTATGAGCTATAGGAATTGAAGTAAACTTGGCTCTAGGTTCCCAAACCTTGGTTTACAGACGGAGGACAGCTTTGGGCAACATAACAGGTTTGCAGAAAGACACAAGCAGGGGCCCATTATGGAGCCCGAGCTGCTCCAGTGTTCTGTGCTTAGAGGTAGATGGTGCTGTTGACCAAGAAATGGTGTTGCAGAGGCTGCAGAGCTTCTGCTTCTTCAGACAGACGCCTACAGACAATTGCAATAATTACGGCTCTCAGAGCTCCTCTGAGATCAGCAAGTATTATTCTGGGTAGAGATGCTCCCAGAATTTCAAGTAGCTTTATTATGACTTTACAACTAGTAATACGTGAGGGGTATAGTTTTGGAGGGGTATTGTCCACCTCACATGCACCTCTAGGGATGTATGAATCATTCAAACCCCCAGTGGGTAAAATCCTCACCAGAAAATCTTCTGGGCACAGTCTCTCTCGACAGGCCAGTGTGGAAATTTCAGGCTTCCAGAGCCTGAAACTTGGATCTGATACCTGGGAGATCATAGAATCAAATCATAGCATTATTTGCCTTGGAAAAGCCCTCTAAGATCTTCAAGTCCAACCATCAACCCACCACCACTATGACCACTAAACCATGTCCCAGAATGCCACGTCCACACATTTCTTGAACAGCTCCAGGGATGGTGACTCTATCACCTCCCTGGGCAGCTTGTTTTGATGTCTGACCACTCCTAAAGGAAAGAAATTGCTTCTCATGTCCAACCTAAGCTTCCTCTGGCACACTTTCAGGCCATTTGCTTTCGTTCTATCACCTGATGCTAGGGCCAAGAGACTCGCACCCAAGGGATAAAATGTAGCACAAATCGTGATAGGAGACAATATTGTCTGTGAGGGGGTCGGAGCAGCTCTCTGCTTGACATTAGTGCTCTGTTGTCTTACAAAAACACTCACAGGTGCTTGCCACACTCCAGGCTTCATTGCAGATGGTAAAAGCATCATAAAACCCGATCCTTGGCCAGAGGGGTAACTGCTGAATATGATTTTATGGAGCAAAGAAGATGGCATTTCCAATGTGAATCCTGATGTTCTTAGTGGCAAGTTACCCCCAGCACAAGAAAAACTGCATCTTTACCAAGAGCACTGCATTTGACTGCTGCATGGGCAATTGATGCTGCTCCTGCCACATGATTCAGAAAGTAGTGCAAGCATCTTGAGACTGTTGTAACCATCAGGAAGGTCGTTCATGCTAACTGGAATGTGTGCTGGGGCAGAGCAGCTGATGAATTCAGGCTGCAGCCTCCTCTCCCTGCGTTCAACTCACACTGACAGAACTGGATCAGATACACCCACAAGTAAGAGATATGGCCAAGGAGGTGCAGGCAGCTGAGCTAGGAGCAGAACCTAGTAGGGTCCTTACCATGTCATAAAATAATACACCTTCTTTTCACATAAGCTCTGGAAATGTTATTTTTATGGTTACGATATTGCTGAGCCTGAATGTTGGAGAATGATGAAATCTAATAAGCACACCAGGCTCTTTTATTTGTCATTAGATACTGAAGGCTTTAGGAGCCACTTGGGTCACATTGTGAAGCTTTTCTCAGCAGCTATCAGTGTTAGCAATGCCATTTTACAAAAGCAAGATGGATCTATTCACAAGATCCCTGGAACTAGAGCTTGAAGAGCCAGCTGTCACAGAGGGGCTTGGCACGGCCAGCGCTGTTGAGAAGTGAAGGAGTTCACTGCAGACACCTGTGAGCTGAATCCGTACCAAAGACATGGAGCTAAGGAGTGGGATCTGGTTACTCTTGGGTTTGTTTTGGTTGAGTAAGCTTTCTGCAAGGTAAATTTGAAACCTCAGAGATTTATTTCCCCCTTTTCTTTTATCTAGCTCTCCTTTAGCATGTCCCAACTCTTCCAGAAGCAGGTTAAAAGTATACCTGAGGAAAAGCAAAAGTCTTCGTTTGTGGTATAAATGTCCCTAAACCAAGATAGAACAAGGGGACACAGTCTCAAGTAGTGCTGGGGGAAGTATAGGCTGGATGTTAGGAGGAAGTTCTTCCCAGAGAGAGTGATTGGCATTGGAATGGGCTGCCCAGGGAGGTGGTGGAGGCACAGCCCCTGGAGGTGTTGAAGCAAAGCCTGGATGAGGCACTTAGTGCCATGGTCTGGTTGATTGGACAGGGCTGGGTGCTAGGTTGGCCTGGATGATCTTGGAGGTCTCTTTTCAGCCTGGTTGATTCTGTGATTCTATGAAATCTGCAGTTTCCAATGAAATGCTTCTCTGGAGGGCAGGGCTGTTTTCTCCTAGATAATAGAATGATACTTTGTGGTGGTTTGGTGGGTTTTTTTCCTCCACCATCTTTGTAGTGTTTGTACAGGATACCTCAAGAAATAAGATCTTAGAAGAACATCTACTGAAAAATATTATGACGGGGCAAGAGATTTATTGTTTCTGTAGCCAGAAGTGAAGATTCTCACTTATACTTACACCATCATAGAATCATCAAGGTTGGAAGAGACCTCCAAGATCATCCAGTCCAACCTAGCACCCAGTGAAACAATAGGTCAGATCCCTGTGACACAGAGGCAATATTCATACCCATTTTGACTGACTGCAGCTGCTCAGCTTTGCTAGTTCATTTCTGTGGTTTCCTTCTTGCTTCCACCCACCATGTGTCTTCTGTTAGCAGCAGAAGCAATTCTGGGAGTGCTTCTAAGCAGAGTCAGTTCTTCAAAAGGCAAACCTTAGCTCTGTGAAGAAAGACCTGGGAATCTTGGTGCACAAGTTCACCATGAGCCAGGAATGTGTGTTTGCAGCCAAGAAATGTATCCTGAGGTACCTTAAGAAGAGTCTGAGGTAAAAGAAGGTTTTCCTTTCCCTCTGCTCTGGGGAGTGGATACCTGCAGTACTCTCTGCAGTTCTGGGCTCCCCAGTTCAAGAGAGCCAGGGAACTAATGGAGAGAGTTTGGCAGAGGCCATGGATATGATGAGGGGCCTGGACCATCCCTGTGAGAAGGAAAGAATAAGAGCCCTGGGGCTGTTGAGCCTGGAGAGGATCAGCTTGAGAGGGGACCTGACCTGATCAACGGTCATCAAGAGTTAGAGAGGCTGTGACAGGCAAGAGGAGGGGGACAGACTCTTCTCTGTAGTGCCCAGCAACAGGCACAAACTGGGCAATGGGCAAATGGAACCTAGGGGGTTCCCCCTGAACAGGAGAAGAAAATTCTTTGTTGTGAAGGTGCCAGAACCCCGATGCAGACTCCCCAGAGAGTTTGTGGAGTCTGCTCTGGGTGTAAACCCACCTGGACATTGTGATCCTGGGCAGGCTGCTGTGAGTGACCCTGCTTTAGCAGGAGGATTGGACTGGATGATCTCCATCAGTCCCCTCTCAGCCATGCTGAGATTCTGTCATTCTGTGATTCTGTGGTTCTGGCTCCGACAGTGCCACTTTGTTCCTGGAATTAAGACTGTAAGCAAACCAAGATCTTCTTGAGAGATTTATCCAAAAGAAAGAAGCAAACACAATTTAGTGATCACCTGACAGTAAACCTTTCAGAGCAGATCACTGATTTAGAAGAACACACAGTTCTGACACTTGTTTTATCCATCTGAATGTGGGAAGTGGGTTTTAAAAGGGCTAATACTTTTAATTGCCAGCCTGTCTTAGGGGGAAGAAAAATGGAAACCAGTTACTTCATTAGGTAGGCTACATAGGGTTGGTTCAAAGCTGTATTTCTTCCAGAGCTTAACAGGGAGCATTGATCACATCAGTAGCCCAGGTTGCAAAGCTCCCATTTCACCAAGCAGTATGCAATTAATAGAACCTTAAGGATGTAAATCCTGGTGAACCTTTAACAGCAGTGTGTGTGTCAGGGAATGGGTGGCTCTGGGCATATAGAACAAAATGGGCTGGAGGTAGGGCCCAGTGAAGGGAAAAGAATACCTAGTAAATGAAAAAGGGAAATGTTCTTTCCCCTTCCCCCTTCTTCAACTCTTATCCTTGTGCCTGCATGCAACATTCCATGTCTTAATTGATTTATTTGTGGGCAAACCACCTGGACAATGTACTTTTAGAATGATTTTAATGCTTAGGAAGTACTTAAACAGAGAAGCAGATTCATAGCTGGCATAACTCAGCACAGCTCTGCTGAAGTCAGTGGATTTATAATGACTTGAATACTTAGGAACCAGGTTTAAAATACGCAGCTACAGAACCAGAATGCTTCCTCCTCTGAAGAAAAATCTCCTTTGGGTAAATCTCACACTGCAAGATAACACAGCTCTCCCATTCCACCCAGAAAAGCTGGTGAAAGGTTAGCTCTGGCTCTGTCAGAGAAGCAATGTGGCTGCTGGATATGGACAGCATTTCTTAAGCAGCTCTTTCTGAGCAGCAGAGTGCAGGAGACATCTCTTGTGCAGGGAGCAGCAGAGTGCAGGAGACATCTCTTGTGCAGGCAGCAGCAGAGTGCAGGAGACCTCTCTTGTGCAGGGAGCAGCAGAGTGCAGGAGACATCTCTTGTGCAGGGAGCAGCAGAGTGCAGGAGACATCTCTTGTGCAGGCAGCAGCAGAGTGCAGGAGACATCTCTTGTGCAGGCAGCAGCAGAGTGCAGGAGACCTCTCTTGTGCAGGCAGCAGCAGAGTGCAGGAGACATCTCTTGTGCAGGGAGCAGCGGTTTCTATGGATATCTTTTTTTACCTTGCCTTCTCTAATGCTATGGCAGGGATTTATTTGATGTTTGCAGTGCAGCTCCATAGCTTTTGCTTTCTCTGAAGAGATGATTTGTTCCCATAGAATCATTGAATCAACCAGGTTGGAAGAGATCTCCAAGATCATCCACTCCAACCTATCCCCCAGCCCTATCCAGTCAGCTAGACCATGGCACTAAGTGCCTCATCCAGGCTTTTCTTGAACACCTCCAGGGTGTCCAGCTCCATCAGCTGCTACAAAAAAGATCTTCTCCCATGGACATGGGAAACAAGCAGCTGAATTGTAACTGGAGCTCACACACCACAGCGTTTGCTGTGGGCTCTGCAAACAACCTCCCTAGAACTGTTTTGCTGGAAACTTTTGAATAGGTTCATGGTTAGATGGGGAATCATAGCTCTCAAACAGGACAGTCAAGCAAACCACTTTCAGATGGTGACAGTTATCGTAGAATCATAGAATTGAAAGAGAATAGAAGAGAATAATAGTTGAAAGAGACCTCCAAGGTCATCCAGTCCAACCTTGCACCCAGCCCTAGCCAATCAACTAGATCATGTCACTAAGTGCCTCAGCCAGGCTTTTCTTCAACACCTCCAGGGATGGTGACTCCACCACCTCCCTGGGCAGCCCATTCCAATGCCAATCACTCTCTCTGCCAACAACTTCCTCTTAACATCCAGCCTAGACCTCCCCCAGCACAACTTCAGACTGTGTCCCTTTCTTCTGTTGCTGGTTGCCTGGCAGAAGAGACCAACCCCCACCTGGCTACAACCTCCCTTCAGGTAGTTGTAGACAGCAATGAGCTCTGCCCTGAGCCTCCTCTTCTCCAGGCTGCACACCCCCAGCTCCCTCAGCCTCTCCTCACAGGGCTGTGCTCCAGGCCCCTCACCAGCTTCGTTGACCTTTTCTGGACACAGTCCTGAAAGTCCTTGCTCTGGTGTCTTCAGCAGCATTCCGAGTCCCTATATGTGCTTTGTGATTGTGTGTGGGCACTGCAGTGAACACAGGATCTGTTGCTTTTTTACTACCTTAAACCAGGCACAAACCACTTCCTACCTGCTTTGGCCACATAAAAAGGGACTGCTTTGTGTGACAGCTGACTCTGCAGGAGCACTTTTTACTGACTAACTACAGGTATCTTACCTAGTCACACTGCTGTCAATTTTGTAACAGCAGCTGCCTGAGCTTGATGCTGGGACTGCATTGTTTCCACCTGTGATACTAATGAAGACATTTAAGCATCTGGTCTATGCACAGTAGAAGGAATCTCTAGGACAGCCCAAAATTCCCTCTTGGAGAGCTCCTTCAACACTTAGTGCTTCACTGTGAAGCTGGTGAAGAGCTCAAATAATTTCTTCTCAGTGCAGACTATTGATGCAGATTTGTCTCACCTCAATTTGGTCTCACTTGTTTTATCTGTGGAGAGATGGCTGTGGAAGTCCTCACCCATCCAGGGAATTAATGGGCAAGTGTGCAGGGAGCATATAAAACCACAGCCCTGATGTCCAGCCATGCTGTGACTGGAAGTCCCATTTTCTCCTTATGACCCAAATCCCATACACTGACTTGTTTGGTGCAAACTGGGAGACATCCACCAGTCATCCTCTGGCACATCACAGACCATCTCTGGGGGAGCCCAAGAAGAAGACTGAAAGCTGCAGCCAGCAAAAATGGGACATTTCCACTTTTACCTTGATGGTGAGATGACTAAACTGAGAACTTGGCCACAACTGCACTTTGAGTAAGTATCACATCTGGAACACCAAGTTTTACCTAAGAGTAAGGCTTGAGGAAGTCCCTTCCCAGTAGTTGTCAAGCCTTGGAATAGGCTGCCTATTGGGGTGGAGTCCTCATTCCTGGAGGGATTCTAGAGCCATGCAGATGTGGTGCTGAGGGACATGGTTTAGTGGTGACCTGGCAGTGGAGGTGTTCAAGCAAAGCCTGGATGAGAGACTTTGTGCCAGGGTGTAGTTGATTGGACAGGGCTGGGTGCTAGGTTGGACTGGATGATCTTGGAGGTCTCTTCCAAACTGATTGATTTGATGATTCTTTGATGGTTGGACTTGATGGTGGTTTAATGGCCATGGTGGTCTTAGATTGATGTCTGGATTTGATAATTTCAGAGTTGTTTTCCAACTGAAACAATGTTATTATTCTATGATCTTAAGGCTCTCTTCCAACTAAAATGATTATTTGAATCAATGTTTCTAAGTGTAATTGCTGCCCTGCAATGGACTCCAACCTCAATTCTGGCTCTCAGCAGTGAAGCAAACTCAGAGGAGGAGGAGGAGAGTTAGATCTGGTGCAACTAACATGTTGAGGGTAATTTCAGGGTCAGGCCAATGCGCTTTCATGGGTGTCTTTCATGGAAAGAAGTAATCACAGAGGCCTTTGTACCAAAGCAAACAAAACAAACACAAATTCTGTTAGGAAATCTAAGATACAATTTGTGTGCAAAATCCAAGCAGCATATATGAGAAGCAAAACTCAGTTATGCACCACTAGCAGCCCCTGTGCTCATGCTGCTTATCAAGCTTTGCAACGTAGCTGGCTAGCAGCATCATCTGGGAATTTCAAGTAATACTGAAGAATTCCTTTGAACAGAGTGTTCCATTAGTTGCTAATTAATTGGATCTGCAGGTCAGTGTGAAGTGGATTACAGCAGCTGGGAAGAGTGGTGAGCATACACCTCATTTCTAGTGCCTTAGCAAACCTGTCCTGGAAACAACGTCACTGTGATGCATCTTCTACATCTTTTAACAGCAGCCTGTATCTCCACTGTCACTGAGTGGATGAGCAGAACTATTATGAATTGTTTTCCCTTGTCCCAGACATGGATCAGGCCCAGGCAGCATGGGTATAGGAAGGGCAGGTCCTGCCTGTCTGATCTGATCTCCTTTTATGATCAGGCTACCCACCCGGTGAACATGGGACAGGCTATGGGTGTAGTCCACCTGGACTTCAGCAAAGCCTTTGACACCACCTGCCACAACAAGCTCGTGGCAAAGCTGGCAGCTTATGGCTTGGACAGATTCACTCTGATAAGGGTCAAGAACTGGCTGGAAGGCCAGGCCCAGAGAGTGGTGGTGAATGGTGCCACATCCAGTTGGCAGCTGTCACTAGTGGTGTTCCCCGAGGGTCAGTACTGGGCTCAGTCCTGTTCATCATCTTTATTGATGATCTGGACAAAGGGATTGAGTCCAGCATCACTAAGTTTGCAGATGACACCAAGCTAGGGGCAGGTGTGGATCTGTTGGAGGGTAGGAGAGCCCTGCATAGGGACCTGGACAGGCTGGATGGGAGGGCAGAGGCCAATGGGATGAGATTGAACAAGGCCAAGTGCAGGGTTCTGCACTTTGGCCACAACAACCCCAGGCAGCACTACAGGCTGGGGACAGAGTGGCTGGAGAGCAGCCAGGAAGAAAGGGACGTGGGGGTACTGGTGGATAGTAGGCTGAAGATGAGGCAGCAGTGTGCCCAGGTGGCCAAGAGAGCCAATGGCATCCTGGTCTGGATCAGGAACAGTGTGGCCAGTAGGACCAGCGAGGTTATTCTTCCCCTGTACTCAGCACTGGTCAGGCCACACCTTGAGTGCTGTGTCCAGTTCTGCGCCCCTCAATTCAAGAGAGATGTTGAGGTGCTGGAACATGTCTAGAGAAGGGCAACAAGGATGGTGAAGGGCCTGGAACACAAACCCTATGAGGAGAGGCTGAGGGAGCTGGGGTTGTCTAGCCTAGAGTCCAACCCCCCTGCCAGAGCAGGACCACACAATCTAGCACAGATCACAGAGGAACACATCCAGACAGGCCTTGAAAGGCTCCAGAGAAGGAGACTCCACAACCTCTCTGGTGAGCCTGTTCCAGTGCTCTGTGACCCTTACAGTAAAGAAGTTCCCCCTTGTGTTGAGGTGGAACCTCTTGTGCTGCAACTTACACCCATTGCTCCTTGTCCTATCCCAGCCAGCAAGGGAGCAGAGCCTGTCCCCCACTCCTGACCAGCCCTCAGATGTTTATGAACATTTATTGCATCCTCTCAGTCTTCTCTTCGCCACACTAAACAGCCCCAGGTCCCTCAGCCTCTCCTCATCAGCCATGCTCTCCAGTCTACTCATCCTCATAGCCCTCTCCTGGACCCTCTCCAGCAGATCCCTGTCCCTCTTCAACTGGGGAGCCCAAAACTGAACACAGTATTCAAGATGAGGTCTCACCAGGGCAGGGTAGAGGGGGAGTAGAACCTCCCTTGATCTGCTGGACACACTCTTCTTAATACACCCCAGGATCCCATTGGCCTTCTTGGCCACAAGGGCACATTGCTGTGCCATGGGTAACTTGTTAGCCACCAGCACTCCCAGGTCCCTCTCCACAGGGCTGCTCTCCAGCAGATCATCTCCCAGCCTGTGCTGGTGCAGTTTATTATTCCTTCCCAGGTGCATGACTCTGCACTTGTCCTTGTTGAACCTCATCTGGTTCCTCTGTGCCCAGCTCTCAGTCTGTCCAGGTCTCTCTGGATGGTCTCACAGCCTTCAGCTGTATCAGCCAAGCCTCCCAGCTTGGTGTCAGCAGCAAACTTGCTGAGCAGACTCTGTCCCCTCATCAATGTCATTGCTGAAGATGTTGAACAGGACTGGACCCAGCACTGATCCCTGGGGGACTCCACTGGTTCCAGCTCTCCAGCAGGACCTAGAAGCATTGATCACCACTCTTTGAACTCTATCTTGTAACCAGTTCCTAATCCACCTCACTGTCTGCTCTTCCATCCCACGCTTCCTAAGCTTGCTCACAAGGATGTCATGGGAGACATGACATGTCTTAATCCCAACTGTTTACCATAACTCTACATGTGAAAGATGTACAAACAAACCAGGACAGCTAGTACAGTATTTCAGACTGCCAAGTTGCATCCACATGCTCTGTGCATGGCTGCTTTAATTGTGGATTTGACCATCCTGCTAATTACCCTTCTTGATGTGAGATCAGGAATGCAGCCTGAAGCACCTAATTACAGATATCTAGGGTTGAAAAGTTTCATTTCCCTCACATTTTCTTTCCCCCTTCTCAGTTGTGGTTGGTGTGCTCCTTGTAGGGGAAGGAATTCTTGCAGCCTGAAAGCAGCATCGGTAACAAGGTTTGTACTGGACAGCTCAAGGCCAGGATGAAGATGAGTGCATTTTTCGGTGTATGAACCAATTAGAGGACGAAAGGTCATGAAGGACACATCTCTGTGAAGCACTAATGCATAGTTAACAAGGCATCTTGCTCCTTTGTGTTTGCCTGAAACATCAGCTGCGCTGTGGCTGTGGATTAATTCATCTTAGTCTTTCAGCTCAGGGGGTTTGCAAGTTTGCAGAAGTTCAGAGAGACTTCCCCGGTGCCCAGCAAGAGAGGGAGCTTCTTGTTGTCCCTGCTTAGTGTCTGTGTGTAAGCATCACTCTCCAGCGTGCACAAATTAAGAACAAGTGCCTGCACTCCATGATAATTGAAGCTGGGCTTCTGGGTTGTATTTTCTTTGCTGAGCACCTCCTTGCTGAGCAAATCTGACAAATGAAAACACTTGCTGAGATTTTTATTTCTACAGCAATTTTCTGTGTTTTCTTCCACTGGCAATATCATATTTTTGTTTGTGAAGGGAAGAGCTATTGTTCATCCTAGTTATTTGCCTCATAGAGCTGGAGTAAAAATAACTGATATTGAGGATGCATTAAAATGGAAGCAGGTGGGAAAGAGCAGCTCCCAAACAATATAAAAACCAACCCAAACTCCAAGATCAGAAGTAATTTTACAGTCTTGCCTGTGGAAAACTACTGCAAGTTATTCCAGATGAGAAATGATGATTTCACTTCTCTGTCCAGTTCTGGGCTACTCAATTCAAGAGAGATGTGGAGATACTGGAACATGTCCAGAGAAGGGCAACGAAGCTGGTGAGAGGCCTGGAAAACAGCCCTGTGAGGAGAGGCTGAGGGAGCTGGGGGTGTGCAGCCTGCAGAAGAGGAGGCTCAGAGGTGACCTCATTGCTGTCTACAACTACCTGAAGGGAGGCTGTAGCCAGGTGGGGTTGGTCTCTTCTGCCAGGCAAGAGAACAAGGGGACACAGTCTCAGCTTGTGCCAGGAGAAGTATAGGCTGGATGTTAAGAGGAAGTTGTTGGCAGAGAGAGTGATTGGCATTGGAATGGGCTGCCCAGGGAGGTGGTGAAGGCACCATCCCTGGAGGTGTTGAAGACAAGCCTGGCTGAGGCACTTAGTGCCATGGTCTAGTTGATTGGACAGGGCTAGGGGCTAGGTTGAACTGGATGATCTTGGAGATCTCTTCCAAGCTGCTTGTTTCTATGATTCTAAGTTCTGCAGCCTGAGAGTGTTGTAAAACTGCAACATGTTGGCCAGGGAGGTGGTTGAGGTTGGAGGTTTGTTAAAGATATAAGCTAAGCAACCTGATGTACTGGAGGATGTCCCTGCTGACTTCATGAGAGTCAGACTGGATGGATTTGATTGTTCCCTTTTCACCCAAACCATTCTATGATTCTGTGAGGGGTTGGGATATAGTGGAAAAACTTGGGTTAAAGCCTGTGTTTTTCAAGCTCCCTCTCTACAAGATCAATCAACTTCCAAGCCTCTTTTCATACCAGCATTTAGGTAACAGATGATTCATGTGTGTGGCCTCTGGGACGTGGATGAGCAATGCCAACAGGAACTGGATTTAGTCTGTCCAGGAGTACTTTGGAAAGTGGAACAGCTGTGGCTTGTAGCTGAAGTTGTGAATCTAAGACATTGTTCTGGCTTCACTGTTGATTGTGGTCCTCTTGGGAGGGGTTTCAGCCAGAATTGTCTCATTTATTCCTTCTGGAAAAATGCAGATCCATCAAACATAACCATAGATAGGATTGCCCAAATTAGACTGAGTAAAGTGCATGCCAGGAGTCACTGCACTTGCAAGGTGACCAACACTACCTGTGGTAGGCATTTAGCTAGGTGTGGCCTGGAAATTTTAGTCAGAAATCAGCTTTCATTCATGGGAATGGTACTGAAGCAATTTGCTCTCTAATCATCTATTCCAGAGCTCACCACAGGCTGTAAAAGCTTCATGAATCCTAGAGCAACCTACACTCAGCTGCCTGTAGTGGTGCATCTGCACCAAGGGCTCCCTTGCTTGGTTTTCCAACTCAGGGCTGGAACTCTTGCCCTCGTGTGCTCAAACAACAGACTCCTGTGCCATCTCCTTTGCCTGAGTGATGCAAAACAACCTCGAGATTTGGTCTGGCCTTGCTGGGATCTCCTGGAGGTATTTTACACAACTTATGCATTTTCAGGGATGTGAAAAGCAACACACTGGTTTTAGGGCTGTGGAAAGCAAAACATTGATTTTAGGGCTTAGAAAGAGAATAAAGAGAACTGGAAACAAAGCTGTTGAGCTTGGCACAGAGCTCTCTGCCAGGCATGTAGTGAACTGCTGCCAGCCATGACAGTGAACTGGAAATAAACTTTTTTTCTCTGCAAGTCTTGCTGCTGCAGTCCCTTCAACTGCTGCAATCCCTTCAGCTGCTCATCACAGTACTTAAAGAGAGCATTTACAGGTAGATAAATGGGTTAGACACATTTGTACAAAAGCAAAGAACCTGAAAGCTGTGATAACCACCCTAACCTAAAGGGATCTGCTTGGCCAGTGTTTGTTTATCTTCCAGAAGCTGAAGAAGGTGTCACCATTAGTTTATGCTGAGGAGGAGACATGCACCACACACCCCACACAACTTACAGCTTCAACATGGGATGTGTGTGAAAAACATAGTCCAAACATACAGTTATGCTGAGTACTCATAAGGGACTCATGTTTCAGACTCTGAAACATGACTGTGGCCATGCTGTGATGCACTGGGACCTCTTAAATTGTCCCTCGGAACATCTTTGAATTAAACATCTTAAATCCCTCAGAACATCTTAAAAACATCTTAAATTGTCCCTTCAGAAAAGTGGGACTGATGTCCTTTTAGTGTTTCTCTGGGCTCCTCAATTCAAGAGAGATGTTGAGATATACTGGAATGTGTCCAGAGAAGGGTGACAAAGCTGATGAGGGGCCTGGAACACAGCCCTGTGAGGAGAGGCTGAGGGAGCTGGGGGTGTGCAGCCTGGAGAAGAGGAGGCTCAGGGGTGACCTCATTGCTGTCTACAACTACCTGAAGGGAGGCTGTAGCCAGGTGGGGGTTGGTCTCTTCTAGGCAACCAGCAAAAGAACAAGGGGACACAGTCTCAAGTTGTGTTGGGAACTATAGGCTGGATGTTAGGAGGAAGCTCTTCCTAGAGAGAGTGATTGGCATTGGAATGGGCTGCCCAGGGAGGTGGTGGAGTCACCATCCCCTGGAGGTGTTGAAGAAAAGGCTGCATGAGGCACTTAGTGCCATGGCCTAGATGATTGGACGAGGCTGGGTGCTAGGTTGGACTGGAGGTCTCTTCCAACCTGGTTGATTCTATGATGCTTTAGTTTTCCTTATGATCTAAATAGATGTATTGCTTTTCACTGGGGCCCAACTTCTTCCATTAGGTATGACTGGAGCTGAGCCATTTGGACTTTTCAGATGTAGCCATGACTGTTTTACATTCCTTTTTATTTAACCTTATTAAGCAAACTTAAAGCCATGGGACCTGACCTGTATTTCTGAATTAAGACTTTGTTCTGAGCCTGTTTAGCAAACCACTCCTTAACCCATCTACAGAAACAGTGGCATTTTGTTAAGGTGATTGAAAGCATTTCTCTATTTCTGCATTTCATACTTTGCTGTTTGAGATTCCATTCACAGCTCAGCGTTGGAGCTTGTACCTTCTCTGTGTTTTAAAGCTATTTAAGAAGAAAGCCTAATTAAATATAAAAGCTGAGAGCCCTGGGGCTGCTGAGCCTGGAGAAGAGCAGCCTGAGAGGGCATCTGATCAGTGTTCAGCAAAAGCTAAAGGGTGGGGAGCAAGGTCAGACTCCTTTCAGTTGTGCCCAGTGACAAAGGACTACAGATATAAACTGGAGGTTCTATCTGAACCAGGAGGAGAAATTTCTTTGTTAGGAGAGTGCTGGAGCCCTGGAGAAGTCTGCCCAGAGAGGTTATGGAGTTTCCTTGTCTGGAGAGATTCCAATGCCACTTGGACATTAGGATCTAACTTTGCCAGGGCCATGGACTGAGTGCAGCCTCAGCAAGTTTGCTGATGGCACCAAGCTGTGTGGTGCAGCAGACAGGCTGGAGGGCAGGGATCCATCCAGTGGGACCTGGACAGGCTGAGAGGTGGGCACAAGCCAACCTCAGGAGGTACAACAAGACCAAGTGCAAGGTCCTGCAACTGGGTTGGGGCAATCCCAAGCACAACTGCAGGCTGGGCAGTGAGTGGCTGGAGAGCAGCCCTGAGGAGAGGGACTTGGGGGTGCTGGTGGTTGAGAAGCTCAACATGAGCCAGCAGTGTGCACTTGCAGCCCAGAAAGCCAAGCAGAGCCTGGGCTGCATCAGGAGAAGTGTGGCCAGCAGGGCCAGGGAGGTGATTCTCCTCCTCTACTCTGCTCTGCTGAGACCCCACCTGGAGTACTGCATCCAGTTCTGGAGCCCCTATGACAAGAGGGATGTGGAGATGCTGGAGTGTGTCCAGAGAAGGGCCACGAGGATGGTCAGAGGGCTGGAGCAGCTCTGCTGAGAGCACAGACTGAAAGAGTTGAGGCTGTGCAGTGTGGAGAAGAGGAGGCTCCCAGGTGACCTTCTTGTGGCCTTCCAGTGTCTGAAGGGGGGCTACAAAAATGCTGGGGAGGGACATTTTAGACTCTCAGGGAGTGGCAGAACTAGGGGGAATGGAGCAAAGCTGGAGGTGGGGAGATTCAGAGTGTACATAAGGAGGAAGTTGTTGAGCATGAGAGTGGTGAGAGGCTGGAATGGGTTGCTGGGGGAGGTGGTTGAGGCCCCATGGCTGGAGGTGTTTAAGGCCAGGCTGGATGAGGCTGTGGGCAGCCTGATCTAGAGTAGGGTGTCCCTGGGCATGGCAGTGGGGTTGGAACTAGCTGATCCTTGTGATCCCTTCCAACCCTGACTGACTCTATGACTCTCTGATCCTGGGCAAGCTGCTGTGGGTGACTCTGCTTCAGCTAGGGGTGTGGGCTGGGTGGTCTCTAGAGGTCTCCTCTGACCCCCACCATGCTGGGGTTCTGTGTAAAGGAAAAAGCTGAAGACAGGAAAGAGGAGAGACAAGAAAGAGACAGCTGTGCTGCACTGTTAATAAAAGCAGAACACACAGATCACAGTGCAGAAATTTTGGTCCCTGAACACTTTCCCAAAATGTTTAGATTCTCACAAGTTTTTTGTTCTTAAATTTGAACCTGCACACACTAATGAGGTTCTAAAATTGCTTTAGATTATGTCAGGGAACAACTTGGCGTGTTGGTGTCCCTGTGTTCGTTCTGATTGACATTTTGAAAGAAGCCAAAGGGTAGGTGGTGTGTCTGCCCACAGAGCTGCTGGGGGTGTTGTTTTCCACCTTAAATTCCTTGGTGGTCTAGACAAGGAGAGCCAAGGCTCTTTCGTGTAGCTGCCTGTAAGCATGAAGGAAAATGGCTAAATTGCTTTAACTTTACTCAGCTACCAAAATTGATTAGTTTTGATGGGTTTTGTGCTGCTTTCTGTATCTCTGAATCATCGTAGGATGGTTTGGAAGGGATTTACAAAGGCCATCTAGTCCAATGTCCCTGCAGTCAGAGCCAGGGACATCTTCAAGTAGAGCAGGTTGCTCAGAACCCCTGAGATCACCATCACTGACCACCTCACAGTTGTTCCTTCTCCAGAGGGATTTCAGGTCTTGATGTGGCTGTTTCTCTGCAGATTGCCTTCTGGGGGATGCTGCCCATGGCATGACAGGGAATGGGTTTGCTGCTGGAGTCTAAGTCTGGATTAAGTCTCCTTCTTTTGTCCCTATTATAATGAAATGGATTGCTGTTTGAGCAAATCCTCTTTCAAAGCTTCTGTTCAGTAGACCTCTCTTTGTGCTCCTTACCAAGTGCTTCTAAATTCAATCTCATTAGGATCTGTGAATCTGGCACATATGGGGAGATTTGACACCTTTGCTAGTATTGCTTAGGAGAGTGAAACGTTTTAACCAATTGTCTCTTACTGTGGTGTGAACAATGAGAGGAGTCTGGAGTCATAGCAGGGAAGGATGTTAAAAGCTGTGGTGATATTTGCTGATCAATTTGCAGGAGTTGCAGTTGGCTGCAGTACCACCCTCACCCATATGCTCCACTGCAAATGAATGTGCTGAATGACACTCCTGCCCACACCCTGTCAGAAACAAACCTGAGTGCTGGGGTTGACAGTTAGCAATCGTTGGAGGTCAGTAGCTAGTGATGTTCCCCAGGGGTCAGGCTCCAGTCTTGCTGGCCATCTCCATTGACAACCTTGGTAAAGGGATGCAGCTGATGAGCAGGAAGTTTGCTTGCTGGGAGGAGTGTCTGTGCTACCATTCAGTGAGATCTGGCAGAATGGAGAGCTGGGCAGAGGGGAACCCTAGGAAGTTCAGTAGGGCAAGTGTAGGGTCCTGCATCTGGGGATGAATAACCTCCTGCACCAGCACAGGTGAGGGGTGCCATGCTAGAAAGCAGCTCTGCAGAGAAGCACACAGGAGTGCTGGTGTGCAAGTTCCTTGTGAGCCAGCAATGTGCCCCATGTGTGCAAATGGTCTGCACCAGCACAGGTGAGGGGTGCCATGCTGGAAAGCAGCTCTGCAGAGAAGCACACAGGAGTGCTGGTGTGCAAGTTCCTTGTGAGCCAGCAATGTGCCCCATGTGTGCAAATGGTCTGCACCAGCACAGGTGAGGGGTGCCACGCTGGAAAGCAGCTCTGTAGAGAAGCACGCAGGAGTGCTGGTGTGCAAGTTCCTTGTGAGCCAGCTATGTGCCCCATGTGTGCAAATGGTCTGCACCAGCACAGGTGAGGGGTGCCATGCTGGAAAGCAGCTCTGCAGAGAAGCACGCAGGAGTGCTGGTGTGCAAGTTCCTTGTGAGCCAGCAATGTGCCCCATGTGTGCAAATGGTCTGCACCAGCACAGGTGAGGGGTGCCATGATGGAAAGCAGCTCTGTAGAGAAGCACACAGGAGTGCTGGTGTGCAAGTTCCTTGTGAGCCAGCAATGTGCCCCATGTGTGCAAATGGTCTGCACCAGCACAGGTGAGGGGTGCCATGCTGGAAAGCAGCTCTGCAGAGAAGCACACAGGAGTGCTGGTGTGCAAGTTCCTTGTGAGCCAGCAATGTGCCCCATGTGTGCAAATGGTCTGCACCAGCACAGGTGAGGGGTGCCATGCTGGAAAGCAGCTCTGCAGAGAAGCACACAGGAGTGCTGGTGTGCAAGTTCCTTGTGAGCCAGCAATGTGCCCCATGTGTGCAAATGGTCTGCACCAGCACAGGTGAGGGGTGCCACGCTGGAAAGCAGCTCTGTAGAGAAGCACACAGGAGTGCTGGTGTGCAAGTTCCTTGTGAGCCAGCAATGTGCCCCATGTGTGCAAATGGTCTGCACCAGCACAGGTGAGGGGTGCCATGCTGGAAAGCAGCTCTGCAGAGAAGCACGCAGGAGTGCTGGTGTGCAAGTTCCTTGTGAGCCAGCAATGTGCCCCATGTGTGCAAATGGTCTGCACCAGCACAGGTGAGGGGTGCCATGCTGGAAAGCAGCTCTGTAGAGAAGCACACAGGAGTGCTGGTGTGCAAGTTCCTTGTGAGCCAGCAATGTGCCCCATGTGTGCAAATGGTCTGCACCAGCACAGGTGAGGGGTGCCACGCTGGAAAGCAGCTCTGCAGAGAAGCACACAGGAGTGCTGGTGTGCAAGTTCCTTGTGAGCCATTGCGCTAGTTTGAAGCAGGCTAGAATGTTTTGGTGAGAAAAAGTAGATTATAGGCTGTGAAAGGAAAACAATGTGCCCCATGTGTGCAAATGGTCTGCACCAGCACAGGTGAGGGGTGCCACACTGGAAAGCAGCTCTGCAGAGAAGCATGCAGGGGTGTTGGTGCACAAGTTCCTCGTGAGCCAGCAATGTGCCCCATGTGTGCAAATGGTCTCCTGGGGTGCGTGAATTATGACCAGCAACGGGTCAAGGGAAGCTCTCCTTCCTCTCTACTCTGCTCTCATGGGGCCAAATCTGGAGTATCGTGTCCAGTTCTGAGCTCCCCAGTTCAAGATAGGAAACTATTGGAGAGAGCCCAGTGGAGGCTGCAAAGATGCTTAGGGGCCTTGAGCATCTTTATGAGAAGAAAAGGCTGAGAGGCCTGGAGAAAAGCAGCCTGAGAGTGGGTCTGATCAATGCTCAACAAGACCTAAAGAGAATGGGGCCCAGACTCTTCTCAGTGGTGCCCAGTGACAGGACAAGGGGTAATGGACATAAGCTGAAAGCCAGGAGGTTCCACCTAGACATAAAGAGAAATTTCTTTGGTGAGAGGGTGCTGGAGCCCTGGAGCAGGCTGCTTAGAGAGGTCATGGAGTTTCCTTCTCTGGAGAGATTTCAAACCCACCTGGACATTGTGATCCTGGGCAAGCTGCTGTGGGTGCCCCTGCTTTAGCATGGGGGCTGGACTGGATGATGTCCAGAGGTGATTTCCAACCCCCACCATGCTGGGATTCTGTGAATTTTCTCTTGTACCTTACCAGGGTGGCACGATGTGTAAATTTCCATAGCACCAAACTGTCTCCAAGTTGTAGAGGTAGAGCTCATTGTAGCAAACAATCTTCCCAAGATTACCAAGGTTATTTCCAAGCTTAGTTAAAAAATAAATAAGTTAAAGGAGCAATGCCTAAGCAATGACTAATACTTCTGTTAGCCCAATACACAAAGTAAGGTATGCCTTAAGTTGTGTGCTTTGCTGAACATTCAGACAGAGCTGTCTCTCCTGAGGCCTCTATAATTCATACTGCAATTTAACCTGTGATTAATTACAAAGAGAGCAGAAGCTCTGCTCCTTCCCACTGCTGCTTTCATCAAACCCTCCAAATCCTAGGGTAAATCTCTGCTAGGCAGTAGGAGACCCAAGTGACTTGCTAGGCTGATTAAAATTCAGCCATCCTGCCGAGCCTTGAAACAATCCCAGGTGAAAGGAGTGCCTCTGGAACACAAACATCTACCAGGGATCAGTGCTGCAGCAAGAAAGGCTTTTTTTTTGCTGGGGAGAAATGACACTGAAAAAGCAGAAGGCTTCAGCACAAAGGTAAAGCTGATCAATGGGAGACCAGGTAGGACTACTTCTCTGGAGAGTCTTCTTCTCTGGAGACTGTCAAGACTTGTCTGGATGTATTCCTGTGTGACCTGTGCTAGATTATGGCCCTGCTCTGACAGAGGGGTTGGACTTGATGATCTCCAGAGGTCCCTTCCAACCCCTGACATTCTGTGATCCTGTGACTTTGTGCTGTGGTGCAGTGTTTATTGAAAGGTATGAGCTTCTGATGTGATCTGGGGTGGAGGGAAGGAAATGGTGATGACATTGTCCCTGCCCATGGCTGGGGGATTGGAACTAGATGATCCTTGTGGTCCCTTCCAACCCTGACTGATTCTATGATTCTAAATAACCTTTGAGGCATTGCCTTTAGTTAATGCACTGCAGAGTGAATCAGAGGTTGGTGATCGTTGCCATGCAGAAAAGCCTCTTGGCTGATGCTATTTGATGTGCATCTTTCCTTGCTGAAGAGGAGTCACCTGTGAAAAGGGAGGAGCTCTCACTAGCAGTTTAGAAACATGAAAAAACAACTCAATTAGAATCCTCCATCGAGTCACATTCTTCTATTTTAATGTCTGTTTGTGGTCTAGATGCTTTCACAAAGTCTGTAGGCTTATTAGAATAAGGTGACCATTCTGGACATTGTGATGCTGAGTAACCTGGCCTGTGTGATTCTACTCTAGCAGGGTTGGACTAGGTGATCTCCAGAGGTCCTGTACAGCCCCCATCATGCTGGGATTCTGTGACTCTACAGTGGGATAGGGAGGAGAAGAGCAAAGTTTCATTGTGAATTTTTGTTCCTTTTTTTGAGCCACTTCTGCTTTTCTGTCAACCTATTTCATCCAGGTGGTAGGTGAGACAATAACTACAGATCAGGAAAAGCTGCCTCCCTGCCTTGGTTTTGCTGTGGCTTTAGTTGAAGAGGAGGCTCAGCAGGGACCTCATTGCTGTCTACAATTACCTGTAGGGAAGTTGTGACCAGGTGGGGTTGGTCTCTTCTGCCGGGCAACCAGCAACAGAACAAGAGGACACAGTCTCAAGTTGTGCTGGGGGAGGTCTAGGCTGGATGTTAGGAGGAAGTTGTTGGCAGAGAGAGTGATTGGCATTGGAATGGGCTGCCCAGGGAGGTGGTGGAGTCGCTGTCCCTGGAAGTGTTGAAGAAAAGCCTGGCTGAGGCACTTAGTGCCATGGTCTAGTTGATTGGCTAGGGCTGGGTGCTAGGTTGGCCTGGCTGATCTTGGAGGTCTCTTCCAACCTGGTTGATTCTATGATTGTATGATGATTCTATGCTACCCATTCCCCAAGCAGGCCTGATGCTGCATCATAGTTTCAGTTCAGTCTAAGTGTGATGATGAAGTCAGTAAATAAATCTTTATCTTCAATTTCTAACACTTTGACCTCATTTGAAGTCCAGGTTATCTTCTCTCTGTGATCTGTTCTGTCCCCCAACGAACAACCAAGTGAGGTGATGCTGATAGGCACATAAAGGGCAAGGATTTAAGGACAGGTTGCAGGCTCTTGGCTATTTAGTTGGTTCTTGTTTTATATGTCTGTTGCCCCATGCATTACATCCCAAGCTGCTCTCCAGTATATCATGGGAATGCAGAGAAAATATGAATACCTTGGTTCTTCTGTTTAAAACCAGCTAAAAAGCCCCAACTCATTCCTTGTGTGTTCCCTGTTCCTCTTCTAAATTACCCTCAGCATAAAGCCTGTATTTACATTCCAATCATAGGTGCCCACAAGAGGCATGCACCTGTGGGATGTGTTACATATCATAATTATAAAGACATATTTGTTCCTTTTTCCCTCTGAACGGATTCTCGTATTGATTCCTCCTTCCTTCTGCACACTTACGCCGAGGCAGTTGGAGGAAGGTTGATTTGGTGTGAAACAACTTTAATTGCTTTATCTCTGGGGACAAAAAAAGAAATGCAGGCACTGAAAAGCTTCGTTACCACTTTGTAGCTGTTTTTGCAAACAGACTTCGACTAATGATGCAAGGCACTTTTCTTCTTAATTAAAGCTGTGGTTATGAATGGTTACTGGGATGCTTGGAAGGTTTGGGGAAAAGGGAAAGCCTAGGAAGTTCAAGGAAAACAATTAATGTGATGTCAGAGACACATTTTTAAATGGAATGAAAGCTGTAGCATCTGTAAATTGCTTGGACAGAGTTATCCAGCAGATTCAAAGCCATCTAATAAGTGCAAACCTGGACAAAAGCTGGAGGTTTTCTTTTAATCCTATAGAAAGGAAAGAGCCAACAAAGAGTCAAAAGACTCAACTCAATTCTAAGACCCCCACAAAGAAATCTTTGTGAAACATTGTGACCCTGAGGCTTGGTTTGTATTTTCCTGGACATAAATGAGGACGAAACTCAATAGAGATGGCAGATGAGGCCAGCAAGGTACTCACATGTGTGTCACTTGAAGATTAGCTACAGGAGCAAGGATGATTTGCTTGGCTTGGAGCCTTTTTCTTTTACCTCTAGCATCTTCTTTTGAAGTGATGTCCCAAAATTTGCTTGTATGGCATGCTTCAGAGATGGTGTTTTGAACAGCAGAGATGACTGCCAAGAGCCATGACTTACTCTGTTGGCTATTTTTACCAAGTCATGTTTTTTTCAGTTCCAAAATATGAAGGTCTCTCAAATGACTGCAGCAACGTGGACATTTATGACCCCTTCCTGGAGGTGTTCAAGACCAGGTTGGACGAGGCTTCAAGTGACATGATCTAGTGGACGGTGTTCCTGCCCCTGGCAGCAGGGTGGAGTAAGTTGGAACTAGATAATCTTTAAGGTCCCTTCCAACTTAAACCATTCTATGAATCAATCTCTGAACTGTTACTACAAAGGGGAGACCTCATCACTCTCTCTAAGTCCCTGAAGGGAGGTTGGAGTGAGAAGGGGGCAGCCTCTTCTCCTTGATGACAAGTGATAGAACCAGAGCACAAGCTGTGCCAGAGAAGGTTCTCAAACACTGGCAGGGTCCACCCAGGGCAGTGGTGGAGTCATCAATCCTGGAGTTGTTTAAACAGTATGTGGACCTGGTGCTTAGGGACATGAGTTAGTGTTGACCCTTCAGTGTTGGGTTGAGCATTGGAGTAGATGATCTCAGAGGTGTGCTCCAACCAGCTATATTCTGTGTGAAATTCTTAGTTGCTAATGTAACCATTGTGTTTGGGTTTGGTTTAAGAATAGTTGGAATATGCCTACAAAAAAAAAAAAAAAAATAGAGGGAAGAGAAACCAAGCCCTGTGCTGTACCTGACACACTGACCTCTGAAGATCTGAATCCTCAACAGGCATCCTGCAGAGATATTGAGTGGGGAAGAGCGGTGCAGAAATGCTGACAGAGAATGTTGCATCAGATAAATAGATCAATTTTCTTGGCAGAAGAACAACATTTCCCTTTCTTTGATGTGAGGGAATGGAATTGCTGAGCTGTGTTCTCAGCTGAGATTAGATACACATTTTGAGCCCAAAGCTCCTCTTCATCAGAAGTTAATATTTACAAACCCCACAAAAGCCTCTCTGCTTTAAGTACTACTACTACTGCTATTAGTGTGTGTGTGCCTGTCTGCAAGTGCAGCAGGAACAGCTCTTGCTCTCTATCCACACAGGAATGTGTTCATCTCTTTTAGAGGGATGGAGGTGAAGTGCTTCATGGAATCACACAGCTCCATCATGGTGGAGTTCAGAAAGAACCTCTGGAGACCATCCAGTCCAACACCCTTGTTAAAGCAGAGTCACCCACAGCAGCCTGCCCAGGATAACAATGTCCAGGTGAGTTTGGAATGTCTCTGGAGAAGAAGACTCTACAACCTGGAGAAGAGGAGGCTCAAGGGTGACCTCATTGCTGCCTACCACTACCTGAAGGGAGGCTGTAGCCAGGTGGGGCTTGGTCTCTTCTGCCAGGCAAGCAGCAACAGAACAAACCTAGGTGGGTGGTCTGTGAGGTGGCTGAGGAACTGGCCCTATCCAGAGGGTGGCAGTCAATGGCTCCATCTCAATCTGGCAGACAGTCACAAGTGAGGTCCCCCTGGGATTGATATTGGGCCCAATGCTGTTTAATGTCTTAATAAGTAAAGTGGGTATTGGGATCAAGAGCACCGTGATGAAGTTTGTGTCCACAGTTATGTCACTGTGTCCAGTTCTGGGCTCCTCAATTCAAGAGAGATGTTGAGACACTGGATTGTGTCCAGAGAAGGGCAATGAGGCTGGTGAGGGGCCTGGAACACAGCCCTGTGAAGAGAGGCTGAGGGAGCTGGGGGTGTGCAGCCTGGAGAAGAGGAGTCTCAGGGCAGACCTCATTGCTGTCTACAACTACCTGAAGAGGGAGGCTGTAGCCAGGTGGAGTTGGTCTCTTCTGCCAGGCAACCAGCAACAGAAGAAGGGGACACAGTCTCAAGTTGTGCTGGGGGAGGTCTAGGCTGGATGTTAGGAGGAAGTTCACAGAGAGAGTGATTGGCATTGGAATGGGCTGCCCAGGGAGGTGGTGGAGTTGCTATCCCTGCAGGTGTTGAAGAAAAGCCTGGATGAGGCATTGGCTAGGGCTGTGTACTAGGTTGGCCTGGATGATCTTGGAGGTCTCTTTCAATCTGGTTGATTCTGTTATTCTATGATCCTCACCATCTCCTTCTCTAGAACTGCTCCAAAATTATCTCCCTTGGAGATCCAGGAAGCCATGACCCAAATAGCTCTGTGACCCCAACAAAAACACACTGGTTTCACAAGACATCAACTGTCACCAGTGTACCACCACATCCTCACACAACTACCAGGAGTTAACTACCAAGGTAAGGTTGTCTCCCACTGCCTGCTTTCATTCCAGTCACAAAGGTACCATATTGACTCAGCACCACAAAAGACACTAGTTGAAATGCATCCAGCTGATGATGATGCCAAGAATATGACTCTAAGCAGCTTCTACTGTTTGCAGACTTGAAAAAAAGATGCAAACATTGGGTCTGGCATGTAAAGGTGCTGCCAAATCCATCCTGGAAAGTAAGTAATGGAGCTGATATTCATTAACCCTTCTCTACTGTTTTTTTTTTCCTAAAATGAGGAACATCTTGGACCAAGCTACTAGCAAGACCTATTTATTTTTAACTGACAAAGGAATGGAAAACACCAAAGCAGCTGGCAGAGGATTGCTTCAAATACCTTGGCATCTTGTCATTGATAATGGAATTGTTGCCTTCAGTCATTTGCAATTTGATTTACCCACAAAATCTACCACTTTCTTCTTGCACATACTCCTCCACAATGTGCCTATTTACCTTCCCAAACCAGGAAGAAACGCATTAGATGATTTAAAGGGTAGCCCTTAATGCAATTTAAAGCCTTGCAAATTGATTTTCCTTAATGAGCTTTATATCCTGACATCCTGCTGGTTTTCCTCTGGTACATTCAATTAGGCTATAATCAGTTATTAAGGGTTAGATAATGCAAATGTGACATCATCCACACGCAGCAGACATTTTTTTGTGAGAGATTAATTAAAATCTCATTTTCATGCAAGACTAGACCATCTGAGCCAAAAGGTGCCAGAAAAGAAGACCACCAATTTTGGGTAGGTGGTGAAGTCAGAGAGAAGTGTAGTGTGTCCCTCTTGGTGCATCGGAGAGAGAACTTCAAACTGAGGTGCTGCATTCAGCTAAACTATGGAAGAAGCAATATTGTGAGTTTCTTTCACAGAGAGAGTGATTGGCATTGGAATGGGCTGCCCAGGGAGGTGGTGGAGTCGCTGTCCCTGGAGGTTTTGAAGAAAAGGCTGGATGAGGCACTTAATGCCATGGTCTAGTTGTCTGGATAGGGCTGGGTGCTAGGTTGGACTGGATGATCTTGGAGGTCTCTTCCAAACTGTTTGATTCTATGATTTGAGGGTGGCAAGACACTGGAGCAGGCTGCCCAGAGAAGTTAGAACCTCCTCTTCTCCAGGCTGCACACCCCCAGCTCCTTCAGCCTCTCCTCACAGGGCTGTGTTCCAGGCCCCTCACCAGCTTCAACGCCTTTCTCTGGACACATTCCAGTATTTCGACTTCTCTCTTGAATTGAGGAGCCCAGAACTGGACACAGTACTCAAGGTGTGGCCTGACCAGTGCTGAGTACAGGGTAAGAATAACCTCCCTTGTCCTATTGGCCACACTGTTCCTGATATGGCTATCCTGGCCACCTGGGCACACTGCTGGCTCATGTTAGTGGCTGAAGCCTCTCTGTGCTACTTACATGTAGTGGTGTGGCCTGACTGACAGTGGGACAGCTCTTGCTCTCTGTGTGACCAGACAACAATGGTTTTGTTCAAAATCAACAATCAAGTGACAGAAAAATGCCATAATATTATGAACTAAATGAAAGAAGATTTGGTTCTGAAACAGAGGCTCCTCCTTCTAGCATCTTTGATACTTCTTGGTGCTATTTTGGTGTGGATTTGGGAAACACATCATGGGTTTGTCCATCCATACCTCTTCTCCCTGGCCCTTGACATTCATGCATTCCCAGCCTGCAGTGGGAGATAAAGGTCATGTTTCTGACTGAGACTCTCCTCTGGGGTCCAGTCAGTACGACCAGGCAGCAAATCCTGCTGTCGGACTTAAGCTGTTTATTTGGTACATGACAGCCTTCAATGAAAGGATGTGTCCCACACATAAATCCACTGCCAAGCACATATTCTACACCTGTGTTTCATTGTCCAAGATCTGATGGCTCGCCAGAACTTCTCATGGTCTTCCTGAGCACCAGTGAGTTTGATGAACCCAGATATCTCAGTATGCAAAAGCAGACCCATAGTTCGCAGCGATTTTCGGGTGAGATAATTAATTAGGACTTCAAAGGAAGAAGATGGTTCGTTTAGCATAAGTGTTAAGTCACATTTTGTCACCTTCCCAGAAGTTGTTTAAAGAGTGGAGAATTGGTACAGTGTGTCTTTCTTTTTTGAGATGGTTTATGCAGAGTTTTAATTATGTTGGAGATCTCTCAAATGTGATTTTATGTGATGGCATCTGGTACAAACTGGATGCCTCACTTTGATCTCCGGTGGAACAGAGGTTGACAGTAATCCTCAAATGAAGAGTAACATCAGCAGGGAAAAAAAAAGGGAGATGAAATTAACATATTGGAGCACAGCTTTTCTTATTAAAATTAAATACCATATTAAATAAAGAGGGAAGGATCTTGAAAATCCAGATTGCATTTTGAGCAGCCTTGGTGGGGCCAAGTTGCCCTCCTTAGCTCTTTGGTATTACATTTGATGAGAAACCTGTTGCTGACAAGCACTGGAAATGCCTTTTCTTTTAATCCTGGTTTTAATCATCTTAGATCATCTACTAAAAACCTTGTAATGTTTTAATGGGTGCCTCATTCATGGTACAAAGTAAAAAGAAGGGGGGGAAATTGAATATAGGGCATGAAAATGCTGTCTTCTCAGCTTTTTGCTCCTTGTAATGATACCAAAAGGAAAATCATGGTCTCTTACTTTGCTATCCATTTGCAATCACATTTTGCTTATCCAATAGGACTGTGAAAGTCTGTTCCATTTTTTTTGCAATGAACTGACATTTCAAGTACAAAATCTTGTCCAGTTTTCTAGTAAGTGCCACATGCCTGTAAAGCTCACTACAAAAAAGCTGGGCAGGGACTTTTCAGGCTCTCAGAGAGTGACAGGACTAGGGGGAATGGGGCAAAGCTGGAGGTGGGTAGGTTCAGGCTGGATGTGAGGAGGAAGTTGTTGAGCATGAGAGTGGTGAGAGCCTGGAATGGGTTGTGCCCATGAAGTGGTTGAAGCCCCACCAGCCCCAGCCAGGCTGGATGAGGCTGTGGCCAGCTTGATCTAGGCTAGGGTGTGCTTAGGCACGGCAGGGGTGTTGGAACCAGCTGTTCCTTGTGGTCCTTTCCAACCTTCACTGATTCTGTGATTCTCTCCACTTTTTATTTGCAGTTTTAGGATGTTCTCAGTGTCTTCCCTGGGTGTAGAGATGATGCATTAAAATACAGAGCAGCTCGCTTTTCTGTGTTACCATCCCACGGAGGAACTCAGAGGGAACATTTTCATGCAGAGTATGTTCAGTTGCATTTATTTATTTATGTCTGGGTGTATTTGCTTGTTTGTTTGTTTGTTTTTAACGTATTTGGAAACACTAAAGAATTACAGAATCACAGAATGCCATTTTGGCAGGGACCCCAAGGATCATCTGGGCCCAGAGAGTGGTGGTGAATGGTGCCACATCCAGTTGGCAGCTGTCGCTAGTGGTGTGCCCCAAGGATCAGTGCTGGGCTCAGTCCTGTTCAATATATTTACTGATAATCTGGATGAGAGAATTGAGTCCAGCATCAGTAAGTTTGCAGATGAAACCAAGCTAGGAGCAGGTGTGGATCTGTTGGAAGGTTGAAGAGACCTGCAGAGAGACCTTGCCAGGCTGGATGTGTGGGCAGAGGTCAGTGGGATGAGTTTTAACAAGGCCAAGTGCAGGCTTCTACACTTTGGCCACAACAACCCCAAGCAGCGCTACAGACTGGGGACAGAGTGGCTGAGAGCAACCAGGCAGAAGGGACCTGGGGGTACTGATAGATAGTAACTGAAGATGAGGCAGCAGTGTGCCCAGGTGGGCAGGAGAGCCAAAGGCATCCTGGCCTGCATCAGGAACAGTGTGGCCAGTAGGACAAGGGAGGTTATTCTGCCTCTGTACTCAGCACTGCTCAGGCCACACCTTGAGTGCTGTGTCCAGTTCTGGGCTCCTCAATTCAAGAGAGATGTTGAGATACTGGAATGTGTCCAGAGAAGGGCAACAAGGCTGGTGAGGGGCCTGGAACACAGCCCTATGAGGAGAGGCTGAGGGAGCTGGGGGTGTGCAGCCTGGAGAAGAGGAGGCTCAGGGGTGACCTCATTGCTGTCTACAACTCCCTGAAGGGAGGTTGTAGTTAGGTGGGGGTTGGTCTCTTCTGCCAGGCAACCAGCAACAGAAGAAGGGAAAACAGTCTCAAAATGTGCTGGAGGTGGTCTAGGCTGAATGTTAGGAGGAAGTTGTTGCCAGAGAGAGTGATTGGCATTGGAATGGGCTGGCCAGGGAGGTGGTGAAGTCACTGTCCCTGGTTGAGGCACCTAGTGCCATGGTCTAGTTGATTGTCTAGGGCTGGGTGCTAGGTTGGAGTGGATGATCTTGGATGTCTCTTCCAACCTGGCTAATTCCCTGACCTGATCCAACCTTTCTGAGTCATGGTGAAGTTGAAATGAGCCTGCCCAGCATCTTGTCAAGCTAAGTCTTAAATCTGACCAATGGAGGGGAATCCACTGCTTCCCTTTGGAGATGATTCCAATGTCCGATTGTTCTGATAGGAAAACACTTTCTTCTGGATTCCAATGGGAATCTCCCTGGAGGTGTTCAGGGCTATGTTGGATGAGGCCTTGAGCAACCTGGTCTAGTGGAAATGGGGACCCAAACCTGAGCCCAGTACTGGAGGTGTGGTCTCACCAGTGTCCAGTATGCAGGGACAACCTCTGCCCTGGTCCTGCTGGCTACACTATTGCTGATCCAGGCCAGGATGCTGTTGGCATTCTTGGCCTCCTGGGCATATCCACCCTGGCTCATCTTCAAATGGCTGTCACCCATAGGTTCTTTCCCTCCAGGCAGAATGCCTGTCATTAAAGACAGCTATGAAAATATGTAACCAGGCAGCTCAGGTTTCTCATTTTCAGAGAAGTCAGAGGCATCTCTGGAAAATAATCTTAGAAATAAAATAATTATGTTGACCTGGTATTTGGAATTGAGCAATTTGGTCATGCAGCAGAGATTGTTTCCTGCTTAGCACAACAAATAGAGAGCAAAGGTCCAGCAGAAAACCAGGGAAAGCCATAAGAAAGAAGTGGGAAAGCAGTTTTTAGTGAGATCTGGGGCAGTGAGTGGGCATGATTAGAAAATCAGAATCACAGAATGTGTCAGGGTGGAAGGGACCCTCAAGGGTCATCTTGTCCAGCTGTCCCCTGGCAGTGAGCAGGGACATCTTCGACTAGATCGGGTTGCTCAGGGCCCTACCAAGTTTGACCTTTCCAAAAATCCATTGTGTGTTTTCTTTCAGGCTGAGAACTTGGTGCAATTTAGGGCACAAGTAGGTCGTGTGCCTTTGTGCTAGTGCTGATGTGATTGTGCTGCTCCTGCTTGGCAGAGAGGGGGAAGCAATCTGATACATGAGATGTAACCACCTGATGCATTATTCAGCCTTGCAAGGGCAGTGTAGGAAAACAGTCTCATGTCTCAACAAATGAATCTCTCTTAGGTTTATGACTATCTCAAAGCCTTCTCTTTCATTATCAGTTCAGTCACAGGTATGGATGTGATGATTGTTTGAAACAGAAAGTTCCTCTCCAATAGCTGCTTGCGAAAGGCGCTGTCTCACAGCAGAACCACTTCGGTGAGGTATGCTTTCATTTCAGAGTACAACAGCAGCTGTCAGTTCCAGCCATCATTTGTTTTGCTTTGTTTGGTTTTGTTTCTGTTATTTGTGTATTATCATTACAGGAAATAAATTTCTGTGGAAGCAGTCAGCGCCAGACGTCTGAGCTTCCATTTGTCACTCCAGATGCTGGCGCTGCTGTAGTGCAGCACGCTCAGCAAGCCCAATCACTGCTGACTGCACGAGGCTGGCTCTACTCAAACCTGCTGACAACTTAGTCCTTTGCCCCTTTGCATTTGCTATTATGGTGCTTTTCAAGAGACTAAGGCACAGAAAACTTTGTCCCCCTGCTCACACGGGCATCTGAGTGTGTTGATTCCAGAGACCAGGATCCATCAGAGGCTCTTGGCCAGCTCTGTGGGTGTTGGTCTACTGTCCCTGGAGGTGTTGAAGAAAAGACTGGATGAGACATTTAATGCCATGATCTAGATGACTGGCTAGGGCTGGGTGATAGGAATGCCATGGTCTAGATGATTGGCTAGGGCTGGGTGCTAGGTTGGACTGGATGATCTTGGAGGTCTTTTCCAACCTGGTTGATTCTATGGTCATGATTTAAGTCACACAGCCATCGGTGGTACAGCATCTGCTGGTGGCTGGGCTAGTTTGAAGCTAGCTGGAATATTTTGGTGAGAAGAATTAGATTATAGGCTGAGTAAAGAATCATAGAATCAAAGAATCATCCAGGTTGGAAGAGACCTCCAAGATCATCCAGTCCAACCTAGCACCCAGCCCTATCCAGGCAACTACACCATGGCACTAAGTGCCCCATCCAGCCTTTTCTTCAGCACCTCCAGGGATGGAGACTCCACCACCTCCCTGGGCAGCCCACTCCAATGCCAATCACTCTGTGAAGAACTTCCTCCTAACATCCAGCCTAGACCTCCGCTGGCACAATTTGAGACTGTGTCTCCTTATTCTGCTGTTGGTTACCTGGGAGAAGAGACCAACTCCCACCTGGCTGCTAAGATGTATAAAATCAAGAACATAAATACAGATAACAGAGTTGCTCTCTGGCTCTGTCTGCCTGCACTTTTCTCCCTAACCTGCAGCCTAACTAATCCTTCTGCTTCCTAACCCCCCATGCCAATTCTCCAAACTCACCTTGCACGTAAAGCAAAGTCTGGGATAAGGTAGAGGGAGGTGGAAGGTGGGGATAAGGAGGAGGATAAGGATAAGGTTAGGGGATAAGGTGGAAAGGAGGTGGAAGGGTGGTTGGGAGCCCCTTCTGGGGTCTCTGGTTTCTGGGAGGGCTGTTGTGTTTCTGTATTGCTATTTAACTTGTATGTTTCTGTCTATAGCTGTATAGATTGTAAATACCTGCTTGTATATTGTGCTAAGCTGTGAACCTAAAGTTCCATTCTTTAACTTCCAGCTTGGCTGAGTCTAGTCTGGGTGATTTTCATAGGAGTGTGTGTGTGTGGGTAACACCCAAGCCATCACAGTGGCACATTTGAAGTTGATGGCCTGTCCTGAAAAACTTGAGTTTGAGAAATCAAAGAGTGGTAGGAGTTGGAAGGGATTCTGGTGAGCATCCAGACCCAACAGGCTCCCCCTCCAGCAACTTGCTCAGGCTCACAATATCTAGGCAGTTTTGGAATCTGTCCACAAAATGAGACTCCACAACCTCTCTGGGAAGCCTGCTCTGGAGCTCCAGCACCCTCACACCAAAGGTGTTTCTCCTCCTCTTCAGATGGGATCACTGGTTTCCAGTTTGTGCCTGTTGCCCCTTGTCCTGTCACTGAGCACCACTGAAAAGAGTCTGGCTCCATCCTCTTGATCCTGGACCTTTAGCTATTGATCAACATAGAAAAGAGCACATCTTTGACTGAAGCTGGCTGTAGGCACCACAATAATGGATTAATGGTAAATATGGGATGTTATAAATGATAATCTAATAGTTACATGTGTATCATTTTATGCATAAAGTATTTACTTGGCATATAACTGTGATTAGATATCATTATATATCATATCTGATATGTGATATATATCATATATGTGTATGATATTATATGTCATATATAATATGAATACAATATAGAATCAGTCAGGGTTGGAAGGGACCACAAGGATCATCTACTTCCAACCCCATTGCCCTGCCCAGGGACACCCTATCCTAGATCAGGCTGTCCAGAGCCCCATTCAGCCTGGTCTTAAAACACCTCCAGGGATGGGGCCTCAACCACCTCTCTGGGCAACCCATGCCAGGGTTATAACATGATGATAAACCTTGACTACTTGTTAGGCCTGTGTATTCATTTCCATTCTCCCTCCCCTCCCCCCCAAATACAACTCTGAATTCAGGCTTCTTTTTCCTCCACTTTCCATGTGTTTCCTTTACTAGGCATGAGCTGCTTGCTACAACCAAGCCACCCAACATGCAGGCTGCAGCCTCTCCAGGGAGCTGTTTGATGTTTCTGTAGACCATACCTCGGTTGGGGAAGGCTCCCCATGAGAGGAGAAGCAGTTCAAATGTGAGTAAACAGCACCCACAGGGAGATGGTAGAGGAGGACAGAGTGGGTTTGAGGTTGGTGTTAGGGATTTCACATACAAAAATTGAAGGTTGAACAGCTTCTGTTACCTCTAGGACAAGACATGCAGAGTCTGTGTCTGTGGCTCTTATCCCTCAGGCTATCTGAAATTTATGGATGTTCTCTGCACTGTGTGACATACTGAACATCCTTACACCTCATTCATGTGTCCTTGTTCACAAACAAGGTCAAGGCTTTAATGTCCAGAGAGAGAAAAATGTCTTTTTGCATTACTCCAGTCTTTATTCTGTGCTTTTTATCTACTTCCCTATTAGAAAGGTTTGGGGTTTTCTGTAAGCAACAGGAAAGAGCAGATAAGGAGCAGGCTATAGCACATTCCAGCACTTAGTTTCTGTCAGCTAGGCAATTCCTCCTATCTAATATAACACAAAACCATATTTTCCTTCACTAAGTTCTTTTGGTGTTGGAGCAGATAAAAATCTTTAAAGTGCACCTACAGCCTGCAGCAACAGAAGAAGGAAAACAAATGGAAAAAGGAATAATCTTGATGTTACCCAGCACCACAGCAAGGGTGAGAGGCAAATGGATTGCAATTTAGGGGAGGAAAGTCTTTGGAGGGTGCCTAATTGTGCTGCTGTGAATTACATTTCTGGTCAGGAAGGTCCTGAACTGCAGACTAGTGAAAGGTGGGAAGCAGTGTTGGAGAAAGGATCACTCTCCTCTCTTTTCCTAATGCTCTTTCCCCAGGTCAGCTGTCTGGCCTGACTCTAACCTACTAATGGTCTGCAGACCATTGCTAGGCTAGGACTCTGCCCCAGTGAAACCAGGATCCCCATAAAGGGCCAGGAGGATGCTCAGAGGGCTGGAGCAGCTCTGCTATGAGAACAGACTGAAGGAGTTGGGGCTGTTCAGTGTGCAGGAGAGGAGGCTCCCAGGTGACCTTCTTGTGACCTTCCAGTATCTGAAGGGGGGCTGCAAAAAAGCTGGGGAGGGACTTTTTAGGCTCCCAGGGAGTGACAGGACTAGGGGCGAATGGAGTGAAGCTGGAGATGGGTAGGTTCAGACTGGACATGAGGAGGAAGTTGTTGAGCATGAGAGTGGTGAGAGCCTGGAATGGGTTGCACAGGGAGGTGGTGCCCTGTCCCTGGAGGTGTTTAAGGCCAGGCTGGATGAGACTGTGGGCAGCCTGATCTAGGGTAGGGTGTCTCTGGCCGTGGCAGGGGTGTTGGAACTAGATGATTCTCGTGGTGCCTTCCAACCCTGACTGATTCTATAATAAAGAGAGAGATTTCCAGAATAACAATCAGGGATTGTTTACACAAAAGCAGTTACTCAGTCTCTCACTCAGATATTTATTTGGAGGAGCCCAAACTTCCTCCTAACCACATCAAACCTGGCTTGCTTTTTTCGTATGGCCATTAGGACTGAATCCATACACCTAAAATTTTCATTTCTGAGGGCTCTGGAAATCAGATTTTGTCCTCTGTGCACTGAAATGCTAATAAATATTGCATATCCATTTTTAACTTCTCTTCTCTTTGTTTCAGTGGGCATGGCTCATAAACATGCCTCTTATCCCAGTTACTAATACCCAGGCTAGGCGTAGCAGCGCTGCAACAGGGCACATAAATACAGCAGAGATCCAAGTGAAAGAATTCTGGTAACAAGGCTTGCCTGAAGTAATCCCTACACACAGTAATATATATTTCTTCCCAAATGTCTTAAAGATCTTTTGCTCTCCCTCTTGCACATTATAAAGCACTCAAGGAATTATAGATTCAGTCCTGGAATACATTTAGATCATGATTCCAAATGACAACAATGCAATTCTTTGAACAGGCTGCATTTCATATCCAGAGAGCAGCAGCAGAATAAATAAGGTGGATATTGCAGAGGCAGGGGGGGGAAAAAAAGAGAAATACATTTCATGATTCACTTAGAGATTGGCAGAAAAATAGGAACAGGTAGATACCCTCTCAGAATGATTATGAGCTGTCTGGTGAAGGTCTTCTCAGTGAATGATTGCAGGCAATAATTTTGTTTTCTGTGATTTAATAAAATATTAGAGATGTATATCAACAATAGAGGTAAAGCAGGACAGGATGGAGAGCTGGGCAGAGGGGAAGCTGGAACACAAGGTCTATGGGGAGAGGCTGAGGGAGCTGGGGTTGTTTAGCCTGGAGAAGAGGAGGCTCAGTGGTGACCTCATTGCTGTCTACAGCTGCCATGGTCTAGCTGATTGGACAGGGCTGGGTGCTAGGTTGGACTGGATGAACTTGGAGGTCTCCTCCAACCTGGTGAATTCTATGATTCTGTGAATATCTTGAAGCTCAACAAGGACAAGTGGACAGTCCTTCACTTAGTGGAGAATAAACCTGTGCACCAGTACAGGTGAGAGATGACCTGATGGAAAGCAGCTCTTCAGAGAAGGATGTTGGAGTGCTGGTGGACAAGTTCGCCATGAACTCTTGTGGCCACAAAGGTCTGGGGTGCAGTAAAAGCCTAGAGAAGAGGAGGCTCAGGGATGACCTCATTGCTGTCTACAACTACCTGAAGGGAGGCTGTAGCCAGATGGGGTTGGGCTCTGCTGCCAGGCAATCAGCAACAGAACAAGGGGACAGGGTCTCAAGTTGTGCTGGGGGAGGTCTAGGCTGGACGTTAGGAGGAAGTTGTTGGCAGAGAGAGTGATTGGCATTGGAATGGGCTGCCCAGGGAGGTGGTGGAGTTGCTGTCCCTGGGGGTGTTGAAGAAAAGCCTGGCTGAGGCACTTAGTGCCATGGTCTAGCTGCTTGGACAGGGCTGGGTGCTAGGTTGGACTGGATGATCTTGGAGGTGCTTTCTAACCTGGTTGATTCTATGATTATATGATAAGTGGTGGTGTCTCCATCTCTGGAGTCATTCAAAACCCCCCTGAATTCCCTCTCTCAATTAATTTTGGGAGTCTCTGACATGAAGTCAAAAGCGATAAATGTCAAAAACTGAATGTTGGATCAGTTTTCCTGGTCTGGGCAGCTTAATTGCCTTCTTGTGGCCTTCCAGTATCTGAAGGGGGCCTACAAAAAAGCTGGGGAGGGGCTTTTTAGGCTCTCAGGGAGTGACTGGACTAGGAGGAATGGAGCAAAGATGGAGATGGGGAGATTCAGACTGGATGTGAGGAGAAAGTTGTTCAGCATGAGAGCAGTGAGAGCCTGAAATGGGTTGCCCAGGGAGGTGGTTGTGGCCCCATGACTGGAAGCATTTAAGGCCAGGCTGGCTGAGGCTGTGTCCAGCCTGCTCTAGGGTAGGGTGTCCCTGCTCATGGCAGTGAGGTTGGAACTAGATGATCCTTGTGGTCCCTTTCAACCCTGACTGATTCTATGCTCTGTCTGGCCAACCTGAGAGATCATTTTTGTGTGGTGATATTTGATTATTTGATTCCCCACTCTTGATGTGGTGAGGTGTTTTTTTTTCCAGAGATTAGCTTTATATAAACATGTTATCCATACCATAAATCAAAGCAGCTGGGAATAGTAATATAGTGTGGTCATGTATATTCATGGCTGTTTGATGAAGGAAAGGCATTAACATATTTCTAGATTCTCTGTCATTCCTTCCCTTTTTTTATTGTTTATTTTTTTCCTTAAAAGAAAAAAAAAAACCCAGAGAGAAGGAAAATGTTCCAGTAAATCTATATAGTTAGGAGAGTGAAACTATCAGAACAGGTAGCACAAGAGCTCAGTTTTCCTCACTAAATTGGTGATTTGTAAATGAATGGCACAAAAATGTTCTGTTCTATTTTTTTCTGGTTCCATCCATCAGTGATGTAGCAGATCTTATCATTAAGTGCAGCTTTCCCTTCTCCATTTCGACGTGGGGAATTGAAATGCTTCTGAAATAAGCACCAGCATCACCTTGACAAGCAGGAGCACCTACCACGGTGTTGGCAGGGAGTCTGCAGCGGTTCTGCATGTGCTGTCAGATGGATTTTAGGTTTTATTCAGACCATCACCTGCCAGTACTGTTCACATCTACTTCATTATCTGTTGTTTAAGATTAGAGCTGAGAGACACCCCTGTGTGTTGTAAAATGTGCTGCTATCCAGATGAAAGGGAGGACAGCAGCTCAGCTGGACAACTCTGCCCTGCAGCCATTCGCTCAGCCTATTGTTAAGTGCTTGCCCTACTCTGCCTTCCCTCACTGAGTTTTAGCACAGAATCCCAGCTTGGTGGAGTTGGAAAGGACCTCTGGAGATCATTCAGTCCAGCCCCATGCTAAATCAGGGGCACCCACGGCAGTTTGCCCAGCATCACGATGTCTAGGTGGGTTTGGAATCTCTCCAGAGAAGGGAACTCCACGACCTCTCTGGGCAGCCTGCTCCAGGGCTCCAGCACTCTCACACCAAAGAAGCTTTTATTTAGGTGAGACTTCCTGGGCTCCAGTTTGTGCCCACAGCCCCTTGTCTTGTCACTGGGCACCACTGATGGGAGTCTGATATTGATTTGCTTTGAGAAGGTCCCCTCTCAGGCTGCTCTCCTCCTTCCCAGGCTCAACAGCCTCAGGTCCCTCAGCCTTTCCTCCTCACAAGGATGCCTAAGGCTCCTCAGTAGCCTCTGCCGGACTCTCCATTAGTTCTGTCTCTCTTGACCTGTGGGCCCCAGAACTGCACTCAGGATTTCAGATGCAGCATCACTAGAGCAAAGCAGAGGGTGAGCAGAATCTCTCTCAGCCTGCTGACCACACTCTTCTTCATGCACCCTAGGAGACCACTGCCTTCTTGGCCAGAGGAGCACACTGCCTTTGGAACTTCTGTTACCACATCAGAATACCTTTGGACTCTGGGAATGTGACAGGAGCTCCCCAGGTTTCTACAAGCTTGAGATGTAGGAGGGAAGCCCTGATTAGATCTGAGATTCCTTTGTGAGGCTTCATTACTCTTCTGCTGTTGAGAAAGATAAATGAAATGAGACTTGCTGGTTCAGATAAGCACGAAGAAAGGAAAAGCTGACAGTTACCAGTCTGGTCTAATAGTGTCATGATGTCAGCAATGGAATTGAACAATTGAATAGTAAAACAATGAAAAGGTAGTGGAGATACTGTGATGAAGGGAACAACTGAACACATACATGTTTTAATGAAGGACACAGTTTCTCTAAGCACATGTACTCAGTTTGCAATAGTGATTTAAATCTCTGCAGGTCTGATTCAGCAATATAATTTTCAGCTAATACTGATCTTGGACAATGAAGGCTTTCATACCAACAGCAATTAGACTTCAATGAATTGTTATAAATGTTAGTCTCTTGGTTCCCAAACTGTGAAAAGTAATGTGGATCATGGAAGTCCAGCTCAAAGTTGCTCTTTTGTAATGCTCAAGTTAGCACCTATGTGCTAGTTTGAGCTGAGCTGGGATTATTAGTGAGAGGAATTAGATCATAGCTGTCTACAACTACCTGAGGGGTGGTTGTGGCCAGGAGGAGGTTGCTCTCTTCTCTCAGGTGGCCACTGCCAGAACGAGAGGACACAGCCTCAGGCTGCACCAGGGGAGATTTAGGCTGGAGGTGAGGAGAAAGTTCTTCCCTGAGAGAGTCATTGGACACTGGAATGGGCTGCCTGGGGAGGTGGTGGAGTCGCCGTCCCTGGAGCTGTTCAAGTCAGGATTGGATGTGGCACTTGGTGCCATGGTCTAGCCTTGAGCTCTGTGGTAAAGGGTTGGACTTGATGATCTGTGAGGTCTCTTCCAACTGTGATACTGTGAAAAGGAAACAATGGTGATGGCTACTGCACTCATAGGCTTGCTGAGATGGATAAAAACAAGAACACAAATACAGATAACTGAGTTGTTCTCTGCCTTTGTCTGCCTCCCTTCTCTCTCTAACCTGCTGTCTAACTAATCCATTTGCTTCCTGACCCCCCTGGCTGATTCTCCAAACTCACCTTGAATGTAAGGCAAAGTCTGGGATAAGGTAGAGGGGTGGAAGGGAGGTGAAAGGGTAGTTGGGAGCCCCTCCTGGGGACTCTGGTTTCTGGAAGGGCTGGTGTGTTTCTGTATTACCTCTTTAACTTGATGGTCTTTCAGTGTTCATTCCAACCCCTAACCTTCTCTGATTCTATGCATTTTTCTTAGCATTTATTTAAAATAAATATTTAATTTGATTTGAATGAAATCACAGTGAATAGGCCAAGTTGCTTTATGTTTCCTTTGATGTTTTGTGCTGTATGGTTTAGAAAGTGTAAAACATAGCATAAATATTGTTGAGTTGACTTGACTTAGGCCTCGTGGGAGAGGGAAAGACACGGACACATGCCAATATGGCACATGAGTGGTCAATCCCTTCATTGAAGCTAAGTGTGATGCTTATATTGTGGAGTTCAGCACAGGGATGTGTGCTTCTGGTAGGCTTACATAGCAGAGATGGGCTGTCCACACACACAGAGGGTAGACCTGACCAACTACCCCACTTAATCCCCCTTTGTGCAGCTAGCCACATCATTTTCCCGTTCCCAGGGCTGACCAGCCTGCCCTCCTCACACAGCTCAGCTACAGACAGCAGCTTCTCAGCTAGCCTCCCAAGGCCACTTTTCTGCAGCTGTGCCTCCTCATCAGAATGACCTAAATCTGTTCAGTTACTCAGCCCTGTTCAAACCCCGACAAAACATGAAAAATTAAAGCCTCCTTTTAATCACAGAATCTTAGAGTCAACCAGGTTGGAAGAAACCTCCAAGATCAGCCAGTCCAACCTAGCACTCAGCCCTAGCCAATCAACCAGATCGTGGCACTAAGTGCCTCAGCCAGGCTTTTCTTGAAAGCCTCCAGGGACAGCAACTCCACCACCTCCCTGGGCAGCCCATTCCAATGCCAGTCACTCTCTCTGTGAAGAACTTCCTCCTAACATCCAGCCTAGACCTCCCCTGGCACAACTTGAGACTATGTCCCCTTGTTCTCTTGCTGGTTGCCTGGCAGAAGAGACCAACTCCACCTAACTACAGCCTCCCTTCAGGTAGTTGTAGACAGCAATGAGATCACCCCTGAGCCTCCTCTTCTCCAGAGAATCATAGAATCAACCAGATTGGAAGAGATCTTCAAGATCATCCAGTCCAACCTATCACCCAAACTGTCTTCTCTTTTAATTTTGTTCTTGTTGGTTTGTTTGGTTTTGGCTCTGGTTTAATTTCTTTGGTTTGTTGTTTGGTGTTGTTCTCACCCTTAAGAAAACACTGGGAAAGCACCTGTGTTTTATCAAACATTTCCAAAACCAACAGCCAAATAAAACTTGTCCATGACTTGCAACAGGCTGCCCAGGGAAGTGGTGGAGTCACCATCCTCTGGAGGTGTTCAAGATATGTGTGGAAATGGCACTTCGGGACATGGTTTAATGGCTGTGCTGGTGGTGGGGTGATGGTTGGACTTGATGACTCCTGAGGTCTGTTCCCTCCTTAATGTTTCTATAGCAGCAAAGCATCAGTGAAAAGCCTGGCTGTGCCTATAGGCATCTTAGAGTAAGACTGGAGCCTGACCTCAGCTCACTGGGTTTTTTTGGTAAGCCTGCATGCCAGAAGATTTTGGTGTATTGCAGTAACATCTACTTCTGATGACTCACTCTGTGGTGGATTGGGTAATTCCTTCCACCACTGTCTCCTGGGTTTCTAGAAGACAGCATTACTGCCCTCCAAGTGGGAGCTAACAAAGATATTTTGCAGCAATGCGTCACTCACATTGATTTATTAGAACAAACCAGAGCCTTAGCCAGCAGTGGTTGGAAAATGCACATGAATCACTGTTATTTAAGCTCCTCATTTGCATGAAAATTGGTTGCTTCTGAGAAAGATTCTGTCTGAAACAGACATCTGAGCTTTAATAATCTGTTTTAATAGATCTGAGGCACCCAGCAGCCCCTTTGAACGGTACAGATTGGGGTTTGTCCTCTGTTGTGCCACGAAAATGAAGTGGCTGGAAGCTGCAGACCTTCCTGTTGGGTGCTGCACAGAGAGAGGGTGGGTGGCACAGCCTTTTCATAGTGCAGACCAGGCACTCTGGGCTTGCCATATGGCTGTGGGCAAGTTGCTTGTGTTTAAAGTTGGTCTTCGTTTTGCTGTGAGAAAATGCCAACTAGTTAAAAACTGAGACTGTGTGAAGGAGTTTCCTCTGATTAATCTCCTGCTCCAGTGTTCAGGTTGGTTTGATCAGTTTGACAAACATCCACATGTCCAAATTCTTTCCAAATGTGAAACTCATTTTTGGTGGAAAGTTGAGGGTAAAATGTGCCAGAATATCAACTACATATATCAATATCAACGGTCTCAAGTTGTGCTGGGGGAGGTCTAGGCTGGATGTTAGGATTGACAGAGAGTGATTGGCATTGGAATGGGCTGCCCAGGGAGGTGGTGGAGTCGCTGTCCCTGGAGGTGTTCAAGAGAAGGGTGGATGGGGCACTTGGTGCCATGGTCTAGTTGATTGGCTAGGGCTGGGTGCTAGGTTGGAGTAGATGACCTTGGAGGTCTCTTCCAACCTGGCTGATTCTATGACTGCCTCTTTAAGTTTGTTGAAATTACATGTTTCAGGGACTTCAATCCAACTCAGGGGAGTCTGAAATGTTTCAGCTTCTGTTTTTTGTCCATTTCAGGATAGATTTCCCTCCCAAAATTCTTGTGGAGCTGCTGATCTGTTTTTGCCATGCTCTATTTGATAAGGCTCCAACCTCAGAGCGTCTCCAGATGAAATGATTGTTGTGCTGTAGAGAGAGCAGCAGATGTTCTAAATTCTATTTCATTTTTTAAACCATATTTTTTTCCATGTCACTTTGACTTCTGTTTCTTTTTCAGCGTCTCTCTGTCTCTCTTTCTCCTCTCCTGGCTCAAGCTCAACAGACCTGAAGACTCAATAGTTTCTTCAGCAGACAAATATCATCCTGAGGGCATCACTTTGAGACAGGAAAAGGCTGCATTCAATCAAGACTTTCTTTTAAGCTTTTGTTAAATTGCACAGCAAGATTCCAGTTGTTTTTCAGGTGGGACTCAAATGTCTTCTATAGCTGCATGCCAGGTCAGAGAGCTCAAACCTCACTGCTTCAACACAGCATGGCCAACCCTTGCCCATTTCTTACTGAAGTTCTGCTGCCTTTGTTCCCATCTGAACTGGTAATTTACATATTCCAGTCAGTCAGTGCCAACTAAATCAGAGTCATTAAAATCACAGACTCGTTTTGGTTGGAAAAGAACTTTAAAGTCATCAGATCCAACCAATATCTGGCTGTATCCACAGCTCTAAGATTGTAATCCTTCTTGTTGGTCCAGTTATGTTGCTATAAGGCATCCTCATAGTCATGTCATTCATTCTTCAGGGAGAAGCAATGATTTCATATCCTCCTCTAGAACAAGTTGGTGCCCAGGTGTTTATCCCTGCCTTACACCAAAGTTACTCCTGCCTCACCTGGTCTGGTTGCACATGAGTCAGCTCAAGAGTCTGGCCACATCCTCCTGCTGCTCTTGCTGAATATTTATCAGAATGCTCTTCTCCAGGCTCAACAGCCCCAGGTCCCTCAGTCTTTCCTCCTAAAAGAGATGCTCCAGGCCCCTCAGCATCTTTGTGACACTCCACTGGACTCTCTTCAGTACTTTCCTGTCTGTCTTGAGCTGGGGAGCCCAGCACTGGGCACATTACCTTCCTTAATGCTGTTTAAAGCCTAGCAAATGCAAGTCCAGTTTTTGTTCAGGGTAATACTTGTGCAACCTGCTGTGGGTGAACATGCTTTAGCAGAGAAATTGGACTAGATATCTCCAGAGTTCCTTCCAACTCCCACTTTACTGGGGTTTTGTTACTCTGTGTCGCACTTAGAAAGGAGAAGTCGTTCTTGGGACATGCTATCTCTTGCAGCTACCTCTTAATATCCCTTCTTGTTGCTCTATAACTTCAGGTGGGGCCAGTGAAATTCAATGACCTGGGTAGCTCTAATGAGGATAGTCTTGCATCTGTCTGTGTTTGAATGAAATAAAGTGGATTTGTTTTAGCAAAATGCATTCCCCCCCCCTTATTAAACTGTATTTTAGAAACACAGTGTTACAGAATCACAGAATGTTAGAGGCTGGAAGGGGCTTCCAGAGATCGAGTCCAACCTCCCTGCCAAGGCAGGATCACTTAGGGTAGTCCACACAGGAATGCATCCAGGTGGGTTTTGAAAGTCTCCAAAGAAGGGGAGTCCACAACCTCTCTGGGCAGCCTGTTGCAGTGCTCCATCACCCTCACTGTAGAGAAGTTTCTCCTCATGTTGAGGTGAAACCTTCTATGTTCCAGTTTGTGGCCATTGCTCCTTGTCTTATTGCTGCTGAACTGTGTAAAGAGAATGGCCTCATCCTTTTGACACCCACCCCTCAGATATTTATAGACACTGATAAGATTTCCTCTCAGTCTTCTCTTCTCCAGACTAAACAGGCCCAGGTTTCTCAGCCTCCCTTCGTATAGGAGATGCTCAAATTCCCCAGTCATCCTCGTGGCTCTCCACTGGACTCTTTGCAGCAGGTCTCTGTCTCTCTTGAACTGTGGAGCCCAAAACTGGACACAGTAACAGAAGGAACAAAGTAAGTGTGATGGTAAAATAATTCAGGCGTATGTGAACTGAATAACTGGCATGTGGTAGAACAGATTTCCTGTGAAGAACAATTTGTTGAAGTAAACCTGTGTAGCAGAAGTCATGCATACTGCTAGCAACACAGTGCCCTTGAAATCTCTGCTCACCATAACCAGGACAATGCAAGGTCCCTCAGGACTGCTGATTTCGCTGTGCATGTGGAGCATTTCCAGAGCAATGTGTCCAGAGAAGGGCAATGAAGCTGGTGAGGGGCCTGGAGCACAGCCCTGTGAGGAGAGGCTGAGGGAGCTGGGGGTGTGCAGCCTGGAGAAGAGGAGGCTCAGGGATGACCTCATTGCTGTCTACAGCTACCTGAAGGGGGGCTGTAGCCAGGTGGGGGTTGGTCTCTTCTGCCAGGCAACCAGCAACAGAATGAGGGAACACAGTCTCAAGTTGTGCTGGGGGGAGGTCTAGGCTGGATGTGATGAGGAAGTTGTTGCCAGACAGAGTGATTGGCATTGGAATGGGCTGCCCAGGGAGGTGGTAGAGTCACAGTCCCTGGAGGCGTTGAAGAAAAGCCTGGCTGGGGCACTTAGTGCCATGGTCTGGTTGATTGGGCAGGTCTGGGTGCTAGGTTGGACTGGATGATCTCTTCCAACCTGGTTGATTCTAAGAGAGATAGTGAACTACTGTAGAGTCCAGTGAAGTGTCACAAAGATGCTGAATGGCCCAGAACAATTCTTTGAGAAGGAAAGACTGAGCGACCTGGGGCTGTTGAGCCTGGAGAAGAGCATTCTGAGAGTGGGTCTGATCAATGTTCAGCAAGAGCAGCAAGATCATGGGGCCAGACTCTTGATCTGATTCATGTGCAACTGGACCAGGTGAAGCAGGGGGAACTTTAGTGTAAGACAGGGATAAACACCTGGGCATCAACTTGTTCTAGAGGAGGATATGAAATCATTACTTCTCCCTGAAGAATGAATGACATGACTATCAGGGTGCTTTATAGCAACATAACTGGACCAACTAGATGCACTGGAAACTGGTGCTTGGAGGACACCAATATTATGAAAGCAATGTGATCTTTTAGTCATAGAATCATAGAATCAACCAGGTTGGAAGAGACCTCCAAGATCATCCAGTCCAACCTAGCACTCAGTCAGGAGTAGCTGAAGCAGGACAGGTGATGGGGAACTTGTAGTGTTCCCTGGTTCTCTTTCACTGACACTTAATCTGTGAAAACAGTCTTGGTTCCAGCTGTATACTTTGATATAAAATGGTAACAAAGATAAGTTTAAGAGCCTTCTGCAGTTTTCTGTTGGCTTCCCATCTGTCAAGGCTTTCTTTAGTAGCTGAGCTAGCTTGCTTATATTAGTCACTTGGGAGGTACCACATTGATTTACATTACAGCATGTCATAAAGCAGTATGTGATGGATCTAGTGCCCTAATAAAAGCTAATGATACAAGTAGAACAATATAAGGTGGAACAATGCTAATGTTACACCTTCCTGAGAACATATCATTAAGCCCTCCTCAAGCTTTTACTGCCCTATGTGGGTTCCACCCCCAATAATCTCAAGGTGACATTTACATATTATTTTTAAGATGGTTTAGTGGTTTTGCTGAGTCCTCCCTGCAAAGCAGAACAGTGGTGCATATGTGTTTTAAATCTGCAGTTTATTTGTTCTCTGTGTAATTTTTCAAGGCCAGGCTGGGTGAGGCTGTGGCCAGCCTGATCTGGGGTAGGATGTCCCTAGGCATGGCAGGGGCTTGGAACTAGGTGCTTCTTGTGGTTCTTTCCAACCCTGACTGATTCTATGATTTTATGATTCTAGTACAGAGAAAGTTGTCACTCCTTTGGGAATCATTGCTAGTTTTTGCTAGTTTAAAATCTGGTCTTCTGCCTTATTGATTTTAGCAGATAAATACAAAACGTTGTGCTTTCTCTGCAAGAAAATGAGGGGGAAGGGAAGTTACATCCTGAATGTGGAAGTGAGATGGTTTGGGTGTTACCCCCACACACACTTTGGAAAATCACCCAGACTATTCTGGAAATGGAATGAAGCTTTATATTTACAGCTTAGCACAATATACAAGCAGAGATTTACAATAGAGACAGAAATAGACAAGTTAAAAAGTAATACAGAAACACAACAGCCCTCCCAGAAACCTGAGTCCCCAGGAGGGGCTCTCAACCACCCTTCCAGCTTCCTCCCACACCTCTACCTTACCCAAGACTTTGCCTTATGCTCAAGGTAGCTTGGAGGGTTGGTCAGGGGCATTAGGAAGCAGATGGATTAGTCATGCAGGTGGCAGGTTAGGTTAGAGAGAGAAGTTCAGCCACAGAGAGAGAGTGACTCTGTTATTTATATTTATGTTCTTATATATGTCAGCAAGCCTATGAGTGCAGTACCCATCACCACTGTTTCCTTTTCACAGCCTGTAATCTAATTCTTCTCACCAAAACATTCTAGCTAGGCTCAAACTAGCAGAGGAAGCAATTCTCAGCTGCTGTGTGTTGATAGAGTGATGCACAGACATCCTTCACATATTTGGTCTGGCAGGAGAGAAGCTTAGCAGAATTTCAGGTGTCAAGACCAATGAGGTGCTAATTAAAATGATGTGTTTGCTTGTCCTCCAAAGTTCTCTTCTTCAGTTCAGTGACAACAGGCAATGAAAATCTTGGGGCACCTGAGGTTTTTTTGCCAGCTGCCCCTACGACAAACAAGCACTTCTTCAGTTGATCAGAGGAAACTCACTTCATCTCCTGTTAGGCAAAGGGAAACCATTGCTGAGGGGGATTCATGATGGACATAATCCATGAGTACTTGGCATTATTCTACTGGAGGTCAGGAAGGCTCTACAGAGGAACCTGGGCAAGCTGGGGTTGATGCCAGTTGTATGAGGTTCAGCAAGGCCAAGTGCTGGTCCTGCATTTGGGCCACAACCCCATGAATGCTCCAGGCTTGAGGCAGAGGGGTTGAAAACCTGCCCAGAGAAAAAGGACCTGGGGATGCTGGTTGACAGCTGAACGTGATTGTTGAGATACTAGAACAGGTCCAGAGAAGGCTGATGAAGCTGATGAGGGGTCTTGAACACAGCCCTCTGAGGAGAGGCTGAGGGAGCTGGGGACGTTTAGCCTGGAGAAGAGGAGGCTCAGGGCTGACCTCATTACTGTCTACAACTACCTGAAGGGAGGCTGTAGCCAGGTGGAGTTGGTCTCTTCTGCCAGGCAAGCACCAACAGAACAAGGGGACACAGTCTCAAGTTGTGCCGGGGCAGGTCTAGACTGGATGTTAGGAGGCAGTTGTTGGCAGAGAGAGTGATTGGCATTGGAATGGGCTGCCCAGGGAGGTGGTGGAATCACCATCCCCGGGGGTGTTGAAGCAAAGCCTGGCTGAGGCACTTAGTGCCATGGTCTAGTTGACTGGCTAGGGCTGGGTGCTAGGTTGGACTGGCTGATCTTGGAGGTCTCTTCCAACCTGATTGATTCTATGATTCTAGCCATGCTGATGTTGGAGGAGCCTGCAGGAGTGTGCAAATTTATATGTCCCCTGAGAATTTGAAGTTTTAGTCAAGCTTGCAGCAGCCTCTCCCCCTTTTGATGTGCAAGCAGCCTGCTATTCTGCTGTGCATCTTTCCTCCCTCCCTTCCCAGGAAGCTAAGTGACAGAGGCTCCCCCACCGAGGCTCTGCTTGCCAGCTTTTGCTGGAAAGGTTAATAAGGGAGAGAACGTGTGATGAGCCTTAGCTAACAGATTTTCCCAGAGAGAATAAATCAGAACCAGTCTGCTTCTCTGAAATCTTTTCCATTGAGATTCAAAGCCCTGGTGGCTGCCTCAGTTACTAATTAGGAGTTACATTCAGCCATGAAGGGAACAGGACAACAGCCACCGTGTGACTTCAGTGAATAATCACACTGTGCTGCTCCGGCTTGAGTTGGGACTGCTGAATACTGATGGGCTGTGGATTGGGTTTGCATGGCAAGGATTTAGCAGCAGGGAGGCTACAGGAATGGCTCCTGTGAGAAGCTGCTAGAAGCTTCCTCAGTTTCCAATAGAGCTAATGCAAATCAGTTCCCATCTTTGGCCAAGGCCAAGCCTGAGAATGATGGTGGTAGCACCTCTGGGATAACGTATTTGAGAGGTCACTGTGCAAGAGCAATTGCAGCCAGAGAGAGGAGTGAGAATATGTGAGAGAGGAAACCCTGTGGACACCAGGGTCAGTGCAGAAGGAAGTACAGAAGGTGCTCCAGGCATCAGAGCTAACAACAAAGTCATGAGTGAGATTTTTTTGTGTGTTTTGGTTGGTTGGTTTGTTTTTCAGTCAGTTGGAAGCAGAAGTACTGAGGTAGGGAGAGCATGAGTCTTGCTCTCGCCTCTGCCTCAGGGTGGTTCCAAAGAACATTTATTGGTGTGGTGACAGCAGCAAAGATTCCTCTGTAGCCTGTGGTGAAGAAGGCAGGATGTTGCCCAGAAGCCCATGGAGCAGGTATCCAGCTGCAGCTCATGCAGGGCTCCTGACCACAGCAAGTAGATGGCCAAGAAGGTTATGATCCTGTGGGAAGCCCACACTAGAGCAGGCTCCTAGCAGGACCTGTGGAGCTATGGAAAGAGTGCAGCCCATCCTGGAGCAGGTTTCTTGGCAGGACTTGTGGCCTCATGGCTAATGCACACTGGAGGAACCTGTTGCTGAAGGATCTACATCCTATGGCAAGGGAGCCATATAGGAGCAGTTCATGAGGAACTGCAGCCTGTGAGAAGGACTCATGTTGGAGCAGTTTGCAGAGGACTGTCTCCCATGGGAGGCACCCTATGTTAGAGCAGGGGAAGGGTTTGAGGAGCCCTTCTCCTGAGGAGGAAGGAGTGGCAGAGACAATGTGTCATGAGCTGGCCACAATACCCATTCTCCATCCCCTTGTGCTGTTCTGGAGCAGAACTGGGAGTGAGGGTGAACCAAGGAAGAAAGGAGACATGGGGAGAAGGTGCTTTAGGATTTGGTTTCATTTCTCTTTATCATATTCTGATTTAGCTGGTAATAAATTCAATCTGGTTTTCCCCACGCTGACTCTGTGTTGCCCATGGCAGTAATTGGTGAGTGATTTCTCCCTGTCCTTATTTTTATCCATAAGCCTCTGTTACATTTTCTCTTCCCTGTCCAGTTGAGGAGGGAAGCGATAGACAGACTTTGGGCATCTGATGTCCTGCCAGGGTCAGCTGACCACAGACTGCAACCATTTCTTGTCCTTGGTTCAAAGCAAAGGAGGAAAAAAACCCTGTAACTATGGGAAAAATAATTGAAATAGAAAATTGCTGGAGACCCTGACAGAAAGAATAATGTGCTAAGCTTGCTTGTCTGATATTGTCTCCTAAACTCTGTATGTCTCATTTTCCTCCATCTTGAAGACTCCTTGTTGATCTCCCACTGTTCACAGTAGAAGCTTAATGTTCTCCAGTAATTTCTCTTCCATTCATGCATTGCTTCCACCCCCTCCTGGCCACTGTTTCTATTTGATTATTCACCTGCTTCTGTTGTGACATGTTACCTCCCATTATCATCATCCATCTCAATTTTCATCTTTGTTCTTTGACTCTCATCTCTAATTCTGTGTCCCAATTGATTCATCACCATTAATCCAAGCCCATAATAGAATTACAGATTCAGCTTTGCTCTCAGCTTGTTCTTCTTCATTCCCTGTACCTGAGTTTAGTTCTGCTCTAGACATCATGGAGACTTGGCTTACAAAGTTTCCATGTCCTTCACCCCATCGCTCTCCCTTTGGGCTCTCACCTCCACTACTATTTCATGTCTTCCACCTGCATCATCCTGAACTCAACACTGCCTATGCTGGATGTCTTTTTATGAGTTTTGTGTCAAGCAGAGATCTTATTTCTATCAGAAACTCACACCCCTGCAGGCACTGGATGATCTTGGAGATCTCTTCCAACCTGGTTGATTCCCTGATTCTATGGTGCTGAGGGACACGGTTTAGTTGGAGTCTCGTTAGTGTTTGGTTAATGGTTTGGCTCTGGCCAGCCTTATTTAGGGAAGGCTGTTCCCTGCCCATGGCAATGGGGGCTGGAACTAGATGATCCTTGTGGTCCCTTCTAACCCTGACTGATTCTATGATCTTAAAGGTTTTTTCCAGCCTAAACTATTCTAGGATTCCAGGGTTCTAAAATTCTAAGAGTGTATACCTGGACCTAGAAAATAAAATGGAGTGTGCTGAGTTTCAGCAGATCATAGCATCATAGAATGGCTTAGGTTGGAAGGGCCCTCAGACATCATCTACTCTAATGCTCCTGCTATGGGCAGAGACATTTCTCAACTGGACTAAAAGGTGCCAATTGGGTTTTACTTCATTCACCCAAAGAAGTCTGCAATGTCCCAAGTAAGTGAAGGGAGTCAGGAGCCCAGATTCATGATGGAAGCTGAGTGTCTGACTGCTTTGAGATTCTTTCAATGCCTCAGCCAAAGAAACTGCAAATACCATCAAGCAGCATAGGCAGGAACAATGGAACCTTTGCTCCAGCTCAGCTACTCAAAGTACTTTCTAATCGCCACATGCAGAGAACTGTGGCCTGATTGCCACTGTGTTGTTTTTCTTCTTTGTATGAAATTGGATTCTGTTTCATGTACAGCAAAGTGGAGCCCTTTATAAGAAGACTTGAAGAGGGGAAAGGATTGCCAAAGTGATCTCTTACTAAAGATAATCCCAACCACCTGAAATTATGCAGGCATAAGGTATCACAGCAGATCAAGAAAACACAGCAAGTTTGATATCCCATGGACAAAAAATACCTTAATCAAGCAAATGTTTGCTGCTGAGAATAAAGGGCAAGGTAGGAGATGGTTGAGAGCCACCAGATGAATGTGAAGTTATGTAACCATTATGTTGAGATGCTGGAATGTGTCCAGAGAAGAGTGGCAAAGCTGATGAAAGGCCTGGAACACAGCCCTGTGAGGAGAGGCTGAGGGAGCTGGGGGTGTGCAGCCTGCAGAAGAGGAGGCTCAGGGGTGACTTCATTGCTGTCTACAACTACCTGAAGGGAGGCTGTAGCCAGGTGGAGTTGGTCTCTTCTGCCAGGCAACCAGCAACAGAAGCAGGGGACACAATCTCAAGTTGTGGCAGGGGAGGTCTAGGCTGGATGGAAGGAGGTTGTTGGCAGAGAGAGTGATTGGCATTGGAATGGGCTGCCCAGGGAGGTGGTGGAGTCGCTGTCCCTGGAGGTGTTGAAGAAAGGCCTGGCTGAGGCACTTAGTGCCATGGTCTAGTTGACTGGACGGGGCTGGGTGCTAGGTTGGACTAGATGATTTTGGAGGTCATTTCCAACCTGATTGATTCTTTGATTCTAACTAAGAGACACCTCAATGTACTTCAGTGTCTGAAGTTTGGGAGCAAACACTGATGAGAGATGCTTGAAAATCAGTTGTGCACAAAAATGTCCTTCTGTGGAGCATCTCTCATCCGTGTGTTTGCTTTGGGATTAAAGTGTTGACTTTTCATCTTTTCTCTTTTTTATTTAGTTCTCTTTGCTTGCTTTCTATCCCTTTTTTTTTTTTTTTTTTGATCAATCCTAGACATAAGAGCAACCACATCAGCACTTTTGTCACCAGAGAACTGAAGGAAATATTCAAACACATACTTAGTCTGAGGCTCGATGATATTTGAGGGCTGTTAAAAAGGCTTTTCAGTCAGAAATGCGATGCAATTAGCCACCTTCCGATCCGCCGTATCAGCAAAGCAGGGCTTTGTGCTGCGCAGACAAATGCTGACACGCGGCTGAGGAACTTTACTGAGCTTCCTGGCAGACTGAACTGGGTAGATTCAAAGTGTTTCAATTGCAGAATCTGTACAACAAGCCTGCTGATTTACGAGAAGAATCCCCCGCACGGATTAGTCGAATAGGGTAGTTCAGTAGATGATCTGGTAGAGATCTAGCAGAGGTTGTCTGTTATTACGTCCAGGTTCGTTCCTGCTTTTGGGCAATGTTTAATTGCCATTTTTGGGTAATACCTCATAGAAACATAGGATTGCTTCAGTTGGAAAAGGCCTCCAAGATCAGTGAGTTCAACCATCAGTTCAAGCGAGATGTTGAGATACTGGAACGTGTCTGGAGAAGGGAGATGAAGCTGGTGAGGGGCCTGGAGCACAGCCCTGTGAGGAGAGGCTGAGGGAGCTGGGGGTGTGCAGCCTGGAGAAAAGGAAGCTCAGGAGTGACTTCATTGCTACCTACAACTACCTGAAGGGAGGCTGTAGCCAGGTGGGGGTAGGTCTCTTCTGCCAGGCAGCCAGCAAGAGAAGAAGGGGACACAGTCTCAAGTTGTGCCAGGGGAGGTCTAGTCTGGATGTTAGGAGGCAGTTGTTGGCAGAGAGAGTGATTGGCATTGGAATGGGCTGCCCAGGGAGGTCGTGGAGTCCAGCCTATCACCCAGCCCTGTCCAATCAACTAGACAGTGGCACTAAGTGCCTCATCCAGGCTTTGCTTCAACACCTCCAGGGACAGTGACTCCACCTCCCTGGGCAGCCTATTCTAATGGCAAATCACTCTCTCTGGGAGGAACTTCCTCCTAACATCCAGCCTATACCTCATAAACATCTCTTGGCTGCAGTCCTGGCCTTTCTCCCTAAGCACACTCAAGCCTGCATTCCTGTCCCACAGCAAGCTGGGCAGTTATCCCTCAACAGCCTTACTGATCTGATTTGTGCAGGGTTATTTATGTATTTCTTTTTCCCTCCTGCTTCCAAACACCATCCTGATCCAATCACCTTGCATTGTTGTGGGTTCATCTGCAGCAGAAGGCCTGTGGTACTTCTAGTGTGCTACTCATGGTGCACAACTTTCTGCTGAGCCTGGGACAGCAAAGTTGTCTTTCTTTGCATCAGCAACACCTGAGAATGGTGCCACAAATTAATTAAAGGTGTGAAGTGAAGGCATTAATTAAACCCCAGGAACACCTGCATGGATCTTCTTAGTCATAGCTCACATCATGTTAAATTGCTTTTGCACACCAGCAAACCTACTTTGGGACTCAACAGACCTGTAAATGGTGCTTATGACAGCTAGAAGAAAAAAAAACCCTCACTTACAGGGGCTTTGGTGTTGTGATAGGCTTGGAAGATGGCCCAAGCTCATCAAAAAGCAAGAGAACCTTTTAAACACACTTAGGGAAAGATAATTTCAAATGAAGGTGACACTTGTGGTCTGAGACAGCTAGTGAAGCACCACGGTTTTAAGAGGATTCTGCTTGGGCATCTAAGATTTAGTAGCTTGTCAAACTCAAAGTCAACACAGCAGAATTTAATGCTGTGTAGATGGGAGCCAAAGACAATGCCCTGGTGAATCCACGTGATAGATGTGCATGGCTGCCCCACAGCTGCATTCTCCAGCACCAGCCTTGCTGTAAGACAACAATCATTTCTGTCTGAAAGAAAACCACTATTGATTTCCACTTCTCAGGGAAGCTTGCTGGAGTATTTTTAGCTGAGAGAAAGCCTTTTTAGTAGTGAAATGTAAATTTTATATACACACATATATATTCTTTTTAAAACCTCTTCAGGTGAAACAAAATCAACAAAAACAGACTGAAAGAGTTGGGGCTCTTCAGTCTGGAGGAGGCTCCCAGGTGACCTTATTGTGGCCTTTCAGTATCAGAAAGGGGCATACAAAAAGGCTAGGGGGGGAACTTTTTAGGCTATCAGTTAGGGGCAGGACTGGGGGGAATGGAGCGAAGCTGGAGGTGGGGAGATTGAGCCTGGAGGTGAGGAGGAAATTCTTCAGCATGAGAGTGGTGAGAGCCTGGAATGGGTTGAGGCTCCATCCCTGGAGGTGTTTAAGGCCAGGCTGGATGAGGCTTGTGTCCACCCTGATGTAGGGTAGGGTGTCCCTGCCTATGTCAGTGGGGTTGGAACTAGCTGATCCTTGTGGTCCTTTCCAACCCCGACTGATTCTGTGATTCTAAAATCACAAGCACAGCCAAAACCAGATGGTGTTGACAAGCTTCTCATCCTTAAAGCAAGTAGTGAGTAATGGATAACTAATATAAGACACAGAAAGATGTACAAGAGCCGTACCCAGCTGAAATACATCTGATAGCTGCTGGCAGTTTGCTTCATGGGGTGGTTTGCAATAGTCACATTAAGTTCCCTCCTACCACTTTGGTTTCCATTAACTGCCTATTGTGTAAACGAAAGGATTTCACCTGACAGCTCTCAACTTTGCCTAGCAGTTGGAAGATGTGGATAAAACACACTAAATGTGGTGAGAAAGCAAAGCTGTCTATTGTAATGCTCGAGCACATTCTTTCATGAAGATTATGTGATGATTTAGTGCAAAAACACTTGCTGCAATTGGAGAGGTGTTTTGGTTTATGAGTTTCAATGCAGTGGAGGTTGCTGCTTCTTTCTTACAAACTAGACAGTCTCAGGAGTAAATAACATAGAGTGCTTGGGAAATGCAAGCTAGCTGCCTCCTGCTCTCAGGGCACTGATCAGGTATCAAGCAACGGTGCCAGTTTTTTAGCATGTTTGATGCATATTCTCTCAATTCAAGAGAGATGTTGAGGTACTGGAACATGTCCAGAGAAGGGCAACAAAGCTAGTGAGAGGCCTGGAGCACAGCCCTATGAGGAGAGGCTGAGGGAGCTGGGGGTGTGCAGCCTGGAGAAGAGAAGGCTCAGGGCTGACCTCATTGCTGTCTACAGCTACCTGAAGGGAGGCTGTAACCAGGTGGAGGTTGGTCTCTTCTGCCAGGCAACCAGCAACAGAACAAGGGGACACAGTCTCCGGTTACACTGTGGGGAGGTCTAGGCTGGATGGAAGGAAGTTGTTGCCAGAGAGAGTGATTGGCATTGGAATGGGCTTTCCAGGGAGGTGGTGGAGTCACTGTCCCTGGAGATGTTGAAGCAAAGCTTGGCTGAGGCACTTAGTGCCATGGTCTGGTTGATTGGACAGGGCTGGGTGCTAGGTTGGACTGGCTGATCTTGGAGGTCTCTTCCAACCTGGTTGATTATATGATGATTCTATCTTCTATTTCCTGTCATCCAGACCACTCTCTAGCACCTTTCATTTCAGAGGCATCCTCCCCCCATTCCCCCAGTTTCATATCAATGTGCTGTCTGCTCTCTAAAAAGGCAGTGTTCACACTAGCTAAAGGGGCATTGACTTTGTGCCTGCTCTTTAACACTAGTGCTACACAAAGCATGTTACTGGTAACATGCTCATTAGAACTAGATGGACATCTTCAAATCAATTGTGATTCACTCACATTTCCTTTTCATCAGGAAACAGTTTCAGGAAAACCAAATTGTGTGGAGGATTGATTCAAATGAATCTTTCCTTGTAAAACTTCATTTAAGAGTCTTGAGTTTGTTGAAAAAATCACTTTTGTTGTTGTGAAGGAGTATGCAAAATTAACATTCTCTATTAATTTTGTTATCCAGGCAATGTTTGTTAGTAACTATGAAAACTGTTTCTTAACATTAAAACTCACCAGAAAACTTTTTCACAGGTTCAAAAATGCACAGGTTGGAAATTTATGCACACAGGGAACAGGCAAAACTGGAGCACTGATTTCTTTAAGTGGCAAACACAGATATTATACTGGAAGAGGTTTCTAGGTATTTACTCACACAATTATAAATCAGGCAGCACCCAAACGCTTTCAGGCTGCTGGGACTTGATTCTTCCCAGGCTTCTGAGGAAAGAGGCAGACAGTCTCTGGCCTTGTCTCCTGGCTTCTCTGGATCTGTGTATCTCCAGGACTTGTACTCTTAGCAGGAAGACTTTCAGGGGCAGGCAGGATGTCTTGAGGTGTGCATGGTCTCAGCACAGTGTCACACTGGGGGCTATGCAAGGCAGCCTTGTGCAGACATTTGGAGCCTGTTCCTGGTAAGCTCTCCAGGCAAATTCAGGATGCAAAGTGAGGCAGCAGCAGCCCTGTGCTACCTGCTTATGCCTTATATCAATATCCAGCCCATGACTAGTGGGGTATTGGACATAGATGAACCAATCAGAATGGCACTTTGCCAGGCCTCACCATATTAGGCAAAGCCAGGGCTTTCTTCCTCCCCTCCCAAGGTTACTTCCCCAGCACAGAAGTAAGGGGGGCAGGGGTACATGTCTGGGCATGGATAAGCCCATGTTTGCCCCATCAACCCTACCACCACAGTTGTCTTTCTTAGGTAATAATGCTCCATTTTTGGCCAGACTGAACGTTTATTTAAGCATCTAAGTTGATACACTGCATAGACACTGCAAAAGGACAGAAACCTTAGTGAAAGAATTCAAGAAAGATGAAGAAAAATGAGTTAGTTGAGGTTATGTCCTTTGCTGTGCAGCCTTCCCTTTTCCATTTTCAAAGGCAAAAAAAAGTCACATCCCAGGTGTGTTTGCCTTGGTTCTCCACAGGCTTTGTTCACAGACCTGTTTGAAAACTCAGCTTAGTGGTGTTTATTGCTTGTGGCAGCCTGATGAAATCTAGCCACCTTAAAGTCCTTCTGTCCCCTTCATTCTTTTGGCAGCAAGTTATGGAGATATAAAGGGTCCATTGTCAGTGAAGTGAGATCAGTAGTTAATACAGTGTGTAAGAAGTGGTGCTTTTTTGTTGTGCAAAAGGACTAAATAAACAAATGCTTCTAGGGGTTAAACAGGCTTAGGAGCTCTCTGGGCTGAAGTCAAAGGTCTTGCCTTGTTTCCAAGGTTTTCTTCTTATTTTTTCTTTTCCTTCCCCCATTTTTCTTTCCCTCATTGAAGAGAAAGTGTGATGGCTTGGGTGTTACCCTCCTCTTTCCCCCACACTTTGGAAAATCACCCAGATTAGGCTCATTCAATCTTGAAATTGAATGAAGCTTTATATTTACAGCTTAGCACAATATACAAGCAGATGTTTACAATATTGTGATGGTTTGGGTATTATCTGCTCCCCCCCTCCCCTTTGGAAAATCACCCAGATTAGGCTCAGTCAATCTGGGAATTGAATGAAGCTTTATGTTTACAGTTTAGCACAATACACAAGCAGATATTTACAATAGAGACAGAAAGATACAAGTTAAAAAGTGATACAGAAACACAACAGCCCTCCCAGAAACCTGAGTCCCCAGGAGGGGCTCCCAACCACCCTTCCACCTTCTCCCACCCCTCTACCTTATCCCAGATTTTGCCTTATGCTTCAAGGAAAGTATGGAGGGTTGACCAGGGGGGTTAGGAAGCAGATGGATTAGTCACACAGGCAGCAGGTTAGGTTAGAGAGAGAAGTTCAGCCCGAAGCCCAGAGAGAGACTCTGTTATCTATATTTATGTCCTTGTTCTTACACATCTCAGCAAACCTATGAGTGAAGAAGCCATCACCATTGTTTCCTTTTCACAGCCTGTAATCCAATTCCTCTCTTCAGGTAGGCTCAAGCTAGCACAGAAAGAAAACCAGAGAAGAGTTGAAATGACAAACCAAAGTGCCTATTTGTTGTTTCATTTTTTTTTGCTAAAGGAGGAAGAAAAAACTAGGAGAGTCTTATGGATCTTGTGGAGTCTTGAGGCAAGAAGCTTTTTAAAATTAAGTTAAATTCTTTGGAATGTGACCTTTAGCAAAATGTCTCAGTTTTCCCATCCCCTTTCCACTCCCCCTTCCTGATTGCTGCTCCCATTTGTAGAGCACAGCTAATTTAGAGCATCTGCCTGGGAACATTATGAGGTTGTTATCATGAACACTGCTGCGCTGGAGAATATTTCTGTGTAAGAGCAGAGTCTGTCATTTGTTTGATAGAGACTGCAAGTAGTCTGTGCCAGGCCAGACGGTGCTCTCATCAAGCAGCAAGGCAGCCAAACCTTAGCAAAGACCAGCTTACTGCAAACATATCTGTAGGGAGCTTAAAAAAGGGCAAACCCAGGAGCTGGTTGGTCAGAGTTGGCACTCGGTGCTAAATTTTCATAGATCATAGAATCAAGGAGGTTGGAAGAGACCTCCAAGATCAGCCAGTCCAACCTAGCACCCAGCCCTGTCCAATCAACCAGACCATGGCACTGAGTGCCTCAGCCAGGCTTTGCTTCAACACCTCCAGGCATGGTGACTCCACCACCTCCCTGTGCAGCCCATTCCAATGCCAATCACTCTCTCTGCCAACAACTTCCTTCTAACATCCAGCCTAGACCTCCCCTAGCACAGCTTGAGACTGTGTCCCCTTCCTCTGTTGCTGCTTGCCTGGCAGAAGAGACCAACCCCACCTGGCTACAGACTCCCTTCAGGTAGTTGTAGGTAGCAATGAAGTCACTCCTGAGCTTCCTCTTCTCCATGCTGCACACCCCCAGCTCCCTCAGCCTCTCCTCACAGGGCTGTGCTCCAGGCTCCTCACCAGCTTTGTCACCCTTCTCTGGACACATTCTGGTATCTCAACATCTCTCTTGAATTGAGAGGCCCAGAACTGGACACAGCACTCAAGGTGTGGCCTGACCAGTGCTGAGTACAGGGGAAGAATAACCTCATCCTTCTGGCCGCACTCGTCTTGATCCAGGCCTCCCTTCAGGTAGTTGCAGACAGCAATGAGGTCACCTCTGAGCCTCCTCTTCTCCAGGCTAAGCAACAGGACAAAATTACTGCCCTCAAAATAGCCTCAAAGCAACCCAAAGATGTTCAAACTACAGGCAGACATAAAGAGAGTAACCACATCATCAAGTGCCTATGGGGATGTTTTAACTCCAGCATGGATGAGCAAGGTGATAATCTGAACAGTGCAGGTACCAGCCCTGCAGTTTTGCAGGCAGAGGGCTGCCAGAACAGCCCCATTGAACTCAGTCCATATAAGCTTAGGCAAGTCTAAGCCTCTTAGAGTGTTGCCAGGTATTTTTATTTATGTTTGTTGCTTTCTGTGTCTCCCTCTCATTTATTTTTCACAAAGTGCTTCCTCTCTCTGTTTGTCTGAGACATCACATTTCTGCTAAGTCCAATTATTTGGGTGTATTTATTTTTCTGCCACGGCTTCATCCTCTCTGGTTTTGATCTCTTGCAAGAATACAGACTTCTATTTCTCTCCTATCTGGGAACAAACAGTGCCTTAGAACCATGAGACAGTAATTATGTGCATGGCATGCCACATTCTCTTGCATTTATAGTAGATGGGGTGGTAAATAACAGCTTATTTCTCCTTAGTATTCAGGAAGGAGACAGGACACAACCCTTGTGACCACCCTGGAGATGAGAGATCAGAGGGCAGGCTTCAGGCTTCTGATGCTTCACTCTAGTGCTCTGTTAACAACCCCAAGAGTCAATTGTAAACCTACTGCTCTTTGATTCAGAAGCTAAGTGATTAAGTGCAAAACTCCAACATCTTTATTCCTGCTGGACAGCATCTCCCTCAATGAGCCTGTTTACAGGTAAGGACCCGTTGGGATGTGATGTGAACCAAGCTAATACATCCACCCTCGGAGATGGGAATACACCCAAATGCCTGACTCTGCAACAGGGCACTCATTTGAGTAAGACCAGTGAAACCCAGCGAACTCTGCTGCCATGCCAGACACAAACCCTGCGTGTTCTCTGCTGCAGAAGAACATGTGAAATGTGAAAATTCCCAAGGGCATGACTCAGGAGCCTGCAGTGTGTGGTTTACTCTGCCTGCCGTGTGTGACGGTGCTGTAGGGAGCAGACTGTGCCCTGCCATGGCGTAACAAAAGCTCCACTCTCAATCCCCGCTCCGCAGCGCATCTTCTGCACAGCCCTCTCGTGGAGTTCATAATGCACCTCCAGAGAACTTCAAGCTCCTGTTGATGTGAGATGAGCCAGACAGAGTAAGAAATGATGGAGCAGGCAGGAGAAATTGCCAACATGTTGGAGAGAATACAAGACCTTGCTCATGCAGAGGTATCCTCAGTTCAAGAGAGAGGTTGTGTCCAGAGAAGGGCAACAAAGCTGGTGAAGGGCCTGGAGCACAGCCCTGTGAGGAGAGGCTGAGGGAGCTGGGGGTGTGCAGCCTGGAGAAGAGGAGGCTCAGGGCTGACCTCATTGCTGTCTACAACTACCTGAAGGGAGGCTGTAGCCAGGTGGGGTTGGTCTCTTCTGCCAGGCAACCAGCAACAGGACAAGGGGACACAGTCTCAAGTTGTGCCGGGGGGGGTATCAAGACCTCCAAGATCATCCAGTCCAACCTATCACCCAGCCCTATCCAATCAACTAGAACATGGCACTAAGTGCCTCATCCAGTCTTCAACACCTGGACAGGGACTCCACCACCTCTCTGGGCAGCCCATTCCAATGGCCAGTCGCTCTCTCTGGGAAGAACTTCCTCCTAATACCAAGCCTATACCTCCCCCAGCACAACTTGAGACCGTGTCCCCTTTTGTGCCTTCTCACCCAGTGCTAGTCTGCAGTGGGAGAAATCACTTGGGTGCAATCAAACGTGACAAGAGTTAATTGTCACCCTGACTCTGCTGCACCTATGCTAGGAGGGGCGAGAACTGTAAGTGCCAGCCGGGCTGCCGCACCTGACACCGGTGGCTCTGCCTCGCCCTCCAGCCCTGAATGTCAGTGTTTTCATCAAGCCCTGCCTTCCTCCTGCTTATGGCTTCAGCCTGCTTGTTGGAAATGTTTTATGGCTTTGTGCTGGGTGGTTGCTGCTGTTGTTTCCCAACTTGCTACAGGAAAACCCATGCCAGATTATTTACTTCTATCACATCTCGGCTCTCACCCATTCCCATCCCTGCCGTGACATCCTGCGCTGTCTCAGTTTCCTGCCTGGTTCCTTTTGTACAGCTACAAACATAGTTTAAAAGTGAGCTTTTCTGATTTCTCACATTACTCTTTATTTTTCTCCCCCACCCCCCTTACTCTATTTTTAGCAGAAGCTACAAGCTGCAGGAAGGAGGAAAACAAACTGAGGAGAGCTTTTGTTTTTCAGATGGACACCAAAAGGTTTCTCAAAACCCAAAATGGAACGGAAAGATGACTTGCCTTTGGAGATGGAGGTTTATTGCACCAGGAAAAGACACACTGGCTTCATGCCACTTTCTGTACAGTGATTCCATGCTGTCCAATTTTGCCTGCTGATGCTTTAATTGGATATTCCTCTAAATGCTCGATAATTGACCTGACTGCTCAAGTAGGTTTGATTTAAATGTATTAAAAATGGGCTGCAAGTCTCCTGGCTTGGCAGCTGGGCAAGTGGAAGAAAATATTTAGCCTGGAGAAGAGGAGGCTCAGGGGTGACCTCATTGCTGTCTACAACTACCTGAAGGGAGGCTGTAGCCAGGTGGGGTTGGGCTCTTTTGCCAGGCGACCAGCAAGAGAACAAGGGGACACAGTCTCAAGTTGTGGCAGAGGAGGTATAGGTTGGATGTTAGGAGGAAGTCCTTGACAGAGGGAGAGTAATTGGCATTGGAATGGGCTGCCCAGGGAGGTGGTGAGGTCACCACATGTCCAGAGAAGGGCGATGAAGCTGGTGAGGGGCCTGGAACAAAGCCCTGTGAGGAGAGGCTGAGGGAACTGGGGGTGTGCAGCCTGGAGAAGAGGAGGCTCAGAGGTGATCTCATTGCTGTCTACAACTATCTGAAAGGAGGATGTAGCCAGGTGGGGGTTGGTCTCTTCTGCCGGGCAACCAGCAAGAGAACAAGGGGACACAGTCTCAAGTTGTGCTGGGGGGAGGTCTAGGCTGGATGTTAGGAGGAAGTTCTTCAGAGAGAGAGAGGAGACCAATCCACACCTCACTCCAGTCTCCTTTCAGTGAGGTGCAGCAGACAGGAAGGTGTCCTCTCAGTCTTCTCCTCATGGTTCCTTCATAAGGCTTGTGCTCTAGACCCTTCACCAGCTTCCTTGCCTGTCTTTGGACCTGCACCAGAATGCCAATGTCCTTCTTGGAGTGATGGGCCCAAAACTGAGCCCTGTATTTGAAGTGTGGCCTCACCAGTGCCCAGCACAGGGTCATTGCTGATTTGGGCCAGGATGCTGGTGGCCTTCTTGGTCCCCTGGGCACATTGCTAGTTCATGTTCAGCCACTGTCAACCAGCAACTCCAGCTCCTTTTATTGCTGGGCAACTTTCCAGCCATTCTGCCCCAAGGCTGAAGCATTTCATGGGGTCACTGTGGTCCAAGTGCAAGATCTGACATTTGCCTTTGTTAAACTCATACAGATGACCTCTGCCTGTGGATCCAGCCTGCCCAGAGAAACCTCTGCCGTAACTGACTGCTTCCCTCTGAGTGTGAACGCTCAGAACCATAACACAAAGCATCCTGTTGTGTGCCAGCTTCCCCGCATCAGCCTTGCTCAAGGTCAGGATTAAATTCCTTTATTGGGAATATTCAGTGAGGTTTAGGTCTCAGTGTAGTTCATTCCATACAGTAAAAAAAGAAGAATAATTGCAGCTCTAAACCATTTTATTAGTTCCTCTGCACACCAGCCAGTGTTTGACATATGAATAACATCTGCTTTACAGAGATAACCCATGCCCAGGCTTACTGTTATTCTTTGCCCAGCTATGTATTTAATTGTAAGTATTTTTCTTTCCTGGTTTGCCAGCCCAACTGGAAGGCAACCCAATCTGCTGCTTATGCAGCTTCTCTCACTGACCCAGCCACATCTTGTGGTTTAGCAACAATCCTGCTAATTGCTTTGGGGTTTAAGTGCTATAGAAATCTGTCTCTTTTTTTTATGTCTGACCAAAATACAGACTTAATGAGTCAGGGATAAAGGAGCAGGGAGCTGGGAGATCCTACTGCTCCAAAATTAATGCCTTACCCAGGGGATGAGCTTGTATCTCTACAAAGGTACCTGTGACCATCCAGACCCTTTCTCTCTTCCGCAAGTGGCAGGTATCAGACTTCTCTTCGTGGCAACACTATCAGTGTGTAGAACCAAAAGCCATGGGGCTTTTATTTAACACCTAGAAAACTTTCTGAACTTTGGCTCACGGTAGTTGTCCTGGCCTGAGCTAGACCAGAGCTAATTTTGTTCAGTGTTTGGACTTTCAGCTCAGTCTCTGCTCACTGAGGCACTTTTCTGAAGTTCAGGGCAAGTTTGCACAGCCAGGAGCTGGTTCAAGCAGGGACAAGCTGATGGACAGAGTTCTTGCCAAAGACTGGGCTGCAGAAGTACTCTGGCTGAGACTTGCTTCCCTGTGCACCGAGGGCACTGCCACAGCTTGTGCTGCACTTTATGGGGCAGGATGCCAGAGGTGGCAGCTGCAAGAAGGAGCAGACAAGACAGGTGAGCCTCAACTGCCCCAGCAAGGGATTGAATCCCACGGGTGGCATCTTCAAGAGCAAGCTGAGGGCCCACCAGGGTTGAGCCTCTTCTTCACTGTCTGGTGTCCTAGGAGACCTCTGTCCCCTCTGCCTTCCACTCTGATCTGTGTGTTCCTGTATCCACTTCCAGAACCCAACTTTGGAATTCAGTTTTCATCTGCTGCTGAGTCCAGTCTGGGATTGCCCAGTGACTGCCTCCAGAATCAGTGGTGTCCAATGGTACCATCATTGCCAGCAGGGGTTGGTTTGGCTCTTGGTTTGTGTCTTTGTCTCTGTTCCATGTCATGGTTCTTCTTTCCATACCAGCTGGTTTAATTTCTTTCCCCTCTGATCAATTTCTCCTTTCTTTCCGTTCTGTTCCCTTTGAGAAGCAGAGGACTTGGTGGAAAGCCTCTGCCCAGGCCTGATTTTAGGGTAAAACACCATTACTTTCTATGCAACAGGATCATACTCAATAAGAAGGGCTTGGGAGCCTCTCTAATCCCACCTAATTCCAGTATTTCCTTTTTCTACCTCTAAACAGACCATTTCTAGAGATTTTCGGAGGGAAAAGGGAACAAACCAGAGAATGTTCTCATAAAACAGGCAGTTGTAGATGGAAACAGGCAAGCACAGGTCTTTGTGCTCAATGCTGGTGACTGAACTTCTTGTATCAATGAAACCAAAGAGAATAAAGCCCCTCTTGTTAGCACAAGTGTTGACATAGCTTGGATTTGCAAGTGTTCTGTGTTTGAAGAAGGGGGATAGATGCCCTTCAGACAGAAGGGCAAACTAGACAGGAGTGAAAACTGCTTTGAAAAGGACAGAGAAAGCTACTCCATCTTCAGGAGTTGAAATGGGGCATCAGCTTTTGAGTTCTCCATGGTAATTATTCAACTGTAACCTTCTCAATGCCTTGTCACTTCTTAATTTATTCTGTATTGTAAACACCTGCAGGCACAGATGGCTGAGCTATTCTCTAAAGCTTTGGCTATTTTGCTGTGCTAAAATGAGGTAGGGCACTGGAGCAATACAGATGAGGTTCGTTGTTGAGAACCCACAGTGATATCCCCAGCTTCATGTCTTTGTGGACAGAAGGATGATGCCTTATGAATATCTCCCAGCTAACTGATTTAGGATCCTTCCCCATCCACCCTTCCATTAGGTGATATTTGCTCTTGAGAGTTAAAGCACATTTGATAGATAGAGAACCCTAGAATGGTCTGGGTTAGAAGGGACCTTAAATATCATGCCCCCTCCCTGGAGGTGTTCAGGGCTGGGTTGGGCAGGGCCATGAACAATCTAGTCTAGTGGAAGTTGTCTCTGGCCATGGCAGGGGGCTTGGAACTAGATGATCTTTAAGATCCCTTCCAACCTAAACCATTCTATGATTCTATAGAATCAACCAGGCTGGAAGAGACCTCTAAGATCATCCAGTCCAACCTAGCACCCAGCCCTGTCCAATCATAAAATCACAGAATCATAGAATCAACCAGGTTGGAAGAGACCTCCAAGATCATCCAGGCCAACCTAGCACCCAGCCCTAGCCAATCAACTAGACCATGGCACTAAGTGCCTCAGCCAGGCTTTTCTTCAACACCTCCATGGATAGTGTAGTTCCAACACTCCTGCCATGGGCAAGGATGCCTCCTACTAGACCAGCTTGCTCAAGGTCCCATCCAGCATGGCTTGGAACACTTCCAGGCTTGGAGTCTCCACAACTTCTCTGTGCAACTTGTTCTAGTGCCTCACAGCCCTCAGGGGGAAGAATTTTCTCCTAATATGTAGTCTAAACCAAGCTTCTTCCATCTGAAAGCCATCACCTCTCTTCCTGCCACCCTATGTGTTTGTCAAGGTCCTTCTCCAGTTCTCCTGTAGCCGCCTTTACTGGAAGGCTGCAACACATGGGTCATAGACTATGTTGATGAGCTGGCTGAATGACTTCAATTGAAAAAAGAGCATTTCCTGCAAACTGCCATGAAATAAAGATTCACCAGTGTCTTAGATCAAGTTCCTTGCTTTGGGGCAATAAATTTGCTTTGGGCCAAAATTTGTTTTCCTTGCTTTCACAGCTTCAGACAAAGGCAGTGGGATTCAGAGTCTCAGGACAGCTTTGGAGTCTGTTATATCTTAGGGAATGATGTTTAATGGATATGCCTCATTTTCTGATAAGTAAAATACGGCTGAAAATCAATTTCCATCATTTGTTGCAGTCAGACCTTCAGAGGCTGGGACTTGCATGCTAGGAGAGCCGTGGAGGACAGGGCTCGAATGTTGACTGCTGATAGATGTGGCTGCAGCATGGAGAATAGCATTGATCCTTGTTCGGTTTATCGCGGTGCTGATCTCAGTCAAATCTCTCTGCATAGATTCAGAGTGGAGGCAAAGTGAATGAAAAGTCACTTCTGACCTCCACCAGTCAGCTCCTGACCTCCACCACTCAGCTCCGCAGCCACTTCTCTGGGGATAACTGGCTTTCTTGGTAAGATAAATCCTCTCCCACCCACACATAGTACCTGTATTGCAGCATGAATGGAAGAGAAGCCTTACAATGAAAACAAAGATAGAAGACAATGTCATTTCCACAAAAATGCTGCTTAAAAGGTCAAGAAATGTGGGTTTTGATAACATAGAATCATAGTGTTGGCTTGGTTGGAAAAGACCTCTAATATTGAGTCCAGCCTTTGAGCTAACACCACTATGGCCATTAAACCACGTTCCAGAGTGCCATGTCCATGGGTTTGTGGAAAACCTCCAGGGATGGTGACTCCACCACGTCCCTGGGCAGCTTGTTCCAATCCCTGACCACTCTTGCACCATGGACATTTGTTATCCTGTCTAAACCTTCCCTGGCACAATTTCAGGCCATTTCTTTTTCTGTCACCTACAACTATCTGAAGGGAGGCTGTAGCCAGGTGGGGGTTGGTCTCTTCTGCCAGGCAACCAGCAAGAGAACAAGGGGACACAGTCTCAGGGTGTGCCAGGTGAGGTCTAGGCTGGATGTTAGGAGGAATTTCTTGCCAGAGAGAGTGATTGGCATTGGAATGGGCTGCCCAGGGAGGTGGTAGAGTCACTGTCCTTGGAGGTGTTGAAGAAAAACCTGGCTGAGGCACTTAGTGCCATGGTCTAGTTGATTGGACAGGGCTGGGTGCTAGGTTTGCCTGGCTGATCTTGGAGGTCTCTTCCAACCTGGCTGATTCTATGATTCTATGCTAAAGGGAAGAGAACAACACCCCCCTGTCCCCCTCCTTACTCCAGACTCCTTTCAGGGAGTTGTAGAGAGCAAGGTGGTCTTCCCTCAGCATCCCCTTCTCCAGACTAAACAACTCCAGGTCCCTCATCTGCTCCTCCCCAGACCTGTTCTACAGTCCCTTCACCAGCTTTGTTGCCCTTCTCTGGATGCGCTCCAGCATCTCAGCGTCCTTCTTGCAGTTAGGAGCCCAAAACTGAGCTCAGTACTGGAGGTCCATTATTTTTGTTAAATGGCTCAAAGCTAGCTCTGGTTCACAAAGCCACTGCACATCATCTCTTTAATGCCCAGCAGCCATCTAAGGAGAAAATCATACTGTCCTGTCAGTCATTAGAAGGATGTTCACAGCATCACAGGATGTTAGGGGTTGGAGGGGACCCAAGGAGATCAAGTCCAACCCCCTTGCCAGAGCAGGACAGTACTACCTAACACAGATCACAGAGGAACACATCCAGACAGGCCTTGAAAGCCTCCAGAGAAGGAGACTCCACAACCTCTCTGGGGAGCCTGTTCCAGTGCTCTGTGACCCGTACAGTAAAGAAGTTCCCCCTTGTGTTGAGGTGGAACCTCCTGTGCTGCAACTTACACCCAGAGAACCTCTTGTGCTGCTACTTACACCCATAGACCCCACAGAACCTCTTGTGCTGCAACTTACACCCATAGAACCTCTTGTGCTGTAACTTACACCCACAGAACCTCTTGTGCTGCAACTTACACCCACAGAACCTCTTGTGCTGCAACTTACACCCACAGAACCTCTTGTGCTGCACCTTACACCCACAGAACCTCTTGTGCTGCACCTTACACCCACAGAACCTCCTGTGCTGCACCTTACACCCACAGAACCTCCTGTGCTGCAACTTACACCCATAGAACCTCCTGTGCTGCAACTTACACCCACAGAACCTCTTGTGCTGCAATTTACACCCATAGAACCTCTTGTGCTGCAACTTACACCCATAGAACCCATAGAACCTCTTGTGCTGCAACTTACACCCACAGAACCTCTTGTGCTGCAACTTGCACCCACATTGTGTTTATTATGCTAATGTGAGGTCTTGAGACAGCAAATTGAAGTATCATTTTTTCCAGTCCATTAAGATTTGACTTTTGGCTACTGCTCTGCAATTGATTGGTCAGTTTAATTATGCACCTACCAAGTGTTCTGGTGGCTGGGCATGCTCTTCCACGTGGCTATGTGCTACCTATGATAAAATGTGCTTTTCTTAGATGAGGATATGATTTTTATATGGTGGGGTTTTTTTTTTGAGTGGGATAACTGCTTCCTTTGGCTTGAAGTAAGGCATCCCCCACTCTTTGTCCCCCCCCGACCCTTTGTGGTATCCCTCACTGGATGCCACGAAGCCATACATGTCCTTTGAGTGATGCACACGACATTTAATGTGACAATTAAGTGGCTGCCACATAGCAAGACTTTCACACTCCATTAGGGATAAAATTAGGACTAGCATTTTCTCAGCATAATCCGCGGTCATTAAAAACCCATCCACGGGGATCAAAAATGGTGGCTGTTATTGAAATCTATCATTATAACAAGGGTAATGATTGCAGCACTCATCCAGCTGCACTCATCAGTTGCTCATTTTTACTTATCTTTTTTTTTTTTTTTTTTTTTTTTTTTGCTCTGATTTGAGAAGGGAAAAAAATCTGCAATTAGGAAGTCACATATCTGCAGAAAGTCAGTGCTCTTCTTTTCTGCCACTTCTCTGCTTCAGGACTTTGTGATTAGCAGAGAGTCCAAGAAAGAGGCAGAATAATCAAAGTTTTGTCTCATAAAACCAATGCCAAGTCAGCTGCTAGGTAAGGTGATCTAAGGAGCCCAATATCTGGGTGCAAATGTGAAATGACATAATCTAAGCACCTGATTAATCTTCTGCTACAGGCAGCTCTTGCCCTCTTTGTCTCTCTCCCTTTTTTGCTCTTCTTGTTCTCAATGCAGTGAGATGACTCCATATTTTTTAAGACAAAGCCATCTTTGGTCAAGAAACTCACTGTCTTCAGGGTCTGTGCACACATTGACCTGTGCCTTGTCCTTCATTGTCTTTGCTGCCTTTCTTCTAGCTATGCAGTATCAGGAACAGTGTGGCCAGCAGGACAAGGGAGGTTATTCTTCCCCTGTACTCAACACTGGTCAGGCCACATCTTGAGTACTGTATCCAGTTCTGGACTGGATAGGGCACTTAGTGCCATGGTTTAGTGGATTGGCTAGGGCTGGGTGCTAGGTTGGACTGGATGGTCTTGGAGGTCTCTTCCAATCTGGTTGATTCTATGATTCTATGAATTCAAGAGAGATGTTGAGATGCTGGAATGTGTCCAGAGAAGGGCAACAAAGCTGGTGAGGGGCCTGGAACACAGCCCTGTAAGGAGAGGCTGAGGGAGCTGGGGGTGTGCAGCCTGCAGAAGAGGAGGCTCAGGGCAGAGCTCATTGCTGTCTACAACTACCTGAAGGGAGGCTGTAGCCAGGTGGGGGAGTGGTCTCTTCTGCCAGGTAACCAGCAACATAACAAGGGGGCACAGTCTGAAGTTGTGCCAGGGGAGGTCTAGGCTGGATGTTAGGAGGAATTTCTTGCCAGATAAAGTGATTGGCATTGGAATGGGCTGCCCAGGGAGGTGCTGGAATTGCCATCCCTGGAGGTGCTGAAGAAGAGTCTGGCTGAGGCATTTAGTGCCATGGTCTAGTTGATTGGATAGGGCTTGGTGCTAGGTTGGCCTGGATGATCTTGGAGGTCTCTTCCAACATGGTTGATTCTATTATTCTGTGCTGTGTAGGCAGATCTCTGCTGGGGCAGCCTACCCAGAGAGGTTGTGCAGTCTTCTTCTCTGGAGATTTCTAAATCCTATCTGGATGCATTCCATTAAAACCTGATTTAGGTGACCTTGCTTTGGAAGGGGTGTTGGAGCAGATTATCTCCAGAGGTTCTTAACCACCTCTTCCAGACTGGGGTCCTATGATGTTGTGATCTCTGTTGCTGATTTCTCTCTCTTGATTCTTCTCACATGTACAACAACAGGACTGTCTGAAGCATTCTCCATCCAGTTTGCAGCCCTCTGGATCTCCAGGTAATGTGTTTCTCAAATGATGTATCAGTGATCCACCCCTGCCTGGTTTGGAAAGTGCCCTTTTCCTGGTCTGGTCCTGTCCGTGGCTGATCACTGTGCCTTGCACAGTTTGCTGCACAAGCTTTCTAATAGTTGTGTGTCCTGGTTCTCTTTCTGCCCCTTTCCACTTCTGAATTTCACATGTTCCTGCCTGCAGTGCCAAGACAGGAGTTTTCTATGGGTGTAAAACTCAGTGCCCTTTAAGCTTCACATATGCCTGTGCTGAGCAAGCTCCTTCAACCTATCCTCATGGCAGAGGTGCTCTAGGAGCCTTCCTCCTTAATGCTCTCATCTTCAGACTACTGTTTCTGAGTTGGTGGGCTCTCCTGCCTCAGTGAATGCATAAGGAAACCACCTGACAGGTTTTGGGTAGTTATGGCAACCAGCAGTGGGTGAAACCAGGACAATTGGTGCAACATCTGGGGTGTCTGTGTAATGGAGACATGTTGCTGAGATTTCATTTCCTGCAGTACAATTAATAGTCTTGAACATATGCTTCATGGAGACGTTTCCAACACCCTTTGCTGGATAACAGGGCTGTTTAAAAGATGTTCTCCCTCTGCCTGTGTTCTGCTAAGGTGCCAGTGCCATTTTCAGAGGTCAGATCTTATGGGCAGTGTTTCCCTTGTTTTTTATAGCTGTATTTACTGATGTTTCCTGTCAAATAGCAAACTAAGAAAGGCACCAAAACCATGAGCGCATTTATTCTTCTCCCCTCTGAACCAAGTAAATAGTTGACTGGATAGGGCTGGGTGCTAGGTTGGGCTGGATGATCTTGCAGGTCTCTTCCAACCTGTTTGATTCTATGAACTCCAGATTGTGACCCAGGCACATGAGTGCATTTATTCTTCCCTCCTCTGAACCAAGTAAACAGTTGACTGGATAGGGCTGGGTGCTAGCTTGGACTGGATAGTCTTGGAGGTCTCCTCCAACCTGGTTGATTCTATGATTCCATGAAATCCAGATTGTGACCCAGGCACGTGAGCACAAGTAATTCTTCCCTCCACTGAACCAAGTAAATAGATGATTGGATAGGACTGGCTGCTAGCTTGGATTGGATAATCTTGGAGGTCTCCTCCAACCTGGTTGATTCTGTGATTCTATGAAGTCCAGATCATGACCCAGGCACATGAGTGCATGTAATTCTTCCCTTCTCTGAACCAAGTATATCCAGATTGTGACCCAGGCACATGTGGACGTATATTTATGAGCAGGGGAGTCACATATCAAGGGATATGGCATTTTCCCTGTTGCTGTCAGGGCTTGAATGAGGGCTGGGTCTGCTTTTGGGCTTTGCGTTGGACAAGAGTCCTGAAAAATCTCTAGAGGAAAAGCAGAGACCTTGTGCTGTACAGAAAGCCACACTACCTGCCTGCAATGTTCTTTCCCACCTGGCTGGCTTTTAAATGGATTTGTTTTATGGTAATAGGGAACATGGCACCTTTGCTCTGCTAAGCACATAAGAAAAGCAGGATTATCCTTGGAGGCAAAATTTGTGATTCTCCTACAGCACCTAAATTCAGTAGATAAAAATCTGGATTTCTTTGTTCCCAATGACATGAAGTTTAAAAAATATTCATAGAATCATAGAATCAAGCAGGTTGGAAGAGACCTCCAAGATCATCCAGTCCAACCTAGCACCCAGCCCTGTCCAATCAACTAGATCATGGTACTAAGTGCCTCAGCCAGGCTTTTCCTTTCGGATCAATTAAAAATGTTTATTTTTTTCCTCTCCTCTGGTTATTTATCCCTTTAACCAGCTCCCTTTGCATGTAGAATGAGGCTCAGGGCAGACCTCATAGCTGTCTACAACTACCTGAAAGGAGATGATAGCCAGTTGGGGTTAGCCTCTTCTCCCAGGCACCCAGTGACAGAACAAGAGGACACAGCCTCCAGCTGTGCCAGGGCAGGTTCAGGATGGATTTTAGGAAGAAGTTCTTCGCAGCAAGAGTGATTGACATCGAAATGGGCTGCCTGGGGAGGTGGGGGAATCACCATCCCTGGAAGTGTTTAAGAAGAGGCTGGATGAGGCACTTAGTGTCACGGTCTAGTTAATTAGAAGGATTAGGTGCTAGGTCGGACTCAGTAATCTCAAAGGTCTTTTCCAGCCTGGTTAATTGTGTGATTCTGTGAAATGGCATTTAAGAACCACTAAGCACAGTTTATTTTTCCTGTTTCAGAATGAAGGTAACTTTTGTTTAAAAATTATAAACTCCAAACACCATTCTCCCCTGCTTACTCCTTGACAATTCCTGTTGAAGCTCCTGTTTGCTGCAGATAGGTAATACTAACATGAATAAATGTTTAGCTGGCAGACTGGACTCGAGGAGGAAGTTGTTCAGCCAAAGAGTGGTGAGAGCCTGGAATGGGTTGCCCAGGGAGGTGGTTTGGGCTCCATCCCTGGAGATGTTTAAGGCCAGGCTGGATGAGGCTGTGTCCATCCTGATCTAGGGTAAGGTGTCCCTGGGCATGTCTATGGGGTTGGAACAGGATGATCCTTGTGGTCCCTTCCAGCCCTGAGTGATTCTATGATTCTATGAACTACCTGAATGAAGGTTGTAGTGAGGCAGGGAATGATCTACTCTCCCTAGTATTAGGTGAGAGGAAGAAAGGAAATGATCTGAAACTGCTAGAGGAGCTTTAGGTTGGATATTAGGGATAATTTTCCTCGGAAAGAGGAAATTGGAATATGTAAGCTAGTGGATTCACTGCCATTGGAGGTTTCCAGAAACATGTGGCTGTGGATTCCATGATTGTATGACAGTTCTAAAAGTACAACTGGTTAAGATTTTGGACCCATATCTGTCTGGAAAGAGTAATGAGAGTTTATCTAGCACTACACATTGCTTATGGTATGCTTATATATTTGATAGAAACTTAATTAACCATCCAGCTGCTTCATTATGAGACAACCAGGGGGTTGCAGTTGTATTTGGTATGAATTAAAACATATATTTATATAGATAATCTTTTGAGTAATGCCATATAAAAACCTTTGCCATATAAAATACTTAGTGTGGAATATTTATCTTGTGCTCCTTGCCCATGTTTCTCCTGCTCAGAACCAAGCTGAAACTTTTCCATTTGACAATATTTGTAATGTAAAAATCTATTTCAGTCAGTAAATGATATTGTGCTAATAGCTTGGGCTGCAATTGAGTAAAACCCTTAAGCATATGGATAATATCTGCTGAAGTTAATTGAGCTGCTGGCAGCATTGGAATTACACATGCTTAAAGACCTGATAGTGAGAGCTTAGGCAGCTCAGTTGAGCTGCATAGGGATGGGATCTAGGGGACTATATCTGGCTTTGGCAGGTCTCACTCAGCACCTGATGTGGGCATTTGAATTTCTTTTGGGCTGAGTACAGTTCAGCCTGACAGGGACATGGATCACTTCTAGTGAAGAGTCATTCAGTTGCTAAAATGAGTGACTTCTGATTAGTGCCATCACAGAGCCCTAGCATGGTGGGTTTGGAAGGGAGCTCTGGAGGTCATCTACTTCAACCCCCCTGCTGAAGCAGGGTCACTGAAAGCAGCTTGCTGAGGATCACAATGTCCAGGTGGGTTTGGAATCTCTGCAGAGGAGCCTCCACAACCTCTCTGAGCAGCCTGCTCCAGGGCTCCAGCACCTCTCACAGCAAAGAATTTTCTCCTCCTGTTCAGATAGAGCCTCCTGGATTCCAGTGGAAACCCATTGCCCCTTATCCTGTCACTGGGCACCACTGAAAAGAGCCTAGCTTAATTCTCCTGCCCATCAACATTCAGCCATCAATCAACATGGAGGAGATCCCCTCCCAGACTTCTTCCTGTACTTGTGCAAGGGTTTTTTTCCTTCCCAGGTGCAGGACTCCTCACTTGTTCTTGGGCTTCGTGGGGCTCACTGGCCAAGTCTCTGGTGTGTCCAGGTCTTGCTGAATTGCAGCACAGCCTGATGAGGTGTCAGCCACTCCTTCCAGCTGTTTGTCACCAGCAGACTTATAGAATCATAGAATCAGCCAGGTTGGAAGAGATCTCCAAGATCATCCAGTCCAACCTAGCACCCAGCCCTGTCCAATCAACTATACCATGGCACTAAGTGCCTCACCCAGTCTTCTCTTCAACACCTCCAGGGATGGTGATCTCCCTGGGCAGCCCATTCCAATGGCAAATCACTCTCTCTGCTGGAACAAGTCCATCAGAGGCTACAGAGATGCTGAGGGGTCTGGAGCATCTCTATGAGGAGAAAACATCAAGCATAGGAGGAGAAGCTGAGAGACCTGGGGCTATTGAGCCTGGAGAAGAGCAGCCTGAGACAGCAACTGATCAGTGTTCAGCAAGAGCATGAGAAGAATTTCTTTGGTGTGAAAGTGCTGAAGCCCTGGAGCAGGCTGCCCAGAGTGGTTGTGGAGTCTCCTTCTCTGGAGAGATCCAAACCCACTCAGACATTTTGATCCTGGGCAGCCTGCTGTGGGTGACCCTGCTCTACAGTGGAGATAGACAGGATGATCTCCAAGCTCCTTTTAAATGCCCAGCACAATGCGATTCTGTCACAGGCTGGGGAACGCCATACAGGAAAGCAGTGAAGCTGCCAAAATGAGCATGGATTTCCCCATGTAAAAATGATGAGTGTGACACTAAATATTACACTGGTAAATGTCTGGTGGGACATGAAGTTGATGACATATTCAGGGGTACAGATCATACATGCTCATCAGGTTAGCTCTTGCTTTGGGACATTACTTCACAGCAGAAGATTTACTCCAACAGCTTTAACTTTCTTACCCCATCAGAACTTCTCTTTATCTCCACTGTATATCATCCTGGCATTTTCCTTGACTGAACTCTGCTCTCGCTTCTCTTTTTAGTGCGCCTGCAAATCTCCCTGTCACCACCTTTGCTATGTCTCCCAAGTCATTACTGTAGTACTTAATAAAAGGTACAGTAAAGTCATCTCGAGGATCTTCAGTTCTCAAAAGACAGTGTAGCCAGGGTGTCAATAACCAGGGTGTAAACAGGGCTAATGCCATGTCATCTGATGAAAGCAGACCCATGGACAAAAGGGCTTTGCCTGTCATCCATCACAGGGTGTATGGATGGTGTAGCACAGCGATCCATTATGTAGTCCAGGCAGCAAGGAGTCCAGTCCACCCTGCAATATATCCAACCAGGGCAGCTGATATGAAAGGAATATTTCAGTCATTTAATTGAATTTTAGCATGTCACAGTAATTCAGGCTCTACTTCACTTACACCTGGACAAATCTGGTTATGGTGGCTTGATGTAATTTTGGCCGTTATAAACTGGCTTAAATGACCCAAGAAGGGGATTTGTTTCCCCTTTCAATTTCCCAAAAGCCTTGCAGAGTTAATAAAGCAAGTTCTCTCTGTTGTTTGTGCAGCGGGCAGGATCTTCACTGCCTAGCGCCTTGGTATTAATTTACTCCAGTGCAGAGGGAGTGTAAGGTTGTGGTCATTAATAAATGACATAAATAGGACTTTTTTAATGTGGTTTTTTTTTGGGGGGTGTGTGTGTGTGTATTTTTCTCATTGATTTTCATCTAGGACCTATTCATGAAAATGTAGTTGGACTGAAGGAATAGAGTCAAGGGGCTGATTCAAAGCCAGGTGACTAAGGTGGCTTAGGGTTATGTTTAGGGCAGGAGAGTGAGGCTTTTTTGGCCTATTTTGAGATGGTTGAGATGGAAGTGAACAAAGACCACAGCTCCTGTTTGAGGCTGGCCTGCCCAAGTGTGATGGTTTCCAGCCTAGCTATGCCAGCTAGGCTCAAACTAGCACACCAAGGAAGTGAAAGTAGCTAATACACTGCTTGGTAGAGGGCATTAGTGGTAGAGGGGAGATTTAGACTGGATATTGGAAAGAAATTCTTAACAGTCAGGGTGATGAGACACTGGAACTGGTTGCCCAGGTAGGCTTAAAGCACTTCACAGTACCACAGCATCACCAGGGTTGGAAGAGACCTCATAGATCATCAAGTCCAACCCTTTACCACAGAGCTCAAGGCTAGACCATGGCACCAAGTGCCACGTCCAATCCTGCCTTGAACAGCTCCAGGGACGGCGACTCCACCACCTCCCCGGGCAGCCCATTCCAGTGTCCAATGACTCTCTCAGTGAAGAACTTTCTCCTCGCCTCAAGCCTAAATTTCCCCTGGTGTACCTTGAGGCTGTGTCCTCTTGTTCTGGTGCTGGCCACCTGACAGAAGAGAGCAACCTCCTCCTGGCCACAACCTCCCCTCAGGTAGTTGTAGACAGCAATAAGGTCACCCCTGAGCCTCCTCTTCTCCAGGCTAACCAATCCCAGCTCCCTCAGCCTCTCCTCGTAGGGCTGTGCTCAAGGCCTCTCCCCAGCCTCGTTGCCCTTCTCTGGACATGCTCAAGCATCTCAATGTCCCTCTCTGGGGGGCCCAGACCTGAACACAGTACTCAAGGTGTGGTCTAACCAGTGCAGAGCACAGGGGCAGAATGACCTCCCTGCTCCTGCTGACCACAGCATTCCTGATGCAGGCCAGGATGCCACTGGCTCTCTTGGCCACCTGGGCCAAGATTGAGAATCCTAGAATGCTTTGGGTTAGAAGGGACCTTAAAGATCATGCTCCCTGCCTGAAAGTGTTCAAGGCTGGATTGGATGAGGCCTTGAGCAACCTGGTTTAATGGAAGGTGTTCCTATCCATGGTGGGAGGACTGGAACAAGATGACCTTCAAGGTCCTTCCAACCAAACCATTCTGTGAATCCATGCATCTACGACTGGACCTTGCTGTTGGCTGTTAGATTCTTCTCTTTATTTTTGTTTAACTTTCCTAGTTGCTTGAGGATGCTTTCTGTTACAAGGCCAATTTTGAGGAACTGGTGGTTTTTTTTGGTACCCTACCCTAAAGTTATTTTTGAATGGTACACACAATAGTCAAGAACTCTCCCTATGTAATTGTTGTAGGGCTATGGAATTTTCCCTGCAGTGAGTTTTAATTATTCTGTACTAATTAAGCAACTGATGCCTACTGTGAAAGATTTTCCCCTTGGAACAATGTGAGCAAAGGTGCAGACATAAATTCCATAACATATGCATAAAAGCATCCTTTTTGTCTCTGCTACTAATTTCATGCCCCCCTTATAGTCAGTGGAATGAATAAATAAAACTCTTATTATGGCCATATGCAGTGTGCTCAGAAGACACATTATTAATCTTTCTCCAGAAAAAAAACAGCCCCAGCAACGTGGTGCTTTCGGGTTCTGCTGGATCCTCTCATTCTAGTAAATGCTGTGACCTGTTACAAAGTTAGAATGAAAATGAGATAGTGAAGTATCTAACCTCCAGTGTTTGAAGTGGGCTACAGGAGAGATGGAGAAGGACTTCTGTCTAAGGCATGGAGTGACAAGGAAAAAAAGGTGATGGCTTCCAACTGGAAGAATCTCAATTTAGATAGGCTTTAGGAGGAAATTCTTTCCCATAAGTGGTGGTGAGGCACTGGAACTGGTTGCCCACAGAAGTTGTAGAAGCTCCAAACCTGGAAGTGTTGAAGGTCAGGTTGAATAGAGCCTTGATCAAGCTGGGTTTAATGTGATATGTCCCTGCCTATGGCAGGGGGTTGGAACTGGATGATCTTTAAGGTAAAATACAGCAGGGGTTTGGAACTGGAACGACCTTGAAGGTAAAACACAGCAGGGTTTTGGAACTGGAATGAGCTTGAAGGTAAAACACAGCAGGGTTTTGGAACTGGAATGACCTTGAAGGTAAAACACAGCAGGGTTTTGGAACTGGATGACCTTGAAGGTAAAATACAGCAGGTTGTTCAGAGCCTCAAACAACCTAACCTGGAAGAGTTTGCACTTGCATTGAAGCATAGAATGGTCTGGTTTGGAAGGGGCCCTCAAAGGTCATCCAGTCCAAGCTTCTCTGCAGTAAGCAGAGGCATCAACTAGATCAGCTTGCCCAGAGACCTGCAATGCCTCACCTTGAGTATCTCTAGGGATGAGGCTCCAACTATCTCCCTGGGAAGCCTGTTCCACTATTCTTACGGTATTGAACTTGTTCATCTATCAGTCCAACAGAGTTTTCTTTGTATACAGCCAGAGTAAGCTCTACATAGTACACAAGTGTAATAATTTAGGCTCTGGATGTCATTCTCCTCAAGGAATTGTCACTATCTTTTTTTATCTGACTCTAAACTCAATGTTTTTTGTTTCTTGGTTGTTTTTTTTCCAGCTGCATTGTTGATTACTTGGGTCAAGCCTTTCTCATTTTTTCATCTTTGAGAGTTTCCCAAACCAAAACACAACAACCTTGCAGTGAAATTGTGAAGGGCAAAAGGTAGAGAGAAAGGGGGGTGGGGGGCAGTAGAAATTGAAGAGAAGTGTTTTCTTTTGGGAAGTGTGCCCACAGGGCTGCTGACTGTGTTGGGCAGCACGTTGGAAGAAGTGGCAAGGTTAAAACTGTTGATGTGGACTTGATGTCTTAAAATAGAGGGCAAGCAGTGGGAAGGACATTTGGAAACAAAATCAAATATGAAGATATAAAAATGCCTGGAAAAAAAAAACCCAACCAATTCCTGATTAAAATGAATAAACTCTGATTTATTTCTTTTATTCTGTCTGAAACTAACCAGGTTTTGTTTTGATAGCTGTGCTGCAGGTAAAAAAGAGATTCTGGGGAAGAGACTTCTATTGCATTAAAATCCAAGTTTGGGGTTTTTTTTCCCTGACCAAAAAAAAATCAAATCAATATAGGAATGGAATCAGCAGTAGATGTTTCAGATGGTGGTTTGGAAAGTGAGCTTTCTGCTTCACAGCTGAAACATGGCACTGGTGCATATTATGGAAGCAAAGCTGAGTGGAAGAATAATTGGATAATAATTGAATAATTGGATAAAACTGGTTCAGGACTGTACCCTGCTCCAGACTTCAGCTGTATCTGCTCTGTGAAGTGAAGGCAGGCTTGACAGAGCCAGATGGGTGGATCTGCATGGGCTCTTGCCACTCTCCTGGTTCCCCCTCTGACTGTTGCTGGGGATCATGACGTCCCAAGTGTAACTTTGTAAGTGGAAAGCTCTATGGAGCAGGGACAGACTGGCATGGAAGCACTTAACAAGTTCTTTGTTTGAGGAGAACATGAAGACTAAGCTAAGGCTTTATTTAAACACAAGTCTGATTGTATTGGAAATGAATAATGTTATGAATTATGAATCATAGAATCAACCAGATTGGAAGAGACCTCCAAGATCATCCAGTCCAACCTATCACCCAGCCCTATCCAATCAACTAGACCATGGCACTAAGTGCCTTATCCAGTCTTTTCTTGAAGACCCCCAGGGACAGTGCCTCCACCACCTCCCTGGGCAGCCCATTTCAATGGGAAATCACTCTCTCTGTGAAGAACTTCTTCCTAATATCCAGCCTATACCTCCCCTGGCACAACTTGAGACTGTGTCCCTTTGTTCTATTGCTGGTTCTATATTAATATTAATTTTATTATGAATATTTTAAAAGTCAGAGAAATTCCCTGAGATTCTTTGGATTTTCAGTTGACAGTAGTTGCACTGAGGGTATTTACAAACAGAGAATTAACAGTTTAAACAATCAGAACTTGGAAAATAGGAATGTGGAAACAGGAGAAAGTCTAACTATGCTGATGGAGTCTTAGCATTAACTCCAGCAGATGTACTCATGACCCTTTGTGTCCCTGAGTAAGTCTCCTGTACAAAGACGCTTCCAAAACTCACAATAATGATCCCAAGGTAAAATATTCCAGGTGGAAGGAAGTAAAGAACTGAGATGCTGCTGCTGATTTGCTAGGCTGGATGTTAGGAGGAAGTTCTTCCCAGAGAGAGTGATTTGCCATTGGAATGGGCTGCCCAGGGAGGTGGTGGAGTTGCCATCCCTGGAGGTGTTGAAGAAAAGACTGGATGCTGGATGGAGCACTTAGTGCCATGGTCTAGTTGATTAGATGGGGCTGGGTTGGGCTGGATGAACTTGGAGGTCTCTTCCGACCTTGCCCCCCAGTTTAGGAAGGACACTGAGATGCTTGAGCGTGTCCAGAGAAGGGCGACGAGGCTGGTGAGAGGCCTTGAGCACAGCCCTACGAGGAGAGGCTGAGGGAGCTGGGATTGGTTAGCCTGGAGAAGAGGAGGCTCAGGGGTGACCTTATTGCTGTCTACAACTACCTGAGGGGTGGTTGTGGCCAGGGGGAGGTTGCTCTCTTCTCTCAGGTGGCCAGCACCAGAACAAGAGGACACAGCCTCAGGCTGTGCCAGGGGAAATTTAGGCTGGAGGTGAGGAGAAAGTTCTTCCCTGAGAGAGTCATTGGACACTGGAATGGGCTGCCCGGGGAGGTGGTGGAGTCGCCGTCCCTGGAGCTGTTCAAGGCAGGATTGGACGTGGCACTTGGTGCCATGGTCTAGCCTTGAGCTCTGTGGTAAAGGGTTGGACTTGATGATCTGTGAGGTCTCTTCCAACCTTGGTGATACTGTGATACTGTGACTAGTGCAAGCTGCAAAACACATGGCTGCTGTGATTCCTAACTAATGAGCTGAGACACTGCTCCTGGTGGAGGGTCAGTGCAGAAAGGCAGAATGGCTCAGTGCAGAAAGGGGGTTTCTAAATCACTCCCCCTTTAAATAGTTCATTTTGAAGATGGAACTGGCCAATAGGCACTAGCACCATTGTTCTGGCCAATGGATTCAGGGCTTCCTGCCTCTTGTGACCATGCAGGCATGTTTAGGGGCAGCACAAGACACCTGACATGTGATGCTAAGCCTACCAGCCCTCAAGGCTTTGCTGGGGACCAACCCTATTGTTCGCTCCTGTATCTCCATTCCTGGATCTGCAACAAGAGGAGGAGAGCAAGTGTTAAACCTGCCTAGCAGGATTTATGCCCTAGCAGAACATTGGTACAATGGCGTGCTGGAGCAGGCTGCCCAGAGAAGTTGTGGAGTCTCCTTTTCTGGATGCTTTCAAAACCCACCTGGATGTATTCCTGTGAAACCTCATCTAGACAAACCTGCTTTAGAGAGGGGGGGGCTGATCTAGATGATCTCTGGCAGGTCCCTTCCAACCCCTGTCAGGCTGTGATTCTGTGTCAGATGAGCTCCTGAGCATGTTGATAGCAACATGCTGAGCATGCCGATGGCACCCATCTGGGTGCACTGGGGCAAACTATAAATCTCTTTTCCAAGCCTCATGAAGTCAGTGGGAGGTAGAATTTGTGCCTGGAGGAACTTGGGCTTCAACCATTGTTCTGCAAAGGGAGAATCCTGTGACTCATCAGAAGTGACATACAGATTTGGAACAGCAGAACACCTTATGGTGCCAAGCCCAGTCCTGAGCAAGCAGATCCACAAAAGGCCATCCAGACTTTACCTGCCTGGCTCTCACAGCTCAGCAGGAAAGTCCTTGGGGCCTGGGGCCAGTGAGAGGGCAGCAGCACAAAGGAGTAAGGAGACTGAGGCAGAGATCATATTGAAAACCTGCCTAGATGCAATTCTGGGCAACCTGCTCTGGATGATCCTGCTTTAGTGGGGCGGGGTGGGGGTTTTGTACTAGAAGGTTTCCAGAAGTCCTTTCCAGCACCCCCCATCCTCTGAGGTTCTGTGACTAGCATCCTCTGCTCAGAACTCCATAGATCATGTTTAGATGCTGTGTCCAGTTTTGGACATCACTGCTGATGAATAGGAGCAAGGCCAGCAGAGAGCCTCAGGAGATGGAAGACAATGGACAGGGACTGCAATAGAGGATGTTCTGACTGAATGTAGGGAGAAACCTTTTCCTCAGGAGGACGCTTAAGCAGCTGGAATTTGCCATCTCCATCCTCCAAGGCTTTCATGTCCTCACTGGAACAAGCCCTGAGAAACCTGGTCTGCCACTGAATTGAGGTCAGATGCAAAACCTCCTGAGATCCCTTCCAGTCTGAGTTATCCTGTGTAAAGGTGCTGAGTTCTGAGAGAGAAGCTGATTTTTGCTGGGTGAAAATTGTCCCTATGACCGGCATGAAATTATAGCAGGAAAAGAAGTCTTGCCTGAATTATCTTTAACTCATCCCATTTTTCCCTCCTCAAATTGCAGATCTGTCATTTATATAGGTTTTTAATTCAATTATCTTTAGCTCCTGTTAACTGGAAACCTCTGGTCTATACGAAGGAGCAGGGAGAATAGTGTCTTTTGGCAGCTCAGCCTCATCTCTCCTTGTCCTGACAAAGTGCTTCAAGAAACCACAGGTTTCAAAGAGGCTCATTTATCTCCTATATTACTGCAAGATAGTCTGGGCAAGTTCATCAAGATGATTTCCAGATTTGCTGCTTTTTTGATCTCTTTCTCTTCCCTGTCTTAGCCGTGCTCATCCTTGCAGAAACACACAGATGTAAATTTCTCTGTTCATTTCTTTTGTCAGTGTGTGCTCATTTTCAAGCTGTGCTGGAGCTTTCCTTCCTACAGCACATGACACTCAACAGTCTGAAGTGAAAAGCTTCATGAACTTTCTAAAACTCCCTCTTCCTCCACAGCAAACTGTGGGACCAGAGCAGACTGCAAGAGATCATCACGGAGAGCTTCTGACTGTCCTGGTTTGTGTCCACAGAAGTATTTTTCCTCCCTAAATTTAGAAGTTTTCCCTGTAGGATAGAATTTTCATTCTGCAGAAGGTTCCAGAGCTTTGCTCTCTGAAACTCCATGAAGGGAGGTTGTTTTGTGGTGGGGGTTCATAGGATCATAGGATGTTAGGGGTTGGAAGGGACCCAAAGAGATCATTGAGTCCAACCCCCCTGCCAGAGCAGGACCATACTATTCACTTCTTCTTACTACTGAGTGGTAGAACCAGAGGAAATGGCCTGAAATTGTGCCAGGGGACATTTAGGTTGGAGATTGGGAAAGATTTCTTTCCTGCAAAGAGTGGTCAGGCATTGGAATAGGCTGCCCCAGGAGGTGGGGGAGTCACCATCCCTGGTGCTAGTCAAGAAACTTGTGGACATGGCACTTCAGGACCCATTTAATGGCCATGGTGGTGTTGGGCTGATGGTTGGACTTGATGATCTTAGAGGACATTTCCAACTGAAGTGATTCTGTGATTCTGTAGATAGGTTTTCATTTTTGAAGCAAACAAAGGGAAACTTTACCTTTTTTTTTTTTTTCAGACATGGAAACTGCAGCTTTCATGTATCAAAGTTTTGTCCTTGGCCATCTCTAAATATTGCTTTTCTTTGTGAAATCAGAAGAGTTTTGTGCTGCTGTTGACTGAGGTGGCTTTTCCAGCCCACAGCAGCAGCAGAGCTGTTTGGATAACCAGTCCCATGATGTAATCCTGTTTATTCATGGAGGTGGTGCAAAACACTCTGCCTTTGAACGTGGGTAGAATAAACCAGCAGGAGACAGTGCTTGTTGCTCCCCAGCCTGTGTCCTGCAGCCAGGGCTGTGCAGGTAAGCCCAGCTTTCTTCTGATTTTAACTTGGAGTCCTGTTTGCTGGGCTGTGTCTGTGGGTGCTCCACTCTTTCCTGCAGTCCATGCTGCCTGAACTAACCTGCATGCTCTCTTAGCTCTGTTGCTCAGTTCTCAGCAGAGATTCTCCACCACACATCAGCTAATTTTGAGTGTTACTCATATTCATAGAATCAGAGAATCAAGCAGGTTGGAAGAGACCTCCAAGATCATCCAGCCTAACCTAGCACCCAGCCCTGGCTGATCAACTAGACCATGGCACTAAGTGCCTCAGCCAGGCTTTTCTTGAACACCTTCAGGGACAGTGACTCCACCACCTCCCTGGGCAGCCCATTCCCCTAGAAGAGCTTAAAGTAGTGTGATGACTATGAGAGGGATGACTGTAAGCTTGAGAAGGGCAGATTTAGACCAGAGGTTAGGAAGAAATTCTTGTCAGTGAGGGCGGTGAGAGGCTCTCCAGGGAGGCTGTAGATGTCCCCTCCCTGGAGGTGTTCAAGGCCAAGCTGGGTGATGCCTTAAGCAACCTTATCTAGTGGGAGGTGTCCCTGCCCATGGTATGGGGATTTGAAGTAGATGATATGAGTCTCCGTCCCTGGAGGTGTTCAAAACAAGACTGGATGAGGCACTTAGTGCCATGGTCTAGTTGATTGGATAGGGCTGGGTGCTAGGTTCGGGTGGATGATCTTGGAGCTTTCTCCCAACCTGGTTGATACATTAATTGTTTAGTAGTATGCATCTTAACAAATACCAATGTACCTCCTGCAAACAGCTGCAACCCAATAGAAATCATGGATGCAATACAAAACTGCCTTGTCCTAGTGTAGGACATGACCTACTCAAGGAACTTGGCAAGTGATCTGCAGGATTTGGACAGATTGGAGAGCTGGGTGGAGAGGAACCCCATGAAACAATGGAATAGGTTGCCCACAGAGGTTGTGAATACTCCCTCTCTGGAAGTGTTCAAGGCCAGGTTGGATGAGGCCTTGAGCATCCTATTCCAGTGAGAGATGTCCCTGCCTATGGTGGGGGGTTAGAACTGGATGATCTTTGATGTCCCTTCCAACCTAAACCATTCTATGTTTCTGAGTTCAACAAGGGCAAGTGCCTAGTCCTGTAGTTTGGGAGGAATAACCCCATGCACCAGTACATATGGGGGGTGACCTGCTGGAAAGCAGCTCCCCAGAGATGGACATGGCAGTGCCAGTGAGGAACAAGTTTAGCATGAGCCATCTCATGCTAAATGGCTCATCAAGTGGAGGGAGGTTCTCCTCCCCCTCTACTCTGCACCACTATGGCCACATCTGGAGTATTTGGTCCAGTTTTGGACTCTCCAGTTCAAGAGGGACAGGGAACTACTGGAGAGAGTCCAGTGGTGGGTACAAAGATACTGAGGGGCCTGAAGAATCTCTGTGAGGGGGAAAGGCTGAGAGCCCTGGGGCTGTTGAGCCTGAGTGGGAATCTGACCAATGCTCAGCAAGAGCTTAAAGGGTAGGGGGCAAGAGGATAGGGCCAGTGGTGCCCAGTGACAGCAGAAAGGGCAATGGGCACAAACTGGAGGTTCTATCTGAACAGGAGGAGAAACTTCTTTGCTTGGAGGTTGCCAGAGCCCTGAAGCAGGTTGCACAGAGTGGTTGTGGAATCTCCTTCTCTTGAGAGATTCCACACCCACCTGGACATTGTGGTCCTGGGCAAGCTGCTGTGGGTGCCCCTGATTTAGAAAGGGGGTTGGAGATGATCTCTAGAGGTCACTTCCAACCCCAGCATGCTTGGATTCTGAGATCCTGTGCTTCCTTTCCTCCCTGTCACTGCCAGAGACATTCAAACCCAAGCTGTATGCCAAGTCTGGGGTGAGCAGGCAGGCAGTGCAGCATCTCCATCCTCCACCGCGCCCTGTGCAGCGCCAGCGAGGGTTAGCAGGCTTTGAGCATGACATATTCCAAAGCACTCTCCTCAGTAGGATGAATCTTGGAGTGTCCTCTGCCCTGCTAGTGGCTGTCATTTCCTGGAAGGGCCACATTTGATCAAATATCTGCTCAACTCCTGCTGAACAGAGCCTGCAAATTACTAATGGTTCTGGCAGAAGAGCTTTAATTGTGTGCCAGTGGGAGACTGCAGGTTAATTAAACAGTCTTGTTGCTTCTGTGTCTCTCCAAGCAACTGCTCTCAGCTGAGGCCTAGAAACTTACAATTTGAGACCCTAATCCTGCCTTGAGCTTCCTCAGGGTGAGTGAAGACTCAGCCAGTCTTCTCTTGAACACCTCCAGGGATGGTGACTCCACCACCTCCCTGGGCAGCCCATTCAAATGCCAATCACTCTCTCTGTTAGGAGGAAGAACTTCCTCCTAACATCCAGCCTAGACCTAACCTGGCACAACTTGAGACTGTGTCTCCTTATTCTATTCCTGGTTGCCTGGCAGAAGAGACCAACTCCCACCTGGCTACAACCTCCCTTCAGGTAGTTGTAGACATGTTCCTGCATTGACAGCAGGTAACCACGGCTGTGACCTGAAGGAGTAGGTCACAGAATCATGGGATCACTTTGTTTGGAAGAGACCTTTCAGAACATCAACCCCAACCTTTAACCCACTACTGCCAGGTCACCACTAAACCAAGTCCCTTGGCTTCAAGTCTTCATGGCTGTTCAATATCTCCAGGGATGGAGACTCCATCACATTCATGAGCAGCCTGTCCCAGGGATAGACAAGCCTTCTGGGAAGGACACTGCTCCTCATGTCCAACCTAAACCTCCTCTTGGGCATCTTGAGACTGTTTTCTCTTGTCCCATCACCTGTTGCTAGGGAGAAGAGACACATCCCGACCTTGCTCCAGCCTCCTTTCAGGGAGCTGTAGAGTGCAATAAGGTCTCCTTTCAGCCTCCTTTTCTTCTGGCTGTACAACTCTGGTTCCCCAGCTGCTCCTCACAGGACCTACTCTCTAGACCCTTAAACAGCTTTTTTTTAAGACATACTCCTGCATTTAATTGCCCTTCTTGTAGCAATGTGCCCAAAACTGAACCCATCATTAAGGTGTCACCTCACCAATGCTGATTACAGAGACTCACAATTTGGCTGTTTTTTACTGCAGAAGTTCACTCAACACACAAAGGCTCCAAAGCAGCCAGTTTCTGACCACTGCAATTTGAACAAGCTCACTGCTCTCTCCAATTCCCATCCACCCACCTTCTCCCAGTGCCAGTGGTCCATGCTGCATCAGTCCTGCACACAGTGTCCTTCTTCTCAGCCAGGCCAGATCCTAAACCTGCCCATTTTGACAAAACCAGATGTAAGCCTGATCTTTGGAAAACCCCTCAGTGAATGCAGAACCTCTGAACAACACTATCTGAACAGGCTGTGCCACCTTGCCTTTAGCTAGCTCAAAGCCAAATCAGCATCTGTAATCCCAGATTTTTACTGCAGCATTCCTTATGTCTTGGCCTTCATAGTTAACCTTGCTATTGCTTATTATGTTTTAACATCCACCTGTGTTGACTGTTAAAAGTCAAGGCTGACTCTTTGTATTTGAAGTGCAGAACAGTCCAGGACAGACTTTTCTTTGATGTCTGCCTTGTGAAATCTGTACCATTGATGGGACAAGAGGGAATGGCCTCAAAGTTTCACCACTGGAGGTTTACACTGGGTATCAGGAAAAATTTCTTTCCTGAAAGAACGATCACTGGGGAGGTGGTGGAGCCACCATCCCTGGAGGTGCTCAAGAAGCATTGGACACGGTGCTTCAGGACACAGTTTAGTGGGCATGATGGTGGTGGGTTGATGGTTGGACTTGATCTTAGAGGCATTTCCCAAGCTTACTGATTCTGTGATTCTAAGATGATTCATTGTCCATTGCAACTTGGTAGCATTCTGCTGGGCTGTGTTTTTTGTTCCCATGGATGCAGACGACTCCATGCCATGTGTGGCACTGGAGAAGTCAACCTGCTCAGGAGGTCTATCAGAGAAACATAATCAAGCAGCCTGAATTTTTTATGCAAGCCCATTAATGAAGCCCATGTATCTGCTCTAATTAGAGGCAGTGTTGTTCTGTGTGTCACAGATCATCTTCTGCATAACTGAAATGATTATTGCAGACGTGCAGTCAATGAAATGTTCTTCTCAAAAGGGCCATGCTTGATTCTCCTCATGAAATGCTCTTCTGGCATCATAGCAATAGATGTACAGTCAAGCTAGCCTCTGGGGACACTAAGTGTCCTGGGGTACCCCAAATGCCTTTCTTCCTCTGGGGACACTGAATGTCCTGGGATACCCCAAATGCCTTTCTTCCCCTCTGCCACAGGTTTGAATGGGAGAAGAAGGTGTGACAACTGCTCCCCCGCCATGTGGGCTTGAAGGGGGAATAGCAGCAGGAGCCTTTCTGCATGTGTGCTGACCTGTGTGGAAGCCTGCACTGGAGTCAGGCTGGTGCTTGGCTGGGTTTTCACACTCAGTATAAAATGGTAAATGGACACTTTGTCTAGAAAAGCATAAGTAGAGCAAGGGAGAAGGTGAAAAGGTTCCCACCTTGGGAGTTCCCCACCTTGAGAGGTCCCATCTTGAGAGTTCCCTGCCTTGAAAGAGCTCCCAACAGGACAGGTTCCTGCTGTGACTGGACCATCCATGCTTTTGGATGGCTCCTACCTTTTTGCATGGCTCTTGGTTTTGCACCGTCCCTGCCTTTGCATGGTTCTCCTCACTTTTGCACTCTTCTGTGCAAACTTGCAGGCTTGGCAAGCCCTGGGGTCCTTTGAGAGAGCTGCAGTGACACCTGGACCAGCCACCCTTGGACCCTATCAGCAGCTGAATTCCTGGCTGCACACTTCGGTTCTCCCCTGCCGCTATGAGGGCAGCATTGTTCCATGATCATCCCACTCATGAAAGAAGTGCCCAAGACATTTCCAGGTTTGCCTTGGGATTCTGCTGCACGAACATACACTATTGGATATTGCCTGCAGCATCAGAAGGCTTCTTCCACAGAGGAATCCAGCAAGGGATCGCTGTTGAATGCCTATCTCACCTCTGTGAGTAAGACCTGCTGTTCCTTTAATTCTCTGCTTCAGCCTGATTGATAGTGGGGTAAAGCTGTGCTTAGAGCTTAGCCTTTTCCATTTCCTGACCTTCTAAAGCCCTTTTTGAAGCAATTCCTGATCAAACTGAAGCTGTAAATAAAACCAAACTAATTTTTATATGTAGTTTGGGGGTAGGATTCCAGGAAAATAAAATAATTCTGGTTTTTATAATTCCCAACTCGGCCACATTAATTCCCTGCCTCCAGGACTGTGAGGGCACTGCAAAGGTCTGAACTTTGCTAGGAGTGAGCCAGCTAACTAGCAGCAGCTGTTCACAAAAGGAGCTGGAAAATGAAGAGGATTTGAAAACCAGGCAAATATTACATGTGGATGTTGAAAGGGTAGGATTGTGTCTAAGTGGACCACGAGGATGCTCAGAGGGCTGGAGCAGTTCTGCTATGAGGACAGACTGAAAGAGTTGGGGCTGTGCAGGCTGCAGAAGAGGAGGCTCCCAGGTGACCTTCTTGTGGCCTTCCAGTATCTGAAGGGGGGTTACAAAAAGATGAGGAGGGACTTTTTAGGCTCTCAGGGAGTGACAGGACTGGGGGGAATGGAGCAAAGCTGGAGGTGGGGAGAGTCAGAGTGGCTGTGAGGAGGAAGTTGTTGAGCATGAGAGTGGTGAGAGGCTGGAATGGGTTGCCCAGGGAGGTGGTCGGGGCTCCATCCCTGGAGGTGTTTGAGGCCAGGCTGGATGAGGCTGTGGCCATCCTGATCTAGGGTAGGGTGTTCCTGGGCATGGCAGGGGTGTGGGAACTGGATGACCCTTGTGGTCCCTTCCAACCCTGACTGATTCTGTGACTCTAAGTGGAATAAGACTTCACCTCATTTAGTGGCAGTTGTTGAGCACCATGCTTCAAAGATGAGAGTTAATTAGAGGGAATCCAGAAGCAGAGAACAAGAGTGCAGGTTTAGAAATCATGACCTATGAGGAAAAATTGAGCTGACTGTTGGTTGGTTAACTTCTGAGAAGAAAAGGCATAAGGCCCATAGGATAGTCCAATTTCCCTCTATGTCTGCTGCTGCTGAGTAGTTTCTCGTCTGTGGTGGGGCAAGAGGTTAATTGGCTTGGATGGCAGCAAAGGAAACTTAGGCTGTTCATAAAGCTCAATTGGTCTTCTCAGAAGATTTCTAATAGTCTGAAATAGGTGTTGGAATAGGTTATCTGAAAAGGTTGTATAATCACTGCCACTGGGTGCTTTTAAGACCAAGAGCAACACAGCAGAGGTGCAGGGGGTCCTCCACAGCACTGTGAGACTGTTTTGTAGCCCTCCTTCAGTGTTTCCACTCATCATCTTCTGCAGCTAATGCACACCTCTGTGCATATAAAAATCATATGTACTTTGACTTTTTCTCCCCAGTTTCAACATGGAGCTTTTCTTTGTGCTTTGCAGTCTTTGCTCAGGGATCATTCACCTAAATTACATTCCCAGTGGTCTTTTCAAAAGGGGTTTTTATCTTGACACATGAGTTCACAGTATCACAGTATCACCAAGGTTGGAAGAGACCTCACAGATCATCAAGTCCAACCCTTTACCACAGAGCTCAAGGCCAGACCATGGCACCAAGTGCCACGTCCAATCCTGCCTTGAACAGCTCCAGGGACGGCGACTCCACCACCTCCCCGGGCAGCCCATTCCAGTGTCCAATGACTCTCTCAGTGAAGAACTTTCTCCTCACCTCCAGCCTAAATCTCCCCTGGCACAGCCTGAGGCTGTGTCCTCTTGTTCTGGTGCTGGCCACCTGAGAGAAGAGAGCAACCTCCTCCTGGCCACAACCTCCCCTTCAGGTAGTTGTAGACAGCAATAAGGTCACCCCTGAGCCTCCTCTTCTCCAGGCTAAACAATCCCAGCCAGGTGGGGTTGGTCTCTTCTGCCAGGCAACCAGCAACAGAACAAGAGGACACAGTCTGAAGTTGTGCCAAGGAAGATCTAGGCTGGATGTTAGGAGGAAGTTGTTGCCAGAGAGAGTGATTGGCATTGGAATGGGCTGCCCAGGGAGGTGGTGGAGTCACCATCCCTGAAGGTGTTAAAGAAAAGCCTGGCTGAGGCACTTAGTGCCATGATGTAGTTGATAGGTTGGCCTGGATGATCTTGGAGGTCTCTCCCTACCTGCTTGATTCTATGATTCTATGAAACACAAACAGGATATAAGAGAAACATTCCTTTACAAAAGTCAACTGTAGGTAGGTTTTTGATGCCATTTGCCAATCCTCTCTTGTTTCTGAGGCGTGATGTGGGTTAATATTGATTGCCATTTGAAGCGTAGCTTGTCAGTTTCTTTTGTTCCAAGAAGCTGCCAGCACTGTCATTTTCAGGGTTTATTTTTCCTGTGCTCTCAGATCACTGAGGCTACTGGAGCATGTTAGGGCTGGTAATAATATAAATAGCTGATAGACAAAAGCTGTCCAATAACAGCAAGGGAGAGTGAAGTGGAACAGTGAAATCTCTTCTTGTGTCTAGGCTGTGAATAAATTAAGGAATGAGTTACAATTTATTTAAGAAAATAGAGAAAAATAGCTCTAGTGAGAGCCCAAATCTGTCTGTGTTAATTCTTTCTTAGTGTGTCAGTGATGAGTAAGGTCTGTCAAGTTTCCATTAGTTGCCATCACTGTTGTCTTCAGGTATGACGACTTAACTCATTGCCCTTGAATGACAATGATTTCTTCTTCTCACTGGGACTCAGGTGCTCCTCCCTGGAAGTGCTCTGAACATGTGGTTCTGTGAGTAGGGAAGTGATTGTGGAACCACAGAACAGTGAGGGTTGAAAGAGACCTCTGGACATCATCTAGTTCAACCCTCCTGCTAAAGCAGGGTCACCCAACACTGACTTGACCAGGATCACAATGTCCAGGAGGGTGAGGAATCTCCCCAGGAAAAGAGACTCTGGACAGCCTGCTCCATGGCTCCAGCACCCTCACAGCAAAAGTTCTCCTTCTGCGCAGGTGGAACTGCCTGGGTCCCAGTTTGTGCCCATTTTGCCTTCTGCTGTCACTGGGATCCAGTGAGTCTGGTCTCACCCTCTTGATCAGATCCTCTCTCGGGCTCAACAGCCCCAGGGCTCCCAGACTTTCCTGTTTGTAGAGATGTTCCAGCCCCATCAGCATCTTTTTAGTCTCCCCTGAAATCTTTCCAGTAGTTCCCTCTCTTCAACTGGGGAGCCCTGAGCTGGACGCAGTACTTCAGATGTGGCCTCAATGGTGCAGAGGAGAGGAGGAGGAGAATCTCTCTCGACCTGCTGATCACACTCTTAATCCATCCCATTTGCCTTCTTGGCTCTGAGGGCACATTGCTGGTTTATAGCCAACTTGTTGTCTACTGGGACTCCCATGTCCTTTGCTGGGGAGCTGCTTTTGAGCAGATCACCCCTCACCTGTACTGGTGCAGGGGGTTATGCCTCCCCACATGCAGGACCTTTTCCTTGTTGAACTTCATGAGTTCCCCTGTGCCCAACTCTTCAGTCTGTTCAAGTTAGTGGTAGACCTTTTCTACTAGAAGCTTTCTGTTGTTGTCCCATTTTATTATCTCTGATTCATGCACAGCTGAAGGATTTGTGACTCAGATACTCAGATTTAGAGGCGGAGGGACGTAAAAGATGCCTCCAGTACACCCACTCTAATCTTGTAATGAGCACTCCGTGAAGGCAAGAGAGCAACCAGATCCCACTGTAGAATTTGATCTAAACTGTGGGACAAGAGATGCCAGATTTTGCAGCACACCTCTGGCAATCCACAGGAAAATAGCTAGGGGCTGTGCTAAAAATATTGCAACCCTTGCACGTTGTCCTGCAGATAACACAGGAACTGGAGTCCCTTCTTTTCAGCCCTGAGCTGAAAGCCTTTCCTTCGTGGATGAAATGTAAGTTTCACAGATATAGTCATCTCTGCCTCCTCCTGTCAGATGTCTTGGTACCCACAACACACTCCTCCAAAGTGCTCCAAATGCCATACATCTCTTGAGCTGCTGCTTTTGCAGGCAAGGTTGTTCAGCCAGAAAATTTCTTGGCAGACAGAACCTCAGGAGGTCACGCAGCACATCACTGTGCAGTCAAGTTACAGCCTCATCCTCTCTCTTCCCCAGCTCTCTTTTGGGTTTATTTTTCCATCCATCAAGACTGTTTGCTCTTGTACAGGTAAGAGAAAGGGATGTTGCTCTTGCCCACGCCGTGTGAAGGCTTTATTAGCACTCACACCTTGCACCTTCAGCTGATTACTGGGATAAATCACCCTCAACTCTGTGTGGATGCAAACTTTATATCACTGTGCTGCCCTCAATGGAACATCATCCTAAGTGAAAAATGCCTTAGCAGCACCTGTGCATGCATGCCTGTGTGTCTAAAGGGGACCTGCAAAAAAGCTGGGAGGGACTTTTTAGGCTATCAAGTAGTGACAGGACTGGGGGGAATGGAGCAAAGCTGGAGGTGGGGAGATTCAGAGTAGACGTGAGGAGGAAGTTGCTCAGCATGAGAGTGGTGAGAGGCTGGAAGGGTTGCCCAGGGAGGTGGTTGAGGCCCCATGGCTGGAGGTGTTTAAGGCCAGACTGGATGAGGCTGTGGGCAGCCTGATCTAGGGTAGGGTGTCCCTGGGCATGGCAGGGGTGTGGGAACTGGATGATCCTTGTGGTCCCTTCTAACCCTGACTGATTCTATGATTCTATGTATGTAAAAGGCACAATGTACTAACTGCTCCCACCCATGTGCTCTCCTTTCAGTGGAGAGGAATTGCTGTCTCAGCAGATGGTTCTGCAAATCCAATTTGAGCTTGCTTTGCCAGGTGACATGAAACTCAACTTTGTCCCCTTGTCCCCATGAGTTGTCTTGTTAAAGAGTGCTTGGGCTGCAGGAGCTGATCTGCAGCAGTCAGTCAAGGCACCTGGGGGATCAAATGCATGTGAAAATATTGAGGAGCTTTCCTGCTTAAGGGAAACTTAAACACCCCTGAATCATTTGCTCTGTTTGCTTAATCCTATTTAAATAACAAAATGTCAAACGTGCCAGGCCATCAGCTAGCAGGCATCCCTGCTGAGATTTTCAGCTTTATGATTTCCTGCATCTAGGAGCAAGGACTTTTCTTCCCAAATATTGACTTTTAGTTTTCAAGGTTACTGATGATGTGCTCAGACACAGGAGTTGTTCAGACTGCCTCAGGAAAGAGGCTCGTTAGGAAGATGAATGCATTTATCAGGGAAATCATTGAGCTGACTCTGTACCTCCAGTTTACTTGTACAGCATTAAGTTTGGATGAATTCCTGTTTCCCTGTAATAGGCAAACACCTGTGACTCTACCTTCCAGTTCCTCAAAGAAGGAGGTCTCATTTAGGAAGTCTATAATATGATGTCTTGGCATCAATCAGGATTCAGTCTTGCTAATCTCCCAAAATGGAGAAAAAAATCTTATCTAATAACCATGAGAAGCCTACAGAGTCAATTAGAGACAATTCATAGATTCATAGAATGGTTTAGGTTAGAAGGGACCTTGAAGATCACCTAGTTCCAAAATCCTGCCATTGCCAGGGACATCTCCCACTAGAATGGGCTGCTCAAGGTCTTATCCACCCTGGTCTTGAACACCTCCAGGAGGGGAGCAGCCACAACAGCCCTGGGCAACCTGTTCTAGTGTCTCACCACCCTCACTGGAAAGAATTTCTCCCCACTATCCAGTCTAAATCTGCTCTCTTCAAGCTTCACTTCCTTCCCTTTTGCCCTATCATGACAAGCCCTTGAAAAAGTCCCTCCCTGGTTTTCTTGTAGCCCCTTTCAGCTACTGGAAGGCTGCTTTGAGGTCTCCCCTGACCCTTCTCTAGGCTGAGCAGCCCAAACTCTCTCAGCCTGTCCTCACAGGGGAAGTTTTCCAGCCCTCTGATCATCTTTGTGGCCTCCTTTGGACCCAGAGCAGCAGCAAAATGTGTGGGGCACCAGAAGGGGATGCAGTGGGGTCTGACAGTGGGGGTTGGTCTCTTCTGCCAGGCAACCAGCAACAGAACAAGGGGACACAGTCTCAAGTTGTACCAGGGGAAGTGTGGGCTGGATGTTAGGAGAAAGTTGTTGCCAGAGAGAGTGATTGGCATTGGAATGGGCTGCCCAGGGAGGTGGTGGGGTTGTCATCCCTGGAGCTGTTCAAGGAAAGCCTGGGTGAGGCACTTAGTGCCATGGTCTAGATGACTGGCTAGGGCTGGGTGCTAGGTTGGACTGGATGATCTTGGAGGTCTCTTCCAGTCTGGTTGGTTCTATCATTCTATGATTGCATGTCCAGCTGTGCCAATTACTGCAGGTATAGAAAGAAGGAGTTTCATGTAGCTCCACCCCATCTTTTTGCTGCTGCTGATACTCAAGGCTGCAGAAAAATGGAGAGCAAAGCTGGATTTCTATATAAGATATAATGACCTAACGGCTTGGCTGTGGCCTCTTTTTACATGATGTCACAACTTCTTTCAGGACATCTGTTTTATGATTTGATCCTGCAGGTCATTTGGACTCCTATGGCTCAACTAAAAATAGACACCATGCTCAAGCCATTAGTCTGGCTTTGTATTTCCCAGGGAGCAGCAGTCCAGCAGAGCTGTAAAAAATGATGGGTTTGGGTTTCTTTGGGGTTCTTTTTGTTGTGCTATGATTTGGCTTTTTCTTTTTTTCCCTTTCTTTCTTTTTAGAGAACTGAACCAGTTTTAAGAACCCAACCAAATCAAAACCCCCAGAAAAAAACTCCTTTGCTTTGAGCACGGAGAGTTTAAAGGCATCCAAAGCAATAAGAAATGGGGAGGGAGAAAATGCAGTGAAATCAAAAGTGTTTCTGTGGTGCTGATAGCTGGGAAGTTGGCTCTGGCAGGGCTTAAGATGTGTGGAAACCTTTGTCTGAATATTTCACAATGTTGAAAAGAAAGGGAAAAAAAATTAAACCCTTTTTTCTGTTGCATTAAGCCCAGAATAACTGTTAGATGTAATAACTGCTGCCTGTCAGTTAGTCAGATGTATATTTTTCCCCCAGCTCTCTCAGTTTTGGATGTCCCTTTTCTGGGTTTCCTTTAGAGATGTATTTATTTGCAGTACTCACCACAACAGTCACATCAGTTTTGGGCTAGCTGAACTGTTTGTCATTCAGGATGGGGAAGCTTCTCCTCAGTGACTTGACTGCTCCCCTCTCCAGCCAGCTGAAATGTTTATGGCCCAAGATAATTAAAATAACAAATGGCAAGCAGTGGCTAGCAAATAATGAGCATCGAGCCGCTGCCTGCACAGGTGGAGCTGTGTTTGCAGAAGGATGCAGGGATTTGTACAATGGGCTGTGGCCAAGGAGCTGTGCAAACAGGCTGTGTGCATCAGTGCTTAGAGAAGGGGCATGAAGAGTGCTGAAGTGGGAACTGTGAATGTGAGGCGTGCAAGCGCTGCTCTCAGGACAGCTTAGGCTGCACTCTGGGTCATGGAGGTCAGTGCATGGTTGGATGTGCTGGAGTGTGTCCAGAGAAGGGCCATGAGGATGCTCAGAGGGCTGCAGCAGCTCTGCTATGAGGACAGACTGAAAGAGTTGAGGATTTTCAGTCTGTCGAAGAGGAGGCTCCCAGGTGACCTTCTTGTGGTCTTCCAGGATCTGAAGGGGGCTACAGTAATACTGTGATACTGTGAAAAAAGCTGGGGAGGAACTTTTTAGTCTCTCAGGGAGTGACAGGGCTGGGGGGAATGGAGCAAAGCTGGAGGTGAGGAGATTCAGAGTGGGTGTGAGAAGGAAGTTGCTCATCCTGAGAGTGGTGAGAGGCTAGAATAGGTTGCCCAGGGAGGTGGTTGAGGCCTCATGGCTGGAGGTGTTTAAGGCCAGGCTGGATGAGGCTGTGGCCAGCCTGATCTAGGGCAGGGTGTCCCTGCCCATGGCAGTGGGGTCAGAACTAGATGACCCTTGTGGTCCCTTCCAACCCTAACTGATTCTATGAAATCAGCTGGAGGTTTGCCAATTCAAACACAAATGAAACCAGTTTTTGCAATTCAGTCAATATCAGTCTTAATCTTGCAGGATTGCATTTGTCAGCTGCTTCAATTAGATGCTTTTAATGTCAACATTAATAAATGCTGTTTAGCTGGACAAAATTAAATTCAGGTGGTAAAATTTGTTCAGTGGACCCTGCTAGAGTTAGATAATGGTTGGACTTTTCCAACTGTAGTGATTCTGTGATTTAGATGTGGAATCATTGCAATGTTTTTATGTGAGTGTAGCCATTCATGTGATAGAATGAAAGATTCATAGGATCACCTAGGGCAGGTCACACAGAAATGCATCCAGGTGGGTTTTGAAAGTCTCCAGAGAAGGAATCTCCACAGTGTCTCTGGGTAGCCTGCTCCAGGGCTCTGTTACCCTTGCAGTGGAAGTTTTTCCTTATGTTCCTATGGAACCTCCTCTGCTCCATCTTGCATCTGTTGCCCCTTGTCCTATCACTGGACATCACTAAGCAAAGCCTGGCTCCATGCTCTTGACACTGCCCTTCACATCTTTATAAACAAGATGGGGCACAACTTGTGGCAGTGCTCGTGGTGTGCCCAGGAGCAAGTCTCAGGCAGAGCTTCTCTGCAGCTCACCCCTTGGTAGGAACTCTGCCCATTGGCTTTTCCCTGCTAGAAGCAACCCCTGGATGTGCAAACCTGCCCTGAGCTTCAGAAAGTGTCTCAGTGAGCAGAGCCTGAGCTGGGAAGTGACAGCACTGAGCACAACTAGATCTGCCCAGGTGGCCAAGAAGGCCAACAGCATCCTGGCCTGTGTCAGCAGTGGTGTGACCAGCAGGAGCAGGGAGGTGATCATGGCCCTGTACTCAGCAGTGAGACCACACCTGGAGTGCTGTGTCCAGTTTTGGTCACCACAGTACAGGAGGGGCATTGAGCTGCTGGAGCAGGTGCAGAGAAAGGTGATGAAGCTGGTGAGAGGTCTGGCAAACATCACCTATGAGGAGTGGCTGAGGGAGCTGGGGGTGTTTAGTCTAGAGAAGAGGAGGCTGAGAGGGGACCTTATTGCCCTCTACAACTACCTGAAAGGAGGTTGTAGTGAGGCTGCAGCTGGTCTCTTCTCCTGAATTACTAATGATAGGACAAGAGGAAATGGCTTCAAGTTTTGTCAGGGGAAGTTTAGGTTGGATGTTGGGAGGAAGTTCATTCCTGGTCAGGCACTGGAACAGGCTGCCCAGGGAGGTGGTAGAGTTGCCATCCCCGGAGGTGTTTAAAAGGAGGGTGGATATGGTGCTTGAGGCTATGGTCTAGTGATGAAGGATGATGGGATGAAGGTTGGACTGTCTGATCCTGGTGGTCCTTTCCAACCATAGTGATTCATAGTGATTAGATGTTGTGCTGAGGGATTTGGTTTAGTCAAGGACTTGTCAGTGTGAAACCAATGATTGGACTGGATGAGCTTGAAGGGCTTTTCCAATCTAAGGAATTCTGTGAGTCTGTGGTCTGGGAGAATGAACACTCTCTAGACCAGAGCAGGACACCAGGACTGAAGTGCAGTACCAAGTGCCAAGTAGCCTTGTGGCCAAGAAGGCCAATGGGATCCTGTGGTGTATTGGGAGGAACGTGTCCAGCAGATCAAGGGAGGTTCTCCTCCCCCTCTACTCTGCCCTGCTGAGACCTCATCTTGAATATGGTGTTCAGTTTTGGGCTCCCCAGTTTCAGAGGGACAGGGATCTGCTGGAGAGGGTCCAGAGGAGGGCTATGAGGATGATTAGGGGACAGGAGGGCATGGCTGATGAGGAGAGGCTGAGGAACCTGGGGCTGTTTAGTCTGGAGAAAAGAAGACTTAGGGGGGATTCGATAAATGTTTATAAGTGTCTGAAGGCTGCCAGGAGAAGGGGGACAGGCTTTTTTCTCTTGCTCCCTGTGATAGGACAAGGAGCAATGGGTGTAAGTTGCAGCTAAAGAGGTTCCAGCTCAACACAAGGGGGAACTTCTTTCCTCTAATGGTCCCAGAGCACTGGCACAGGCTCCCCAGAGAGGTTGTGGAGTCTCCTTCTCTGGAGCCTTTCAAGACCTATCTGGATGTGTTCCTCTGTGATCTGTGCTAGATTGTGTGGTCCTGCTCTGGCAGGGGGGCTGGACTGGATGATCTCCTTGGGTCCCTTCCAACCCCTAACATCTTGTGATCCTATGATAAGTGTGTGAAATGTGTGCTCCCTGCCTGACACCAACACTTTACGCAGGTTTTGCTTCCTTCTCTAAACTGCAGAAGTGTTTAAAAGCACAGCAAAGAACCAAAGGGAATCTAAATAAATAACCTGTATCTTAGGGTTGTGTAGGTATTCATACACTCCTTCAGAGCTGATTTGCCTTTCATCTTTGGAGGGTGAGAGCCTCATTGCTAATCAGAACACTATACCTGCTTATAAGTTCTAGCAAATGAATCTCAACCAGTTGCTCAGATTGAAATTTTCAGCTGCCAGTCAAGACAGGTCAGATGGGAAATGAACAAAAATGAAGATCACTGAGTAAAAAGAACAAATATAATCCCTCTGCATGCACCCCTGGCTCCATGTCTTCTCTGGGAGGTTAGCTGCATCCAGATGGCAACTATTCATGTGGCTTTCCCACCTTTCCAAACTTATTTCAATTCAAAGGGAAGAAATGCTTTTCAAATGCCATCCACTCACTGTAATTGACTGTGCCAGCAGGTTAAAATAGCTCTAAAATGAATATTCCACTTCAAATTGGGATTTTTGATGACAGCAGAGACCCTGCTGTATCTGCAGCAGTTCTTCCCACCATTTCTCTGGGAAAAAAAAGAAGCCAAGGAGGCAGCCTACAGCCTTAGCATGGAGAGAAACTTCTACCTGCCACTTGTTGTGATTTTATTTATATAGACATAGGAAATACAGGCTCTAGAGGCTAAGAGCATCATGTGCAGGAGGCTTCACAAGCATGGGTAGTCCTTCTCTTACTGGATTTTAGTTGATGACAGTTGGGTTTTGTTGATGTCAGTGATATGGTGCATAGGGTTAACACTCCAGGTGTTAACCCTATACATATGGACAGATGAATCGAGGGCACCCTCGGCAAGTTTGCAGATGACACCAAGCTGTGTGGCACAGTCGACTTGCTAGAGGACAGGGATGCCATTCAGAGGGACGTGGACAGGCTGGAGAGGGGGGCCCAGGCCAACCTCATGACATTCATCAAGGCCAACTGTAAGGTCCTGCACCTGGGTCGGTGCAATCCCAAGCACAGCTCCAGGCTAGGTGGTGAATGGCTGAGAGCAGCCCTGAGGAAGAGGACCTGGGGGTCTGGGGTGATGAAAAGCTCAACATGAGCCTGCAGTGTGCACATGTAGCCCAGACAGCAACCGTGTGCTGGGCTGTAGCAAGAGCAGTGTGGCCAGCAGGGCAAGGGAGGGAATTCTGCCCCTTGGCTCTCCTCAGACCCCACCTGGAATCCTGTGTGCAGTTCTGGAGCCCCCAACACAAGAAGGACATGGAACTGTTGGAGTGAGTGCAGAGGAGAGCCACAAAGATGCTCAGAGGGCTGGAGCAGCTCTGCTATGAGGACAGGCTACCAGAGTTGGGGCTCTTCAGCCTGCAGAAGAGAAGGCTACAAGGAGACTGTAGAGTGGCCTTCCAGTGTCTGAAGAGGCTGATGGCTGGGGAGAGACTATTTACAAGGTCTTGTAATGACAGGATGAAGAGGAATGGGTTTAAACTGGCAGAGGGGAGATTCAAACTAGATGTTAGGAGGAAGTTCTTTCCAGGGAGGGTGTTGAGACACTGGCACAGGTTGCCCAGGGAGGTTGTGGCTGCTCCCTCCCTGGAGGTGTTCAAGGCCAGGTTGGATGAGGCCTTGAGCAACCTGTTCTAGTGGGAGGTGTCCCTGCCTATGACAGGGGGTTGGAACTGGATGATCCTTGAGGTCCCTTCCAACCTAAACCATTCTATGATTTCATGACTCCACTCAGTGCTTGAGAAGAAATAGAAGCCCAAAGGTCAAGTGACTGGCATGAGAATCTGGAGTGGGGCATTGGCAAAACAAAGAGGTGAAGGCTCTCTTGTCCCTCCCAGCACTAATTTAAACCAACAAACACTGGACTGCAGTCTCAGGGTGCTGTTCATGTGCAGCCTTAAGTACAATTCCAGCATTTTAACACCCAGTTGCATCATAACCTCCAATATTTTGCACCTTGCCTTTTTATCTTGCAGAAACACCTTTTTTTTTCTGCTCTAAGAATTATGTAGCACTTGCCCTTAACATCTGTGTAACTGCTGAAGGTGACACCTGAGCTAACTCAACGCTTGATCTGATTAACTCCTAAATGCTCTCAGGAGCCATAGAGGGAAGTGAGGTCACATCACCCACACGTGGGCATGCATCTAAAGCAAGGGTTGCCCTTCTCTCTGTTTCACACCACACTTAATTTTTTTGTCCTTAGGCTGGAAGTCGAGGGCACAGGACGTGGTGAAATTACAACCTTCTAACAGTTAGTAAGTGTTCTCCAGATCATGATGGGGGTTTGAACTAGGCACTGATTTCAGGGAAAATACCTGAAGATTGCCTGTAGAAAGAGAAGAAACTCTGTAGAGATTCTTGTTGTCCAGCAGACTGGTTGCTGCAGACTTTTCTGGTAGCAGAAGGCCTTCCTTAGGGAGTTTCTGCAAAGCTTTGGTGTTTGTAGGATGGCTTTTACCTAACTTCGGAAGCATCACTGACCCTTCAGTGCTGGGTTGAAAATTGGAGTGGATGATCTTGGAGGTCTCTTCCAATCAGGTATGTTCAGTGGTTATCATTGTCCTGTTGTAGAGCTGCCACTGTTCTATGTATTATGTTTTTCAGGAGAAGACACATACAAGTGGCAGCAGAGACAGGGTCATCCCTATTACCCTAAAAGAGGGGCTCTAAGTGGCTTCTTTATATATATATATGCACACACACATATATACACACACAAATATGTATATATATATATATGTATATTCCCCTTTAGGAGCCATCAAGAGCTTGTAGCTGCCAAAAAAGCCTTTGGAGAGAGATGTGATGAACTGATTTAGAACTTGGGATGATGATTTGGGGCAATGAAGCTGGTGAGAGATCTGGGACACAGCCCTGTGAGGAGAGGCTGGGGGAGCTGGGGATGTTTAGCCTGGAGAAGAGGAGGCTCAGGGCTGACCTCATTGCTGTCTACAGCTACCTGAAGGGAGGCTGTAGCCAGGTGGGGTTGGTCTCTTCTGCCAGGCAATCAGCAATAGAACAAGGGGACACAGTCTCAAGTTGTGCCAGGGGAGGCCTAGGCTGGATGTTAGGAGGAAGTTGTTGGCAGACAGAGTGATTGGCATTGGAATGGGCTGCCCAGGGAGGTGGAGTTGTCATCCCTGGAGGTGTTGAAGAAAAGCCTGGCTGAGGCACTTAGTGCCATGGTCTAGTTGACTGGATAGGGCTGGGTGCTAGGTTGGACTGGCTGATCTTGGAGGTCTCTTCCAACATGGTTGATTCTATGATTCTATGAGTTGTGCCAGGGAGGTCTAGGCTGGATGTTAGGAGGAAGTTCTTTCACAGGGAGAGTGATTGGCATTGGAATGGGCTGCCCAGGGAGGTGGTGGTGGAGTTGCTGTCCCTGGAGGTGTTTAAAAAAAAGCCTGGCTGAGGCACTCAGTGCCATGGTCTGATTGATTGGTTAGGGCTGGGTTCTAGGTTGGAGTGGATGATCTTGGAGGTCTCTTCCAACCTGGTAGATTCTATGACTCTATTCTATGACTCTATAACTTGACTCTGGCCCTCCAGCTTTCCTGCTGGAACTGTGAAAAAGCAGACAAGGATTTTGGTACTCAAAGTTAGAGGTGGCTTTGCTCTTGGTGCTGTTGTAATTTGCTTGTTCAGGTAAATGCCTTTTACACTTGGGTAATTTCTTTGCCTTGTGGATGTTCTTCATAGTTGAGTAAAGCTGAAAATACTGAGAGATGCTTTTGTACTTGGAATCACTTAGAAGTGTTTAAAGAATTATTTTTGTTTATGCTTTGCTTTTTGCTCACTCTTAGTTGGAGAGGAGCAGCTACATGCCACAACAATAACAGAACAGTGAAATACCCACTACATACCCCCCAGCAAACCAAGGCAGCTTTACTGGGAATGGGCAGACTTGAGCAGGGCATGCAGTGTGTTGTGCTCTCTGTTGGTGTTTCAGGGGAGTTTATGGATGAGGTCATGCCAAGAACAGAACCACATCACAGGGGCTTTACATTTATGGTTTATTAAAGGGGATAGCTTTAGTGAGTGAGTTGTGGTTTCACAGAGTGGTTTCAATTGGAAGGACCTTTAAAGCTCATCTAGTCCAAGTCCACAGTGGTCAGCAGGGACATCTCCAAGTAGAGCAGGCTCATCAAAGTCCCACATAACCTGACTTGGAATGTTTCCAGATATGAGGCATCTCCCACCTCTCTGGGTGCCCTGGGTCAGGGTCTTACCACTCTCAGTGTATAACATTTTTTTCCTTTCATCCAGTCTAAATCTCCTCTCTAGATAAGTTTTCTGAGTATGAGGTTTCTGTTGTATGATCTCTATTCTCTGCCAGTCAGAGATTTCAGATTCCCCAGTGTCAGGGCATCTCCCACGCCCCATTTTAGACCAGCACCTCAGATGCAGGACATGCACATCCCACTACTTGGCATGTCCTGGGATGCAGATCAGACCCTGCATGCAGTGATCCCACTGTGGGCCTGCTCTCCTCCATCAAATTTGATGACTATGTACCTACAAGGGTACATAGAACCAAGTACATAGTCCCACAAGGGTGTTGTTCTGTTCTGCCTGACAGTGATTTAAAACTTGGCTGGTTGGCACTGGCAGACAATGTCCCTTTTAACCACATAGACTTGGACCAAGCTCTTTTATCTCCTCCTTCTCAAAAACTAATTAGTTGCTGTTATTTGGTTCACTATCACCATGAAGCCTCCCACCCAAAATGTGTTAAAAGGGAGCAAAATTGCTGACATTGGCCTGAATCATTAGAGCAAGACAGGCACAATCCAGAGCTTTTGGTTTGGCATCCCCCCAAAAATATATCCATGCTTTTGTTTCCCTGCACACATCAGAGTCAGCTAACGAGCTTAGGCCCAGCAAATGTAGCCAAGGGCTCAGGTATCTGCATGGTGCTTTCAAGGAGGGTTCACTCCATGACACCAATTTATTGCCTTTATTGATTACTTGGAAAAGGTGAGTGGGAAAAATAAAGGCACATAATGCAAAGAGTAAGAAGAAAAGGATGTTATGTGCTTAAGATGATGGACAACTGGTAAAAAATTGTCCTTGATTGTTTAGTTGGCTGAGCAGCTGCAAACAATATATGAATCTATGCCAACTATGCAAACTATGTTTGCATCTATGCAAACAATATATGCACATATCTGGGTTGAGGCAATCCCAAGGACCACTACAGGCTGGGCAGTGAGTGGCTGGAGAGCAGTCCTGAGGAGAGGACTTAGGGGTGCTGGTGGAGGAAAAGCTCAACAGGAGCCAGCAGCGTGCACTTGCAGCCTGGAGGACCAACCAGATCCTGGGCTGCATCAAGAGAAGTGTGGCCAGCAGGTCGAGGGAGGTGATTCTCCCCCTCTGCTCTGGGGAGACCCCACCTGGAGTACTGCATCCAGTTC